>NC_071355.1:71323448-71940948 GCF_943734655.1 Sabethes cyaneus | reverse complement strand
AGGATGTATGGTTCAGGATCTGTTTGATTTTGTAAATTGTATTCAATTTTGTATTCTCATTTAAAGTAGGGTTTAGTGTTAATTCCCGTCGTAGTAAAGAAAGCCATAATTTTCATCATTTCTCGATTTTAACGAATAATCCAAAAGTTGTTGTGCTGATTGGACTCAAACGCACTTACCTTCTGATCCGTGCGCTTTAATTTCACAAATAAGCGATTATTTTTTCAATCCGTCGCATCGTTTTAAAATGCGTCCATCAAAATTTTTTTTCGTCCGAACCATAAATAATATGTATCAAGGGGTTTCCAGCAAGACACATAAATGCGTCTTGAAGCCTGTTCCATATTATATGGTTACCCGAGTAAAGTTTTAGAGCAAATTGAAAACAAAATTTGATACCTTGATGTAACGGATTTTCATTACTCAGTGTGATTTCATTTTGGTCGACTTAGCGGTTAAAATATCAAAATTGATTGCAAAAATTTCACGCGGTGAAATTAAATTAAATACAACTTTTGCTATCAAAAATATCAAGCGAAATACTAATCATGCTGTTACACAATATTAATGGGAAAGCTGAATTAGTTATCATTTTGCTATCATACTCGACTGTGCGGTGCTTCTATAAAGTCAGTAGGATCGTTGCACTAGCACCGTAATTGTCATGTGCACTAATAATCGGCTGCGAAGTCAGTCGATAAAGAAGGGTCAGGTTCTTAAAATCGTTTATATCCATGGATTTGCTTTGCTTTTATATTCGTTCAGGTCTACAAATATTAACGTAAATATTATAAAACTAAATATAAATCAAGTAAATTAAATAACACTTACAACTAATTACGCACACTAGGAATGAAAATATAATTATTGCACGCAGTACATTCTTGTGAATTTTACTGTTAACCCTTTGTCTGTACACTGGGGTCAATTTGACCCCAGAACACTTTGAGAAGCTATAACTTTTTTGTTTTTCAATGAATTAATCTACTTTTTTCGCGACTAGGTGTGTCTACCGGAGATATTTTATTATAGAAGTTATTAGATCGAAAAACTTCGAAAACTTACGTTTTGCGACAATTTTATTGAAAAACTTACGTTGTCTGTACATTGGGGTCAATTTGACCCCAAAATTCAAACTGCTATATCTCAACGAAAACTTGACAGATTTCCGAATTTTTAGATGTTTCACAAAGGTAATTTAATGGACTAAATGATAAAATTTTAAATGGCGACTTGGCAGGGGGAACTTTTCACAAGGAGGGGTTTTAGTAAAGAAAAGTCGGAAAAATCGGATTTCAGATTTCTGACGTTTATATCACGAAATCCCTACCACCTAGAGTGATAGTCCCTTCTACAAAAATATGCGCGTACACGAGATCTTCAAAGTTACATATGGCATTTTACAGCATTTACTCGCTAGGTGGCGTTAATGTGAGAACAATCAACTTTTTTGTCTTAAATTTATGAACGATTCTACTCGTGTAAATCGTTCTTGCTCGAGGAAAATTTGGACAGAAAAACAAGCTTTGCAATAAACATGGTCTTGTGACAGATAAAACCTATGGCTAATAGTGTGGTTCAGAATTTGATCGCTAGGTGGCATAGGTGGTCCATTTTTTTATCGCAGCTTAGAATACTGACTAAATGTAAAATTTGTGTCTACGGCATAATTGTTCAAATAATCGAGACCACTCTATTCTGAAAATTTTGATACAAAATTCAGTCGTCACATGACGCTAGTGATGTATTCATTTTTTTCCGGTATTATGTTCAAGTTTTGCCGATTGTTTTAACAGGCATCCTGGCTGAATCGGCTATATAATATTGCGAATAATTATTACTAGTTTTATTTTGCGAATTAATGTCAAAGACGACGACTTTTGACGAAACAATATGTTCATATAGAATAAATAAAACAAAACAAAAAACACACTAGCGTCACCTGGTGATTAAATACTGTGCTAAACTGTCTGTCATAGAATGAATCTATTCCATTTCACCAATCTTGCCAAAGGCAAAAAACTTGCATGCAATAAACTTTTTTAACTGCGACCAATATTTATAAAATTGTACACGTACACCACCTGGCGGATGAATTCTGAACCGATCACCATGGTTTTATTCACCACCGGACTATGTTCACTTCATATCTTGTCTATATAATCAACATTAGCAAGAACAAGAACGATTCACACTAGTAGAACCCAAAAAATTTGCATCCAAAAATATCTATTTTTCTAGATAAACACCACCTAGCGAGCAAATCCTGTAAAATGCCACAAGTAACTTTGAAGACCTCGTGTTCGTGTATATTTTTGTAGAAGAAAGCATCGTTCTAAGTGGTAAGGATTTCGTGATATAAACGTCAGAAATCTGGGAAAAATCCGATTTTTCCGACTTTTCTTTACTAAAACCCCTCCTTGTAAAAGGACCACCCCGCCAAGTCACAATTCATAATTCTATTATTTAGTGCATTAAATTACCTTTCTAAAACATTTGAAAACTCGGAAATCCGTCTATTTTTCGCTGAGATATAGAGGTTTGAATTTTGGGGTCAAATTGACCCCAATGTACAGACAACGTAAGTATTTTTTTGTACAGATAGAAGGTTAAATAACGATTTTGACTGATAATCAAAAATATATGTAGAAAGGCCAGGTCACACTGCTAGGTGGATTAATTCAGGTTTTTCTGCTATACCAAGCTACATTCAAAAAATCGGCACGTCGTATCCACGTGAAAAATCATGTAAATTTCTGTACAGCAACTTACCTGAACTTCATGTACATACTAGCTAATAGGAAAGTTGATAAAATTTACCGGCATCGCACGTAAACTGGTTAGTATGAGTGCGAGTTACCAATAATTCATGTGAATGTTACATGAAAAGTTTGATGGATGAAAATTACCTATGTTTTCACGTAAACTTGATGTGCCGATTTTTTTGAGTGTAGATTTTGAGGAAACAAAACATGAAAACATAATGATTTTGTATAAAAAAGTCCGCAGAATCAAATAGGATTTACCCAACCCCCGGGCATCTACTATGTTTCCTGAAACCGACACAAAATTAGGTTGCGCTACAGGCATTTTGCTTTTAATACGCAGCATTCACACGGCAGTGAAGTGATGCAATCAAGCCAACAAACATAATCACGTAGAAGTGAAGAATTTTACATGAATCTCAATAACAATTCATCGATAAAAAATTTTACTATCAACTAACAGAAAACGTTGCCTTTAGGACAAAAAATAAATGACAATGCAGCGAAAATCACGTGCGGCTCTGCACAAATATCGTGTGAATCGTTCTTTTACACGCACACTAGTGATCCGATACGTATAAAAGTGATTCAGTGATCCAGCTATGTTGGCTTCACCTATTTTGTTCGCAAACGTCAAAGTTGCCACCGGGGTGGATTTACCCCATTTGGCTTAGAGCACATTAATTTTTTTGGTTGAGGTCCCGTTTGGAATGGTCGGTTTGATAATCGCAATCAGTAATAGATAATTACCATATTGTACTAAGCTGCTCATTTTAGTATGTTCTACAATTTCTGTGAAAAAAAAATTTTTTTTTGGGAGGCATTTAAAATAGGTGGATTTACGGTTAACCTAATAGTGATAAAAAGATGCGCCATATTTTATTGATAAACTTCTCCCAAGACACCACCCCACAGTGGTTCAAAAGGCGAAATACGTGATCGTGTGATATTGCGCCGAAACGTGAAGCTTTTCGCATGTAGTGTCTTTAGGAACATTTCTTGGTATAATAAGCCTCTTCTTGTGAGAGAAATTTTTGGGTGATTGATTCCCTTAGAAGTGAGATACGAAATTTATTTTCTCTTATATTCAAGATACAGGTGTGATACTTTCGACAAAGTTGTTGTAAATATTAATACAAACAACTTTGTCAAAGACACCATACTTGTATCTCTTCATGGAAATTATCTATTAGGCGTTATTCGTGGACAAACCCTTTAACACAGTTTTTAAACCCTGACTTATTCTGGTCAATTTTGACGTGTTCATAGTGTTCTAGAAAGTTGTTTATCTTGCTAAAAACAACGTTTCTGTAGAACATTATTATATGTTATTTTTCAAAGTTTCGGAGATTTTGAGCTTTTTTGGTGAAAAATAGTACTTCTTTGAGCTTAAATATTTCCCAAGGTGGCAAATTGTGGCAGATCAAACAACTCCTACCTAAAAGTACAACAAAAACCCTGTAAAAGCAAGTGTCAATTGATTGTATCCGTTTGTATCCTCAAAAGTTATATTTGTTTTAAAAATCCATCTCAGTCATGCTTACAGAACAATTAAACTGTACTTCGGATGCAATAAGCGCCATTTTGTTTACGTTGACAATCTCTTTCTAACAAGTTAAGTTACCAGCAATTTTTTCGCCTATTTCACTGCGTAACCCCCTTGAAAAGTTACGCAGCCTTTACGCAGTAGCAAATGATATCACGTTTTACCTTTGTTATACTATAACAAAGGTTTAGGAATTGGTCGAAAAACACGAAATTGATCCGAGGCCCGGAGGGCCGAGCCACATATACCAATCGACAGGGTTCGACGAATTGAGCAATGTCTGTGTGTGTGTGTGTGTATGTATGTGCGGGGCGCAACTTTTCTATCGCCTGTTTCTCGGAGATGGCTGAACCGATTTGTTCGCTATTACTTTTGCTTGAAAGGTATTATTGGCTAGTATATCACTATTGAATTAGTTCGAGGTCCGACATTTCGTTTAAAAGTTATAAGTAAAAACGTGAAAATTACGTGACACGATTTTCTCCGGTGCCAAGTGACCGATTTCAACGATCTTGGTATCGAATGAAAGCTCTTGTTAACGCTAAATTTTTCGGGTAAATTTTATTGAAAACAAACAAGCAGTTTAAAAGTTATCCTAAAAAACCTGTTTTGACAAGGTAATAATTATCGCCTGTTTCTTAGAGATGGCTAAACCAACTTAGGCGCTATTAGTCTCATTTGAAAGGTAACATAGCCTAATAGATCACTATTGATTTGTTTTTTGATTGGACGTTTAATTTGAAAGTTACGAGCAATTGAATACAACACATTAAAATTTATAATAATTTATAACCATTTCATCTAAGATGATTTATCTAGTTTGAATTATTTTGACATCAGATTAGAGATTTTAATGCTGCAAATATATCTGCAAAATTTCAGTAGAATTGGTTTTGCCGATCAAAAGATATTAACCCTCCAACACTCGCGCCAACTTTTGTAATACGGGTTATTCGCGCGCACAATGGCCCAAAGCCAAAAAGACATGCGCACTAGAGTTTTGACTGGGAAAACTTGGTTTTAGGTTTATGGAACCTTTGGAAGAATCTCTTGAAATTGAAAGTTCTATCGTCTGGTGCAATTTAAATTTTGATTAATCCCCCTAAAAGTGGAATAAAAAAATTATTTTTCTTCAGTTTCAATATAACACATTGATGTATTCTGCAAAGTTTTAGAGTATATTATTACAAGAAATTTCGCTGAAGACAGTAACCCCCTATCTCTTCAGCGAAGCTAGAAAAATATTATTTATTGTATATGAATTAGTGAAATCAGTTTTTTCTTTTAGCTCTTTTCGTAATTGTTGTATGACATTTTCATGTATTACAAAGTTGCACAAATAGTAAAAATACACAACTTTGCTGAATATAGTATACCTCTATGTTTGCTTGTTTAGGAACTGTAGAACTTTGATTATAAAAAATACCCTAATTTTGACTCCGGATTACTCGACTACCAACAGACGGATACATTTTAAACATTTTACATTATTGCTGATTGTTTTGATGCATACAGACACCATTTTTCCATATGAAGAAACGAGAGAAAATTCCAGGCCAATTCCGGTACACCTCATATGCTGATTGCTTCATTTCTGTGATGTCAGTTTATGCTGATCAATTTTCCCAACAATTTAAAGTATTAATGCATTGAATAATTTTGACATTTGGCTCATAACAAGTTTATTGAAGAATATACGTTAGTTACACAACGATTTGTAACTTTATAACAATATGGCGTTCAAAAACCTACACGTGTTATACAAAATACAACAGCGTGAGTAACGGAAGGTTAATAAAAATTGATGAAATTTATTCTAGAAAACTTTATTGGTGTGAATCAAATAGGCATTACAGGAAATTATGCATAGTTCAAAAATCTATAAACTAGACCTTTACTACGCAATGTATATGTTAAAGAATAATATTTGCTCTTACAACCTACTTTTACTTGCACTTACTCAAATTATTAACAACTTACTTATCCTTATTCAGCAATTTCATGAAAAAAGGATCTATCAAAATTTATAAGTGGTCATATTTTGTTCAAATTTTGTAAACGTATTCAATTTTCAAAAATTTTATGTAAACCAACGCACTACGCAACGTTAACCAATAGATGGATTATACTCCGAAGACGTGTCGGTTTCTATCTCAAATAGCAACTAAGACCGTATAACAAAGGTTCCCTTCACCACTAGGTGGATTAAATCGGGTTTTTGCGATTTGGCTCGACTTTGCTGAAGCATTCTTGAAGAAGGTTTAATAACCGTAGGACAAGGAAAATTTGTTCCACTGAATTATCTTTTGCAAATTTTTTTCCATCGCCATCCGAAATTAGTCCATTTGTTAATAATACGTTAACACAATAAAAACAAGAATAAGAAAGTATTTTAAATAAAATTCAAGTTTTTAATCTGTACAGGTCGGACTCGATTATATACCATAATTTTTTCACTGCATATAATCGAATCCTCCATATAATCGAAAAGAAAATTTTTATTTTTGGCTCTCACGTTAAAGGCAGAAAATACCTTTCTTACATTAAAAATGAATATGAATGTACGCAGAAAAGTACTATCGCAAAACAATTGAACCGATTTTCTTCAAACTCGCTGTAATTTTTCCTTTTCGAAAATACTAATACTCGTAATTTTTTATTTGGCACCTAGGGTGGCCGTTTCTGAGTTAGGATGGTGCTAAAAATGCGATTTTGATCTTCCTTCCTACCTCAATATTTTTCTAGAAAGCCCATTAAAATACCTTTCATTTGCTGCGTCAACGCTTTAAATCTGTCCAGTGGTTCAAAAGTTATGAAGGAAGGTAGGTACTGATCGCATTTTTTGGAACCACCCTAACTCAGAAAGCACTAGCCAAATAAAAAATGACGGGCTTAATTATTTTCAAAAAAAGAAAAAATAGAGCGAGCTTTAACAAAATCGGAGCAAATTTTTTTTTGACTATATATAATCTAGTCTAAAATTGTATATAATCGAATCATATATAATCGAATCTGTTTATAATCAAGTCTCTATATAATCGAGTCCGACCTGTATATATAATTTTGTGTAAGTATTTTCGACAGTGTCGAAACGGGAAAACAGAGACGAATAAAGTCGGAAGTTTTTTGGCCGAGCGAGGTGGCGGTACTTTCGTTTTCTTCACAGCCAGTTCGTACGTTCAACGAAATATGTAATCGTTTAAATAATACCCAGGATTGACAGGATAGCAACCATTTGATGTTAGTAGCTAACGAAACTAGTACAAATTGATATAGCATGCATGACATGAATAAACTTTCGTTGGTATACAATATTTCATTCGTTCCACCTCACCGCTTTCCCCTTGTTTTTGGTCCATGGTACATATTGGCTAACCCTTCATGCGGAAAGCCATCAAACTAGTAATGCATTAAATTCTGACAAGGTAACATTCCCGGCAATCCAGGTTCCGATCCTGTCGTAAATTTTGCTGGTTTCCCCTTATTCTTCCTTAATCGAGTTGTGCTTCCGATACGGTTCACTAGTTTCTGGTTTCGTCGTTAAAGGTGTGGAACTATGGAAATTCGTCTTTGCGATTTCTATAGTAAATGTTAAACTTATAATGCTATTCATAATGTGAACCGATGGTAACCGAGTTCCACGTACAATGTTGCACAAACTTGAAGGCAAGAAGATGAGTACAGTCTGGACTGGAGGAGCAACTCCTCCGGCTGGCAGCAAAAGTCAACTTCAGTAACCGCACTCGCTGTGCATGTCAGTCTTAACCATGGCACAAAGTTTACGTTTTGCAGCGAGGGAAACCGCAGCCACAGCCGATTTCATGAAAGTCTATTCTAAACGTATTTGGAGCAGCAGGGTAAGCCGAGGAAGGAAAAAACTTACTCATTTCAACCAACCTTTACGGAAACCAACCGAGCCCCAACCAGCTTATAAGAGTTCCTAGTTTCGGATTTGGTGACAGGAGGCAGCCCGGAAAAGTTATAATATCACCAGGAAGTATCAACTGGTTGGGGAAATTGATTATCCTATGCTTTGATATAGGATAGTTTTGATGTTTGGCAGTACATGAAAGCTAAAAAGAAATTAGGAATAATTTAATTAATATATCTGTTTGATCTAGAAAATTAGAAATGCTTTATTAGCATCCAGAGAAATTTGATTTTAGTGGCGGTTACCCCAAAGATAGTTACGCTAGGAGAACAATATTGGGAAGCTAAAATAAATTTGATATATTTGCATTTACTTCCTGCACGGCAGGCAATAAATAACAACCAAACCAAGTGCAAACAATTTACGTTGTCAACTAGTGACTGATAGTCACGCAAGCTAAAACAACACACTGGAAAATAAATAAATAGAGCGGAAACTTCCGATAAACGAATTTGTCACTTATCATCCAACATTCCTTCTAGTCATCGCGTGGCCCTGTGTGCACCAAACAAAGAAGCAAGACAGAAACGCATGACGTCGTCGCGTCGCGTCCTCGTCATCGTAAAGTTACCTTCACATTGGCAAACCATAATTCCGAAAATTCCCAATTCGCACGACGAACCGCAACGAGAACGGAAGATCTCCGTGTGAGTTCTCACACGGTAATCTCGAAGCGGAAACGCGCCAACTTCCCACAGACCTTGGGTACCGTGCCACCGGGTGGTTTTGGTCCGTTTCGAACCCCTCGAACCTCCGGGTGGATTATGAATTAACGTGTTTCAATTGGTTGATCCTCCCTGATTCGACGGTGCCCACTAATGAGAGAATCTTAAACATCCACTTAGAGGAGGTATGTGCAGAACGTGGCGGAACCTGAAACGCATGACAGCATAATATCCTTCACTGATTTTCGCATGCTTCTTTGGCTTCGCGTCGCGTCGGATGGTTCTCCGATCCCCGGATGGCGCTGCGCTGCTAGCTGATGCAGTGTTCTCACGTGAACGGAAAAAATGCATACCCACTTTCGGACCGCACTTGCATTCTTCGTTTGTGGCTTTTAATTTTATTTTTCCTTTAATTCGTTGTTTCTTACTTCTTTGTTGCTTTTTCACCGTCAATCTGCCGGTGGAAATTTAAAGGGAACGATCAGTGGGAAACATGACGTCACACCGATCGTTGCAGGTGTATTTTGAAAAGGTTATGAAGCAACAGCTGTCCATCCAGAAGTGGTTAGTTTACCCAGCGAAGTGTGTGCAGATAAATGTAGGACACATTCGGAATCCATTTTGCATAAGAAAACAAGGTTTCGAATCAAGAAGCTAACGAATCTGAACCAGTAAGCCAATTAAAAATATCGCTTAAGTCACATCACACATTAAATAATAATTACCGATAATTTGTGTTAATTATAAACCTTTTGATTGAACTGTAGATTTTACAGGCGTTATCCCAAGTAACAATTCTAAGTTTTATCACGCTCCTCTAGTAGTTTTCATAACTAATTTCATAAAGCCGCTAATAAAACTATGAGTTCCACCAGAACTTTCTGATGACCGCTATAAAACGGCCTTCCGACCAAAGGACCCACTCTTCAGAAGGTTTTAATCTCTTTAAGAATCAGGTTATAAGCTTAAGTAGTCTAATCGCACTTTGCAGAAAGCAGCAATAAAACCATTAGGCTTTGCGCTGCTTGACAGCTAACGCCAAACGCTTTTCGCTACAAAACTATAAAGCATAAAACTGGCTCTGATGAAAAGGTAAAGCAGTCCACCAGCTTTGTTAACTTAAAAATACACCCGTGAGCAGAAAAGTTAAAGCTTTACTGTCAGATCATCCTGATCGTTTTTGGTTTTTAGCGATCATAATAAAATGTCCCATAGAATAATTAATAAATTTTCAGCCGTCTCCGTTGGTTTGCAGCACATACGCATTAAATTTTATCGTGCATATTGATGCATATTGCATATTGAAATTTTGCAATTTTCGAAAACTGGTTGTTTTAACAAAATAAATGTATGTAACAGATTTATTGCGGTTTGATCACTTTGATCAGAAGATCAATTTTGATTGGTGCGAAATATTGTATTGCTGCGCCCCACATATGGTAAGTTTATAAGAGACATGGTGCAGCCAACTTTTATCGTTGTGATAGAAGCAACCACAATAAATTAGCTTTATTGACATATTATTGTTTTATAGCTAGCTATCACTTCTCAGTTAGGTGGCTTGCCGTCCTAAGACAAACTTACTTACTTATGTGTCCATGTCCGCCGGTCCGGCAGAACAAAGGGATGAAATCAGAGATCTCCACTGCTGACGGTTACCCGCCATGGCTTTTACCTGTCGCCAGGACAGGTTCTCGTCTACAACCCGGATGTCGTTGGCTAAGCTCCGTCGCCATGAGCCTCTGGGTCTGCCTCTTCTACGCTGTCCTTGTGGGTTCCAATCGAGTGCTTCTCTGCAAACCTAGCTCGCTCCTTTCCTCAAGGTGTGTCCGATCCGCTTCGGCTAGGTCGAGGTCATTTAGCTGCTCCATCGTTAGAGGATTCCAAGGCAATCCTCGTTTTGGTCTACTGTCAATTGCTCCAACTAATATAACGAAGAGAAACAGAAGCGGTGATAAAATGCAGCCCTGTCTCACGCCAGCAGTAACCCTTATGGGGTCGGACAAGACGCCGTCGTACAAAACCTTGCACGAGAACGCCTCGTACTGAGCCTCGATGAGATGTTCTAGCTTATCTGGAACTCCTCTACTCCTAAGTGCGCCCCAGTTCGGCGTATCGTTGACGGGCAGCTGTCTTAGCCGATCTGGTGCGCGCTCGCTCAATGCCGGCTTTCGCCTCTCTCCACTCGTCGATCTTCCTCCAAGCTTCATCCAAAAGCCACTCCCTCCGCCCGCTGCGCGCTTTGCCGAGGGTTTCATCACTGGTCGTGATGAAGGCGTTCTTGATGCCGGTCCATCGCTCTTCGACGGTTCCACCAGGTGGCAACTCCGAGGCTCGAGATTCAAGTTGTTCTACAAAGGCCCTTTTCACCTCAGAATTCTCCAATCGGCGCACGTCGTAGCGGCATCCAACTTTTTCCTCCCGTCGTTGGACACGTGCGACGCGCAGACGTATCTCAGCGATAACAAGATGACGGTCGGATGCAATATCAGCGCTGCGTTTGTTGCGTACATCAAGAAGGCTGCTTCGCCATTTCCGGCTGATGCAGATGTGGTCGATTTGATTTTCTGTTCGGCCGTCGCGGGAAACCCACGTGAGTATGTACTGGTCTATGGGGGAAGAGCGATTCACCAATGACCATGTTGTTATTACCACAGAATTCTGTAAACAGCTCCCCGTTTTCGCTCATCTCTCCTAAGCCATGGCGTCCCATGACGCGTTCAAGGTCCGCGTTGTTTGAGCCAGTCTTCGCGTTGAAGTCGCCCATGTGAATTTGGATGTCCCCCTTCGGGATTTTCTCAACCACGCTGTTCAGCTGGCTGTAAAAGCTCTCTTTCTCCTGCAGGTCGGCAGCATCTGTTGGCGCATAGCACTGGATTGCCGTAAGGTTCCTAACCCGTGTTCTAAATTTGGCAACGATTATTCGCTCATTTATCGGCTCCCACTTCATCAGGGCCGCATGTGCCCTTGGGCTCAGTAGGAATCCAACTCCTCTTTCTCGAGTAGCACTTTCACCTCGTATGCCAGAGTAGAGCAAGACTTGCCCGGATGATGTCCTGTATTCGCCAGTACCCGGCCAGCGGACCTCGCTCAGCCTCAGGATTTCAAGTTTCAGGTGGCTAGCTTCCCTTGCAAGTTGAGCCAGCTTGCAAGTTGAGCCAGCCAAGGGTCAGTATATTCCATGTTCCGATTCGTGTCCGTGTTTTCATGCTAAAGGTCGTTGCCAATAATCCAGAGAGATTTCTTCTTTCATTTTCGGTAACTTTTTTTTCCGGTACAGTAGGCTGTTAACCTAAGGTCCTTATCCCGCTGATGGGGCTGCCATCTTAATGTGGACGGGAGCCACTGTGCCTTTCCTGTTAGCCCTTTCCTGTTAGCATATGACAACCGAAGTTGCGTACCCCAGCCGGCACCTCGTGGAGGTAGGAATAGGAGTTAATGAACAGAGGTTATGGAACGCACATGTTCACCCTTTGCCAGCCGTCCTAAGACAAAGCCTGTTGAACAAAGTTTCTCCATGTAACATGGTTGAGGGCTACCGCACTCCAATTCCTCGGACACCGAGTACTCTCCGCCAGATCTCGCTTCGCCTGGTCTAACCATCTTGCTCACTGCGCTCCTGGTCGTATTGTTCCTACCGGATTTGAGGTGAACACCATCTTTGCAGGGTAGTTGTCCGGTATTCTTGCAACATGTCCTGCCCATCGTATCGTATCGTATCGTCCAGCTTTAGCCACCTTCTGGATACTGGGTTCGCCATAGAGCTGTGCGAGTTCATGGTTCATCCTCCGCCTCCATACTCCGTTCTCCTGCACGCCGCCGAAGATCGTTCTTAGCACTCGTCGTTCGAAAACTCCGAGCACTCGCAGGTCCTCCTCGAGCATTGTCCATGTTTCATGCCCGTAGAAAACAACTGGTCTAATAAGCGTCTTGTACAGGGTGCACATTGTACGGGGACTTAATCTGCTCGACCGCAATTGCTAGTGAAGCCCATAGTAAGCACGACTTCCTCTGATAATACGTCTCCGAATCTCACGGCTGGTATCATTGTCCGCCGTTACCAGTGAGCCAAGGTAGACAAATTCATCGACTACCTCAAACTCATCGCCGTCGATCAATATACTACTGCCCAAGCGGTGTCGTTCGGCCTCGGTTCCGCTGGCCAGCATGTACTTTGTTTTAGACGTAATTATCTTTAACCTAATCTTTCCTGCTTCGCACTTTAGTCTGGTGTACTGTTCAACCACCGCCACAGATGTTCTGCCGATAATACCCATGTCATCGGCAAAGCAGACGAATTGACTAGATTTGTTGAATATCGTGCCCCGCGTGTTGATATCCGCTCGGTTCATAACACCTTGTAGCGCTATGTTGAACAGCAGGCATGAAAGACCATCACCTTGACGAAGCCCTCTGTGTGATTCGAATGAACTTGACAATCCACCCGAAATCCGAACACAGCACTGTGTACCATCCATCGTAGATTTAATCAGTTTGATGAGCTTCCTGGGGAAGTTGTTCTCGTCCATGATTTTCAATAGCTCTTTCCGGTCGATGGTATCATATGCGGCTTTGAAGTCAACGAATAAATGATGCGTGGGAATTCTGTATTCACGGCCCTTTTGGAGGATTTGCCGCAGTGTAAATATTTGACATATGTACAAGCTTATAGTACTCGACTTAAGCTTTAAGATGAAGCACTGATTTCATAAATACGCTTACCCCGTTTTACCCCAAAGTCTCGTGAAGCTACGGAAATTTAAAGCTTGAATATATGATAATTTGGAAAGTAAAAGTCCTAGAGATTAGCGGTCTTCTGCTAAAACGTGTATTTTGAGAGCTTCGATAATTGCCTAGAATATTGTATTCTTGTAAAATGTGTTAGTTGCATGAATGAAAAAGTAATTTTAAAAAAATCAAAGAACATGCCCTATAGATCAGCACTCGATAAAGATAGAAATTTTATTTCTTCAGCAAAGTTGCTTGTTTTTACAATATTTACAACTTTGGCGAAGAATTTATTGTCGTATCCAAATCTCGAACCTCACATCTGTTGTTCTCGAAAGTAGCACACAGAATGACATATCTCATTTTTCTCATGTTACCCGACCTTACGGGAAACGTTGCATACACGCAAAGGAATTCTATACGAGGTTGCCAAACATCACGTCTTACTTGGAGTTAGTATTTGGGCAGTGCTACCATATAAGTGTTGTTTTCATCTGCTATCCAAGTTCATAGCTAAGCAAGTTTGTCAATTCATATATGCTGAGTGCTATTAATTTGATTTCATTCTACCACGCCAATGCTATTCACTACATTTATGTCTATATTCCCTAACACAAAAAAGTTATTTTTTTTTTTTTTTTTTTCATTATAATAAGCAATGACTAACTTTTGACAGTTCTAGATTAAGGGGGATATTCATACGAACAAAAATGCTGCAGAGCATAAATGATAAAATGAAAGTAAAATACACTAGGAAAAAAATTCCTTTTATCGCCCTTTTGGACTACTGTGTGTTGCCTTAAAAGCATTATTGTTGACGACGCCCTTCTTTAGCTGGTGAGAATAAGAAGAATGTGCTGATATAATGTTTGCTTAAGTGAAGGCCCCCAACTTCGGGGCAATCCGATAGAATTGGAATAGGGTAGGGTCTTCAATTTCAACAAAAACACCATAAATAAATGATTCAATTAAAATAAATTCTTAATTTAATAAATCAATAAGTCAATTTAAAATGAAGTAACTAAAATGAATGACTAATAGCCAAGCAAATAAAAATAATTCGATGACAAACCAGAAAAATCACAATTTTAAATATTTAATTAATATTTAATACACAAAAATTGAGCGAATATTTTTAAATTGATCTGAAACTAATGAAAAATATTTTCGAAGAATAATTCAACAATAATTTCAAATGAACCACATGTCAAGAAGGTATATTTTTTAAATGAAAGGCAAAGAAAATATGAAAGTGTAGTAATAATAGTCGCGCAGCTTACCCGCATTTCACCTCTCCAGTAGCTTTTTTAATACGCTAAGCATCTTTCCGAGCAATCACTGCTTCATCATTCATGACGGCCACCAACTTCAAGGACATCAACAAAAAAAAATCCTCAAAAAAAACATGCACCGTTAGCGTCGATTTCAAACTCGCTCACTTACACCGGCTTGTGCGAATATCGCTTTACGCTCTTGCCATTGATCGCTTCAATTTGACCGCGCACAATGCATCTTCTTCAATCATTTGTTTCTACTTCGGTTTGAGCAACCAACAATCTTTCGCCCGCTTGGAAGCTGCTACGACCTCACCAGCAGCCATCGATTCATTCTTCGCAACAAAACCAGAAGGCAACGGTAAAAATGGCATAAACGACAACCACACTCAAGAGAGCAAATGCCAAGATCACGAAGAACAGCATCACTGTGCGGCGCAGCGGATCGTTGATGGTTCCACGTCCGATCCCTAAGGCGGCGCGGCGGCGAGATGGTCCTTGTTCGATAATTTTTGGACCGCACGGTAGAACGATGCACTTCCACCCGGTATAATTACACTATACCGTTCCCTCGAGGCACTATCGCAATCAGCGTCTCCCGTCGGATCACATACCGTCGTCCGTAAAATTCCGTTCTTGCTGGAGGGGTTTCCTCTAACAACAGCAGCAACGATTCACTTCGGCACAGAGTATTATTCGTTGACTTGTTTATTTCCAACTGTTTGTTTGTGTGATTGATGATATAAATTTGGTTTCGAATCAAATTCAGCGCCTGCTGTACGATCCGTCCGTTTCGCTTTGGCTTAGACAGAAATCACAACCATGGAATTAAACTCTGCACTTGTCGGGAACGACTAAGCCTTTGTGGAGCAATGTTATCATTTTTCAACCCCTTGCAGGAATTAGAAACTCCCTGTCCCTATACTCAGATACCACCACCATCAAGTCGACGTCATGAAGTTCCTCCTGCAAATTGATTTAACCGGTGCCCGGACTACAGGGCTTGCAGCGGGCAAAAGTGGGCAATGTGCCAATTTGCTGTGATGGAGCTTCTATATCGATTTTAATTTTTACAAAGCTGATAATAGTTTACTAAATAAGAATTAGTTTGTAATATTTAAATAGCTAGTTTGCATTAACAATTGGAAAATTGGCAATTCATATAAGTATTGCTAGCAGCTTTTAGGACGTGAAAAAACTTATTTGGAATTTGAATTTGAATTAGTATTTATAGGAGAAATTATCATCGACCAAAAATATAAAGCAAACACTAACTTTGGTCTGAAATTTGGACGACTTTAAATTTGTCAACTTCTTTTATTGACAATTGAAAACAACCTGTACACCATTCAATTTTTAGGTATCAAAATGACCCCCGGCATGTTGCCATTTTGCAGTGACTGAAATCCAGCCCACCACAAACATTACACGGGAAATCACTACAGAAGGTTTAGCATCGAAGGATTCATCTTAATAGGGGTGCTGTAAAACTCTCTAGAGCAAGAGAGAGATTTTAGGGAGGAGGTGCAAAATGATGCCTCTTTTTTGACTTTGACATTTGCTCAAAATGACGTCCAAGCAAGACAAGCAGTGGATCAAAATTTTACTCGTGCATCGCAAAAATCTGGACGCACTGTACAGGGTGAGTTGTAATAACTGTCAATGTTTTTGGAAAGTGTTTAAATAAAAATGGAAACCACAGATGTGTCTGCATATTTTTCGTTTAGAGTGTATTCAAATGTCAACACAGCTGCCAAGCTTGTTTGGAATTTTCATTCGCTTAAGAGTTCTGGTAATCTCATGGACGCAAAAAGGGAACTTGTGAGTGATAAGTCTGTCTTTGAAAACTTTCCGACCTTGTAATATTTTGAGGAAACTGAACTCACTCGGAATAAACAAAAGATTCATCTTTCGTACCATCAAACGATCAAGCGAAACTAGTTCCTGGAAAATACTCCCCAAATTTTGTCGAACACGCGCTGTAAGGACACCGGAAATCATCAAACGAGTAAGAGAGGCTGTGGCTCTATGCTGAAAGTGGAAGCTAGCAGGATTGGGGTAAAAAAAATTTAATGCGTCGAGGACCATGATAGGTGGAGGCACAATGGACCCACTGACGGTAATCGTTGATGGCGCCAAATTAGAAGTAGTAGCTGGGATCGCTGGTGACCACGGACAGCAACATCAGTAAGGAGAATCAGTGGTGCATTTGGGCAGTAAATCGGATTTTACCGTTCACAAAATGCTACGATCAAGAAACATTTTACGGTCTTAACATTTTCATTCAAAAACTTTCAGCGCTTTTTCATGCCATCACAATCGAAGCGTAATCGGTTGATTTGCAGCTGGTGCAAACAGTCAAGCAACTGCGCTTGATGCTTTATTCGTACTGCCAGCTCCACCCCGGGGCGAAGAAGTGGGACATCGTGAGGCACTTTGAGTCTGCCAGATATAGCCAATCTGGAATTTACAACATCCTCTCCCTTCTGGAAAAAGAAGAAAGTGTCAAACGTTGGTTTGGGCCGCCCGACAGTATTTCGCGACCGTTAAATTCCAGCAGAAGCTGAAGAGGAAGACTGAGAGCAAGGTGCCCTCATCGTTCCACAGCTAGGACCGGGAACGCCTGTGGTACCAAGCCGATGTTCTTTCTTTCAGCGCTTGTGGTAAACCGGGAGATGTACAGTGCAGAGCGCCTACCATCTTTACCAACAAGTATCACGCAAAGGAGGACCGAACTTGGCCAAGAGATCATTAGAGGGGGAGAGCCGGTTGAAGATAAACGTTGTACAGAAGACCGCCAGTCCTCTACGGACTTGAAACAGCAACTTTGCTTACGGAAGACATGCGTGTATTTGCTTTAATTGAATGAAAGGTGTTGCGGACTTTTTTTGACGAAGTACAAACGAAAGCGGAGAAACGGAGGCGTCTGAACCACGAGTTGCAGGCACAACTTGAAGAGATTCCCATCGTATCGTATCGGCCACGTCGCAAGGATGCCGGACGAAGTGCAGTGAAATCCGTTCTCTTCAAACCCCGCACGGGCACTAGGAATTGAGGGGCCCAACGCGCCAGGTGACTCGACCGAGATGGTTAAAACCGACTTGCGTGTGTCGAGACGCGCAACGAGTTCGCGACGAGTAGCCCAGGACCTAGTACAATGGAGAGGAATTCTTGATGCGGCAAGAACCACCCCGGCTCCCGGTTGGTGAAGTAAGTAAGTAAGAAAGAAGACCGCCAACACTCTCAACGTCCCCCAGTTGCGGCCGAAAGAAAATTTTTGGACGAAGTTCAAACGAAAGATCTAGTCCAATAATTTCGTGATGAAAACGGAGAAGCATCTGATCGTGAAGGCCAAAAAAGAGCTGAAGAACACACCGACATCTATCTTTTCATCGGTCATGGCTAAGATTCCGGCTAACTACCATTTGATGTTTGATGTTTAATGGAGTATAAACGGAAAGCGGAGAATAGTGGAGGGGAATGAACCACGAGCTGAAGGCAGTACTTGGAGAGGTTGGCATTGTGCACTTGGCGAAAGTCTTAAGGTTACGCAGGGCCAGAAGATTGTACAGTAAAGTCAGTTCTCTTTAATGACTCACCGACACCACGCATAGATAGGCTCAAAGTGCTACATTGCTCGACCAGGTTGAAACTAACTTGCGAGTGTCGCGACGCTCAGTGACTTGGCAATGAGTAGCCCGGACCTAGTATAATGGAGACAAATTCTTGATAGATCGTCGAAATAAGGAAACACGAAATCACTCAAGATGTCATGAAGAAGTCTCTGCAACGTTTGACCGGCGTTCCACAGACCAAATGTCATGAATTAAATAACTATTGAATAACCCGAAGGGCGTCGTAATAGCCATTTACGGGATATCTTCCAGCGCCACGGGAATCTGATGATATGCAATATCAATACAAGAAAAAATTGGGAAGTTCTCTATATGTGGGACAGGGTAGCAGTCTGGAACAGCCATTTTCCATCTGGTTTTTTGCCCATATAGATCGGGCTGGCCCAGCAATTTTTTGAAGGCTGGTATGTTCCCTGCTCCATGAGAAAACGAAAATCCGCTTCAGCGAGGAGTTCAAGTGATTACATGATAATGGCTGTTTCAGTAACGTCTGGATATCGTTGATTACCAAATTCGTTGTGTTGTCGATAAGCTTATTTTTCCGCAGATCTACAAATCGTAATGATGCAAAAAGTCTGCTCCGATGATCGGTGATTTGACGTCAGCGATGGTGAAAATCCATACAATTGACCGATATCGACAGTCAAACGTTTAATGCCGTAAGTTCTAATAGATCTACCATTAACTGTAAAAAGTTGTTTTGCATTTGATGCATGTTCTCGAGATGAGGGTGGTATAACAGAAATGTCTGCACCGGTAGCGATAAGGCACATCATAGATGTTTGCTGGTCATGGACGTTTATATTCGGAGGATGTTGGAGGGTTGGTATAATTTGGTTTAGGTCGGCTTTTGTATTGTTTCTACAGGTGGTATCGCTGGTAATCAGGAGCCTGTGACTCCCTTGGCCGGATGTACGCGGAGTGCCAAGTTGTGATACTTTTGTGTACCTGGCAAGGCTTCGTCCAGTCTACCCGAAAAAACTGCTATGTGCTCTTGCGCATATATCGACATATATGATATCGACTATCGACTATCGTCATATATGATATCGACTATCGACGATTGAATGCTAAATTGTACAAATCGTACGTTAGACGGATTCAAATTGATCTCCGCAGAAATCCTAAAGGATTTTAGAAATTCGTCAATTCGAATCGGAAACATTCCGCCATACCTTCTGATGTTTATCTCTATGACACTGAAGCTAAAATCATCGAAAAATCCGCATACGATTCTGAGGCTGTCATCGCTTCTGCCACTAAAAAATCTCAAACGTTCTTGCCATTCCTGACCTGATGGTATTCCAGCTGTAGTGTTCGCCCGTCCATATCCCAAGTAACAATTCTAAAGCCACTTGGTTTTACTTAAATTTTATGAAGGTTTTATTGCGGTATTAATCATTGCCTCTGTGTTTATTGTGGTATTGCGCAATACCAAGAGGATACGAGTCCAAACACACTTATAGCTTGCTAGAAAACCATAATAAAACTGTTAATAAAGCAAATTTATTGTGGTTCCTTATATTACCACGTTAAACTTGTTGGCAGCACCACGTCTCTTATAAATTTACCGTAAGTGTGGCGTAGCAATACAAAATGGCGCACCAATCAAAATTGATCTATCGCAGTTACTTGTCAAACCGGAATAAATCTGTTAGTTTTATAGAGCTATTAAAATGATAACACCCTGACCAAACAGTTTTTTTACTGCTATTATGAAGAATACCAAAGTTCAACACCAAAATCATTTTTTATGCGAAGCCATATTGCCATATTCTAGTATTTTGTTTTAGCACGCAAACAACAATTCATCAAAGCAAAGTGTTTTGCAGAAAGAAAATTATTATCAATCGGTTTTCCTGTCAGAGGAAGCAACTAAAATAATTTTGCTGGAAATTAAGATTGACTAACTGAATATTTTCAATTTGTTAACACAACCAGTTTTTAAAAATTGCAAAATTTCAGTGGCGCACTGATTTTATCGACCTATCATATCAATATGCACGATGAAATTAAATGTGCACATGCTGCAAACCAACAAAATATAAACCAAATCGTTCAGAATGATCTGTCAGTAAATTTTAAACTTTTCTGCTCATGGATATATTTTCAAGTTGACAAAGCTAGCGGACTTGGTTAGCTTTTGCTAGAAAAGTGAAAAGCATTTTTAAATTATGGCGATAGCTGTCAAGCAGCGAAAGCTTAACCGGTTTTATTGCTGCTTTCAGCAGAGTGTGATACGGCTACTTGAGCTTATAACCTGATTCTTATAGCGGTTATGAAAACATTCTGAAGAGTGAGCCACTTGGTCAGAAAGCAGTTTTATAGCGGTCATCAGAAAGTTCTGGTGGAGCTCATAGTCTTATTAACGGTTTTATGAAATTGGTCATGAAAACCACTATACAAACGTAATAAAACTTGGAATTGTTACTTGGGTAAGGACGTCCACCTGTATCCATGCATGTTTTGGGAGTCAACATAATAGCGTTCGCAGAAATTGAATTGCACTACGTCACTACGTTTCACTAGCGCCACAGCCAGCAGCGTGATTTGGGCCCGCTGTCAGATTTCAGCCCGGCACATCCACCCGCTGTCGGTCGATATAGAATAGCCAATAGGATGGACGAATACCATCCACTTTCGTTCAAAAAACCAATTCGTTCTAAATACAGAATAGGGGTGTAAATATAACAAAATAATTTCTCAATATGGAAGTGGAGCTAACGACTGTTGATGATTCCAAACTTTATGTTTTCGGCAGGACAGTCAAATGGCAAAGCAAAACGACACTTATTTATTCTATGCCCGACGTTTCGATGTATTTAACATCTTTCTCAAGGAGTTCTACAATATTAAATAACATAGTTAACATCATTTCTGAGATATAACAATATAACGTTTTGCTTTGCAATTTGACTGTCCTGCCGAAAACATAAAGTTTGTTTCTCAATATGCCACCGGGAAGTCCGGAGTTATCAATTTAATAGCCAAATCTATATATATTAAAGGGAGCGTGACTATGTTTGTATGTTTGTATGTTTGTATGTTTGTATGTTTGTATGTTTGTATGTTTGTATGTTTGTATGTATGTTTCCAACAGGGGGTTGACAACAGGGTGGAGGCCATAACTCTGAAATGCTTGGACAATTCTTCATCAAACTTGGCACACATGTCCCTTGACATTCGGGAATCAGTACTGGGAAGTTGTCAAACACATGTTTTTTGGCATAGAAGAATCAGTAGCGGGGGGTTCGCAAAAGAGGGAGACGGTCTCTTACAAGGAGAGAGAAAGGTTCAAATGGGAAAAGGGGTGCGTTTCTCTTGCATTTGGAACTATAGCAGTTGTACAAGTTGTTTTTTTTGGGGCCATTCAGATACCACGTGGACACAAAAATGCCAATTTTCAACACCCCCCTCCCCCTCCATGGACAAACGTGGACATCGACTCAACCCCCACCCCCCTCCATTGGTTGTCCACGTGGATATTTTTTTTTTCTTACGTGAAATTCTGTGCTCAATTCTGTTTTCATTTGCGTCATTCTGTAATATAAAAAAAATTATGAAAAAAGCTTACGTAAAAGCAAGCTAAACTAGGCATGTTATCTAGATCTAGTTCTTCTATCTATTCTGATCTTATCCACTGTAAATAAATAATGGATTACAGGAAAGCCTGTTCCAACTTGATCTTCGCTTGAAGATTCATCTGCTTCAACCCCTGTTCAACCAGAGTACCTTAGCTTGGTCGCTGACTTTAACACATCACAAGACCTATCCGTTGTGGTTCGTGAAATTTTAGGAAGACGAGTTATTTTTCAAACACGTTGTCAATGGATTTTCTTTTTCGTGGCGAGCTGCATTTGATTGTAAGGCAAAATACAGTACACGTCGTGACCTAATTTTAATTAATTCAAAAGGCACAAATGAAAGTTCAATTTATTGCAAAAAAATGTCGCTTGTCCACGTGGACATTTTCTATACCCCCTCTCCCCTTTCCGTGGACAAGCGTGGACATTCACGTACCCCCTACCCCCCTCTAAGCTGTCCACGTGGTATATGGATGGCCCCTTTCTTAAAGGGGGTATCAGTACTTGTGGCTTGAGCAGCACGTTCTCCTCATTGAAAGTTCTTAAAGGGGGAATAGGGCGGTCATTAAAAAGGAGAAGGTTCAAAAACGTAAAAAAGACTTTGTGTCGCTTTATAGGGATTATCGAGCAGAAGACAGATTTACAAGTGGTTGGGGAACAACGTGAGAGGAACTGACAAAGAGAGTAGACATATTAAAATGAAAAAAAGGATTTTCGTTACAAAAACAGATGTACAAGTGAGTGAGTGATAAAGGGGTCCTGAGTGAGATAGGGCCCTCAGTAGTATTGAATAATAAAAATAGATTCTGCCTTAAGTCCAATTATAACTTTAATTTTGAGTCCAATTCAAATATCATTAGGAGTTTAAGTGCAAGTCATTTTTCATATCTAATCACTAGTCCAATTTCAATGTCCAATTTTGAAGCCGATTCTGGTCTAATTTAAGTCCAATTTTAAGCTCAATTCCATGTCCAATTACCAATCTAATTTCAAATGAAATTTCAAGTTTAATTTCGAAGTCTAATTTAGGTCTTACTTCATGTCCAATTTAATGCCCCATTCTAAGTCTAATTCCGAGTCTAATTTAGTTTCAATTTCATATCCGATTTCAGGTTCAATTTTAAGTGCAATTTGATGTCCGATTTCATAAAATTCTAATTTGAAATTCTATTTAGTTGTAGTTCATTTTTAATGCCCCATTTTTTTTAGTTTATTGAAATTTCTATTTCACCATTTCACGATTTTAAGTGCATTTTCATGTCCAATTACAAGCGTAATAGCAAATCAAATTTCATGTTCAATTTCATCCAATTTAAGTACGATTTCATATCTAATAATCCATTTTAAGTCCTAATTTCTTCTCCGATTTCAAGTTCAATTTAAGTCTAATTTTTTGTCCAATGCATTATTCGATTTGAAATCCAATTTCATGTCTACTTTAAATTCAATTTCAACTCCGATTTGAAGTCCAACACCAAGACTAATTTGAAGTACAATTTCAATCCCAATTTGCCCAATTTTATATCCGTTGTCCACTCCACTTTCAAGTTAAATTCAATTCTGATTTCAAGTCTGCTTTCAAGTCCAATTTCAAGCCCAATTTAAGGTCAACATTAAGTCTAATCTAACTCCAGTTTATGTTCGACTCAAAGTCAAATTGCAACTTCCAATTCAGGTCTAATTTTCAATTCAATTTTGATCCAAAATTAAATAAAAATGCTATTATCTAACGTCTTATCTAAAGTTTAATTTTAAGTTTGATTTCAAATCCAACTTAAATATCACGGGTGGGCTAGTACTTTCTATGTAAAATAGTCCTAATAGTGGAACTCCGCACTTTAGAGTTGCTAGCCTAATCGACCGAAATTGTGGCAATAGGATATGTTGCAGCTTCGTCATAATTACCTATTCCCGTCCTATCCAACACAAATTATTAAAAATATCAGCCTTTTTATGACACACAATGCAAAACTAGTTATTCCTTAATATTTTAGTTTGTTGTCTATCATACGCGGTCAATCAAAGTGAACTGAGATCTATTTAAATGCTTTTTATCATTAAAGAAGTCCCACCAGTCAAATATCCAACGTTTTTTCGTGCGACGAAAAAGAAAATGTCGACTAATCGTTTTAATTTCCATCATTCATAAATGAAAATAACTCACACAAGGCATTGGCGTTATTCTGCAGCCAGGAAAACTTGCCTGATCTGCATAAATTTTGCAGAATAACATTTGTCATGCCGTCCTACACAAATACATGCGCGTTAGCTTCATAAACATTGTTGTGATTTTTAGTTTGGACGATGAAAAATTTTGATAGACGGATTTTAAAACGGTATGACGAATTTAAGAAATAAAGTCAGTTGCGTAATTTCAATAATATGCTTTAAAACCCGCTTTTCGGTGCTTTCAAAGCTCACGGATCGGAAGGTAAGTGTGTTTTAGTCAAATTGGCACAAGAACTTTTGGAGTATTCATTAAATCCATCCAACAAATGATGAAAATTGGAATGGTTTTACTTATTAAGACGGGAATTAGAAATAAACCCTAACTAAATCAATTACGTAAAAAAGATCCGCTATCCTACGATTACTTGGTAATTTTCTGTCCAAAACTTACTTTTGAAAGGTCGGTGCCCTGCCTTCGGGTTAGATCTGGACACGCCAGTGATCCTCACATAAAATATATTTTATTTTCGTTCGAGTAAGTTCAGGGAATGTTTTATTTTTCATTTCAGAAAATCATTGTTATTCTTAGCAACATTAAGCCAGTTAAGTTTAAAATTTAATTCCATATTACCTCCAAAAATTTAATCTAGTTTTAGTCCGGACATCAATTTGCCCCCGGATTACGATACAATAAAAAGTTTTATTTAGTGATTTAGTAGGGATCTGCCCGTTTGAAAAAAGTAACTTGAAAATTTTGTGAACATTTTTTAGTTTTGAAGAATATACTATAATTCTTAGAATACCCTCACTTAATTAATTAGCAAATGCAGGGCTTGGGACAAATACCCATTTTTGTATACCATTTATATATTTTAAACAAAACGTCTCATAGAAAAATAAAAAATGGTGCTTATTAAGTCCACGTAGAATACCTATGTTGCGAAATTTTGCAGATAAAAGATCCTGCTTTACCATTAGCTCTAAGCTTAGCTTCGAATTCAATAGCTTTCACGCAATGCCTTTTCTTACGTCGATTGTCCCTATTAACCAAAAACAAAGAATCTTTAACAAAACTTCAAGACTAACATTCTAAACATCTCAATGATTCCCATAAACTGCAGCAAACCGGCACATCAGTCACTTATGCATCGTCGTTATCGGCAATCTCCAAGGCAACGGGAACTTGTTTTTCGTTTATAAACAACCTCCGTAGGTATAAACAGCACTTGTCACGTCAATTTCATTAGATCATGCGCACCACTGCAGCTAGTATATATGACGACACTGGTTATGCTACGTTATGTTGCTGCCCCTTGCACCACCCCAGCAAAGTAGTCACATTCCCGCGGATCTGTTGCTGTTTACCGCCGAACAACAAACGATCCCAACAATCCGGCACGCAATTCATCGGAATCACTGTCTGCCATTGTTTTCAGGCCACCCTTAGGTTCACTGATTTATGACCCCAAAACAAACCAACCGGCAGGAGCACTTCGAGCCCGCACACTATCGCCACACTGTGCAACCCTATCTTCCTATCTTCTTTCACGGCAATCGATCAAATTTCCAATTCACTTCCTCCCATCAACGGGAATCACTCCGCAAGGCTTCCGCACATCCGGTAGATGTAAATCTTCTCCGAGGATCCCAACATTTCACGCTTGAAACACATACCACTGACACATTACACACGAATCAAACGACACAGGTGTACAACCTGTAACGGAAAACGAAGTTCGTTACATTCAAAAACACGCCCGATCACTTGTGGACCCTAAGCAAAGCTCAGTATAGACCTGAGACCTTCTAACGTTCGTTCGATCGCGTTTCGGTTAGACCAGACAGAGAAAAACGTTACACGGACCACACCTCCGCAACAGTATGCAGCTGATTGCGTACTGACTTTTGCTGACTCTTGCGCTTTTGGGCGGCTATGCTGTTGTTGTTGTTTTCTATGTTTTCTTTTGCTCCTTTGTTTCCGTCAGACGTTCTTCAACGCCGCGATCAGTCTACACAGCGAGGGCAGCATAAACATATGCTGCCGAATAAAAGCCATAAAAGATATGCTCGTAGCAGTTTGTTGATCGTGAAGCGCCTGCGATAATTGAAAAGTTCAACAGCTTTCTTCGAAAGTGATTTGATAGACCTGCAGTCACGAAGTAGGTCAAATCCAATCGATTCTTGCCAATTTTTGGTTCACGTTTTTTCGAAAAAATAAAAATGCAATTCACACGACTACTATACAGCCATCACGATCAAACCTCAACAAGGTAGATCTAATTACATAAAAACAATTTAAATTCTCTCGCGAGTCATGCTGCTTGTTTCCCTGTAGGTAAACCGCGCTTTTTTTCTACTTTAGCTTTATATTGTTAGCTTTTGTTCTCTCACCAAACATTTTCCAACTTTTCTCTCATCATAATTTTTTTCAGCATTTGCTTTGATGTTTCATCCTCTCTGGATCTCACGCGTCTTTCGTATTCTTCATTCGGTGTTCTCTTCGGTGTGTCCACTTTGTCTAAAAGCAACAACATCGCCACCACCAACAACAGCGACGGCATCATCACCGACAACAATAGTGTTCTTTCTTCTGGAACCGCACTTTTCCCATGCAATTCAAGTGCTACAATTTTCCCTCGGTGTTTATTTTACTTTTATGAGGTTTTCATTATTATCTTAATAATGCAGCGAGGTGCGTTCCGTTGCCCGCGAATCGTTACGTCGGTCGTCGCAGGTTAGCCGAAGTCAATCCGAATCAAGTGTACCGTGGCACACCATCGATAACTTAACTTCTTCGAGGGGTCTCTCCCCGGGCCGTGAATGTGACTTGTTTTTTTTTTTGGGTTGTCCGCAATGCTCTTTTACAGTTGCTGTCGACTGACGGTTAATGCTAATTTGATTGCAGGTGAAGTTAAATATTACATTTCTTCGTAGCGTTTGTGTTCTCCGGTGCAACGTTGCGCAGGCGCGTAGTGCAAGGCAACACAGGAATGATTTTGATGTCTGGCTTTAAACGCCCGACTGATTTAAATTGGTTAACATTTTAATTACAAAATTCTTCTTCTAACGGCTGGAGTGGCAAGAATCAACAATTCCTCTCCATTGCACTCGGAGCCTAGCCTAAGGTAGGTCCTAGCGTTGCGGCCGCCAGGTGTACGATGGCCTATCTCCAAGTAGTACCTGCAACTCGTAGTTCATACGCCTATGCCTACGAAGCGTCTTGCGGAGGGAAAAGTAGGCTCGACTTCCAACGTGAATGCGTGGTTTAATCTCCTCACTCGTATTATTGTCGGCGGTGACCCTGACCAGAGATCCCAAATATATGACTCACTTCCTGTTTATCGCCGTTAATTTTCACTGTCAATTGGAGGCGAACGTTTTTTTCTTTGAAGCTTCTTCCTACCATATATTTGGTTTTCGACGCAATCCTCTCAGTCTCCTTTTTTAGTCTAGCGTAGATTGCCTCCGCCGTTCCAAAGTCTCTAGTAACGCTGTCGAGATCGTCTGCGAAGCTAGAAGTTGTCTACTTTGGCTGAAGATCGTTCCATTTGGTTCGTTTTGCCCGTTCACCGAATTACACCTTCAATAGCGATGTTGAATGACATACAGGACAGTCCTTCCCTTGCCACATTTCTCTCCGCGATTCGAAGTGGACGAGAATGTCCCGAAACACGCACGTAGCACATCACGCGCTCCATGGTATCTTTCACCAACCGCGTCAGTTGGTCCGGAAACCCATGTACCCACTAACAAACCACTAACAGCCATAGTTGTCCGCGCTCGACTGCATCGTATGCTGCCCTGAAATCCACCAAAAAAGAATTTGAGTGCGGAATCGAATTTTTACTGATGTATACGGTTACTGCAGATCTTCCTGCGCAGGACATCTCCGTTCATAATTGGCAAATTCCTCAGAATTTAGTGTTAGCAGACCCCTGTTCAACAATAGCCAGCAGATTGACATGGTACTAGGCGCAAAATATTCCCATTCATTCTTCCTTAGCACAGCTCGTCTCCGGATGGCCGATAATCTTCCGTTCCTGGTAGACAGCTTATTTGGTTGGGTCGTCACAGGCTCAGCTAGCACTACAAACCCTGCTCAGTTGCAGTCCATCAATCCTAGTATCGTAGCTGTTTCCATGCTAACACTGGAGGAGAGCATGGAACGATTATGGAAAACCGAGGAATTGACCGTCAACAATAACTACTCCATCGATGAGTGCTACTGTGAAGATTTCTATCCATCTACAACAACTCGAGACGAGTCAGGGCGCTACATCGTTCGTTTACCACGAAAGCCCGACTTCGATGCTATGCTAGGAGAATTTAAAACCTGTGCACTTCGCTGCTTCGCTCAGCTTGAACGACGACTCGACAGCGATGAAACATTGAAGGAGGAATACCATAAACTCATAACGGAGTACCTCTCCCTTGGCCATATGCGACTGGTCGAGACGGACGACGGAAATCACTCCCACACATTTTATGTGCCCCACCACCCTGTCCTAAAGGAAGATAATATGACTACCAAAATTAGAGTGGTATTCAACGGTTCAGCTCGTACTTCGACTGGCTTCTCTCCTAATGAAACACTTTGTGTGGATCCGGTGGTTAAAGATGACCTCCTTTCAATCGTTCTTCGGTTCCTCACTTACCCTGAGGCTGTCGTCGGAGACATAGAAAAAATATACAAACAGACTCTACATCATCCAGATGACCTCGCTTTGCTACGCATTCTCTTCCGGTTTTCAAAGGACGTCACTGTCCAGACTTACGAGCTTCTAACCGTGACTTACGGTTTAGCTCCATCATCTTTTTTGGCTACACGAACCCTTCAACAGCTCGCAAACGACGAAGGTTCGCATACCCCTTAGGTGCTCCTGCGCTACGCAAAAATTTCTACATGGACGATTTTATCGGAGGAGCGAGTACGGTACAGGAAGCTATCCAGCTTCGAGAAGAGTTGTTTGAATTATTGAAAAAAGGAGGATTCACCTTAAGGAAATGAACATCAAATCGGCTAGAAGTTCTGCAGGGACTGCGGAACGATCAAATCGGCACACAATCCAGTGTTCAATTCATCCCAGACGAGTCGGTGAAAACGCTGGGGATCTGGTGGGAACCAGAATCCGATCAACTTAGGTCTGAGGCACGTGATGAACCTCCTACGAAACGATCTTTTCTTTCTGATATCGCTGGACTCTTTGATCCGCTCGTCCAGATTGCATCTGTCATCGTGACAGCGAAAATCATGATGCAGGAATTATGGGCACTCTCCTGCGACTGGGACGAACCAGTACCTCATTCCATCCAGCTGAAATGGGAAAACTTTCGAAGCGAGCTACCAAAGATTGCAACCTATCGAATCGACCGGTACGCGCTCTTACCGGAGGCTACCGTAGCCCTGCATACGTTCGCTGATACTTCCACTTCTGCATACGGAGCCTGTACGTACGTTCGATGTGAAGATGCTCTTGGAATCGTTAAAGTCCGGCTACTAGCTTCAAAAAGCAAGGTGGCTCCACTAAAAAAGCTCACAATAACTCGCCCAGAACTTTGCGCTTGCGTCTTGGCGGCTCAAGGATCGCGTAAAGGAATCAATTAACTTTTGCGTCGGGGCTTCATATTTCTAGTCAGATTCTGCAGTTTGCTTGCACTGGCCGCGCGCACCACCCAGTTCCTTGAAAACTTTCTTTGCGAACAAGGTGTCAGAAGTACAACACTACACACATGGTGAGAAATGGAATCATATATCCGGATCGGACAACCTTGAAGATCTCGTTTCACATCGGATGTCAGTCGAAGAATTCGTAAATAGTGAAACCTGGAAGTATGGTCCATCCAGGTTGGTGCAACCGCATCAGTTTTGACCAATTTGTCATCTACCTACAGTCACCGGAAAGGTACTTGAGAGAAACTGCGTAGTGGCATCGATTCAAACGACACCTGGCATCAACCGATGGTTTATTCTCTGGTCTTCCTACAATCGCTTACTCCACATCATCGGCTACTGCCTACGCTTTTTAGAACGAACTCGATCGAAAACCAGAACTCAGCTACGTGTATCTCTTTCAGACAATAAACTTGATCGACAGTCGCTCACTGTCAAAGAACTTGCCAATGCCAATACCATGCTAGTTCGCTTCGCTCAACAGGACGCATTCCGTAATGAAATCAAAGAGCTTGAGCGAGGAAATTCTGTTGCCAAAAGTTCACCTATCCGTCGTCTCATGCCATTTGTAGACTCAGAGAGAATTTTGCGAGTTGGAGGTCGGTTTAACCTTTCTCAACTTCCATACCAATCGAAACACCCTGCCCTCCTCCCAAAGAACCATCCGTTCAGTCGGCTAATCGGCGAGCACTACCATCGAAAGCTTGTCCATGGCGGCGGGCGTCTTCTACTATCAGCGATTCACGAGGAATATTGGCCCTTAAATGGTCGTCACTTAGTGAAAAGCAACGTACACAATTGCTTCCGTTGATCACGCCAGCATCCGGTTCCCGAGCAGCAACAAATCGGACAGTTGCCTAGTCGTAGAGTCGTCCCAAGTCGCCCATTCTCACACACGGGTGTGGACTATCCAGGTCCACTCTACATAAAACCCGTTCACAAGCATGCGGCCCCTGCCAAGGCTTACCTTTGTGTATTCATATGCTTCTCAATCAAAGCTGTCCACCTAGAGCTGGTTGGGGACCTGTTCACTCCAGGATTCTTAGCGGCTTTCCGACAACGGAAAAAAACTTCGAAGAAGCCAAACGCGAACTGGCTGAATTGTTCGCAAGATTCAGGAGCGACGTCGAGCAAAACAAAATCTCATCTGCCTGTTCAGAGGAAGGAATTGTGTGGCATTTGACTCCCCCTAAAGCACCACACTTCGGGGGCCTGTGGGAGGCGGCGGTGAAGACCACTAAGAGGCATTTGTTTCGGCAATTGGGTAGTACACACCTTAGTTTCGAGGACTACTATACAATTCTGCACCAAATTGAAGCGGCCAAGAACTCACGTCCACTGCTGCCGATGTCCGATGCTCCCAACAACCTTGCTGCATTGACACCGGGGCACTTCCTTACCGGATCATCGCTTCAAGCCTTGCCCGACCCATATCTTCTACACACTCCAGTGAACGCCCTCGCCCACCTCCAAAGACTGCAACAACACGTCCAGAAATTTTGGTCCAACTGGCGGTCAGAATATCTGCAGGAGCTGATAAAGGATACGAAACGTGCTGCTCGTAATGACGAGACCCAACCGGGTCGCATGGTAATCCTGGTAGACGAAATGCTGCCAGCAATCCGCCATAACAACAGGAGCCATAACAAGGCCAATCACTAAGATCTGCCTGCTACCAGTTCCGGAATCGACTCCCGAGGATGAACAACTGAATATTCCTGCCATCGATCACCATATTGAGCGACGAGAATAAATATTCACGTGTAGAAATATTCCTAGATAGTTAACTAATTAGTTTGAACATAGTAGTTCAAGGCGGCGGGTATGTTGACTCTGGCAGCACGGAGTGGGGTTTTCGCCTTCTCACTTCGCTGCTGGTGCTAACGGGCGCTCAATCTTGAGATTTTGGCAACCACATTCTCTAGATCGTCTAACCAACTACCCGACCGATCTGTCTACTCGGCAGCTAGCCTTCAGTCACATACTAAGTCTCTCACTGATCAAACATTAAAGTGAAGAAATCTCCTAGTGAATAAAAAATAATTTACAAGTGTTAAATTTTTTGTCGTCGTTATATCTATTCAATTAGATTTACATAAATAAGGCTTATACAAATTTGGAAAAAAGTTTATGTCCTGGTCTCGAAATATTGATCAAGGGGGGGGCAGGAAAAAAAATAATAACATCAAACCTTTAATAACTAAACAAATAGAAGAAACCAGTATTTATTTTTCCATATTAAAACAAATTTAATACATAAATGCTGTACAGTACTTAAATTTTAGTTCAAACCGAACCAACCTTCAAAAATTTTCGATTCAAGCACATAAAGTAAGCATTGTGGTAGAAATGAATCAGCTTGATAATAATGGAGTGCCACAGCATCACCTTAAACAGCTACACACATGTAACTTGACCATCATTTGAATTTTGCTTTAAACTTGCGTGTTACTCGGTTAGTTACCTTGTATTTAAGAATAATACAAATCTGTGTCACTTACTAGTTCAGAACTGGGTAACCACGAAATAGTATCAGAATCTAATCATCTTGTAAAAGTGACAATTTAGTAGTTCCCTACAACTTTTTTACTTGGAACGCATACGCTGTGATTCGAAGTCTGTCGATAAAGAAATGTCAAGTTCTTAAGGACGTTTATACGCATGGCTTTGCTTTTTTTGCATGTGCTGTGCTACCGACATTTTTTAACAAAAATATCTCTGACACTTTTCACGTTTGAAACCGCTTGTTTCTTGATCAACTTCTTAGTCATATGAATGGCCTGATATTCCTACTGGTTCTCTACAAGAACGTGTTTATCTTTGTATCTTAGATGCAAACGCAACACTATCAGAAGCAATTGTCATTGCTTGACTAATAGCATTTGTCCAGGCCAATGATGCACTTCGGATGAAGGTCACTACTGCGGTGGAAATTGTTCTCCAAATATCAGGGGTTCTATTCTAATAGCCCTCTGTCGAAGAACCTTGATCTTTAATTAAAAATTTCCGGACATCGGCATAGCAGGTGTCCCGAGTCTTTTTTTAAGCTTCGGATGATAGCGTATCGGACAATGTCCTGTTGTAAGACCAGCATAAATGATTAGATCTTTTTTCGAAAGCTTCAGGATTTTACGAATCATTAAAATGTTTGGAGAGATAAACCGTTTCGACTGCCTAGCAATGAAAATGTTATTCCAATTTAATTCCAATTTTGCACACTTCCATAATCCATACTATAGCTCCATTTTTAAAGTAGAAGAAGATGAAGGTCAGTAAAAAAGCAATATAACTTAACATGACTTCATTTGATGTTGTGGTCGGGCCACCATTGAGCCCAATGATAATCACAATATGACAATAGTTAGAAAAGTTTCGAACAATTCAGTGATATCCTTTCTGCATGCATCCAATGCATGGTAAAATATTGTATTTGTAAGGTAAAATTGTAAGTTTTACGTCCCTCACATTTTGGATGTTGGGATGTTTGATGATTAGGGTAAGTTCTTGAGCACTACGGAATAAAACGACAAATTGGATCCCCGAAAACACTGAAACCTGGTATTCCGGAGTGTCTAATTTGTTGTATTTCTATTTCAATCTATCTTCTACCTAAGACAGCAAAAAATAACCCCATTACAATTCGGAATATCTCCGTCAAAAGCGGTACCAAATTTCACTAATACATAGTTGATTGATGCCTCAATCTAATGCGGTTCTTTTGAAGCAAGTTGAATTAAAATGGAACAAAATTTAAAGTAAATGGATCTGATTTCAAACATCCCAATTTTCGGCGTCAGGATTTAAAGGTTAAGCACAATAGTCGCCTATGACCTGTAGCAGGAATCAGAAAACTTAGTTGACGAAGGAAAGTTGAACGAGACTCACCGGATAATTACTTCAATTTTGCACATATTGGGTAATTTAGAGATGTAAACTCGATGAACTGTAAAAAATCTGCTTATCACTAAAGAATGCAACATAATAATATTTCACTTTATTTTTTTGCCCCTTCAAATTTGGAAAAATTTTGAACGGGGGGGGGGGGGTGACATGAACTTTTTTTCAAATTTGTATAAGCCTAAAGTGTATGATAAAAACTTATTGGCTCTACTTCCGGGGACCGAAAACACTTGCGGGTCTAGCGCGGTCATCTACGACCTTGCTCTTGTAATCATAGCCGTCTGGGCTAATCTTCATTCCGGGGTAACTCGAACCATCTATCGGGGATCAAACCTTCTGGCTAGCGCCATCACAGGGAAAGCAGAAAACAAGGAAAACTTAGAAATCAGCGAAAAGAGACAACAGAATAATCAGAAAACAATGATACTGAAAAATCAGAAAAAAAGAAAACAGGTAAATCAAAAAACAAAAAAAAAAGAAAACAGAGAAATCAGAAAATAAGGTAAACAGGAAACGGAAAACTGAAAAATCAGAAAACAGAGAAATTGAAAAAAATTGGGGAAGCATTAAATAGAGAAAATACGGAAAGCGTGTAACCGTGACGAGATCGGGAGAAAGTTTTATGGTTAACTCGGTGGCTTTCGCGCCACTCCCGAATAGGGGAGACCACCGGTCGTGTGTTTGCCCGACTATTATTTTGAGAACTCTCCAGGGACGACTCGCACGGCTCAACTGCAGACTCAACGGACGAATTTCTGAACGGAAACGCACAAAGGGAATTTTATCGCTATTTGAATTTAAAAAAACGTAGCTTCGGTGTGTGAGTTTATTCTATCGTTTAGAGTTAACTTATCGAATGCGATTTATAGTTCGTATGGCCGCTAAACGGAATTATGGCGGTATACCAGCAAAGACAAATTTTCGTGACAAACTTTCAAATCAAGTTAACTTTAGCCTAGCTTTATTGTTCGTTCGAATTGCACATTACTCTTGTACAGGCAACACTATTCAGGGAGGGTTTCCACCTACCTGCGCGCAGGGTTTTGTAGTAGTCGACGACGGCGGCCTGGTGTGATCCGGGTAGACCACCGAACCTTCAGTGGCGTTTGACGTTGCCAGTCGGCGCTGCTCGAGACGGTGGGCGTGTGGTCTGTTCGTGTGCTAAATGGTCGAACTAAAGTTGCGGAGGGTGGCGTGGTTGGACAGATAGCTATCGACTTGTATCAACGAGAGTGTTCACGACGACGCAATTGTCGCGTGATTCCCGGGCAGTCTTCCGCAAGGGCTGAACGTACTCGCTGACGGCCCTCGCGTACTAAGATTCCGCTGCCGACCGCCGCGAATGAAATGAACCCTTGCTTCGGACTCGGTACCTCGGTGCGCAATTGGCGACGCACGAAACGAGGACCGACTCTCGGACTTCGACCCACGAAAGGTTGTAGCGTAAATGGTTGGGTCGGAAACCACGAGCGGCAATTGACGACCGCCGTGAAAATTTCGCAACGGATTGAGCGAACTTACCAACGCCTCCGTTTGGCTACCCCTCAGGGCGGACCTTTTATTAGCACACGAACTCAAACGAAGAAATGGCCGAACGTAGAAACCCAGAATAAAACGCCCGTTGGACGAGCGCTGTCCAAACCGAACGTACATACAATTACAATCATATAATATAAAAAGGAAAAACAAAAATTTACCTTATTCTGCTATAAACCGTATTAAGAATACGGACGCCAGTCGAAATTCTGCTTACGCACCACCAAACTATAAAATTTTTAAATAACACGTTAACAATTGAAAAACAATAGAACAAATTCACACAATTAATCTTTTACACACCTTTTAAAATAATTTGAATAGCACTAGCTCGATTCCTTTGAATCTATTCACTAAAAAATTGAACTTAAATATGCGTCTCAACGCAGTTAGATCCGTTGCGAAAATGTCCGCTTTCATCTCGCTCCCTTTCTTTTAAACGACTTTCCGTTCAATTGTTCTGAATTGAATTTCGGGTTTTGATTTAAATATGGCTACTTAAATCTACCGATCTAAATCGCGAGATTTTAACGTATTTTTTAGTACTCATAGTAATATATTTTACGCCTCTAGGAGTAGCCGGGACCCAAACCATTTGGGTGGCATTCTCATGCTCAGCCAAGACATGAACCGTTAGGTTTATAGTTAAATACTATCGATCTCATATTTTAAATAACTTAATTATCAAACAAAAAAAAAACTTATTTTTTTCGGCACAACGTTACAAGCGGAAAACAGAGAAATCAGAAAATAGATAAAACAGGGAATGCAGAAGACAGAGAAATCAGAAAATTAAGAAAAGAGGGAAATCAGAAAATAGATAAAACAGGGTAGGCAGAAAATAGAGAAAACCTAGGAAGCATAAAACAGAGAATACAAAGAAATCAGGACATAGAGACAACTGAGAAATAAGTAAACAGGAAAAGCAGAAGACAGAGAATCAGAGAAATTAGAGAAAACTGAAAGGAAAGGACGTGAACAGAGAAAACAGGGAAGGTAGAAAACAGTGAAACTGAGAAATCAGAAAACAGGGGAAGCGTTAAGAAAAGAAAACAGAAACATCAGAAGAACAAAGCGTATAGTAAAAGTATTGCAGTGACTGTCAAGCAGCAAAAATATATTTGTAACATCTATACCTATAAAGAAGGATTTCTGTCTGTCTGTCTGTCTGTCTGTCTGTCCTGTGTTCCTTATAGAATCAAAAACTACTGAACCAATCGGCGTGAAAATTTGCATGTAGAGGTTTTTGGGGCCAGGAAAGGTTTTAGTGATGGTTAGAGACCCCTCCCCCCACTAAGAGGGGGGGCTCCCATACAAATGAAACACAAATTTCTGCATAACTCGACAACTAATCAAGCAAATAGAACCAAATTTGGCATGTGGGTGTTTTCGGTGACAAGAATTTATTCTAGGGTAATTTGAGACCCTCCCCTCTTTATAAGGGGAATTATAACTCCTCTCCCCTTTAAGAGGGGGGGTTTCCATACAAATTTCCTCATAACTCGAGAACTAATCAAGCAAATGGAACCAAATTTGGCATGTGAAGGTTTTCGAGGGCAAGAAAATTTTCTATGTTGAATAAGGACCCCTCCTCACTTTAAGAGGGGGGGCTCCTGTACAAATGAAATACCAATTTCCTCATAACTCGAGAACTAATCAAGCAAATGGAACCAAATTTGGCATGTGTGTGTTTTTGAAGACAAAATTTTTTTCTATGATGAATTGGGACCCCTCCCCACTTTAAGAGGGGGGGGGCTCCTATACAAACGAAATACAAATTTCCTTAGAACTCGAGAGCTAATCCAGCAAATGGAACCAAATTTGGCATGTAGGTGTTTTTGGAGGCAAGAATGTTTTCTATGATGAATAAGAACCTCTCCCCACTTTAGAAGGGGGGCTCCTATACAAATGAAATACAAATTTCCTCATAACTCGAGAACTAATCAAGCAAATAGAACCAAATTTGGAATGTGAGTGTTTTCGGTGACAAGAATTTATTCTATGGTAAATTGAGACCCCTCCCTCTTTATAAGGGGAATTGTAACTCCTCTCCCCTTTAAGAGGGGGGGCTTCCATACAAATTTCCTCATAACTCGAGAACTAATCAAGCAAATGGAACCAACTTTGGCATGTGAAGGTTTTCGAGGGCAAGAAAATTTTCTACGGTGAATTAGGACCCCTCCCCACTCTAAGAGGGGGGGCTCCTGTACAAATGAAACACAAATTTCCTCCTAACTCGAGAACTAATCAAGCAAATAGAACAACATTTGGCATGTGGGTGTTTTTTTTTGGTGACAAGAATTTATTCTATGGTGAATTGAGACCCCTCCCCTCTTTATAAGAGGAATTATAACTCCTCTCCCCTTTAAGAGGGGGGACTTCCATACAAATTTCCTCATAACTCGAGAACTAATCAAGCAAATGCAACCAAATTTGGCATGTGAAGGTTTTCGAGAGCAAGAAAATTTTCTATGGTGAATTAGGACCCCTCCCCACTTTAAGAGGAGGGGCTCCTGTACAAATGAAATACAAATTTCCTCATAACTCGAGAACTAATCAAGCAAATAGAACCAAATTCGGCATGTGGAGGTTTTTGGAGACAATTTTTTTTTTCAATGATGAATTGGGACCCCTCCCCACTTTAGGAGGGGGGGTCCTATACAAACGAAATACTAATTTCCTCGTAACTCGAGAACTAATCCAGCAAATGGAACCAAATTTGGCGTGTGGGTGTTTTTGGAGGCAAGAATTTTTTCTGTGATGAATTAGGACCTCTTCCCACATTAGGAGGGGGGGCTCCAATACAAATGAAATACAAATTTCCCCATAACTCGAGAACTAATCAAGCAAATAGAACCAAATTCGGCATGTGGAGGTTTTTGGAGGCAAAAATATTTTCTACGGTGAATTAGGATCCTTCCACACTTCAAGAGGGGGGGCTTCTACACAAATGAAATTCAAATTTCCTCATAATTCGAGAACTAATCAAGCAAATGGAACCATATTTGGCATGTGGGTGTTTTTGGAGGCAACCATTTTTCCCATGATGAATTAGGACTTCTTACCTTTTTAGGAGGGGGGGGGGCTCCCATTCAAACGAAATACAAATTTGCTCATAACTTTAGAACTAATCAAGCAAATGGAACCAAATTTGGCATGTGAGAGTTTTAGATGGCAGAATTTTTTTTCTGTGGTGTATTACGACCCCTTTCCCTTTCAAGAGGGTGGGCTCCCATACAAATGAAATACAAATTTCCTTATAATTTGAGTACTAATCAAGCAAATGGAACCAAATTTAGCATGTAGGAGATTTTGGAGTCTTGAATTTATTTTATGATAGTTAGAGACCTCTCACCCCTGTGGTAGGGGCATATGGACTCTCATACAAATAAAACAGAAATTTTTGCGAAACTCAAAAACTAATCCAACTCGAGAAATTCGAGACTCTTCCATAAAACATTAATCAATAACAAGACCACAAAAACTATCTATAGTAACACTAGATGATTCAGGACGAGCCGGTCGCGAGTGTTGCCGGTGACCCGCCGTCGGAAGCGCCGCCCACTGGGGGGCTTGCAAAACTCGAGAAGTGACAAAGATCATCCAAGATTCATGATTTATGTACAACACAGGTTAATTTGTGGCAATACGAAGTTTGTCGGGTCAGCTAGTATTTATATAAACCATCTAAACCCAAGCAGCAATTTGAGTTTTATAGCGTTCTTCTTGTCATTTCCATGACCTATTTCATAAAATCACTAGTAAAACTATGAGTTCCACTAGTTCTAGAACTTTCTCATGACCACTATAACACTGTCTTCCGACCAATTGAAAATATATGTCCGTGAGCAGAAAAGCTAAAATTTTACTGTCAGTAGCCGTAGTCAGTAGCGAGCTGTCAGTTTACAGTCAGTTTGTTTGTAGCGACCATAATGAAATATCCGATAGAATAAACAAGAAATATTCAGCAGCTTCCGTAGTTATGCAGCATATGCGCATTAAATTCCATCGTGCACATTGGTATGTTAGGTTGTTAGCGGGCTAAAAAAAACATAAGAATATGACAATATGGCCTAGCGTAAAAACCGCTTTCGATGTTGAACTAAAATATTCTTCATAATAACAGCGATAAATCTGATTGTTCAGGGTGTTACCTTATTAATATGTAGCACTATAAAACTATCAGCTTAAAGCCATTGCAAATTATTTTTGTCCCCCCGCCCTTCAAAATTAGCTCTAAAAATCGGGGGGCAAAAAAAAATTTGTTACACTTGACGAAAATTTTTTTGTATAAAATCTATTATTTGTCGGTTTTACAGCCTAAAGAACTCGAAAAAAGCGTTTACAGAGTGTTAACGCTTCTAGCACGAAACAAAAGTGGAAGTACAAATAATGTAATTTCCGATAATTGGCAAAAAAATTTTTTTTTTTTTTTTTTTTCATTTTAAATCTATTTTGGAAGGTCTTTGCATGGAAAACAATAACGTATACCGTGAACGTACCATATTCTGCGCAGTTAAGACATTTTTATGATTCTTCCGCTATTATAAGTATTCTAGATTGAAATTAATAACGTTGATAGCAGCAACGTGTAGTGCTACGGTCTATAGTATCTGGTAAAAAACATGGGAATTAAAAGTCGACCAACAATTGAGTATATTTTTCGTTTTGTAAACTTATCCACGGTGCCTAATTCTGCGCACGGCACGGCAAGAGCCCATGTTCCTAATTCTGCGCATGTTTGTTCCTAATTCTGCGCACCCAAAAAGTAACAATAAACACTCATACCATGTTGTTTATGTCATTATACGCTAAAAGCACGTCAAAAATCCGGCATTAGCCATTACAATAAATAAATCCATGATTTGGCGTTCTTGTGCTGTCCAGGTGGCACAGGAATATTGTTATCATTTTGATTGGCTTATTTTAAATATTTTATTGTCGATAACGTGAAAGGCGAGTTGATTCGGGGTTTCTGCATACTGAATATTACACTTTAGACATATATTAAAAATTGTGTTTTCATGTAGAAACCCCTTCGCCACTGCCTGAAGTTGGACATTCAAAAAAAATTCAGAAAACATGGTTCCATAAATTAGCGCTTGTAGGTTCGGACCCCGAGTCGCAACTCAGTATTCCAATCAATGCACGTTAAACGTTCTACTTGAATTTTCATGCCTCTATACCTCAGCCATTTGGGTGAGGTTGCGTATTCTTTCGTGATTTCTTCGAAGGATACATTACTGCGCAGAATTTGGAACATGAATAAAAAATCTGTGCCTAAATCTGCGCACTACTGCGGTGCATTTTTACAACGAAAGCAAGGCATGCAATCATTCTTTTTGTCTAAAACATCACTAAAACTAATTATTCTTTCTAACTATGGTGGGTAATTTGATCATTGCAAGGAATTTCGACCATAAATTTGTTAATTTTCTAGAATGACAGTTTTAGCGTTGGCGCTAACGACGTTGTTTTCTGACATATAAAATACTTTCAGTTTCACTTTAATTTATTTCGCTGTCAAATATTATGCCTCCTTGGTGAATAATGGCGTAATATTCAACAGATATTTATAAGAAAATAACACAATGGTCATAGTTATGCACAATGTTGAAGAATACATATGTAAAGAAAAATGCGCAGAATTAGGAGCGGTCACGGTATATGAAAAACAAAAATAGATTCGGGTTTCACGATTAAACTTCAAGTAAAAATTGCTAAAAATCTTAATTTTTTTGCGTGGTTAAGAAAATCTCTGTTTTTTTTTTGTCACTACGCCCCCCCCCCCTTCAATTGCCCACCATCCGAAGGACAAAAACTTTAAAAAATATTTGTAATGGCTTAACTGCACTTGTAAATTTATGAGAGATGTGATGCAGCTAAGTAGTACCATCATGATAATTTAAGCAACCACAGTTTGCTTTACTAACAGTTTTGTTATGGTTTTATAGCTATCTATAAAGCTGTTTTGACTTACATCAACTTGGTATTGCGTAATACCATAATAAAATCAGAGGTAATGATTAATACATCCAATAAAACCTTTATAAAATTTCAATAAAACAAAGCGGCTTTAGAATTGTCCCTTGGAAAGAGTGGTCCACTTAGTCGGAAGACAGTTTTATAGTAGTCATCACAAAGTTCTAGTGGAGCTCATAATTTTATTAGCAGTTTTATGAAATTGGTCATAAAAACTACTAGAGAAACTTAATAAAACTTAAATTGCTACCTGGGATGTGTGTTGAGAATTAAGGACATAAAGGGTGTCCCACATCAAATTGCACCACGGAAGAAACGCTGTAGAAATTTACCCATTGAGTATTTTCTCTTGAAAATTTGAGGAGAAGTAGTTTAGAGTGTATTGTTTACACTCTACAGCACTCGTGCGCTAATTGCACGTCCTCTAACTGCACCGTCTTTTAATTGCACGTTCGCTAGTTGCACGATCGTGCAACTAAAAAACAGTTATCTGTCAAACTACACGTGGTTTTCCAGGTGGTTGCTATAAACAAAAATGCAGCGTTGCCGAATGCAAACTCTCTATCTCTGCATTACGTAGATACATTACAAACAAATTCATGCAAATTTGACTAAACTTTGACTAATTGAACACATATTCATTAAGATTTTACCCAAGGAACAAAACGGCAGCACCTAAACAAGCAGGTGTGGAATAAGAGTTGTGTGGTAGCATTCAGTGCTGAATAAGCGAATTTGCTGAATTGTCTGTTGTTTAAACGTCATATCCTATATTTTTTCTAGCTTCTAATCAACATCTATACGTTGTTATATAAGTGCAGAATAAGAGTCGAATAAACGTTATGCAAACGTATCGGCAGTACGGCTAAGAGCAGGTGTGGAATAATGGTTGCTTAAAAGCTACCATGAAAATGCATGTCGAATAGACGTTGTGCAAACGTGTCAGTCAAGAGCAATTGTGGAGTAAAAGTGGAATAAGAGCGGAATAAGCATTGCGCAAACGTATCAGCAGCATTACGGAGATAAAGTGTGGAATAATAGTGGAATAAGTGTGGAATGAGCGTTGCGCAAACGTATCAGCAGTATTGCTGAGAGCAAATGCAGAATAGAAGTGGAATAACAGTGGAATAAATGTTGTACAAACAAATTTGTAGCATTGCTGAGAGCAAGTGTGGAATAACAGTGGAATAAATGTTGCGCAGCATTGCTGCGAGAAAGTGTGGAATAAGTGTGGAATGAGCGTTGCGCAAACGTATCAGCAGCATTGCTGAGAGCGAGTGTAGAATAAGAGTGGAATTAAAGTTGCCCAAACGCATCAGCTGCATTGCTAAGAGGAACTATGGAGTATGTGTCGAATAATCGTCGTACAAACGTATCAGTAGCACCACCAAGAGCAGGTGTGGAATAAAAGGTGCTTGATGGCAGCCAATAACACCAATAACTTGAATGACACTTTATACTTTACACTTTATAATTTATGCTTTAAATTTATATTAGGTAGGGGAAGGTCGGTAAAGACGGACACTGCGGGAAAGACGGACACTTGTCATATTTCATAAACAATAATTTTTTGAAGCAAATCAATGATGGGAAATGTTTCTATAGATTGAATTAACACTTTTGAAATAAACTGCCGATTTTTAGCAGCGTAGTTGACAAATTTATAAGCAAAACAAAGAAAAAATGCGTATATACGCTAACCGATGTAATTTTGTGCGTGAAGAAAATAGCTGGTAAATCGTTAAAAAACAACATATTCATGCTAAACCGACGACATTGCGTTAGTTTGATCTTTCACTGAATATCCATTGGAAACCTAGTGAATTTTTGAATATTCAGTAAAAAGTTATTGAAGTTTGAAAAAATGGTATCCAAGTCGGGAAAGACGGACACCCAACGGTAGGGAAAGACGGACACACATATTTTGAACAAAATGGGTTCTCAACAACGCCCAACAACGATTTAACATTGCAAATACTTCCATATTATATATGTAAAAGTAACCAGAAGTCATATAACAGTTGGAATGAGCCAACTTTTAGAAACGATTAGTTCGTCACCAATTAAAATATTGAAGGGAACCATTCTATTTTCTCGCTCAAAGGGGGGATCGGGAAGGGGGTTTCCCAAACCAATTCTTTCCTAAATACATTATGAAATATGTTAATTTTTCTTAATACTGATAATTCAACGACGCGTGACACCTTTTTTCGAGTGTCCGTCTTTCCCATATCAAGTGTCCGTCTTTCCCGCCCATGCGCAGAAACTCTGATTTATACATGATGTTTATAATATTAAAAAATGCATAAATTTTGGAAGAAATTTTCCAGCACACGTTGTAACTTTATTAGACAGAGACTTAAAGGTTCAGTTTATACGAAAATTGGGATCAATACAGTTATATTTGAGTAGATATTGAGTCTTTACCTTAAGGTGTCCGTCTTTACCGCCCTTCCCCTACACTTTATTTTTATTTTTTTTAGATGCAATCTGAATAGAAAACATTTGCATAACCACTTTTAGCCGCCGCAAATCTTTGCTGGTAGTGGAATTCCTTTTAGGTGTTGTTGCCTGTACGGTGTGTATTTTTGCCCTCGGCGTGTCGTTATCCCTCGTCGTACCGATAAATTTAACAAACTTATATCCAAAGACAGCTGGCTGCTTGACACTTTGCGAGTTACTCACAATGGATTTGCTCAGTGAGATGAATTTCGTCGGGCTGAAGTCGCCAGAATTGTTATGATCGGGTGGTATAGTGGCGATACCACCACCACTACTGGTAGCACCGTAATCGTGTGACTAGCTCCCGCTCCCGCTGCCGGTGCGCGATAACACCACTGCTTCTCGTGCCATCCGCAGCTCTTTTTTGTTTTTTGGATGAAAAAAACTAAATCAGAGCCGAAGACAAATAGATTTGCACAGACAGCGAGCGACTTAAAGCAGCAATAAGCTCAGCAAAGTACTAGCACGAATCACTCCTGCTGTTAACTAATCACTGCTGCTGCTAATCACATCACTGCTAACTAAATGAACAATCGCTAGCCGAACATTCTGGATTTCTAGTTTCCAGTGAATTTTATTCAGTAGCGCCGCTCACCGTCGTCAATATTCAAAATGAAAAAGTCCTCGGCGTTGTAAGTGTGTTATGTTGCTGGTGGTACAAGCGAAATGCTTTATTTTAGTACAAATAGTTTATTAAATGTTTAACATGTGCGGAATAAATACTTCTAAAGTAATCTAGTATAGCAGATGCCAAACATGATTTAAGAAACTACTCTTCAGCGCTTAAATGTATTTTAGCCCATTTTTGTTCCACGCTTGACAAACTTAAGCTGGTCTGGTAAATCTACATCGGCTAAAAACTCGGCGCCTGTCATATGTCAGATTATCTCAGATGTGTTCGTTGACGGCTTCCGACCGACAGGATGTAAGTTCGAATCCGGGTGAATGAAAAAAGTGTATGGCAGGCTTGATGAATTTTGAGCCAACCAATGATTTCCTACTAAGCCTCTTATTAAATTATAATATATGCAAACATGGCCATGAAAATAACGAAACCCACAAAATAAAATAAAAATACTTCATGCATATTTTTTTTCTTTTTGCTTGCTAAAGGTTGAACTGCTGTGGAATAAACGTAGCTTCAGTACCATCAGCAAAAGTTTAATAAACATATCTATACGTACTGAATAAACATTTTACTATACGTTGCATAACAGTCATACAAACGCATCTTCCACGCCCATATTCAGCACTGTGCTATTTAAATTCTCCAAAACCAACTGTATAAGCATTGAACAGAGGTGTTTAGACATACTTGAAAAGCAGCTATATAGCATGTGCTGAATAAAAGCTGTCGGTAAAACGTTTAATAAGCCAAAATTGTTCCTTGGGTAGTTCGTTTGTAAAAATTTAGATGTTCTTCCCAAAATTTAGCGTACGTGTGAATGCATGTGAAGAGTTTTTTACAGTGATAACGCATCACGTTTTACAATAAATATTGGCAACTATCGTGCAATTAAAAAACGAAATTCGCTAATCGCATCGCCTCATTCGTGCAATTAGCGAACGAGTGCTGTATTTTTATCGCGGTCGGTTTTACGAAAATTGGAAAAAATGGCGTCACCCGAAAAGCAACATCGCGAATTTATTTTGCGCAAGCAAAATCTTTAAAGTCTCTCATCACGAATGATGAGACTTACGTCAAGGCGAATTTCCGGCAGCTTTCGGGGCTACTGTACTTCACCGCTTAGCACAAGTTTGATGTTCCAGAGGAGGTAAGGATGCAGAAACTTTCACAGTTTGCAAAGAAATACCTGATTTGGCAAGAGATCTGTTCATGTGGCAAACGGAATGCACCGTTCGTGACTACCGGGACTGTAAACGGGCAGATCTACCTCAAGGAGCGTCTACAGAAGCGTCTGCTTCCTCCGTTGATGCAACACGAGGACCCTATGATCTGCTGGCCGGATCCAGCTTCGTGCCACTGTTCAAAAGATGTTCCTGGAGTGGTACGAATCCAACGGGGTCAGTCACTTTCGTATCCAAGAACAAGAACACCCCCGGCCCACGGCCTGAAACTAAGGGAAGGAACGCTTTAAGTAAATCTTGCATCTTAAAAATTGTTATTCGATTAGCAGTTAACTAGTGCATGGCACCTCAAACTTCTGCGTTTGCACTGAAATGCAGTTGAACTTATCGCTTATTTTTGTCGCACGCATATTGTTGTAGGCCATGTAAAACGTGTTCGGCCAGATCAAAATATCAACAAAAGACTGCCCCGCTTAGACTGCTTTGGCTTCGAACGGCACGTACCACATGGTAGTAGCATTTTAATGCAACCATCGAAACGTCTAGTCAGTTCTAGTCAACTACTCCATCAGAGATTATGTCGCTGAGGCTCGACTCCGAAAAACGGCCATTTATCGAGCTTTCCGATGGATCAAGGATTCATTGTTTTGGTGATATTTCGGAAGAAATGCGTAGCCGGAAAGGAGAGTGCCGAGAGTTTATCGAAATGCAGTTTCAAGAGGTGGTTGTTCAGTGCTTGAAGGTCGGTTACGATGTATCGACCTATCGCAAATTGGTGTTGGCGAGTTTACGATACTCGCAGTATGACGTTCCGAAGGCAGTAAGAAAAATCGTTCACAGTGCCAACACAATTCGCAAATACAAGCTGTACAGGCATTTCGATGAAGTGCGACACGTGTTTGACGAAGGTTTAGTGTGGTATTTACCTGTACGTGGCGTTGATGATTCTGTTGGCATTGTTCTGGAGTCTGGTAGTGAGTATAGTACTTTGGAAAGCTACGAATATCGGTGTTTTATCATCCAGATCGGTTTTAGAAACCTGGAACACTGATAAGGTATCGCTACTAGATTTGTGGGAAGCCGTGAAATTCGCAAACCAGGCCGTACTGAACGATGAAAGGGTTCACTTCGGTGGGGTAAAACTAATAATCGACTTTGACGGCTTAGCGTGGAACCATGTATGGATGTATACCTCATTATCAGCGAAGGTCGTCTTCGAATTGCAACACTGCCGGATAGTGGACACCACCGTGCACGTGGTCAACAACAGTTCGCTTTTCAGTAAGGGTCACGCTCTTCTGACTCCTCTGCTGGGGAAGGAACTGACCAGCAGGGTAATAATGAAATAAGTCAAACTAGTTGGAGTCTTTGTCAATTTATGTCTAACGATTTTCAGTTGTTTCTCCACGGTCGAAATTGGTCTTCACTGCATCAACATATCAGCGCGAGCTGTTTACCACCCAAATATGGAGGCTCTGCCGTAGACTATGACCATCAACTAATGGGTGCTCTACTGGATCAGATGAAATCAACCTTTCCTGGTAAGTTATTCGAACTTCAAAAAGTCATTTAACAATATTTAACTGTGGCTGTTGTGTTTTGTCATTTTCAGTTTTCAAACCATAGTCCAACCGGCATTCCTTTTAGCTCTACTTTTAGTGGTGCACCGTAAATTAAGTAATCAACGGCGGGTAGCTTCCAGTCCAGCGCGATAACAATGGGAGAAAAATTTGCTGAATATATACACTATTTCAAAAATAAATTATGTGGCCAACGACAACCGTCCAAAATTAGCGCTCTACACGGGTGAATTAGATCAAGTGCCCAACTTCTCTAGCAGCAGCAGTCGGTGAGTGCCGGCCAACCACCTTGAAACAATGGGACTCAACTGGGAGAGGTTCCCATCAATTTGTGTCCACTCCCCGTCGGATTGCAGTCCGCTGGTGCTGATTAGTGTTTGGCGGGGTGTTACGATGTGGCGTCGGACTTAAAATGCCAATGCTGCGCTGCAGTGGCGGTGGGAATATTGCTGGTAAATTATAGAAATTCCATCTGGATAAGATAGCCTAATTGCAATTTGGGATGCTTCGGGTCGTTTTTCGAATGCAAACATGATTAAGTGGAAATTTTTTCAGTTTAGTTGATGAGCAACATGTTGTTTAACAATTTTCTACCAGTTTATAATCATTGAAAAAGTTTGATGGCTGTTCATTCATAATTATTTTATTCAGGGAGTTAGGTAGCTCGATGCAAATATTTCAGAGCATGATAGAAGACCACATTTGATGAAAAAAATCCTTCTATGCATATGATCAAATCTCAATCGTAACAGAGTTATTAAACAGGTTTAGCTTTTGGTTCTGTTTGCCTTAAATTAGCTCTAGTACAAAAAGCATGCAAGCTAGTTAAATTCTGTTTCCTTCATTCGAATACTTAGAGAATTTTGTACTGAAAATTGTCCTTAAATCTCGTACTTCACAAAATCTTGTTAATTTTTTGAGAAGCAAAAACTTAAAACAGCGTTTTATCAAATTTCTCCTGTAGAAGCGTGATAACGTTGATTGCTTCTATCTACACATTTAGAGATCATCTGATACCGTTGACCGTACAATCCGTTCTATGACGTGAAACGGCTATCTCTTTTAATTTCGTTGCAATTTCATTTTAAACGAATCTTGCTGAGTGTTGAATTAGCATTGTCCGTACCGTTGCGTTGGTAACAAAACGCACTGCACAATTCTTTGGCAGCTTGAAATCGTCGCAGGCAAAAAACGTTTAACTGTGGGTGAGTTAAACGTACATATTTTGTTTATCTAGCACATAAGCTGTCTGTAGATTTACTGGACAAAATAAATTAAATTTTGCGCACGATTTCGTCCGCGGCGGCGGTTCGAATAGGTGGGAAATTTAGAATACCTGAAAACTGCACGAATTCATACGTCACGCATAGCGCACCAAATAACCGCGTGCAACTGACACGGTTTGACGCGTATGGAAAACAACAACAAAACAGACTGCTCGTGTTCCTCTAGGACGTTTGTTACCGAGTGAATGTTGAATTGCAGCGGCCGCAGGTTTACCAGAACAGAACTACTGTCGAGAAATCAATTCTGCAGAGTGACACGGTGATCCGAACGGAATTTTTCTGTAGGTAGGGTATGTCGCTGCTTCGTCGTAATTGCTTATTCCCGTCCTATCCAACACTTGATTTAATGATTTAAAAATAACAACATTTATATGACACACAATGCAAAACTAGTTATTCCCTATTTTTTTAGTTTGTTGTCTATCATACGCGATCAATCAAAGTGAACTGAGATCTATTTAAATGCTTTTTATCATTAAAGAAGTCCTACCAGCCAAATTTCCTACGTTTTTTCGTGCGACGAAGAAGAAAATGTCCAATTATCGTTTTAATTTCCGTCACTCACAAATGAAAATAACTCACCCAAGGCATTGTCGTTATTCTACAGCCAGGAAAACTTGCCTGACCTGCAGAAATTTTGCAGAATAACATTTGTCATGCCGTCCTACTCAAATACATGCGCGTTAGTTTCGTAAATATTGTTGTGATTTTTAGCTCGGACGATGAAAAATTTTGATGGACGGATTTTAAAACGGTACGACGAATTTAAGAAATAAAGTCAATTGCGTAATTTCAATAATATGCTTTAATAATCGCTTTTCAGTGATTTCAAAGTTCACGAATCGTAAGGTAAGTGTGTTTTAGTCAAATCAGCTCAAGAACTTTTGGAGTATTCTTTAAATCCATCTAGCAAATGATGAAAATTAGAACGGCTCTACTTACTACGACGGGAATTAGAAATAAACCCTATAACGAATGAAAAGAGCTGCCACGCCCAAAGTGCGTAACGTAAATTGTAAACCTCCGTTGTGGCCCGGTTTTTCACTGCAGCAGCAGTTTTGACGACCATTGAAAAATATGTCTTAAGTGGCCCAGAGACGTCTGTTCGTGTTTGGCTTCATCATCATCCAACATTTGACAATTTCACAAAAAATAATGTACACGCGCACAACCACTAATTCACAAAGTAAGTTTTGACGCATTGTACATATTTTCGTTTGAACTCGTTTAACAGACCTCATAGTCCCTAGACAAGTATTGGCGCTGGCATCACTGGATATTTGCAGGTTATGTTCTGTTTTGCCATGTACACGCTTAAAAAAGTTAACTCTCGAATGGATAAAATTAACTCAGAAATGAGTGAGTTTCAACTGAGTAAAATCCGACTCACTTTAACAAAAACTGGAACAGCCCAAAAATTTGAGTAATTTGACAATTTCGCAATTCTGAGTAGTTTAGGCCGACCTCATAGCTGAGTTATAATTCTGGTCTGGTCTTTACAAATCGTATGTGCTGAGAGTTCAAACTGATTCTGCACCGAAATCCAAAAAAGTTTTGGACTTTTGTAAACACAAAACGTAAAAGCCGCTCGACTGTTACGGATGTGTACTACGATGAAGTGGAATCTTGCTCAGCGTCTAGTTCATGCGAGCTATTTGCTAAATTTTTCTCCACGGTATTTGCTTCTGAAGTTTCACCTGAAGAGGATGGTATGCGTGCCGCAGAAAGCATTCCTGCCGATTTAATCGATCTCGATATTTTTGAAATTACTAACGATATGATAATAACTGCTGCGAAAAAGTTGAAGTGTTCGTATTCTGCTGGTCCGGATGGGATTCCGGCTGTTCTTTTGAGCCGTTGCATGGAAATTCTGGCTGCGCCACTTTGCTGCATCTTCAACGAATCGTTATCTCAAGGAAATTCCCTGATGTTTGGAAATATTCGTATATGCTCCCGGTTTATAAGAGTGGTGACCCTCGAAATGTACGAAACTACCGTGGGGTTACCAGTTTATCAGCTGCATCTAAGTTGTTCGAAACGATTGTGAGCACTGTTAGCTAAGTAGCACGAGGAATTACTCCGTGACAACTAACCTCCTCGATTTCACATCAAACTGCATTCGGGATATTGAACAAAAAGCGCAAGTCGATGTAATTTATACAGACCTGAAAGCTGCATTCGAGCGAATTGATCATCACATCTTGCTTAAAAAAGTTTTACGTTTGGGGAGCTTCACAGCGGTTTGTTTCGTGGCTAAAATCATTCTTGTGTGATAGAGTTCTGCAAGTTAAACTTGGATCGGTTTTATCAACTACATTTACAACCCACCAACACTCCTTTACCATAGCACTATAGCCAGATATTCAAACATAAAATACCAGGTACAATAAGTGGACGTTAGACCGACAGTGCAAAGAAAAACCAAATCGTGACAATTTAATTTAACAGACAGGAAAACAGATGTGCAACAAAAATAACTTAGGACATGTTACTCTAACCAAACAATTGACAAAAGACAGACAGTATTGTACCGTCATCCGGGGATACTTGCAACACTTTTGAACTTTGACTTAGTATAACTTTCGAAGTATACCGTTTAGGTCCAAGTGTAAGTAGCCAAAACTTGTATAGTGGTGAGTACTTTTGATTTATGATTATAAGAAAAAATATAAACTAAATGAACCTGCAGAATGAACCGAAAATAGGCGTGTTGCAAGTTACCCAGTAAACGGGGTTACTTGCAACACTTTTCAGATTTTGCGTTTCTTATGATTTCATATCTGATTTCAAACCGCGAATGACTATTTCGAGATATTTTGAATGTATTTGTTGTTGCTTATGCAACGAAGGAAACAACTTTCCGTAACTTTGAATTCTCTATATTTGCGAAAATTAAAATTATCCTGCAACATCGATATGTTAATTAAGCTTTTAAGCTCAATAGATGCTTACATACGTTTGTAGGTTTCCTGGATTTTTCGTAGTATCGATTGAAACGGTAGTAAGAGTGATTCACGGGATCTAAATAAGATTTAGCTTCGATAAGCAAACATTTTTAACAATAGTTTTAGATGCGTCCGTACTAACCTTACTTAAGGTGATACGGTACTGAATCCCAATATGGCCGGAAAAATGGCGTCATTGTGAGGATATAGAATATTGGATGTCCGGCCATGTTGGATTCAGTACCGTTTCACCTTAAGTTTTAGCCCGTAGATGTTTTTTATCACTAGCTTTAAGTAACTACTATTAGCTAACTCGATACCGTACTATTAGCTAAATATACGTACTGTAGGTATCTAAGTTTAGATTGTAAGTTTATAATAATTATTTCGCAGGAAAAGCCCGAAACACGTATCTTCTAAAGGTAACCTCTGCACTAATCTCGTGACTTGCTAAGTATACGTTCGATGACAGTTCTCCATCCATTACACGGTATGCTGTACACAAGGTGACAGCCGCTCAGTAACCAATGTGTTCATAGTAGGTGCGGTGTATACGCAACACTCCCCCCCAGTGATTGGACCCTGGTCCGACTCACTTTCATTTGCACCTACATCTATGACAGCTAGCTTCACCGCAGGTCTTTCGTAGATTCCATTGGCAGTCTGTATCACCGCTGACCGTACTTGTCCATCTGTAGAGGTTTTTACTGACCGTACTTGTCCATCTGTAGAGGTTTTTACTGACAGTACTCGTCCTTTGGGCCAGCAGTTTCTCGGCATGTTAGGGTCCACTACGACGACAACTGCGCCCACGGCGATAGGCTTGGCTGGATAGAACCATTTGGTTCGTCGAGTTATTGTAGGCAGATATTCTGCAACCCAGCGTTTCCAGAAAAGGTTTGCAAGAGCGTCCGATGCACGCCATGACCGTTGAAGCATCAGTGGACAGTCAGTATATGGAACGAGCGGTTTCAACCCATTCGTTGAACCAACTAAAAAATGGTTAGGCGTAAGCGCCGGCGAGGAATGATTGTCTACGGGTACGTGTGTCAATGGGCGACTATTGATAATATTTTCCACCTGGATCAGATAGCTCCTCAACGCCTCCTCCGTTGGAACCCGTTGTGGTTTAACACGAGCTAAAATTTTCTTTACTGACTGGATTAGGCGCTCCCAGCAGCCACCCATATGCGGGGAAGCGGGAGGGTTGAAGCGCCATACAGTTGACGGTGTAGTGAATTCAGCTTGCAAATCGTTCATGTTTAGAGTGGACATTGCCTGTTTCAGTTCTTTTTCCGCGCCTACAAAATTCGTTCCACGGTCACTAACAATTTCGATGGGAGTTCCCCGACGGGCGAAACAGTTCCGTAACGCTAAAATACAGGAACTTGTATTTAACGAAGCGGCCAATTCAAGGTGTACAGCTCTAGTTGTTAGGCATGTCACAATAACACCCCAACGTTTCTCGTGTCGACGACCTACTGCAATGGGAAATGGTCCGAAATAATCCACTCCAACGTAAGAAAACGGTCTAACATACGCAGCCAACCTTGCTTTGGGTAGAGGAGCCATCGCTGGAGGGATGGGTTTTGCCACAAGTACCTTACACGTTTGACAGCTTCGGCGCACCTGATCGCATACCATGCGTACACGCGGAATGTAAAATGATTTGCGTACTTCATTTACGTAAGTCTCACGGCACTGATGGTGATAGCGTAGATGAATGTCATGGACGATAAGTCGGGTCAAAGGATGACTTCGAGGTAAGACAATAGGAAACCTATCACTAGTGTCCACGAAATCGCACTCGGTTAATCGAGTATGAATGCGCATCACTCCATTTTCGTCGATGAACGGGCTGGTTTTATACAGACGATTTTTATTGTTGAGGCGATTTCCCTTCAGTAGAAGTGTCAATTCATCTCCGTACTCGTCCTGTTGAGCTCTCTTGTAATGGAAGACTTCCGCATTAAGAAGTTCCTTTTGCGTTAACGGTTCGAAGACTATACGCTGACCACTCAGTTTCTGCCTAATGTTGGTAACGTAGCGGAGCACATAAGCAGTAACGCGACGGAGTCGATTCCACGATGAGAAGTTTTGTGGTAATAAAATGGTACGGACCTTATCTGTCAGGAAATGTAGGGAGAGAAAACACGGCCGGATTTCTTCGTTGGTTTTTTCAACGTTTAAGGGTGACACCGGCCACACACTTTTCGGCTGCCACAGAAATGATGGACCCTTAAACCAACGGCTAGTGGATTTCAGGTCCGGTTTAGAATTCCACTTTGTGCCGTCGTCCGCCACATTGAACTTGGTCCCCAACCAGCGCCACTCAGAGATGTTAGTTGTCTCCAAAATCTCACCCACACGAAAGGCTACGTATTGCGAATATCGTCGATGGTCTGACTGCAACCAGCACAGCACGTCCCGCGCATCTGTCCAAAAGTAACGTCTTGCAATTTGGATGGAGTGATTTTCCGCAACACTTCTGGCGAAACGCGAACCAACAACGGCGGCCTGGAGTTCTAGGCGAGGAATGGAAACAAACTTGATAGGCGCTACCCTCGTTTTACTTCCAATTAGCATACATTGTACGCGACCTTCATATTCGAAACGGAAATACGCCACCACAGCATAACCGTTTTCACTGGCGTCCACGAATGTATGAAGTTCTACTGCAGTCTCGGAGATGCTTACTTCTCCCTTAAAATAACAGCGCGGAATCTCCACCGACTCTAGTTCGGGCAATATGCGCAACCACGTAAGCCATTTCTGGAGTTCTTTCTCGGAAATCGGTTCATCCCAATTTGTTTTTGACCTCCAGATCTCTTGCAGTAACACCTTGAGGTACATCAGATAATGCGCGATGAGTCCCAAAGGGTCGTATATAGACATTAATGTACGCAACACGTCTCGTTTTGTAGGATGCTTCACCCCTGTTAACAGCTCTTTATTACGATCTGTGCAAAGCTTATAACGGAAGACATCTGACGCTGCACTCCACCACATGCCAAGTACCTTTTCCATGGCCAACTCCGCGTTCATATCCATTGACTTTTCTGTCTTTGGGACTTCCCCTAATGCCTCTAATACGGCCGGGGAATTCGACACCCAATTGCGCATTTGAAATCCTCCTTGCAGGTGGATGTAGTGTACTTCCTTAGCCAACTTAATCGCTTCCTCTTCCGTTTCGACACTGGTTAGCATATCGTCGACATAATGCCTATGACGGATGGCATCAACTGCCGCCGGATATATACTTTCAAACCGTGATGCGTTTTCGTTCAGAACGAATAGAGCTGTACTGGGGGAACATGTTGCCCCGAACGTTACTACCTGCATAACGTAATCACATGCTTCTCCTGATTCCTCGTTTGCACACCATAAGATTCGCTGGCTATCCTCGTCTGAAGGATTCATTCGCATCTGGTGAAACATTTCTGCAATGTCACCGCCAAGGCCTACCAACCGCTCTCGGAATTTGTACAGAACCGCTGGCAGAGCGTTTAGTTGGTCAGGACCTTTCATCAGCACGGAGTTTAGCGAAACACCTTTAAATGAAGCGGCTGCGTCGAACACAATTCGGACCTTTCCCGGTTTGTTGGCATTGGAAACCGGAAATATCGGTAAGTACCACGTTCTACTACTGGTTTTTCGGCTTTCTTCGGGGGTAAGCTTACGTATATAGCCTTTGCGCTCATAATCTGTCATTTTGTCTCGTACAGTATTTGAGAGATGCGCATCACGTTCCATCCTTTTGATCCGGCAACGGTGACGTCTTAACGCCATAGAGCGATTATTAGGTAAATGGACGTCGTCATATTTCCAGAGCAAACTAACTTCGTAACGCCCATTCCGGAACATTGTAGATTCCTGCAGTTTTGTCAAAGCTCGTTTGTCTTCTTTCGAGAATAAATGATTTTGCTGCTCTTGAATGCCTAAGCTGTCTAGAGCGAAGTAGTTCTTGACGGCTTCGTGCAGAGATTCGTCCGCATTACGAGAGTGGAAACAGACATGAAAGCTGTGCGAAATTTTCTCTATCGTCGTACCTGCCAACGGGCAAACTCCATAAACCGACCAACCAAGGCGTGTCTTAATGGCCGCAGGTTCCTCTAACTTTCCCTCGCGGCCTTCGAGGGGGTGTAACATCCTGGCATTGCTCATGCCGATCAACAGTTTGGGTTGAACATTGCTGTAAGATTCAATGGGCAGCCCTTTAAGTTGAGCGTACTGTTCCGAAAACTTACGCGCAGGTAAAGATTGCGGTGGAAGTTTCAAATCCTTTACTGTATAGACTTCCGACAGACGGTGTTGGCCACTATGGTTGTGCGTTCCGGAAATTTTCACGGAAACCATCATTGCGTCTTTCTCATAGCGGCATGTATCTGCCGTCCAGCGTAAACAAAGAGGGTATTTCTCACCTCGCAAATTCAGTTCCTCCGCTAAACTTTCCTCCATTAATGTTAGGGATGACCCACTGTCCAGGAACGCGTATGTAGGCAGAGCAATTCCATTGTGGTGAAGAACAACTGGGATGTACTGGAACAGAACCGATTTGCGTCCTCCGCGATGCGTATTGCATGAATCAGCTTCGGGAGGATCACGGTTACTCAAGCTGGATGATGACACCTGCTGTTTGTCCTTAGAATCATTGTGCAGAAGCCGATGATGTTTGTATTGACAACCGTTCTTCCCGCACAGTTTTCCGGACTCACACGGTCCACGATGATTACCCAAGCAACTACGGCATAGCTTGTATTTCCGGAGTATATCCCAGCGAACTGAAAGACCGGACGAAAGAAATTTCTTGCACTTTTCCACTGCATCACAATCTCCATGGCAAACGAAACAACTATTGACGTCATATTGCTCAAATTGCTGTTCTGTTTCGGTGTGCGCATTTAGGAAACCATCGTCTTTGCGCCCACGGCGAGACTTACTATCGGAGGAACTAGAGAAATCTGGCAGTGTAACGGCGCTTGCTGCTTCCGCCAGGTTGTACAACCAATCACTAAAGTCTAACACAGTCACGGAGGGAAGGGACTGTCGATGAGTCGCCCAATTCAGTCGGATCATTGGGGGAAGTCGCTTAGTCAAATTGTGCAGGAGGGTCGGGTTGCATAGATGCTGCTCCAATTCGCAGGCTTTAATAGTAGCTACCATGTTACGCACAGCCAAAGCAAAATCTACCAGAGATCCAAGGTGCTCCTCTTTTGGAGAAGGAATAACATTTATTTTTTGTAGTAGCGAATGAACGATAATATCCGGGCGACCAAAAAGCATCTTAAGGGTGGAGAGAACTTGCCCTAGATTAGTAGGATGTAACAGCTGACATTTAACTGCATCCAAGGCTTTTCCTCGCAAACACTTCTGCAGTCGAGCTAGATTTTCTTCAGGTGAGTACCCACAGAGATTTGTAGAATTCTCATATGTAGCAAAAAACAGTGGCCACTCTTCCGGGTCACCACAGAAGATTGGCAACTCTTTGGCAATCGCCTGTCGTGCAGCGATTTGACTACTATTTAGCAACGTAGTCCCTCCAAAGGCGCCAGAAAAGCCGAGAGAGTCACAGGGGTACTGTTCTTGAGTCGCATAACGAGAAAGACCAGCGAGCGGTGCGAACGCGGAGGCATTTGGATGTTGGTGACGATTTGGCAATGATGATGACGGAATATACTCAAACTGCTCGGGGCGACGGGGAGCAAACGACGACGCATTAGGCCGCTGCTCAACTGGAGGCGGATATAGTACTGGTACTGGGATGTATGCCCGTTGATTTGGCGGAACTGGACCAAATGCTGACGAGTTCCCACGATTTGCGAGCGAATGTGGAACGTTAGCTGGAACACGAATTGGTTGTTCCTTCATACTTCGAACGAACACTGACTCATCTCTATTTTGGTGGCCAGCATGCGGAGGATGGTCATTAGAACGGTAATCATTCATTGGTGATGAATGGAAAATAGGAGGATCTCTAGCATTATTAGTTGCTGGCATATTTGCACTACTATTGCCCTGACCTACATGATTTTTATTCACTGATGCCTCGAGTAAGAGTTGGTATTTGCGTCTTAAAAACTTACGTTCGATTGCTTCTTCTTCTTCCAACATCTTGATACGAAGTTCAACTGGAAGTTTGTTTACTAGATCAGGATCAACAACAACCTCTCCAGAAACGGTAGGCATATTTAGTTGCACGAGTGGTGGCCGGGTAGAGCGCGGTTGTGGTGGTGGAACCGGCGAGATGGGTGTTTGTGGTGTAGGTAGACGTTGGTTTGATCGAGGAAGCTGCGGTTGTGCTATCGGCTCATCTGCAGTAGTTTTCGGATGCGGCGATTGTTGCGCAGGAACTTTAGCAGCGACGCATTCCGGGCAGCTCCAATCATAGTTGGCCACATCGTCATTCACACCGACGCATTGAAAGTGATACCACCGTTCACAGTCGTCGCAGCAGACCATCTCGTCACAATCAGGAAGTTGACAGAGCGGGCATGATTGCTGCAGGGTGATGTCTGGAACAGCATCTCGTGTACGGGTCTTTCGTGGCATCTTCGAACGATAAAACGATAATTTTAAACTGTTGCTTATGCAACGAAGGAAACAACTTTCCGTAACTTTGAATTCTCTATATTTGCGAAAATTAAAATTATCCTGCAACATCGATATGTTAATTAAGCTTTTAAGCTCAATAGATGCTTACATACGTTTGTAGGTTTCCTGGATTTTTCGTAGTATCGATTGAAACGGTAGTAAGAGTGATTCACGGGATCTAAATAAGATTTAGCTTCGATAAGCAAGCATTTTTAACAATAGTTTTAGATGCGTCCGTACTAACCTTACTTAAGTTTTAGCCCGTAGATGTTTTTTATCACTAGCTTTAAGTAACTACTATTAGCTAACTCGATACCGTACTATTAGCTAAATATACGTACTGTAGGTATCTAAGTTTAGATTGTAAGTTTATAATAATTATTTCGCAGGAAAAGCCCGAAACACGTATCTTCTAAAGGTAACCTCTGCACTAATCTCGTGACTTGCTAAGTATACGTTCGATGACAGTTCTCCATCCATTACACGGTATGCTGTACACAAGGTGACAGCCGCTCAGTAACCAATGTGTTCATAGTAGGTGCGGTGTATACGCAACAATTTGTAGTAAAACAAGAGATACTGGAGGCGTTTTTTGTTTCCCAATTTCGTCTACCGCTTTTTTAAAGATATTTGGTGAAAATGCAGCATGTCGGCGAACTCCAAATTGCCGTTTCAAGGCACGTGAAATTTTTCACAATTTTAATTTTTCTGGAGATGGTGATAGACAAAATAACATCGTACAGATGCAAACTTGCTTTGTACATACTGTTTATTACGATAATTTTCATTTTTACAAGTGCTGCAAGTCGCGCCATATTGGAAGTAACAACACGAATTCATCGTTTCTTCTCCAAGTTCAAAATATAAACAAAGCTCAAAGTTGCTATTTGTTAGCTTATATGATGCACTTATTGTGTACAGGAACCAAACAATAAATAATAATTCCATGTCAGTGAACTGACGCAACTTTGCAACTCCATTTTTCCTACTCTGAAAGTGACATTACTTTCCAATCGTATAAAAACAAGCAAAACAATGATGTAATGGATTAAACTTAACTAAACAATAGGTAAACGTCCCTTCTTTAAAATGGCATTGGGTACAAATGGTTATGTTAACAAACAAATGCGTTAGAGCTGTCAAAAGCGCGATGCGCCAAAGTGTTGCAAGTAACCCCGGTGTTGCAAGTACCCCCGGATGACGGTACGTATAAAATTGAAAATTAACAAAATTTGTAACAAATCTAACACCCAATGTATCGTAGAAATCCTTGATAAAGACTACAAAATATAGTCGAAACGTCGGAGAAAGTACAAAATCTGTTCTGATTTATTAAGACTGACAGCCGACAAAAATAAATTTACAAACAAATCTGGTGTACCGCAGGGTAGCACGCTTGGCCCTCTCCTTTTCATCATTTTCTTCAATGACGCAGCAAATGTCTTAGGAAATAGTTGCCGACTAGTTTACGCCGATGACCTAAAGATCTATCTGACGATTCGTTGCATCGAGGATTGTTATTGTCTCCAGTTTTTATTAGATAAATTTGTGACGTGGTGTAAACTAAATTCGCTAATAGTAAGCATTGCTAAGTGCCAGGTGATTACATTTCATCGAATTCAATCGCCTATTATTTTTGAGTATAGTATTGATGGGCAAGCGTTAAATAGAGTCGACTACGTTAACGATCTTGGTGTTATCCTGGACTGTAAGCTGACGTTTGATAGGCACCGAACGGAAATTATTTCTAAAGCGAGCAAGCAACTTGGGTTCATCGCAAAAATAGGCCGGGATTTCAAAGATCCTCATTGTTTGAAAGCTTTGTACTGCTCCCTTGTACGTCCTCTACTTGAAAACGCATGCGTGGTCTGGACTCCACACCAGCTTTTATGGAACTTGCGCATCGAGCGTGTGCAGAGAAGATTTCTACGCCTGGCATTGAGGGACTTACCCTAGCGAGATCCAAATAACCTTCCGCCTTATCCGGAACGCTGTCGTCTGCTTGGACTGGATACCCTTGAACGGCGTCGCAAACTTCAACAAGTATTACTCGTGGCCAAAGTGCTGAATGGCGACATTGACTCGCCGAAGCTCCTGTCCATGATGAACTTCCGTGCATCGCAACGTGTATTAAGACCATCTTCCATGCTAGTAAACGATTTTCACCGTACAAACTTCGGCTTTTTCGAACCCGTAGCGTTCAGTGTAAGATTATTCACTACTATTGAGCATCTGTTCGAGTTCGGCGAACCTTCGCACTTGTTTAAAAGCAAAATTACTAGGTCCAGTGCAATTTGATTGTTATGTTAGTTCATTAAGACAAATTTTGTCAGATGATATAAAATAAAAATAAATAAATAAATAATTAATTAATCATAATTTCTTTAACAACTACTCAGTTTTGAGTGAAATGGCACTCATTTTTGAGTAAATATTGCTCATTAATGAGCTTCTGCGTTAAACTCATAAAAGGAGTAAGTGTTACTCAAAATAGGTTGTAAAATATACGCATGTAAAATATACGCATCGCAGTTTTGCGCAAGCAACTTGCACGCAAGATAAACACGAAATATGCCGGAAAATCATTTTAGCGACTTGTACGCAAGAAAACTCGAGGGCGGAATACCGAAAATAAAATATTTGGAGTTGCAGGGTAATTCATATAGCTATGGCACTAGGTGAAAAACTCTCGATTTTCCCAGAATTGCCGGGTTCATGAAATTTTCCTGAAAGTTGGCCCACTAGTATGTGCCCAGCCAACACCAACTCGTATAGCAATGTACGCAAATTATCGTAAATAACTCTTAACAAACTCGTATTCGTAAATAAAGTTTTATAAAGTGCGCACAAGTTGATATTCTATCGTTTATAATGCTGGTAGCTGACAAACATACGATTTTCAGCACAAAGTCGTATAGCTGTATGAAACTTGTCGCGCTTAATCGGATCTTATCGTATTGAAATACCTATATAAGTGTATCGCTCAAGATTATTCCTCAGTGCGTATATCGCCTCCAAAATGGTACGGATAAGCGGCTTTTGTGCGTCGAATACGATTTTGTTGGATACATATCAGTACGTAACTCTTATTTGCAATCTAATTATATACATGTCAAAATGCTGACTGAGTGAACATTCGCTAGTACTCAGAATTTTCCCAGAACCTGGTAGTTCTGAGGAAAACGACAGTTTTCCTCCCTGCATCATTTAAATATAACCTGTTGTTCTTTTTTAAATGTATTCGTTTTTCAACTATAATTTACGTTGAATTTTTGTTATTTTTGGTTTTCTGCTTGGAAAAATGAGGAAAATGCCTTTGTTTTGCAGTGGAAATTTGCGCTCTAGTTTCTAGTTCACCGCGCCTTTTTGCCTTGCACGCAAATTGCTTGCGCAAAACTTGCATGCAAGCACTTGAAAGTGCTTGAGCATTTAACCGGGGTGTTAAATAATCGTTCAAAAAGCGCAGGTTGAATGCGGATAGCATACGTATTCACGGCAGTCACATTCAACTTGCGATCCCTTTTCAAGCCCTGCTCCTAACACCGAGGTTGCGGCCTCGTTGATGGCGGAGCGTATCATACTCCATCGGTTTTCGAGGGTCGAAAGCTCCACAGAAGAAGGCAGAGTTTCATTCAGTACGCGCGCGTAGTTTTCGACAACTGGCGAGTTGTTTAACTGCTGAATGTTTAACCGAGAAGGACGGCTTTGTCGCGTGGTATAAACCGTCGATAGTTTTAAGCGCGCATGTACTGCTACTAGGTAATGGTCCAGGTCGATATGCGTATCTCGTAGGGAGCGTACGTTGGTAATGATCGAGAAAAACCGGCCCTCGATGAGCATATGGTCGACTTGGTTCGAAGTTCGTTGGTCAGGTGATCTCTAGGCGGGTTTGTAGATATCTTTGTAGGAAAAGAAAGTGCTTCTGATCACCAAGTCTCGGGAGCTTGCAAAGTTGATGCATCGCTGGCCGTTGTCGTTCGTGTCGGTGCGCAGTGGCCCGATCACCGGTCTATACATTGCTTCCCTGCCGACCTGGGCGTTCATGTCCCCGATGATGATCTTGATGTCCTGTTGTACGTTTCCTCCAGCTGCGCATAGAACGCTTCCGTCTCGTCGTCGGGTCTACATTCGTGTGGACAATGTACGTTTATGATGTTGTGGATGAAGAAACGGCCTTTTATCCTCAACACGCACTTCCTCTCGTTGATCGCTTTCCTGTCCATTACGCGATCCTGCATTTGGCCCAACACTTGATCGCTCCACCGCTCTGGAAAAATTGGGCTTTACCGCCACGGATCCTCCATACCTTCTCACCTTTGCGACAGATATCGTGCAGTGTGGCACTGTGCCAAACTTTCGGGGCTCTAACTGATCGAGCAGCTTTTCGCCACCAACAAAATATAGCGATCTGCAGTTCCAGATACCAAGACTCCATCCCATGTCCTTATTTCGTCGCCTTTGTCCATGCCGAATGTTCCGAGTAACAGAGAGCTACATAGTTGAGAATTTTCACAGACTATGAGAGATACAAAACGATGTCGATTATATTGTTATTCAAAGGCACACTCATCAAAATATACTTGTCTGCTACGGTATTAGCTTGGTGTATTGTTATTATGCATTGAAAATTGCCCCCAGGCCCCCTGGCTACATGGCTAGTATTTGTATTATTAAAATTTAATGAGGGACTTGGGTCTTGGGCCACTCGTCGCCAATTTTCTAGTCGTCTCAGAAGTCGCAAATCGCGTACGACCTGGTGCCGGTGCGGTTGTTGCAAAGGACTATTTTCGTCGCACTGTCGTCCGGCATCCTTACGACGTGTCCGTCCCACCGCAGCCTGCTTACTTTCGCTAGATGTACAATGGGAGTCTCCCCAAGCAGTGCCTGTAGCTGGTGATTCATACGCCTCCGCCACTCTCCGCTTTCAGTTTGTACTCCGCCAAATATCGTCCGCAGCACTTTCCGCTCGAACACGGTAAGGACGGTGGACATACCGTGAGCAGCATCACAGCTTCAAGTTTATAAAGAACTATCGGTCTAATAAGAATTTTGTACATTGTTAGCTTCGTGCGGCGGCGTATGCTTCCTGATTGTAGCGTTTTACGAAGGGCAAAGTAGGCCCGATTTGCCTCTTGGATGCGTCGCTGGATCTAGTGTTGTTGTCCGCGGTCACCAGCGATCCCAAATACTCGAACTCTTCTATCACTTCTAGTTCGTCGCCGTCAACGGTTACCGTCCCGTCCGTGGGAGATGCGCGTTTGTTTCCTTTGATCCTCTTCCTTTCATGTATTTGGTCTTCAATGCATTTATTTTTAGCCCAATTCTCCTAGACTCCGCGTTTTCAGTCTGGCGTAGATTGCCTTCGCCGTCGCAAAGTTCCTGGCTATGATATCAAGCCCGTCATTATACTTTTTTCACTTACCCGGATTCTTACTTACACTCTGTTCGTCACTTACACACTTACACTTACACTCTGTTCGTCGGAAGCCGTTAGCGAACACATCTGAGATAATCTGACATATGATAAGCGTCGAGTTTTTAGTCGATGTAGATTTAGAAGCTTAACTTTGTCAAGCGTGCAACAAACCTCGGCTATTAATATATTTAAGCGCTGAAGAATAGTTTCTTAAATCATGTTAGGCGTCTGCTGTACAAGATTACTCTAGAAACATTTATTCAGCATATGTTAAATATTTAATAAACTATTGGTACTAAAGTAATCTATTTCGCTTTACTATATCTATTCATTGTTAAACAGTCGGGTACATAACAAATTTGGTAGCTGTATCTGAGTACGGTTGCTATTTGATTGTTTAGTGTTGATGCAAATTTATCTGTTCATCGGAATGTCGTCAGCATGATGTGAAATAAAGTGAACCTAATATAAATTTAAAGTATAAAGTATAAAATGTTATTCAAGTTATTAGTGTTATTGGTTGCCACATCTGCTCTTAGTGTTGCTGCTGATACGTTTGTACGACGATCATTCGATTCTTATTCATCTATGAGAATGTGGTCAATCTGTTTCATTATGCATTGGTCAAATGATCTTCAACTGGCTTTAGAGATATCAAAAAGGTGCTTCGGAGCACCAGGCCTCAGGAAGCTGCAAAGTTTATATATCGTTGCTCGGTATCGTTCGTGTCGATTTTCAAGGTTTGGGGTGCTATCACCACCGGTCTAAACATTTCTTCGCTACCGACCTAGGTGTTCATATCCCCGCAGATGAACTTGATGTCCCGTGTCGACCTGCTGTCGTACATTGCCTACAGTCCCACGAAGAACGCTTTCTTTTCATTGTCGGGTCTACCTTCGTACGACCACAGCACGTTTATGATGCTGTAATTGAAGAAACGGCCCTTTATCCTCAACAGACACATTCTCCGGTTTATCCCCTTCCAATATCGTTCGTAGTGGCACCGCCTTAGTAAAACTGGGCCTTTCCGCCGTACGGGGATCTTCCAAACCTTCTCGCCTTTGCAACAGATTTCCAACAGAGCTACGAAACCGAGTTTACGGAATTCAATTACGGAGTTTACGCTACTTGCGAAATTTAGCGGTCTGCAGTTCCAAGTAGGTACTGAGTTTCCATTCGTCGTCCTTAGTTTCGTTGCCTGGGTCGATGGCAAATATCGACTAGCAGAATTCGAAGAGGTGAATTTAATTCGAATGAATCGAAAGTTGGTATTATCATTCTATAACAGAAGTTTGTATGCACGAATTGATTGGAAGATGATGTTAGCAAAATTAATTTGATTTTACTTAATTTAAAGTCCTGATGCTTGAGAGAAACCTTATGATAGTATAAGCGCCAACGTGGTTAGCACTGAAAAGTTTCCAATAGGTTTTTCTAAACCCATATCATTCTGCGAGAGATGTTACAATTTAATGCAATTATAGAAAAAGCTTATGAATTAACCTTTAGGAGCGTTTTCCAGGTTATCAACGTCACAGGAACCAAAACCCGAAAACCCGGTCTGTTCTTTTTTTCGCTGTGTCGACCATCAACCGAACGAAAAGAGTTCAGCAAAATTTCTAGTACAATATAATATCGGCGAATCCTGAGTAATCCTCGTGCTCACGGCTAACGATTTAGTTAAAAATTCTTAGCACATGCCGAAACTGTCTGCTAGTATTCTCGAGTTTTATCACCCTATTAATACCTACGTTAACATAGTTCGGACTTTCAATAATTTGCTTCCACTGGGTGAACAACTGCAGCGAATGGTTTTCATAATTTTATTCTAATTCCTTCTGGGTTGAATTACATTCGCACGATTCTGAAATACCTAGTACTAGTACTATCAGAGGAAAATTAAGAATCAATGCTTTGCTTACTTTTTACAGTTTTTTATATCGCTCTTTCAGGCGAAGCCAGATAAAGTGGGTTTACTATAAAAATTTGGCAATGATTTGCTTCTCGATGCGTAATTAGTCTATTTTATTGTTTCCTCCATTAATTCTTTTTTTTTATTTTTCCTTATGTTTTCTAATCTACAGATTGAAAGTAGTGAAAGGAATCAGAGGAATATCAGTAAATAATATTTACATCAGTTAGAATGTTTACACTTTTAGCTCCTATTTCTGTAGTGTGATAAAATATTCATGCATTCTTTCGTCAGGATATTCTGCTAAATTATATAATAAATTAGTTTTGATGGCCGTTCGTGATAAGCGGCCATCAATGTCATACTACATACAAAGCTAAGTCTAGTGGTGCCATCTAAATGCTTAAACCTTATTGTTGCTCTACAGAAATACGTTTGTTTGATTTCAGTTTTAGTAAAAAAGCTAGGACGACTAAATGGGTGCTAAACAATAAATCAATATTTACAATGTAACAGTACAATTAAAAAAACCAACTAAAGTACAGTCTATCGATAAAACGCAATCAACCATCTTAATGAGAATGAGACAACGTCGAATCACAAGTTCAGCAACTACAAGCTTGCTATTGATTCTGCTGCGTTTGCTGCTGCTGCTGCTGCTGCCCGTCCGCTGGATTAGTACTGGCAATCATCGATCGCACTTTGGCCAAAAATTTAACGGCCGGTCCCACCTTCATGTTCATCGTTTCATTGATTAGATGTTTCTCCTCCAGCAGCATCAGTGCTTCGCCGTCGATTTCCTGCTCGGCAAAGTTCTCCGCGTAGCTACCGAAGCCGGGCAGATTCTTGATGAAGTCACGCACATCCTGAACGGACCATTTCATCACTAGCGAAGCTTCCTCCCCGCCAGCGACCGCGACAACCGGACTGGGTGCCGCAACGGACGGAATGGTAGCCGCACCCGTTTCAACCGGAGTCGCCGCAAACTGAGGTGGATGGATGGAGGGCGACTGTTCCACCGGTTCCAACCGTTCCAGCTTGATGTTGGACGGTGCCACCGGATTGACGGTGGTCGTCACCGACGGACCGTGATGGTCGAACCCGTTGTTGGCGGTGCTCGAGGGTTGCGACTCGGTGGTACCGTTGTGCGACGGTGACGTCACCTGGTCGGTGCTGTTCTGCTTCGCTGCCCGGGCGCAGTCCGCGCTGCAGAATCGTTTCCGCTTCATTTTGCTGCGCAGTTCCGGCTTGCCGCAGATTTCGCAATTGCCCATATCCGACTGGGGCTGGTGATTGGTTTGCGCGTTGCTGGGGGAAATCGGCGAGGTGGCTTCGGTGGCGATGCGTTTTTCTGCAAATGAAAAGAAATGGACGAATTAATAAGGGCTGAGCATCCATAGAAATCCACGCCAACCATAGAAATTGCAAACCTCAAAACTTAACTGCAAACCTCCAAGTACTAAGTTTCAAATCCTAATATTCGGATCCCAAGTCATTACTTTCAATGACATGTTCCAATACCCAAGCATCCAGCATCCAAGCACCCAAATCCCAATCAATTTTCAACTCTAATATTTCAAGTTTTAAATGCCACGTTCCAAATTTGTAGTACCGAAACTCACTCCTCAAGTTCCAAGACCTAAATTCTAAAACCTGTGGTCTAAGTCTCATATCCACGGTGCATAAATTTTTGATTTTATATCATCATATTTTAAGATCCAATCCCAGTAGTCAACTCTCAAGTTTCCACTCTAGAATCACCTGTTATTAATTAATTAATCAATCAATTAATCCTAAATCCCAAGTTTCAAACTTCAAGTACCTAATGCTAGTTTTAAATTTACAAGTGCTTCCTTCCTTACCAGCAGTACTTATTTCCTCCAATTCCAACCACAAATTCCGTGTCCAAAATAGAAATCCAAGCCTCAAACACTAAATTCCAATCCCTAAGACCCAAATCACAACTTTCAACAACAAATTTTCCAAATCCCAAGATCGAAGTCCAAAGATATGACACATTCCAACGTTACGGGCCACTATGCCGACCTCACAAATCAGAACCTATTGCAAATGCCACTTGCAAAAAAATTTGTGAAAAAAGAGCCAATTTACACAGTGAAAATGACTGCTAATTGTGTCCCGTAACGTTGGAATGTGTCATAAGCCATTCTAGCTCTATTTCAAGTGTCAAAAACAATATCCAAATCTCACGGTCGTGCCCAAAAATTCTAATCCAAGAAAGTTTCAAGTCCTAAGGCTCGTACAATATTGGATCCCGAGTTATATGTCCACGTTACAGGTTATAAATTAACGGTCTTTTGGCGAACGCCAAGTTCCAAGGTTCTGATTTCACAAGCTCTTGAGCTCACAAGTCCCGAGTACCACACCAGGTCTACCAAATCCCAGGTTCCCAATCTCGAAATCCAATTATCAGGTTGCAAGTTCCCAAATTTTGTTACATCGTCTATCACCAATAGCGAGAGAATTCAAAGGGCAGCGAGCTATATGAGGTCCTGCGGTACTACGAATTAAATTTTCACTTTCCGACAAATCCTCCAGAAATGTCAGGAGTACAATATGCCCGCCCATCGAAGTTTTTAGGGCAGCATACGATACAGTCAAGCGCGAACAATTATGACAGATAAACCCTACCTAAACCTTAACGACCCTGGAGCGAACGATGTGCTACGTGCGTGTTTCAGGGCCCAGATACCTTTGAGGTACGATGCTGGTCTAACAAGCCAGTCGTCGTCGTTTCACTAGCCCCGTAATTGTCACGTACTCTAACAGCCGGCTGCGAAGTCTGTCGATAAAGAAGGGTAATGTCTAAAGACGGTTATGCCCAAGGCTTTGCTTTTTTGCGTGTTTCAGGGGCACTCTTGAGTTCTTTCGAATCGCGCAGAAAGTTGCGACGAGCGGGCATCGAAACAAGAAGGAACACATACAGCTTGCGGAAGACATACGTGCACTTTCCGAATATAAAGAAAAGGTGTTGCGGACGCTTTTTGACGGAGAATAAACGGAAAGCAAAGAGTGACGTAGGCATATGAACCACGTGCTGCAGGCACTACTTTGAGAGATTCTCAACGTACACCTGGCAAAAGTTGAAAGTCCACGGTGGGCCAGTCAGGTTTCAAGGATGCCAGACGATGGCGCAATGAAATCTGTTTTCTAAAAAACACCCGCCGGCATCAGAATTAAAGGAGCCAACGTGCTAGGTGTCGAGGCGCTCAACTAATTGGCAACCAGTAGCCCAAGACTGAGTACAGTGGAGAGGAATTCTTGATACGGTAAGAGTTATCGCGGCTCTATGTTGCACAATTGAATGAGAGACATTGAAGTTTTAAGTCCCCTGCTCAAGATCGCCAGTACCATGCCAAATCTCAAGTTACTATTTAAACTTCTAAAACCATGCCTCAACCCTCAACACATAAGTTATTAGTCACAAGTCCCAGACTATAAGTCCGAATTTCCAAGTATTAAATCCCAATTCCGTTTACGACGTACAAATTCCAAGCCTCAAGTCTCCAGTATCATACCAGGTCCTGAGATCTCAGTGCCAAGCTCCGGGTCTAAAGTTTTCAGCCCTTAACCACACTCTAGGTTCCAAATACTAAGTATCGAGTCGCAAGAAACAAATTTCTATTATTAAAACCTAAACCCAAGGGCCGAATATCAAGTCAAGTTTCGTATTCCATATCTGAGTTTCAAATTCCAAGTCATAATTTTCTCGTTCCGGTTTCCAGACTTTCAACTCGAAGACTCCAAGATTCATAAAAGTCTGATCTCGAACCTCAAATCACAAAATTCAAATTCTATGGCATAAGTTTCAAGTGTCACAGCAACTCTCAAGCTCCAAATTCTGAATCTAACGATTACCATCTTCTAAATCGCACATCCCTGATAGATGTACAAAACGAAGCCACAAATTCAACGCTCCAGGTTCCAAGTTATTCGTTCTAAGTTTCACCAAATTGAAAGAAAACTGTTGCTTCAAAAATTCCCCTTCCGAACTATACCAATAATGTAAATACTAGAAAAGCGCTATTTGCACAGGTCGGGCCACTTGAGTAGTCATGGTTGGGCCACCATAATTTTAAGCGCAGCGCAATAATCGCCAGAGAATGTTAGTTTCGTAAAATGTGATGAAATAAAACATAATTAATACGATAAAAACCTAGCTTTTTGGTGTTTTTTCATTGTAGTTGTACACTTCGGAAAAGGCCATTGTAGCAATATTGATTTTACAAGATCGCCAAAATTTCGCAAAAATGCAATTAAAAATAGGGTATTTGTACCTATCTGAGCCGTTGTTCACGGAATTCATTTTTTTCATGTCTCTATATATAATTTCAATACGTATGTCTTACATTTTCTGCGGTGGCCCAACATGTACAACATGTCCCGTCTATGACAACATTTTTTGTCTTCACGTAAATGCCTATAACTTTTTTATTTTTCAAGTAATCAATTCAAAACTTTCCGGCAATATACCTTTTTTAAGACCTTTGCAACGATGTATTTAGATTTCCAAAAATTTTTTTGAAACGAACGTTATGGGCGAATTCCAAAACGTGGCCCAACCACGACGACACTCCCCTACAATACAACTGATATCAATTAAAGGTTAAACACAAAACAATTTCAATTGAATTTAGGAACAAAAATTTTGTTGAGTGTGTATATCATCACAGTAGGCATTTGTTGGCAGATCTCGGTATTCGACTTGGTATTCACCAATTAATTTACCATCAACCTACGAAATGGATTGTGAACGGTTTGAAAAGTATGGAATTGAAACAGCTTACAAGTTAATCGTATTGTATCTGCGGCATTACCTTCCCGTGTCCGTTCAGGGCAAAAGCAATTGCTTCATTTCTAGTACCGATTGGACAGCTTTCCGAAGCGGCCCAAAAAAGTAAGAACGAGAATATAAAGCACTTCCGAACCCATCACACAACAAAGATCTCCAGAAAGGCTACAAATACGGGTCTTCTGCACTCGTCCCTTGGAATCTTCCGAATCGTTAATTTCTGACGTTAATGAGAGAACTACCAAAAAACAAAAACGAAATATGTTCCCGAAGATGTTTTGCAACAGATTGCTAAATCGAAGTTTAAATTGCTGAAGAAAATGGAAGGCTCAATTTTGGAAGAAAATGATTTCGATTCGAGAAGGTTTCTGGCGAGCAGTAAAACCGGCCGAAAATCAAGTCGTCGACCAGGATTTAGGCGAGACGGCGAAGGCGACTGTTTACCTAAGCTTCAAGAACTTTCAAGACTTTGTGGTGTTCCATGCTGACCACGATGACCGGTAAGGAAGAAGTCTGGTCAGCGGCGAAATCTCGAACATAACGAGGAGCGAGGAAAACTTCCAGAAGAAAGCCGTACTGAACTGCGTGGCGCGTATCAAGGGCAAGCAAGCAAGAGGCACATACGGATTCGAGTTCCTCTAGGAAAGACGGTCCTCTAAGTCTGATACATTCGAACGTACCCTGTGGAGGTAAAATCGATTGTAGTGATTTGTTACTTCCTAATCTTCATGGAGGATTCAAGTCGGAAAGTGTTGGGGTACTTCTTAGAATCGAAAGGCAGGCTATACGAAGCATACGGTGGTTTCAAGATAATGCACAATGGGTTAAAACGAGCTCGTAATCCCAAGAATTAGAAGCTGCTGGTTTGGAATCTTACAAGATACAGTAGGATTTCGAATTTGGCAACAAATACGTGTCGCCACTGTACCTATTTCTATGTAAAAAAGTGCAGGAAATCGATTGATGGTTTCATCCTGCGCAGACTTCGGGAAGTGGTTCATTTTGCCCTATTTTTCTCAAAAATCATGATAAAAGCTTATTATACCATATTAAAACTTATTTGCCGCCCGTGAAACGAACTAAGTAGCTTCCAAATTTTGTTAAAACATCAAAATAATCCAATTCCATCCATTTTATACAGTGCAAAATGCAAGACCCCATATTTTCCATTTCAGTCCATTTTGCCCAGTTCACCCCCATATACATAGATAACCTAATTGAAGCAATTAAAACTAACTCAAAGGTAAAAACAGTCTTCAAAAAACATGTGTATTTCATCATACTGAATAACTTTGAAGAACAGTTGAAAGCAATAAATTAATTGGATGCGGAGTTATTGTCCAGAATTGATTTTTAAGTGTACTTTTTAAATAAATCATTATATCTCGCAACCAGCAAAAGATAGATAGTTACTATATTCAGCAAAGCTGCTCATTTCAGTGTTGTGACGTATTCAAAAAACAAAAGTTTGTATCACCCTGACCTATATTCATCGGTCACCTTGATAGTTTGAAAAGATACGCTGTATTTTATTGATAAGCTTCTCCAAAGACACCATCGTTGAAAAATTACGAAGTGAACCTGTTTTTGCAGATCTACGAGAGAATCAGGCAAAACGAATTGTGAAAATTGTGAATTCATCACGGTACTAAATCGATGACAATCAACTCTCCTGATGTCTTTCGAGTAAATTGGTACTATTTGAGTTTATTCCCCTGTCTTTGAATTAGTTTTAATCGCTCTATTTAGGTTTTACTATGTATTTAGGGGTTAATTGGGCAAAATGGACTGTACCTGCATTTCGCACAGTATAGAATGAATGGAATTTGATTCTACTGATGTGTTGACAAAATTTGGAAGCTATTTGAATTCGTTTCACGAGCGGCAAATAAGTTTTATACTGTTTAATTAGCTTTTAACATGATTTTTGGAAAAAATAGGGCAAATTGGACAACTTCCCGAAGTCTGAGCAGGATGAAACCATCACCAATCGATTTCCTGCATTTTTTACATAAGAATAGAAATAGGTATCTTGTAAGATAGACTAATCCTACATTCCTTCCTACATCTATTGCAGAATTACCACCGAGCGAGAAGTTTAAATCTAACAGTTCCCCAACACAGATATCAAATTGAGCTAGACTTAATCGTCGCAAAGAATATTCAGCCTGTTGGGACGAGGAATGTTTGTCACATTTTCCTAAAAGGAAAGTAATCGAAACCACTGTAAATTAACGGTGCATTTAACTGTCGTCCCTGCCTGTGAAGCAATGCGATCACGAAGAAAATGTATGGAGACATTTAACCTTGAAATTTTTCGTTAATTGTCATAATTGCTATATCTAACGGGTGACAATTAAAATTTTGGAAATACTCCACAACAAACGAGCTCAGAGAGAAATGAGAGTAAGTATGTGTTAGCTCCCTCTCCTGTTTTTGTCAATATTTTTTGTTTTGTTTATGCTTGCCTTGTTTTGCTTAAAATGACGTCGAAACTAGAAGCAATTCGGGAGCGCGTTGTACATTTCTACGAACTGCCACAGAAATTTCGGCAAAAAGCATGCGGTATAACATTTAAAAACCGAATATGTTGTGGCTTCGACTTTTGATCATATCTTAAGATCCCCAACAACTATTCGCAAGTAAGGTAGTGAAAGACCAGCCAAAATTATGAACGCAGAAGGACATCATTCGCTTTCTCGTGCCTTCAACAACAAGCCCTCTGGTTTGGCATCAATTGAGATGTGCACCAGACGAATGTTTGAAGAAAATTTTGATCCCATTTCTACAAAAACATCATGCAGATGGACAATACGTGTTTTGGTCGGATAGAATATCATCGCATTACGCCAAAAAACACAATCGTTCCCGAATACCCATTCGATCCCATTTGTGTGTGTGTGTGTGTGTGTGATACAATCCATCGCCCGCTGACCGGCAGCGCTTTTATGTAAAAAAATTATTTGCATCTTTTAGTTAGAAAGTTTGTCTTCCTAAATGCAAATAATTTTAGTCCTGGCGATAGAAGGTGATAGCTCTATTGTTCATCCAACGACCCATTTCTAGAATGCCTGGATATACACGCACATTCCGAAGTCGCCTTCATAAACAATAAGCCCCGCATGGATACTTTCACATATCCACACTTCCAGAATAATTTTCATTATTCTGGCGCGTATTTAATTTGACAAAATCATAGTTATAATTTGAAACAAGCAGCATGCAAAGCTGATTTGAAATAGTTCTCTTCCATATATATACCGTTTAAGTTCTATTTTGGAGATATTGCATTAAACACGAAATTTCATTCATTCAAATTATTCGCGTTTATAATTTTAATCAAAATACAGCCGAAGAGAACATTTCAGTTGCTCAGCTACACATTTCAAAACTCTGCTTAACTATTTTAATGTTGATGCATAACAGCATAATCTGTACCGTAGCGCCAACTACATGTCAAACGAAACCCATATTCGTCAATAAACATCGAAAACAATTGGCATCTCGAATTATTTTTTATGGGGTTTCTATGACATGTCATCGGAAACTACTTTAAGTTTGAAAATGTACTTATCCGTGCTTATCCTTTGTAAATCAGTGGGATTAGGAAGCCATCAGCACTAAACAACACACTCGCGCAAACTGCAGAAATAAATACTGAGTTTTAACACTGAAAATTTCGAAAGCAACGGAGCGATAAAATAAAAACAACAATTCTGAACCGGGCTGCCAGAACCAATACCCATTCGATCCCATTTGAACCCAAAAACCACGACCAGAAAAATCTGTCTCAGGGCACCCAATCGAAGTTTTCTTCGGGATTTTGAGTTCCTTGGTGTATGAAAATAACTGGAGAACCACGAATTGCGAACGGACGATTGGTAGAATCAACAGATGCATTCGCAAAGTTGGCATAACAGCCGTACAACGCTCCTGCTCCGACATCAAATGGAAGCTTCGTCGAACAGCCGATTACGGACCGTTTTCAAATGTACACTAATTTTTTCAACAATGGATAATGTAACTTTAATTTCGGTAAAGAAGATCTTCTTCATGCATCATTGTCTTTTTTTTACAGCTTGAGAAAAAAAATCCAAAATTTTAGTTGTCACCCATTATTGGCAGAGCTACGAGTGTTCAAAATATTTCATATTTTGACGATACCTAGATGACGATAACTAGAATCTAAATTGTTGAATGACACCCTGTCAAAAGAAGCCGAAGTTCCCGAAGCAATCTGCAACAAGATTTTCGTATCCGAATGATTTTGTGCTTTTAGTTGGACTATTTCAAACATAGGCCTTTTTCGTATGTTGCTCCTTAATTATCATTCTTATTTCAGTTTGAAATGCAATGAATCGCTCTGAATGCTCTGTACACTGAAACTCGATGAAGCGAAAAATTTATGTGAGCCAACCAAGAAAAATTCCAAGCTAATTAGGCAATGAGCGTGTGCGGTACTCATGTGTACCCGGATAAGGTCTAATTGATAAATAAATTCTGTATTTCATTGAAGAGTTTCTCTTTCGTCCGTATATAGTTATGTTCTTTATAAAATGACTAATGATTAGGCCTGCAGCCAAACACAAATGCTTGATCACTTTCTAGCAACTAGACTCTAGCTCAATCCTAACAGCAGATGGTTTGCTTTGCAAGTCCATTTGGCATGCAGTGCGAATTAAAACTTTACGATTTAATTCGAAGGAATAAACTTAACTGGTTCAACATCAAGTTTACATAGCGCAACAAATCCAAAAATTCAAGCCCGATCTGGCGTCACATTGTCAGAGATGTGCGAAACAAAACATACTACCCACAGCATTAGAAGAGTGAATTCTGTCACAAAACACAACACAGTAAATACGATCATGATTGCCAATTCAGCACAATTCTATCTCATCGCACTACCCGCTGCCATCCACATTTGACGAACCGTTTTGCGCAAAGCGTGAAAATTGCGAAACAGGTTATTATATTGGTTTTTCCCCTCAGGGCGCACCGCTGCACATCCACTGCTTGACTGCTTGACGGTTCCGAACCGCACACGAATGTGCTTTCAAAGCGGACACACCATTTGCGCCAGAAAGTGTGCGCGCCGGCCAGCCAGCCAGCCAGCCAGCCACAGTAAACAAATGAACCAATAATGAAGGTGGCAATGAAAATCCAAAACAAGTAGGTACTTACTCGGTGGTTCGTCACTGGTGTCCCAATCGGGATAGCGTTGCCGCTGAACCGGGAACGGTTCGTTCGATTCCAGTATCACGTAGCCTTCGATGACATGGGTCAGGACGTTCGGTTTGATCATGGCCTTTGGCAGGCCGCCCTTATCCGTGGTACCGATCTTACTCTGAGGCAACGTGCCGGTCGTATTGCTGCTGTTGGTGTTGGTGGTAGTAGCCAACGTTGGAGTCGCACTGACCACGGTCGTGGTCGTACCGGTGGTCGCTGGTAGTCCATTGGACTGACTGATACTGTTGACTGCCGGCGCCGAGGCAGAAGTTGCAGTCGCGGTGGAAACGCTGTTGGTGTTAGTTACCGGCGACGGTACAGACGGGCTGCTACTAGTGGTCGTGGTAAGTGTGCTAGTAGTTGTCGTTGTCTGCGGTGTCGTTGTAGTTGTAGTGCTAACTGCACCTGCCGGCTCATCTGACGATGCAACAGCTGGTTGTGCTAACACCGTTGGCGCTGGCGCTGTTGTCGACTGCGAGATGGACACCGAGGAAGCTGTGGAGACTGCCGCTGCTGTTGTTGCTGCTGCTGGTGCTGCTGCTGTTGTTGTTGTTGTCGAGTTCGATGGAACCAGCGGAGCTACTGGCAACGAGGTGTCCATCGGCGTTGGAGCATTCAATTGCGCATCGGATGCGCTGTCCGCTGCGGCAGCCGTGTTCTGAACGGAATCTGCAAAAAATACAATGTCGTCACCATTAGTCACCACACTTTTATGCGAGGCTCAGCCGCTGGCTGAAACGAAACTGTTCAGACAAAGAAAAGCGTAAATTAATGACCCTCCCCGAAAGCACAGAACCCAAAGCGCTCCGCGCAAAATTATTTGCGCATTTTGCAAATGCTCTCAACCAACCGCACTCGTCACGGCGCGTCGACGTTGACGTACCATTCGTAGAGCTGCGTAACCGACGACGACGACGGTCCAATGTAAGGTGTGTAGTACACGCGCAAAATTTTGCAAATGAATACATACCCGGTTCGCTCGCCATAAAATGCGAAAGAGCGAGAAACGGCGAAAAAAGGAGGAACGGCCACAACTGGATGGGGCGGGTGAGGAGTCAAATTAATTTTAACCCTTGTATACATGTGTACACAAAGAAGCACGCGAAGCGAAAAGCGCAATCCCGCCGCGATTTGCACGGTACAGAAGCCGGGCAGGAAGGACGGAAACACGCGGCGTCCAACGTGTGTGATTCAACTGCGCGCTACTAAGCTGTCGCTTTCTGCCTAATGACTGGCAAGGAATTACACTCGCGGGGACACAATCTGATCTGATGATCAGCTATAGATCACACACCGAATTTGTACAGCGATCTTATGGTCTCCTAACGGAGACGCATGGTTTGCCGATGGACCGTCAATACATATTTTTCACTGCACAAAGATATCGATGTATCTAATGACGCAGTTAGCGTAATTTCTCACATTTATTATTCACCCATTCCGATTCGGCGGTACAGTGACTGAGCACCGGCGATGGTGGTATATGACGAACTAATAGACTGAACGATATCGGTCAGTCGGTAATCGAACACCCACTACACCGCGCCACACGGTGTGCGATGGCTGTTTTCCGCATGACTGTCCCATGGTCCTGCGGCATACGGCTGGTAAATGGGACAAACGTAGCGTACAGCCAGAGTAACCCAGTGGCGATGAAATAGTAACCTAATAAATTATTCACAGTCACCTACGTTATCGCTGATTTCTGGGAATCACTCAGCACCAGCAGAGAAAGCTCGTCTCGAAATCCCAGCCTATCTCGGTGGCGGTTCGCATATTCTAATCACATGAAAAATTACGACGCTGAAGTGTGAACACAACTGTTATGAATGTATTGGAGCAGCGATACAATATATGCAGATCGATATTCCAGAATTATTCAATGAGATGAAATATTTATTGCAAAACATAACATAAGCTGTGGGACTTTTTTCCCATCTATAGCGGTGTTGCGTAAAACATCTAAAAAAATTTCTACTGTTCTTACTGTTAATGTTTCATACCAATCGAATGGGAGACAAACTTAATATTTTTTAAAGCTAAAGCTTTAAATTTGTTTTGGATGTTGATGAAACCACCTACAGGACGATCATTGCTCACAAGTAAAACTTGAAAAAGACTTTGTTTATCTATTAATTATGAGACGCAGGTATGGTTCACGCACGACTGATACACGCACTGCGGTAGTCTGTTATCAAAATTGGTCAGTTCTACCGTTTAGTAGCAACAAATTAAACGAAATCCTTTGTTATTTTGTGATTTTTTTCTTAGTTGGTCCGCGCCCGCTGACGACAGAAGCAATCATTGAGCAACAACGAGGAGTAAGGCACATACCTCATATAGCATGCTACATGTTACCAGAAAAAATTGTTCAATCTAAACGCACGATGACCTTTTATGTAACTTAAGAACGAAGATTGGTCGGAAAAATACCACATCAGGAAATAGACTGTTGCTAAAAGTCGCTATTGATATTGGGTATTGAGTGCCGAGCCCGAGAAGGTGAAATCGAGAGTTTTTGATCCAAACTGAGACTAGGTCCAGGAGAAGGTTGTATATTCTATACTGCTAAAATCTGACGATTTAATAGCAGAATAAGCTAGGCATGAATCGTTTAAATAGTGCTTTTCGAGAAAAACGTAAGATTATTCTGATGCATGACAATAACTCGACCTCTTGTCACAAATAAAGCAAAGTCTTGGGACGGTTCTTTATCGACAGACTTCGCAGCCGACTTTTAGAATACAGGACAATTACAGGGCTAGTCTACGGTCCTACTGACCCTATCTAGCAGCAGCACCTAGCCAAAATTCGAACATAATAGTGATTGGCTTTTGTTAGACTAGCGTCGTACCTCGCAGCTAACTGAATCGTCAAAAATCGTTCGGGTAACCAACCCAGGTGGAAACCAAAGTCGTATACCGACGTAATTGGGGCAGCTTTCAACAATGATCCCACTAGACAGATCGTCGTTTCCTTACCAAGTACGCGGCTGGATACCAGGTTAGGGGCGGCGTACAACAGCGACTGGTCCGGAGTGGGCGGCTGACTTATAAAAAGCTATGTCTCGCCAGCTGTACCCAAGATGGCTAGAGGCATCGCAGCACTAGTAAAGTTTATTTGTTTATTTGTTTATTTTATTGTGAAATTCAACTGACACAGTTGTCTTATTGAATATTATTGTCATAGTCATGCTTATAAAAAACTACTATTACATATTTTCTGTGCAAACTTACGTGAAGGTTCGCCGGACTCAAAGAGGGTTTCAACTGCAGAGAAAGTTCGAATGCAGGCACCCAAGCAGCACACTTTTGGCACTTTTAGTTGCAGCAACTTATTTATGACTGGAATTAGTCGTATTTCGGTTGTGACAACTATTTTCTAACAACTGTGCTAGTAGAGCAGTTATGTTGTTCGATGAAAACTCGGCTGCAGTAGTCCGGTTGGTCGGAGGGAGCGTTGCGACGCACGGAAGCTCAAAGCAGATAGAATTGTCGGTGAATCGATCTCGCCATTTAGGATCTTTGCTACACATACAGCTTGCTGAACCTTCCTACGCCACTCGAGTGTTTGAGGACCCAGAAGACGACAACGTTCGGGATATGGTGGTAGATTTGCTGGATCACATCAAGGTAAGTCTCGTAGCGCAAGCCGGACAAAGCGTTTTTGCACCCGTTTCATACGCAGGTTCCATGCGAGCTGATAAGAACACCAAATTATGCACGCATTTTCGATCAGTGGACGTACCAGGGAACAGTATAGCGCCTTCAGACAGTGAGGATCACTGAAATCACGGGCAATCTTGGCGATGAAGCCAAGTCGGGAAGCCTTCGATATTGCAGCGGTGCGATGTAAATTGAACGTCAGCTACGCTCATTGACTTGGTCGACTCTCGAAATTAGCTGTTCATTTATTTGGTAGTTGAAGGAGATTGGACTAGCGATGCGATGGAAAGTCATTACTTGGTACTTCGGGATGCTGAAGACCAGCCAGTTTTTCCTGCACCAGTCAGCGAGCATATCCAAAAGCTCCTGAAGCCGCACACAATCATCTGTAGAACGAACTGGTGAATAAAATTTCAAATCATCAGCGTTCATTAGCTTGCATCCAACTCCAAGCAGCGGGGCGATATCGTTGAAAAACAGCACAAACAGTAGCGGTCCCATGTTGCTGCCTTTGGGTACACCCGACAAATTAGTCAACCGGAAAGAGAAACAGGAGTTAAGCTGTACACGCAGAACTCTGCCGCATAAATATGAGTTGAGCCGCGAGATATTCTGGAATTTTTGTTTTTGACAGATCTGCACTCAATGTTGGAAATCTGTTCTGACCACATTTTTCATATTCTCAATTCAAAACAAATTTCATATGCGGCTTTGGAGCTCTAAAAGCGAACGCCGTCTACAGACGGTCTTACCCGCTAGAGGGTTGAAAAATTCATACTACCAACAAATTAGGAAATGAACCACAATTGAATAATCGGTATGAACCCAGGCGAACGAAAAAGGACAATTATTATTAGAAATTTGGTACCGTCATCCGGGGATACTTGCAATACGGGGGTTACTTGCAACACTTTGGCGCATCGCACTTTTGGCAGCTCGAAATTTGTTTGTTAACATAACCATTTGTACCCAATGCCATTTTAAAGAAGGGACGTTTACCTATTGTTTAGTAAGTTTAATCCATTACATCATTGTTTTTGCTTGTTTCTATACGATTGGAAAGTAATACCACTTTCAGAGTAGGAAAAATGGATGTGCAAAGTTGCGTCAGTTCATTGACATGGAATTATTTTTTATTGTTTGGTTCCTGTACACAATAAGTGCATCATATTAGCTAACAAATAGCAACTTTGAGCTTTGTTTATATTTTGAACTTGGAGAAGAAACGATGAATTCGTGTTGTTAAAAAATTATCGTAATAGACAGTATGTAAAAAGTAAGTTTGTATCTGTACGATGTTATTTTGTCTACCACCATCTCCAGAAAAATTAAAATTGTGAAAAATTTCACGTGCCTTGAAACGGAAATTTGTTTGCTGCATTTTCACCGAATATCTTTAAAAAAGCGATAGACGATATTGGGAAACAAAAAACGCCTCCAGTATCTCTTGTTTTACTACAAATACATTCAAAATATCTCAAAATAGTCATTCGCGGTTTGAAATCAGATATAAAATCATAAGAAACGCAAAATCAGAAAAGTGTTGCAAGTAACCCCGTTTACTGGGTAACTTGCTACACCCCTATTTTCGGATCATCCCCGGATGACGGTACTTGGAATGTCAGAACTCGCGCGCAGAGCTGCAGAAGTTGAAGGTCCAGGAAGTGCGATGAAAGAAGACGGGAGGACGCGAGTTCCGAGCAGTAGATCCTAAAGTGTGGCCTAAGAAAATTTGGACGCCCCTTGTGCGTCACACCCGCTGTGGTCTAGATCAAAGTTGGCGAAAGTGCTAAAAATGCCAAAATCAACCGTCTGTAATGTTCTAAAAAGTTATAAGGAGAACATAGGTGTGGCAAGGCGGTAAAGAACTTTTAAGAAAACTGGAACTAGGGACCGAAAGCTGAAGGGTCCAATCATGGCATCTCCATCCGGGATATGGTTAGACGATATGAAGGCTATAGGTCTTACAGTGCCAGCGAACATCCGAATCGGCACTTGAAGCGGAATTTGGTAGTCAAGAAGCGTACTAGGCGTTTGTACGAGCAAGTTTTGACGAAATTCAACGGATGTATTTTAATGGACCACAAAACCCACGTGAAAATGAATTTCAAGCAACTTTCCGGTCAAAAATTTTACATTGCAACTAAGCGTGGCGAAATGCCAGGCTGGTATAAGTTCGTGTTTGCTGATAAATCTGCAAAGTAGGCCATGATCTGGCAAGGAATATGCAGCTGTGGACTGAAGACTGAGCCTTTTATCACTTCCTCAACAGTGACATGAAGTTTACACATGAAAGAATGCTTGAAGAAACTGACTTTGCCATTCATTCGTAAACATAAGGGTGACGTTGTATTCTGGCCTGATTTAGCTAGCTGTTACTACTCTAAAGCAGCTTTTTTGCTCAGTAAATGCTTATTTGATTGCAGGGCCTCAGCGAAACAGTATTCGAACAAGTAGTGTAAAGGACAATTGTAGAGTCAATTATTATCTACAATATTGTTGAAAAACGTATAGCTTTATCTTTTGTATTTACGACGCTATGGAACTGATACCCTGACATGAGTTGGTAACAAAAAGAGCGCTCTTTTGGCTACCAACGGGGTATTATCAGCTCCATAACGCCGTAAATACAAAAGATAAAACTATACTTTCTTCAGCAATATTGTAGATAATAATTATCTCTACGCCTTATCTCTGAGCCTCCCAGTTGGCTTCGAGGTATGACGCTGGCCTAATAAGCCAGTCGTCGTATGTTCGAATCTTGGCTGGGAGAGGCTGTTAAAGTCAATAGGATCGTAGCAACTGGCCCTGCAATTGTCCTGTACTCTAACAGCTGGCTGCGAAGTCTGTCGTATAAAAACAGAAGGTCAAGTTTCGATAACGGAATGTAGCACCTAGGCTTTGCTTTGCTAATTATCTCTACAATTGTCTTCTACACTACTTTTTCGAATTCTGTATCGTTGGGGCGCAGTAAATAGTCAAATGAGCATCTACTGAGAAAAAAAACCAAAATGAAGCCTGCTCTAAAGTGGTGCTATAGTGGTAGGTATACAGCTAATGATGTCGATTTCGTGCCAAAAGTGATGAACCCTCCAAATTGCCTGGATTGACCCATTGAAAAATTTAAGCCAATTGTCAATCAACGCCTTCGGCGAAGCGGGAAAACAATCAACAGTGCTAAAGAAATACGTTCAAAATGGAAGACACATGCTGATTCATTCGCATCTTCAACTGTGCAGGGTATGATGGGTTCTATAAAAAAAAGTTCGATATTTTATCAGAACCAGAGAAATGCAATGATGTAACACTGTGAAACTTAAAGCTGAAAAAAAAATGCTGCAATGCAGTCATTAATGGGGTTTTCTGAGACACTCCAGTTCCAAATTATAGATTGTTCTATTTGTATGAGCTTTATTGTGGGGACGACATTGAAGTATGACATCTTCTGCAGAGGCGGCAATAGAGCAGTGTATGGATTCGACGTATAATTAGGTGCAGGTCCACTAATGACCGTCTATGCGTATTGGGTATCAAGGGCAAATTCTTTGACCAAACGTCGACTAGGGCCACTATCTCGTAGTAAGCAAGATTCGTGCCCAACGTCTATAAAACGAGACTAACGAGCTAGATACGACTGAGTATTCGGCCGTTATTGGCGGAAGAAGTTACTGCAGAGTACTCTCGAAAAACTGATGAGCGAATCGATGAACAATTTGAAGGGAACCTGAGCGAACAGTGGAAACACATCCACAATTGGATCAGTACTACAATGCGAGAAGTGTTGGGTATTACTGCTGTAGCCGCTTCCAGTGAGTGCTTTGACGCAGAGAGTCAGCGGGGAACTGACGAGAAGAATCGAGCCAGAAGTCACATATTGGCTGCAAATCTGAGACGTCAGAGCAGAGAGAGATACCAGGATGCTAGGGCTGGCAAAAGACTAAGTCGCGTAACTTCTCAAAAGGACCTAAGTAACAATGAGAGATTCTCTTCGTGCCTCTTCTCTTTCACCTCCCACACGGTAATGAAAATGCACTTTAAAACACCAGCTTTGCATGAATCGGTTGCTAACGTCATTATCTAGCTAAACGTGAGGAAATTTTTTGTTGGAATGCATTCATGTCCCCATAATAATCAGAAGAGAGTGACGCCAAAGAGAGTCTCTTAATGTTACTTAGGTCATTTTGAAAAGTTACGCGAAGTCTTCACCGTCGTAAGAAACGTCAGCACTGGGATCGCGTTCTTGCGGAGTGGGAGAATTGGTTGGAGAGGAACGATTCGAGAAGCTTCTTTCAAATGATCAACGGAATCAGAAACCGGACCGTGCCAACTTCTGTTATGTGCAGCGACAAGGAGGGGAACCTAATTACTAAAAGATCGGATGTGGCCAAGCGTTGGAAACAACATTTCGATGTGCTGTTGAATGATGAACAAGATGGATCTGTCAACAGAAGTAGTATAACGATTGAGGATGACGGACAAGCAGTGAAGCCACCAACTTGGGACGAGGTTAAAGCAGTAAGTAGAAAGGTGTCATGTACTATTTACAAAAACCGGCTAACGACTCGAAAGCAGCAATTATCGGGGCATTACTCGAGACGGACGGTCCACGACGGACCAAACGTTCACTTTGCGACAAATCCGTGATAAATTCCGGGAGTTCAACTTGCAAACTCACCATTTGTTTGTAGATTTCAGGACGGCGTACGATTCAATTAATCGAAATGAGTTGTGGCGGATTATGATTGAACATGGTTTTCCAACAAAACTGACTAGGCTGATACGTGCTACCCGGTAATGGTTCAAAATCAAGCGTCAAAGTCGCAGGCGAAACATCGGACTCATTTGTGACGTAAGATGGTTTGAAGCACGGTAGCGGACTATCGAATTTGCTATTCAACATTGCATTGGAAGGAGCTATTCGAAGGACAGTCGTGCAGAGTAGCGGTACTATCTTCACGAAATATCACATGCTCCTAGGGTTCACGAATAACAAAGATCCTGCGATTGGTACCATATTAAAAGATGGAGTGCCGAAGCGAAACAACCAGCTACGTACGAAGTGATTTACCGAGTGCGAGATCATTCAAAAAATCTGGATAGAAAAACAAATGCCGGACCCGGATGACTAGTAGGATGACCTTAACAGCCCTACAAGAAGGGACATAGTCTCGATTGTTGGAATTATCGGGACATAACATTACTCAATTCATTGATGGAGTCTTATTCACAACGTACCGTGAAAGCAACAGTCGCCGCACACTAGGTGATATTCTCGTTAATTTCATCAAAATAAGATCGAAGTTCCCAATTCTATCCATACATTTCTTTTGTTATAAACTCACAACAAAATGACTTGCATTCATTTGAGTGTATTAATCTCAATTTGCAAATATGCGGTGACTTATACATGCGCGGCGACTGGTGCTTTCACGGTATATCAAACTGGCATTAAAGAGGATCGGTCCACGGTGTAGGAACTGTTTACTCTACCAAAAGTTCTAGATAAGTTCCTGGGGTACAACTCCGGGATTTCAAGGCGGCGTACGATTTAATCAAGCAAAAAACGAAACGAAATTAGGTTGGTTTTCCGACGAGCTGATTAAGCCGATTCCTACGACGCTGAATGGTGTCAAATCAAACCTGAAACTACCGGGTAAGACCATTCAAACATGTTATTCAACATTGCCTTGGATAAGCGATGTTCAAAATTTTCCTTATACTTTTGGACAAAACTAGAACACTTCGGGTACTTCGAATGTTGATTTTATTCATAAATCCATTAAATATGCTCATGTAAAACGTTCATTTTGTAGGACAATTTTGAAAAATGCCCTGCCATCATCACAAAGCTTTACGTGTTTCAATTTGGCAGCCAATCTATCTTCAATAGAGAATCAAAAAGAAGTCATCGACTTCGAACGCAAAGGATGCAGGTCCCGCTCAAAAAGGATGTGGCCGGTTGAAGTAGATATACGTTCAGGTGATTTTCTAAAAGTTTGGAGGACGGTTTTCTAGGACCAAAAATACTGGAGAACTGTGCTACGCTCGGCGCAATGGATCAATAATGGACCGTCGTCAGAATAATAGCGAAGAAAGTATACAAATATAAGGTCAAAAAGCAATCAAAAATGTGTATCAAAAGATTCAAAACCAAACTCACCTTTCGCCGTGCCATCGGCCACCGATCGATCTTTGGCCGTCGTGTCGGCCATTGTCACGCCGATCATCTTGGTCGGTGTATGGTGTCCCAGCGATGACTTCTGTTCGACCGCATTCGGTGTTCCAGCGTTGGAACGGTTTCCGCTGCTGCTGCCGGACTGGGTGGGCGTCATCGAGGCCGCTCGTTGCATGGTGACCGTCAGCGTGGTACCGCCTCCGGAACTATTGCTAATTTGGCTTGGCGAACCACCGATGGATTGCATTGGCCCTGCACTGGATACGGAAGCGGCTGCCGCCGCTGCAGCTGCTGCAGCAGCATTCATACTTTCCAGCATCTGTTGATGCTGTATTTGCTTCTGGGGGGTGGAGAGATGTTGCAACTGAAGCATAGCAACGCTGGCTGCCTTGAGATCGGCACTTTCCTTCGTCGTTGGCATGGTCGTAATGGAAGTGGAAACCACCGGTGTGTGGTTGGTTGCTGCGACAGAGCTCGTTGTGATCATACTGGACGACACCGGTGTGGCAGTGATCGAACTGACGGCCATCATTGCCGCCGACAGAGAGGTCATCGCCACAATCGGATTTTGCGCATTTTGCTGTTGATGCTGCTGATGAACCGAGGATGGGATGGTAGAAACGAGAATTTGCGATGTTTGCTGTGCTGGACCTGCGGCCAGCTGTGCGGCATTTTGTTGATTTGCTTGCAGCTGCGCTGCTTGTCCCTGCTGCTGGTGGATGGGAGAAATGGTTGTTCCATTGCTGGAAACAACAATCGGTGCGGAGGTCATTCCGGCAATCGAAACCACCGGCAGAATGGTTCGCTCGATTTGCAACGTTTGCGACTGGGCAATGCTGGTACGGTCTCCAACCTGTGGCAGCTGGCTGGTGATGATCATCTGGGCGGGACCCTTGGCGGTCATGGTTTGATTCTGTTGTTGCTGGTGCTGTGGGTGCTGTTGTTGGTGTTGTTGTTGCTGTTGTTGCTGCTGCTGTTGTTGTTGTTGTTGCTGCTGCTGGTGTTGCAGAATAGAATCAGAGGAAGTTACGTTGATCATGGAAATACCAGACTGATTGGGCTGAGCTTGCTGCTGAAAGACAAACTGTTGCAGTATGTTTCCCTGCTGGGGACCAGCAGAAGTTTGAATCAGTTGAGCCTGTTGGCCAGAGGGAGCAGTAGCACCAGCCACCAACTGGTTGGCTTGATTTTGTGGACCCGAGTGCTGAAGGAATTGCTGCTGAAGCTGTTGGATCTGCTGCTGTTGGGTTTGCTGCTGTTGCTGTTGCTGCTGCTGTTGTTGCTGCAAAGCATGCTGCTGTTGCAGTTGCTGAATTGCCTGTTGAAAGAAGGAAATAAGTCGAGCTGAAATATAATTAGATGGTTGCTGTACAATACCTGTTGCTGTAATAGCAATTGCTGTTGCTGCTGTTGTGGTTGTTGCTGAGCATTTTTGATTTGCTGCTGCAAGTGCAACTGTTGCTGCTTATCGGTGGTTAGCATCGGTTGAATGTTCAGTACGGATGTCTGATTGATTTGACCTCCAGTATTCATCAGAACCATTCTGGAAGAAAAAAATCGTTAAAGTTACAAACCATTCGTGACTGGCAAAGCTGGGTCTCGGCAAACTTACTTTCCACCGGTGGTTACCACCTGCTGCATCTGCTGCTGTTGGCCAATTTTGGCCTGCGCCGAGGCTAAATCGGCCGTTTTAATCACCGGTCCGGAGGGACGTACCGGTTGCTGTTTGGTACGAATCTTGCCTCCTTTGGCGAGTAAATTCTGTTGAGCCTGGACCGTTTGGGTGGACGCAGACGGGCGAATTGGCGATGCTCCCTGGGGCAATATCTGTGGTCGCTGAACTGTTTTCGGAGCCAAATGGCCTGCCGTTTTCTGCTGAATTGTTGCCTGGGCAGTGTTTTGCTGTTGGTTTGCTACATTAACCTGCTGCTGTTGAACGTGTGGCGTGGTTTGCTGCTGTTGCTGTTGTTGTTGCTGCTGTTGCTGCTGCTGTTGTTGGTTGGCTTGGGCTTGCTGCGCCTGCTGAGTTTGCTGTTGCTGCTGTTGAACTTGTTGTTGTTGTTGCTGCTGCTGTTGTTGTTGTTGTTGTTGCTGCTGTTGTGCTTGTTGAGGCTGCTGCGCTATTGTGCATGGCAGTGTTAGAGTTTCTGAAGAAAAATATAATAAATTAGTTAGCCAATTGACAGGTTGAAATTGATCTAAAAACAACTTACGATTATGCGCCTGAGCGGCAGCTTGCTGCAGTGCTTGTTGAGGCTGAATGTACATATTGCTGCTTCCATCGGGACCAGTTCCGCGGAAAATGATTGGATTGGAAGCTAGGATCTGCGGCTGGAGACCGTTGGCGGTCCACAGTTGACCCATCTGCCAAGGTGCTGTAAATTGCATCTGCTGGGCTCCTTGCTGCTGCAGCGGACTGAGCAACTGAGCTGCTGGCATTGTCGCTTGCGAAACCTGTACGCACTGTTGACCGGCAGCTGCTTGCTGCTGGGTGAGGGTTGCGACATTCTGCTGCTGACCGGCTGCCGAAATGCTGGTACCGATCTTCTGTAGCTGAACCTTTTGACCGGCGGCCGCAGCAGCTACTGTCAGTTGCTTCTGAACGTCCTGCGGACAAACAAAAAGAGGCTTAGTTTTGATTTACATTATGGGATGGACATAAAACACTTACGGGACTGAATAGCAGCGTTTGCGATTGGCTCGAGGGTATAGTTGGCAGGGCGTAGGCTCCGCTGAAATTGCCGGCTCCAGCTCCGATTACCTGCTTGCCCTGAGTGGTCAACATCTGGGGTGTTCCCTGAAATGGTTTCGAGGCGGCAATCAGTTGAATCTGCTGTTGGCCTCCAATGCTGGGATGAAGAACGAGCTGCTGGGAACCGTAGAGATGTTGCCATTGGTTTTGAATGGGCTGTTGGAGCACTTGGACGCGGCCGTGTTGCCAATCGGCGGAGAGTTGTTGACCAGCGGCCATTGCCTGAAGGGGGGACATTGTGTTAATAGTTGCCGACTGTTGCTGCTGTTGTTGCAGAGTTTGAGCGTTTTGCGCGTGGTGAGGACTCTGGGCGGGAGCCCCACCACTGGCCTCTAGGACCTGCATTTGTTGCACCTGTTGTTGATGTTGTTGTTGCTGGTCCAGGCCACCGCCGGCATTCGTTTGCTGTTGCTGCTGCGGGTTGAACTCCTGCTTAACCTGAATCGTAGCACCGGCGTAGGCCTGCTGGAACTGTTGGAACTGCTGAAACAGCTGCTCCTGGGACAGCTGCAGGGGCACCGACGATTGCTGTGCCACCTGCGCCGGGCTCTGTGACTTCTCCAGCGTAGGGTTGGGAAGGTCGTACTTCTCGTCAAAAGTGATTCCGGCCTTTTGGGCGAGAGTCTCCAAACACTTCAGGGGCCGTTCGCCGGCGGCTGTGGCAGTGGATGTACCGCTGGAAGTGGTTGTAGTGGAACTGTTCGAACTGCTGGCCGTAGACGCCGGAAATGGACGGATCGAGCGGAGATGAGAAACCGTCGAAGGACTGCCGCTGGTTGGGGTTGTGTGAGGCGACAGCTGCGTGGGAGCCGTCGATGCTGCTGCTGGCGATTGGGCGCCGGTTTTGATTAGTCTGGCTCCGCCTTGTTGCGCTTCCGGTTGGGGGTTGCGCAAAAGTTCGATCTTCACCACGGACGACTGGCGCTGCTGAATGTTGGAGTTGTCTTTCAACGGATGCGGACTCTGCTGAAGATGCTGCTGCTGATTTTGCGAACTAGCGTGCAGAGGCTGATGATGATTATGATGTTGATGGGCAGCCGCCTGGTGTAGATTATTGTTGTTATTGTTGTTATTAAGTTTTTCCTCTTCTTGCTTCTGCAGATTATTATAGTGTTCCGATCTGAAACGTATGAGAAAAAGCAAAAAAGAGTGTTAAAATAACTGTTCAATGATCTATTATAATCAGTGATATTTTTATTACTTAATGTACAAATAACGAAACGATTTCCATCCATTTAATATCGGTTCTTAAAGACGAGAAAAAGAGCTTTCCTCTGATCAGCAAACAGACCCGCTGTCCCAACCAATTGGTAAAAGTTTCCTTTTTTCTACGAATACACAGCATCACTCCGGCGGCGAGCCGAGGCCGAGGGGAATGATCTAGGTAGCAAGCCGTTACCAGGCAAGGAGACGTACGCGGGAGAAAGCGTGCGCTTTTGCCATCCTGTACCCAGACTGGGGGGAGGCACGCCGCATACGCCGAAGCGCCGCGCCGGCAGAGCAAGCAGTAAAGCCACCCGGAGGGCAATAAAACCAAATTTATAGATTCGTCAAGATTTATGGACTTTCTACCAGGCGCACAGACCGGCCAGTAGCTGAATCGAAACCATCCGTTCGTTCGTTTGCTCTTACTTGATTAGTCACTGCTTCATAGACGGGACGGGGTAGATAGAACTCGACTACACTCACAGTAGGGACACGCACACACGTTTATGCGTTTTTCGAACGTCCACTGCGAGCGACGACAGCAGCGGAAGGAACATGTGCGCGCAAAATCCACCCTAAATTTTTGATTCCCTTTTCTCCGGTTCCGGATTTATCCTGTCACATTCAGACGGTGCGAGAGCTTTGCGGGGTGAACCCTAACGGGACCTTAATTCCTAATAGCATTTTCTCCTACTTTTTTGCCCAAATGTTGCTCAGACAGAACCCTCGCCTGTCTTTATTGGTGGGTGAGAGACGACGCACACACGCAGTCCGCACTGTAGTAGGACAGTGAAGGTAACAGCAATGTTAGTGAAATTTTGCCATTTGTCGCTTTTCGAGATTGCAAACAAACTCCCCCAGCTTTCTTCATCCGTAGGACCGTAGGCAGTCGCTCTGAACGCACGGAAATGGAACGGATGCACGCCAGAGCGCTTCACAAACGAAAAAGTATGTCCCCGAGGCTCGATGTGTTGGTTTGGTTTGGCCTCCCGACAGCGGGCAAACAAACAGACGGGAAGGCAGGATGGATGGTGGTTGAGCGCAGGGCAAATATTGTGAATTTTAATTTAAAGGGATAAGTTTTCAATTTCCTTATACATGGGTCCAACATCCTTTTACGTTGCTTGAGTGCGCGGGAGAGAAGGAGTTTGTTATCGCTTTTTTTACACCGCACTTCACTTCGATCGAGTACCGGAAGGATACGGAAGGGTGCGGCGGTCGGTGGTGCTCTGAAGTCGATTAAATCGAGACGCCTTTTACAGATGGCGGCACCTGCTCCGACAGGGTTTGTATAGTGACAGAGATGGACGGGACGGATCGTCGGAGACGGAGTAAATGTAATAAATACGTTAATTACGGTATCATCCTTTTCCATTATGACACTGAGAGCAAACGGCAACCAGTCAGTGCGGCCATATTCTAGGTGGTGAGAATGTAAGGCTACAAGGAAGAGCGCCTCCTGGGAAGTGAAGGTTTAATGAAAGCTTAAAAAACACAGGTAAATTATATACGTCCTCAGAATTATGGGCATGTAGGTTTTTCCAATTGGTTCATTAGTACAATACAAAGGTTTTAAATTACGCATCTCTTACAAAAGTTTAAAACCATCAATCATTACTTTAGGACAACTTACATGCGTCTCAATTCAAGTAGATTGGTTTCATTGTGTGACACTTCTGCTGCTTTGCCCAGCTATCTCCTCTTAACACTCTTTTAAGGGTACCTAGTTCCTTCCCTCCCCGTATCAAGCACAGGCGTGCACACTGAGGCACGTGCCCCACCTTCTATAACAAATTTAATGTGTAACAAAGTAATTTCTCACTATGCAACCGGGAAGTTCGGCGTTGTCAATTCCATAACCTAGCACTATTATTCAGTGATAAAAAAATTAATTGCGTAAAAATAGGTATAGCCTCAAGTCCAATTTTACGCTTTGAAGTTTAAATTGAAGTCAATATTCATGCCCAATCACAAGTTCTTGAAATTGAATTGTCCAATTTAATGTCCCATTTTAAAGTCAGAGTCAAGTCTAATTTGATTTCAATTTCGCCACTGATTCCAAGTCCAATTGCAAGTCCCATTGAAGCCCAATATAAAGTCCAATTCCCAGTCTAATTTCAAATCAAATTTCAAGTCCAATTTAGGTCCGAGCAAATTTCTAGTCTAATTTAATTTGAATTTCACGTCCAATTTCAAATCCCAGAGAGGTTCAATATAAAGTCCAATTTCATGTCCAATTCCCAGTCTAATTTCAAATCAAATTTCAAGCTCAATTTCAAAGTCCAATTTAGGTCCGATTTTTTTTTTTTTTTTGTTAGATTATAGTCACTTTAACTAGCTTGGGTCATTCGTGACTTCTGCGGGGTTGGGATTTGAACCCAGGTCCTCGGCGTGAGAGGCGTGAGAGCTAACCACTACGCCGGGACTGACCCCAGGTCCGATTTCATGTTCAATTTAATGTCCCATTTTGTGTCCAATTCCGAGTCTAATTTCATTGAAGTCGAAAGCCAATAAAGCCAATTTGTAGTCTACTTTAGTTCCAATTTCACCTCCGATTTCAGGTCCAGTTTCTAGTGCAATTTAATGTTCGATTTTTAGTTTCAAATAAAATTTAAAATTCAATTGAGGGCCAACTTCAGTGTCCCATTTTATAACAAACTTCTAGTCAAGTTAAATTTTAATTTTATCATCGATTTCAAGTCCAATTTCAACTCCCAGTGAAGTCCAATTTCATGTGCCATTTTGAGTCCAGTTACAAAACCAATTCATTGTCCCATTTTATATCCAATTCCAAGCCGTATTTATTTCCTATGTCACTTCCGATTTCAGACCCAATCTCAAGCCCAATTTGATTTTTGATGTCCAATTTTAAGGTCAAATTCAAGTTGAGTTTCAAGTGCAATTAAAAGTTCAGTTGATGTAATATTCCAATGTCCCATTTTGAAGCAAATTTCCGAGATTCCAATATAAAGTTCAATTGCATGTCCAATTCCCAGTCTAATTTCAAATCAAATTTCAAGTTCAATTTCAAAGTCCAATGTAAGTCCGATTTCCTGTCCAATTTAATATCCCATTTTAAGTCCGATTCCGAGTCTAATTTCAAGTGTAATGTGAAGTCGAATTTCAATGTCCCATTGTAAAACCAATTTGTAGCCTACTTTAGTTCCAATTTCACCTTCGATTTCAGGTCCAGTTTCTAGTAGCAATTTAATGTCCGATTTTAAGACCAATTACAATTCAAGTTCCAGTGAGATCCAGTTTCTTGTCCAATTGCAAGTTTAATTTCAAATCAAATTTGCAGTTCAATATCAAAGTCCAATGTAAGTCCGATTTAATGTCCAATTTGATGTCCCATTTTAAGTCCAATTCCGAGCATAAACTAACCTCCAAATTTCACCTCCGATTTCAAATTTATTTTATGTCTAATTTTAGGTCCAATGTTACGTTCCATTTCCAATTTAGTCCAATTTAATGTCCCATTTTATGTCTAATTCCGAGTCTAATTGAATTCCAATGTCACCTCCGCTTTCAAATTCAAACGATATTAAATTCAAGTTGAGTTTCAATTTCAAGTGCGATTTGAAGTCCAATTGAGGTCGTAAGGTGCCCCAAATCAGATTGCATCACAGAAAAAACACTGTAGAAAATTACCCATTGGGTGTATTCTCTTGAAAACTTAGGTAGAAGTAGTTTAGAGTGTGCTGTTTACACTATATTTTTATCGCTGTCAGTATTTCGAAAATTGGAAAAAATGGCGTCACCCGAAAAGCGACGTCGCGAATTGATGTTACGCAAGCACCTGGAAAATCCTTAACCCTCTCATCGGGACATCGGAGAACAACTCGGAATCGTGTGGTCAACGGTGAACCGTGTGATTCTCTGTTACTACGAAACTCTGAGCATCGAACGGAAGGAGAAATGCAATCAGAATGGATGTTCTATTAGTGATCAGGATCACAAGCGAATCGCGGAAAGCGTTTAAGCGGATTCCCAATGCTTCGGTCAGGGATGTGGCCAAAAAGAATGTCCGAGTCTTTCGTTCAGAGAGCCAAGGACCGGGAGAGACAGCATACGTACAAAGTGCAGAAGGCTCCAAATCGTGACGAACGGCAAAATACGGAGGGAAAGTCACTGGCCCGGAAGCTGTACACCCACAGGCTGGCGAAGCCTCATTACGTCAAGGCGGACTTCCTGCAGCTTTCGGGGCTGCTGTTCCTCACCGCCCAGCAGAAGGGTGATGTTCCGGAGGAAGTAAGAAAGCAGAAACTGTCAAAGTTTGTCAAGCAATACATGATTTGGCAAGCGATCTGCTCATGTGGCAAACGGAATGTGCCGTTCGTGTTTACACGTTGTTGTCCGCGGTCACCAGCGGTCCCAAATACACGAACTCCTCTACCACTTCTAGTTCGTCGCCGTCAACGGTTACCGTCCGTGGGAGACGCGCGTTTGTTTCCTTTGATCCTCTTCCTTTCATGTATTAGGTCTTCGGCGCATTTATTTTTAACCCAATTCTCCTAGACTCCGCTTTCAATCTGGCATAGATTGCCGCCGTCGCAAAGTTCCTGGCTATGATATCGAAGTCATCTGCAAAGCCTAGAAGTTGGCTACCCTTGGTAAAAATCGTGCCTCTCGTTTCGATGCCCGCTCGTCGGATCACCCCATCAAAAGCGATGTTGAACAGCATGCAGGATAGACCGTCACCTTGTCTCAACCCTCATCGCGTCTCGAAGGGACTCGAGAGTGTCCCAGAGATGCGTACGAAATGCATCACTCGATCCAATGTAGCTCTGATCAGTCACATCAGTTTGTCCGGAAAACCGTGTTCGTGCATTATCTGCCATAGCTTGTCTCGATCGACTGTATCGTATGCTGCTTTGAAATCAATAAAGATGTGAAGCGTAGGCACGTTGTACTCCCGACATTTCTGCAAGATCTGTCGGATAGTAAAAATTTGGTCCGTAATTGCGCGAGCCCCCATGAAAGCCACCTGATAATTCCCTACGAAACCTTGTGCTATCGGTGACATCCGGCGTAACAGGATCTTGGAGAGTACCTTGTAGGCGGCGTTTACCAGCGTAATACCGCGATAGTTGCAGCAGTCTAGCCGATTACCCTTTTTGTAGATGGGACAAACCACTCCTTCCATCCATTCCTCCGGTAGCTTTTCCGCCTCCCAAAGCCTCGAAATAACCCAGTGTAGAACCTTTACTAGCGTTTCTCCGCCATGTTTAAAAAGCTCTGCCGGTAGGCAGTCCTTCCGAACGGCTTTATTGGTCATCAGCTGCCCTATTTCTCGTTTGACTTCTTGGAGATCAGGTGCTAGGACATTACTATCTTCCATGGGCGCTCCTAGGTTAATTTCCGTTCCGCTTCCTTCTGCGACTCCGTCATTGAGGTGTTCATTGAAGAAATAAATCGATGAAATAAATATGCCAAAAGATTATTATATTTTATTGTCTGAAAGTTTGAAAAGGATCGGTCAAGTAGGTAATTTTCTACAGCGGTTTTACGGTGATGCAATTTGATGTGGGATACCCTTTATAGTTTCATATCGATGAGCTGTTTTTAGCAAGACAGAAACAGAAACATTTTTGCTACGTTTTCAATGTGAACGTAAAACTTGTGATCCATGTTGAGGCATCAATTTTCGACCCCCAAGATCCTGTTTTCGCCACCCCCAGAAGCATGGTTTGCATCTTGTTTTAGTCTGATTTTTTTATATTTATCATTTATTCAACTGCCCATAATCGCAAGTTAGTCCCATATGATTTTTCCACGTTTTTGAGTTAAATATTAAGATCGATGGTCTTCATGCTACACTATCGACTGAGAGAAATGTTCTATTCTGAGAAATTTTGAAAAAAATGAGTTTTGATTGTCCCATCTAGTAAATAATTACTTATTATTCCCACCAGGAAAAAATTCTAAACTATCTGAAAATGCGTCAAGATTTCGCTGCGATATAGTAATTTAAATTTTGGGGTTAAATTGACCCCAAGGTATACCGTAGGAATTTTTTGTACACATATAAGGTTAAGCGTTTGGAGTCGTATTCTATTCGTTCAATACATGACTATGTTTAAATTAATGAATATGTTATGCTATGTTATTTAAAAAAAGACAACAACTCGAGTGTAAAAGGTATCTAGGCATTACCTTGCTCAATTCTGCCTATAAGGTGCTTTCCCGAACCTTGAACTGTGAACTAAGACCGTTAGCGGAGGCCTTCGTCGGTGAGTATCATACTGATTTTCGTGAGGGTCGCTCCATGATGGATCAGCTGTTTACCCTGCGTCAGTTACTAGACATGTTTCGGGAATGCAACTTGCAGACTCATCATCTGCTTGTGGACTTCAAGGTGGCGTTCGATTCAATCAAACGAAATGAGCTGTAGCAGATAATGCTAGAAAATGGTATTCCGACAAAACTTTCGTGATGTTGGATGAACTAAGGCAACGGGATTCACTCTCAAAGGAGCGAATCACGAATCATCACGAAAACCCTCATGCTTCTTGGTTTTTGTGGATAACGTCGATATCATCGGAATCAATCGTACTTATCAAAATGGATCCGAAGAAGTTGCCCAGCTATTTATATGATTGTGAAGATTTGGGTTATGGAACAACTACTGGAGGACGGACCGAAGAACGGGGTTATATAGCCTCTATCTATATAAAAGGCTATAAGCTGAATTGTGACAACTACAGAACAATCACTATCCTGAATGTCACCTACAAAGCGTTTTCACAAATCATCTTCCGTTGACTATCGCCAGTAGCCAATAGATTCATGGGAAGTTATTAGGCCGGCTTCATGGAAGATCGGTCTACGACGGATCAAATCTTCGCGAATTGCGAGTCCCCACGCATCACCGGCTCATTGATTTCAAAGCCGCATATGATAATGTACACCGACAATAGCTATGTAAAATGCTGAACGAAAACGGCTTTTCAGATAACCTTACTAGACGCATCATAGCTAAGATTGATAGGATCCAGGACTATTTGTGGACTGCCGGATCCATTCGTATCTTCTGGGACTTCGACAAGCAAATGGTCTTTCCAGCCTATTATTCAATATTGCGCTTGAAGACATCATAAGATTGGGTTGAAAATAAATACGTACAGAAAGTGGTTAAGCTGGACGGATTCGTTGGGCAGGACATGCTGCTAGAATGCCGGACAACTATCCTGCAAAAATGATTTTCGTATCAATTCCAGAAGGAGCAAGACGAAGAGGAGTACAGCGAGCCAGATGAAAAGACCAGATGGAGCAAGATCTGGTAAGCACTGGGTGCCCGAGAAATTGGAGATCAGCTGCCATGGACTGAATTAGATAGAGGAATTACGTTATGCAGGGTTTCTCATAAGACGTAGGGCCTTCTAACTATAGATATTCTTTTTTTAAATTTAGTAAGAATCGGTGCCAATCAATTGAAGGTTCAAGTTGCTTTATTATGATTTCCACAAAAAACTGTTGCTAATGTCTTTTTCTATCTGTCTTCGTAAGATAAACAATGTCAATTAACCAAACTTCGTTGTTTTGCTAATTCGTCAGATTTTCTAAAAACTTTGAAATCCCTTGCCAATAGCAAAATGCTACGAACGAACGAAACTTGCAGCAGTAAAAGGTGCAATGAAGCTGTAACTGGCTTAACACGGTATAACCGTCTTCAGAGCAACAAAAAAAAACTATCCCACATCACCGCCAACGACGACTGACACCCCTTTCAAACAGGAACGGGTTAGACGGGATAGCACAAGCAAACATCGGCCAAAAAAAATTGGCTAACCCCTTTATTTGGCAGTCGCCGGTTACCCGAACCTGGTGGGCCAGGAAGCGACTGTTCATTCTCATTTCTTTCTCCCTATTCCGCCTCGGCTTCATCCCTCCCGCTTGCGGGCTTTCTCTTACGGGAGGTCAGAGGTGACCGGAAAACTCGTCCTCGGTGCAGCCGGCCGGGCGGCCGGTCGGTGGTACTGCTGCGTGGCGCGTTCGTTGTTGGTTGGAGAAAACACAGATGGCACACGACACAGGCCTTGGTCCTTGTAGTCCGTCCCCTTTGCTGGTTCTGGAGCTGTCGCAGCAAGTTTTGGCCAAAATTTCTGCTCTAACGGGACTAGTTTTTTTTTCGCTCGCCAGTAATAACATCTCTTGGGACTTTTTTTTTGACTGCACCCGTTCTTGTCTCGCTGCTGCTGCTGCTGCTCTGGGTTTACTCTCTCCTTCATGGTACATGTGTGGATGCGCTACCTAATGCATCAGTAATCCTATATTATCGCTTTTTTCCACTCGTTTTGCAGGCCGGATTTGATTGCTAATAGCTTTCTAGGGGGCTGTTGTACTCCCGGATGAAATGTGGGTTAAAGTGGGAAAATTAAAAGGTTCTCGCAGAATGTTGCATGGGAGATGTTGGCTTTTGGCTACTGGATACTTTTGGATTGAGAGCTATAGTTTAAAATTGTTTTGGTACGATGAAGCAGCTCCTCATCGCTCCACCAAACTCAAGGTTTTTCGAAACCCAAATTTATTCTGAGAATTCAGTGCTCAAAATTAAGTGTAAGTGTATATTCTTTCTAGATGTACTTTTTTGTTGCAGAAAATCGGCTTAGATGTCACATAAAAAGTGGAAAAAATACAGTCATCTATTCAATCACTTTTTTTGCTTCTGTTTTCCACTTTACGCTTGTGAGTCTTGTTAGCTTTGTGAATGGGAAATCAGCAAGGAAAAGTGAGCTGCAAGCTGAATCGCACTTCCTCTTGCATCGTACGTGCCCGGCTTTAGTGGACCAAACAAATATCCACTTTCGCATAATAGTGTCTCATGCCTGTACGACTGTTTATCCACTTGGGACCGTTTTGCGATTGTGAACAACTCAATCAGAACAAAGGAGGAAATCTCCCAACTTACTTTTCTCGGAAAAAAATAAAGATTTGTTCCAAGTCATTTTTTGAAAACGAAACATTGCCAATCCCAATCTTTGCAAAGAATCCAATCTAACTTTTGCAAATACCGTACCACAAAGCAAAAGAATGTTATCACCCACAATCCCGTTCCACTCCAAATTGGTACATTTGGGGGTGGAACAGAAAATCATACGCAACTGACAATCACAGCCTATGTCGCTCGCTGGCGACTGTGCGAGGGTTCGATGTTCGGGTGGTTTTGCTTGATTTACATGGAATTTTCGTGCTCACAATTTCCTGTTAACCAGCACCAGCAGCAGCAGCAGCACTGTAAATTCTGTTGAGGCAGTTGCTGCACATGTACCTACCTATCTACCTACCAATTATACGGGCTCATTCAAGGCACATGCACTGAAATCGAACGCCGCTGGACTGAAGCCTTTCAACTTTTGCGAGAGCTGCTAAGCTCGGGGGGAAACCCGGTGGGGCTGGCAATGTGCTGCTTCCTGTGCAATCTCGGGAACAGGAACGGGAACACGTGTATGGGTGCATGCTGTGCCGTTCCTGGTGCGAGTTCCTCTTTTATCAAATCTGCGGTAACGGATGGGCCTCCTGTTTGGATTGGTACATACCATCCAGCTTTACAGGCTTTCAATTTCGATTTAGTTCCAACAAAGGGTTTCCCAGTATTATTTATCTCGAATGTTATGTTTGTATCATTCCAATAGGTGGATTCACGTCACCCCAATAGTGTAGAAGATGCACTATTTTGTATCAATAAATTTTTCCAAAGACACCAGCCTTTACTCAAATTTACTCATTTTTTACGCAATAGTTAATGACCGCGTTTTCTGCGATTTAACTTGAATGTACAACGCGACCATTTTGGGCGTTTTACACATTTGTCGGTAGATGCAAGTTTTGTCTCACGTTTAGAAATTCCATCGAGCGAAACCCTTTTTCCAGGGAGCACTCTTAATTTTCGATAATTCCAAACCACTTTGTACCTGTTTTTCTTTTTTTTTTTGAAATATAATTGTTTTCGAGGCTGGTAAACGGCTGGCTGATGTGTACTACTACGCGTTATCTCTGAAAACCGCGCTACCGGAAGAGGGTGAACTGGATGAAGCCCGTCTTGAGTTGGCTTGTGGACTGTTGGAATGCCATGAAAACAGCCATTAACAGCGTAGCGGACAACGTCCTAAACCGTGTGGCATCGAATCGACCTAATGAATGGTTTGACGAGGAATGCCAGCAGATATTGGCTGAGAAGAACGCAACGCGGGTACAAATGCTGCATAGAACCACCCGTCAGAATGTGAAGCGATACAGACCGAAGCGGAGACAGCAAACCCGATTCTTCAAGGAGAAGAAGCGCCATCCAGAGGAGAAGGAGTGCGAAGAACTTGAGCAGCTGTACCGCTTTCACGACACACGCAAATTCTATCAGGGACTCAACGAAACGAACTCTCAACACCTGAATGGCGTGCAAGCGGAAGACCATCATAGCGGAGGAAGTGACCACCCCCATCGATAAGGTTAAGAAGCCATCCATCGGCTAAGGAACAACAAAGCAACGGGAAACGATGGCATTAGAGCGGAACTTATTAAAATAGGCTTGGACAAGTTGGCCGGTTGTCTGCATCAACTGATTGTCAAGATTTGAGATACGGAACTACTACTGGAGAAGTGGAAATACGGGGTTATCTGCCCTATCTACAAGAAAGGCGGTAAGCTGAATTGTGACTTTGTGATAGCTACCGAGCGATCACTATCCTGATTGCCGCTTACAAAGTGCTGTCCCAAGTCCTCCTTCATCGACTATCGCCAATAGCCAATAGATTTGTGGGAAGTTACCAGGCCGGCTTCATGCAAGGTCGGTCTACAACAGACCAAATCTTCACCCTGCGGCAGATCCTCCAGAAGTGCCGCGAATTCCGAGTCCCCACGCACCACCTGTTCATCGATTTCAAAGCCGCATATGATAGCGTAAACCGACAAGAGCTATGGAAAATTTTGGATGAAAACGGCTTTCCGGGTAAGCTTACTAGCCTTATCATGGCTACGATGGATTGGATCCAGTGCTGTGTGAGAATCTCGGGTGGATTGTCGGACCCATTCGAATCTCGCAAGGGACTTCGACAAGGAGATGGTCTTTCCTGCCTGCTATTTAACATTGCGCTTGAAGGTGTTATAAGACGAGCGGCGATCGAAATGCAGAGCACGATTTTCAATAAATCCAGTCAATTTATCTGCTTTGCTGACGACGTGGATGCTGTCGGCAGAACATTTGAGGCGGTGGAAGATCAATAGACCAGACTAAAACGCGAAGCAGAGAAGATTGGATTGAAGATAAATACGTCTAAAACGAAGTATATACTGGCGGGCGAGACCGAGTGCGACAGGGCCCGCTTCAGCAGTACCGTGGTAATCGACGGGATGAGTTCGAGGTAGTCGACGAGTTCGATACCTTGGCTCACTGGCAACAGAGGCCAACAATACCAGCCATGAGATTAAAAGGCGTATTATCAGCGGAAGTCGGACCTTCAACGAACTCCACAAACACTTGCGGTCGATCAATTTGAGCCCCCGTACAAAGTGCACACTGTACAAAACGCTAATTAGACCGGTTGTCCTCTACGAGCACGAAACGTGGACACTGCTAGAAGAGGACCCTCGAGCACTCGGAATTTTCGAACGGCGGGTACTAAGAACCATCTTTGGCGAAGTGCAAGAGAACGGTGTATGGAGGCGAATTATGAACCACGAGCTCGCGCGTCTCTACGGCAAACCAAGTATTCAGAAAGTGGTTAAAACTGAACGGGTACGGTAGGCAGGACATGTTGCTAGAATACTGGACAACTATTCTGCATAAATGGTTTTCGCATCGAATCCGGTAGGAACAACAAGACGAAGAGGGACACAGCGAGCGAGGTGGCAAGACCAGGTGGAGCGAGCCCGCGAAACTGGAGACCTGCGCAGGCCTTGTCGTAAGACGTTAGGCCAATTAAGTAAGTAATTGTTTTCGAACGCTTAAATATGATAAAGAGGGTTTGAATATAAATTAAATTGGAAATAATTATAAATTTAATTTGTCCAAAGTAGCCCCGCATATCAAAAACAGCCCCGCGACGGTAAAGCTCGAATCATTCAATATCTGGACGCACCGTTTAATTTACTACAGCGCTTCTATAGTGGTCGGATCTGGAATGTTTTGACAGCAGTTTGTTTAAAAATGTTTCCTCTTTCAGTGCTAAAAAGTTCTTCACGATTAATTTTATCCCTATTTAAAGAAGTTACACTTGATGGAAGCGGCGAACCGAAAATTGATTTTGGGCAACCAAAATTTGCAAGATCTGACAAAGTTTAAAATTCGCAGACGTTGAAACTGGCTAAATCGACCATATTACAGCGCTCTCAAACATTTTCGTGAGCGCCCACCATACTATCGGGATAGCAAGCTGAAACTAAGTGAAACTAAGGATCGGAAGCTGCATTTGAAAGTGTTAAGAACAAAAATTCAATCTTTTGATTTACTTGTTTATGGCTCTATACGCGGTCATGGCGTAAACTGAAGAAAAATGATACTATGCAACAACTGCTTATCTTATAACGTATCTAACTATTAGAATATGAATATGATGTGTAAGTTTTAAGCTAATGTTTCGCAACTTTGCTACTTTGTCGGTCACGTGAATGATTTTATATAGTTATTTTACCTAAAGCTTTCGCCTACACAATTGTGTGGGCTAATCTTAAAGGGATGACGAAATTATTTTTGTATGACTGCCCCTTTTTTGTACCGCCTAGAAGATAGACTGTGTTATCTACTCGATTAGTGCGATAGAAACATGCCGCGAGAGGTGTGTGATGCGAATGTAAAATGATACAATTGGAGAATAAAACAAAACAAGGTATTAGACTTCCAAGATCCAAGGAAAGATGAGGGGGTTCTCCGAAAACCCGCGCTGAGAATCGCGGCTAACACGCTGACAGACGAACAGCGTCACGCGCAGTATCTTGCAAGGCGTAAGGGCCTGCATAGTGTCGTCGTCCTGACAGTAAAAACAAGTTAGATTAAAACTTCTCGGTCGGTGGTTTCTGCAGTTGACGGAGGAAGAGGCACAGTTTGTGCCTAAAAATAGCCCAACCACATACGTCACTACTTTAACAAGGGGGTTGCGCAGTCTCCCTTTGTCCAGCGCCTCTGCGGTTCATAGGTACAGCGAGCCACATGCCCTGGCGGATGTTGTGGATTCTAATCCCATTATAATCTTAGATTATAGCTTGGTTCAACCCATGCACCTTCCAGCATTGGACAAAAGGTAGGAGTCACAACGACTACTTGTTAAGCGTGTCTACCAATAACCCCCCCCCCCCACACCTTTCGGCACTTTCTCCTCCACTCCAAAAAGTTTTCATTACTTTCCCCTACCGTCCCTCCATCAATTGTAGAACCACCGTTTCAAAAAATATTAAAGTCAAACTAATGTCATAAGGGGGTTTGAAATGTCGTGTTGTTTCCAGACGTAAACAACCCAGGAAATTTCCGAAAAGATTTGTCATCAATACGCAATAAAGTTGTGTTATACCAAGTAACGCTCAATTTAATTAGTAAAATACTTTTGTATTCTTGGTCGGCTTAGAAATTAGTGCAAGAACATTAGTCTATTGAAAGGACTGATAAAAAAATCGAACTCCTGACAAAATGGAACGCAGTTATAAGGAGAACCATTTTCCATTTCCATTTAGTTGGAATAAGTAATAACTTAACTCAAATGTGGACCTCCAACGAAGGCATTGTTCGATTGGAAGAAGCAAAGTAGAATGCTTTTCAATTCGGAATTTTCCCGATTAGCGAAATCCGGATTATCGAGTCGTCGGATTACTGGCTGTCGGATTAACGGGGGGATACCTGCTTCCACGATAGTGCAACATATCTTTACATTGCATAGAGAGTCACTTCTTCAAGAAGACGCAATTTTACTCATGATTTTACAGGAAATGTTGGGGGTTGCTTGATTTAAAACGCTATGTCTCGGGATCAGCCGGGTCACGTCGTGGTGATGAGTGATTCTTATGTAAAACAATCTGGGGAACACAAAGGAATTGGAATTTTTAAAATTGAATTGTACTCATTGAGAGTGCGTTGTAGACATTAAAAATAGCCATGGGTATAGGCGTCCTTAATAACTTGTCTCTTCCTTATCGACAGACTTCGCAGCCGGTTATTAAAGTACAGGACAATTACGGAGCTAGTGGCAACGATCCTACTGACTCTATAACAGCACCGCCTAACCGAGATTCGAACATACGACGACTGGTTTATTAGGTCTGCATCATACCCGAGGCTAACTGGAGGTGCAACCAACAATGCTTATTAATATTTACAAAGCAAAGTTAACGGTCATTGAATTCCAACATCTGGTTTGGCACAGAACATTTTTTGATAAACCCTTTGCCATTATATGCTACGAAATTCATCTCCGATGAAAACTATTGCTTTGGACAGGATGCTACTTCATCTCGTTTATCAAAAGCCACACAAGAGTGGTGTCGTCTGGATTTACTCCTTTTACAACACAAGAATGACCTGCTCTATCATCGGATCTTACTGCCTTGGATTATTTTGTATGAGGATACAGGCTCAGTAAAATCCAAAGGTCACCCACTGGGATCATTCGAACAACTTTTCATTACTATTAGGGACGACATGCCTTAGGAAACCGCGTGCTGTGCTAATTAAAGGAAAAGAAGAGGGATTCCAATAGAGTTTATAATTTTTAAAAACTAAGCATAAAACATTTGCAAAAAATGAATGTTTGTAGGCTTTAGAGCTCTTATTTTTTTAAGGAAATTTATGAGAATTTATGTTACCGACTAGCAACCCCCCAGTAACATCATAGGTTTTATTACACTCTTATTATTACACTCTTATTAATTATGGTCAAAAATACCATTATATGCGTGCAATAAAACTCAAATTGTTGCTTGAACCCTAACCACTGTGTGATGTGGCAAAACATTTTAATATTTTTTTATTTTTAGCACGATTTTTATTTTTATTCTGTTGGTTTTCTTGATTATTTTTTGATATTTTTTATAAAGTGTAGGAGCGTTTGATGAGAAGAATAATAAACAGGATGAAACTGGGAAATTTCGATATGAGGCCAAAATATATTGGGTCGTACAATGGTAGGCGCGACTCCAACCCATACTCTCGGGTTATTACCCGAGTGTTTTATGCAATTAAACTACCGCCGCACCCTTCTACTTGATAGTGTCATATCTAATTTTATCCCTGCAGTCTTAACTATTTCCTGTAGAAATTATATGAATATCAGGAAGCTATTAAATAGAAACGAAAAAAAACATAATATCGACATAAAAAAAATCTTGGGTTTAAACGTCTTTAAGATTTGACCCTTCTTTACCGATTTCGGGGCTAGTGCAACGATCCTACTGGCTCTTGCAACACCGCCCAGCCATGATTCGAACATATAACGACTGGATTGTTAGACCAGCATCGTACCTCGAAGCTAGCTGTGCGGTCATTGCACTAGCACTAGGATCATTGCACTAGCCCCGTAATTGGTCTGCACTCTAATAACCGATTGCGAAGTCTGTGTCGATAAGGAAGCATCAAGCTTTAAAGACGCTTAGGGATTCACAATGTAGTGAAACCTGCTTCGCCGACGCAGATTGAAGCTTGTTTTGAAGCGGAGCCGTGCTACTTCAATTGAAACCAAAGCTTCATTTCTTCATTGATTTGTAACAATTTGCAATTGAATGTTGTTAGAGACCTTGTTCGCAGTTATTATTTGTTATTAATTGTCATCTTCTATTTTTTTTATCATCCACTAATTCATAAAAGGTTAAGCTATTTTTATAAACCACTTTTTACTTTCAACACGCTTTTCATTTTTATTTCGAGTTTGTGTGACGTCCAAAGGGGGGGGGCAGGTTGAGTTTTGTGACACAATCGGACAGAGGGGGGAGGGAGGGGCCTAAAAAGCAGAAATTTGGTGGACCTCATATTTGAATCGTCCCTTATACTCAAGAGTTTGAGCGTTCCACCCACCATCGTACCTAGAGTACGATAATACAAACAACGAAGTGCGGCGTACAGAAAAAATAATTAGACGATATCATAATCGATCAAAATGCTGGTCATAGTGTCGAGGTTCATACAGTAAAAGAGACAAATCCATGCATTAAAAAGACGCCGCCTTTTGGCGGGCAGGAAATCTCTAAAAATCCTTATAAGTCATAGATACTACTTCCATGTATTTTAACATTTACTCATATCTTCTCATTACCGCCCAGCTAGCTTCGAGGTACGATGCTGGTCTAACAAGCCAGTCGTCGTATGTTCGAATCTCGGCTAGGCGGTGCTTGCTAGTTAGAGTCAGTAGGATTGTTGCACTGGCCCCGTAATTTTCCTGTACTCTAACAGCCGGCTGCGAAGTCTGTCGATAAAGAAGGGTAATGTCTAAATACGGTATAAACCCATGGCTTTGCATATCTTCTCATTACAGTCTGATCTGTCTAATCAAAGACACAGTTTGATTTATTACGGTAATTTAAAATATTTATTTCGAGCTAAATTAAAAAAAAAACATGTTAACTGACAAAAAATTCGGGTACCAGAGGGTTAATGCGATCTTCACAGATATGCGCATAATAATAAACATGAGCAGAGTTCACTCGAGTCGAAACTCGAAGTAGGACACTCATGGGCAAACCATCACTAGACAGTTAGTTGGTGAAATATCAGTTATGTGTCATTTGGAGGCATCAAACGTGTTGACAAATTGCCTACTGTCTAGAAAAGCTGACCTTGTATGCAACAATGTAGCTTAGAACAACATTGCAAACATGGAAGCACAATCGAACAGGCATCATGGCAGCTCTGCTCTGCTCTGCTGGATCGTCTCGAGAAAATAAATCACCTTTTCGTCCCAATTCTCAGGAAATTCCCAGACGATCGCTGCTTTCATTAGCCCAAGTGTGCGAGAAAACCATTTTGCTCACGAAGAACCATTAAAATGATTGATGGTCTTGCCCGCTCTCGATACGGGGGCCCGACGATATGATGGTCGGTTCACCGCTCGCCACTGGTCAGTGGATCCTTTCAGTTTGCCGCTGGTCAAGGATTTGCTGCTTGCTCTCGGCGTATATCGAAGTAGTTTTTATTTTAGTGTCTACTGTCTGTTTTTGCCAGTGGATGTACCAGTCGAAAAGGCAGTGCCTCACATCTCGCAAATATAAATCATCTCTTTTACGACAGTTGTGCTGTCTATTTTCACGCTTAAAACTAGCGGTTATGCTTGTTTGAAGACTGCAAAGTCACATATCATCGGTAGGTAGGTATGAGTACGCGTACTCATCGCTACGCTATATAAAATGTGAGTCCTCACCGTAAGATACTGTAAGATATCAGATTCAAAGTAGGTTCCAAAAATTCTGAAAGTCATAAAACATTACTAGTACTCGTTCAATAAAATTAATAATGTAGCTAATAAAATTCTCCATTTTCATCCCTTCATTTTGATTATTAAAATTATGAATGATGACAGCATCCGATTCAATCCAATTTGAGCATCACATCGTAAAACACCGCCTGAGTGGTCGCCTCCTGCGCAAATAAGCTGTGGTGCAGAATAGTTGACCGCGAACGGAAAAAAGAAGCACATTGTGAGAACCCGACGAAACCCGTTCTTCCACCGCACAAGAGGCGTCGCGATATCTTGGTCGATTCCTTCGGGGTTTCGTTTCTCGTTTAATTGTATGGTTTCATCATAACCTATAATAGCTATCTTCAACCATCATCATCATCATCATCATCATCCTCATCATCATCATCATTATCATCCTCCCCGTCATCGACACTACAGCGACCAACTTCAGCATTTGTAAGCTTCTTGCGCTCTTTCTCGCTTCACTCCCCACGATACGGACAGGCCAAATAAAAAGGTGTCTCGAAGCGATCCTTTTCCATCTCTCCTGCCCGTCGGTTGCTAGTGGGCAGCCTGCGCATCCAGCAAGCTTTAGCCTTATTATTAAAACGTTTAAATTGCTCCGAACAAGCGAAAACAAGACGAAACAAAATGTATAGGCAAAAGCAGCAACAAACTGGTTTTCGATTGGTCCGGACTCTCAAGTGCTGGCAGCCTACACCCGACGACGACGTTCCACACACTCGCGCCGCAGCCATCGTCCGGTTTCGAACGGGAGGCACACCGCGCCTTCCGGAGGAGCACCGCGACTGCGCGGCGCAGAGTGTGACGACCGCCTCACCATCCACAAGCCGGAGGAAGGTGAAATAATCAAAAAGCTGAAAGGAAGAGGCTTACACCTTGTTCTTTGGCTTCGCTCCGTGAAGAGGGTTCACGATAGGGTCTCTTACTTCGACGACGGCGCGGCGCGCCGGTCGGTGGTAGCCAGGACAGGAAAAATATTGCATGCGAGACTGAGAATGGAACCTGCGCTGCTGCTGCCGTTTTTTTTGCATTTTTCCCTGACTGCTAGTGAAAAATGGTACGAATAGCAGGAATACCTGGTCCCGATCTCCGAGCGGAAGAAAGCAACGGAAATATGAAGAATAAAAAAATGGAAAACTGTTTTTGTACCGATACTCTTTTAGATGGAATTTTGACCATCTACGGAGCTGCCGCCATCCGTCGATTCTTTCCTGGGGAGCTTCATTGTTTGGTTCGGTAGCAAGAGGCAAACAAGATGCGGAATTCTGCTACGCTACTAATGCCCGTTGTTTCTGGAATTCTAACATGGCGGGATGGTCGGAAAAATTTATATTTTGATAAGGCGCCCATTGAAAAACTCAAAAGCAGAATTTTTTCAAAAACAAATTGATGCTACCTCTAGTCTTTCGCTCTTTTTCTGTCTGGTTGAGATTCTATAAAATCTAGGGTATGTTGCTGCTTCGTCGTAATTGCCTATTCCCGTCGTATCCTAAACAAATAATTGAAAATATCAGCGATTTTTATGACATATAATGCAAAATTAGTTATTCCCTAATATTTTAGTTTGTTGCCTCTCATACGCGATCAATCAAAGTGAGCTGAGATCTATTTAAATGCTTTTTTTTATTAAACAATTCCTAGCAACCAAATTTTCAACGTTTTTTTGTGTGACGAAGAAGAAAATATCGACTAATCGTTTTAATTTCCGTCATTCATAAAATGAAAATAACTCACGCAACGCATTGTTGTTATTCTGCAGCCGGGAAAACTTGCATAACCTTCAGAAATTTTGCAAAATAACATTTGTCATGCTGTCCTACACAAATACATGCGCGCTAGCATCATGAACATTATTGTGATCAAAGGGCACGGATCGGATGGTAAGTGTGTTTGAGTAAAATCAGCAGCAGAGATTTTGGAGTATTCATTAAATCCACCTAAGAAACGATGAAAATTAGAGTGGCTTTCCTTACTACGATGGGAATTAGAAATAAACCCTACAATATTAGAGGGATACCTCGATATAAGACAGCCTCGTTATAAAACAACCTCGATATAAGACAATTCGATATGACAGTTTTTGTCTAATATCGAAACAAATCCCTTTGGCATAGCTGGTAACGATACCAGAGCTGATTTTCCATACTGAAATCGGCGCCATGAAGATGTTCATTATTTCAAAATAACCCCAAAAATAGTAAAAAACTAATAGTTCAAACAATATAAATAGTTCAAAAACCGTAAACACATAACACATAGCAAAACTGGAGACCGCCAATGCAATTCTTTTGGAAAAAACTATGTTTCGATATAAGACAACTTTTAGAAATTATAAATTGTCTTATATCGAGGTATCCCTGTATTACTTCCTTCCACCGATGGTTACGTCGGTTAAAATTTCCAATCGATCAACTTTGATTTAAAATCTCTGTCTTAGCAGAATCAATTCTTAACTTCCATCAATCGTCATGTTTTGTCAGAATGTAATTTGGTAAAAATGATGCCCTAACTCGAACACTCTAAGAAGCTAATCACACGATTAGAAGCTAATTAGAAACGATTTTCGTAGTCCTTTCATGTTTTCGCATTCTGAGCATCTTGTGACAAAATAGTACGTATAAGCTGGTTTTGCGCATCGAATACGATTTTGTTGGAGACATATTTGTAACCTTGATACAGATATGAAAACTCTTGTTTACAGATATAGATGCAGAACTCTTGCTTTCGAAAGATTTGAACGCATATGGTCAAAATGGTGTAATATCGATGGCAAAATTTAAAAAAAACTGTTCTGAACTCATTTAGTCCATTCAAAACCAATTTTGCAAGCGGAGGCTCTACGGATGGCCTTACCCATTAATGCAGGGGATCCCAAGTGGACACACACGAGACAATTTGATTCTCTGACGCCCTGCATTGAGAGGGCACGGACCAGAACGGCTGAGAAAGCTGGCTGTCAACAAAACGCCGAACTGGAGACAACTGTAAAAAAATTTTTAATGCGGGAGCAGAGCCCCGGGATTAAATCCTTAGCTGAGGAGGGAGTATGGATCCCCACCGATGGGCCAATGCTAAGAATTTGCACAAATACAGAGCTACGGGCCAGCATAATTGTTGGGCTAAACTCTTGGCACAACTTTTCCGAGTTTCATCTATCGCAGGCAAATAAAATCACAAGCCGAGAGACACCCATGGTACGTCGCATCAACCGCGTCAATTCTAAGACGCCGTCGTTAGCAGAAATTGAAGCAGCAATCAAACGTACGAAGTTCAGCAAAACACGAGGATAGACTGCATTTCAACCGAGATTCAGAAAGCTGATCCAGTGTACACATATGCATCAACACTTTCGCAATAACGGGTGGCAACTAAAATTTTGGAATTTTTTTCTAAAGGTGTCAAAAAAAGTCAAAAATACATGAAGAAGATCTGATCACCGAAATTAAAGATGCATTATCCATAGTGGAAAATAAATTAGTGTACATTTGAAAACGGTTCGTGATCGGCTGTGCTGCGAAGCTTCCGTTTGTTGTCGGAACAGGAGCGTTATACGGCCGTCATGTCAACTTTGCGAATGCATCTCTTGATTCTACCAATCAACTGTTTGCAATTCGTGGCTCTCCAGATATTTTTGTACACCAAGGAATTCAAAATCCCAAAGAAATCTTCGATTGGGCGCACTGAAATAGATTTTTCGGGTCGGGCGAGTACAAATGGGATCGAATAGATATTCAGGAACGATTGTGTTTTTTAGGCGTAATGCGCTGATGTTCTATCCGACCAAAATACTTTTTGTCTACCTGTACGGTGTTTTTGTAGAAACGGGATCAAAATTTTCTTCAAACAATCGTCTGGTACATATCTTAATTGATAGCTAAACCAGAGGGTTTGTTGTTGAAGATATGAGAAAGAGAACGATGTCCTTCTGCGTCCATAATTCTGGCTGGTTAGTGGAAGACCATGCTTGCGAATAGTTGTTGGGCATCTTAGGATATGCTAAACAGTCGAAGCCGCAACATATTCGCTTTTTAAATATTGTACCGTATATTTTTGTACCGTATATTGGATTTGGATTGGTTTTAGATTGAGTTTGGATTGGAATTAGCATTGGATTTGGGTTGGATTTGATTGGATTTGGATTGGATTTGGATTGGATTTGGATTGGATTTGGATTTGGATTGGTTTTGGATTGGATTTGGATTAGATTTGAATTGGATTTGTTGGATTGGATTTGGAATGGATTTGGATTGGATTTTCATTGGATTTTGATTGAATTTTAATTGTATTTAGATTGGATTTGGATTATATTTGGATTGGATTTGGGTTGGGTTTGATTGGATTGGATTGGATTGGATTTGGATTTGGATTGGATTTGGATTAGATTTGAATTGGATTTGTTGAATTGGATTTGGAATGGATTTAGATTGGATTTTCATTGGATTTTGATTGAATTTTAATTGTATTTAGATTGGATTTGGATTATATTTGGATTGGATTTGGGTTGGATTCGTTGGATTGGGTTTGGATTGGATTTGGGTTGGATTTGGAATTTGGATTGGATATGCATTGGATTTGGATTGGATTTTGATTGTATTTAGATTGGATTTGAATTAAATTTGGAATGGATTTGGTTTAGATTTAGATTGGATTAGAAATGGATTTGGATTTTGATTGGATTTGCATTGGATTTAAATTGGATTAGATTGGATTAGATTGGCTTTGGACTAGATTTGGATATAATTTGAATTGGAGATTTGGATTATTATTATTTTTTTTGATTATAGTCACTTTAACACTGCTTAGGTCATTCGTGACTTCTGCGGGGTTGGGATTTGAACACGGGTCCTCGGCGTGAGGGGCGTGAATGCTACCCACTACGCCGGGATTGACCCCCGGATTTAGATTAGATTTAGTTTAGATTTGGACTGCATTCAAGTTGGATTTGGATTGCATTCGATCTTCATTACACAACTCAAACCAGTACTACTCTTATAACTTGCGCTGGAAAATGGTTTCATAGTTGGAAATATAGAATATTTTGTGGATGTGGATGCATGTGGAGGAACCTGGAATAAACCAATAAACCCACAAAACAGCGAAGGGCCAACAGCTTCTCAAAGCAGACTCAGTGATCTTTTGGATAAAGGGCCCCTCTAAGCTGATCATCTCTCGATATCGGATTTTTATATTTTCGTTTACATTACATTTATACGTTATGCTTTCATAATGCGTTGAAGTAGAGGTTCACTTGTGACTAAATGCCGGTCAACATCTGAATTTGCTTTCCACGGATTTACTTTTCTGACATCCGCCGATAACCTTCTTTTGAAAGATTGAACACGAAAAAAGGCAGACACGAAAAATGCCGCAATTAATTTAAAGTGTTTTCAACATTTCATTAAATTACAGTTTCGGGCAATTTTGGACCAACTTCTGGACAAAAATTTTATACCTCATTGCATCAAAATCTTTCATACTTTCGAGACGCTCGCATTTTTTGATTTTTTAGAATAACACCACAGAACAGAAGTGGAAGTCCGAACAATTCGGCGATCAAAACTGGTAACAGAGACTTTTTTATTTTTATTTTTCTTTGGGAAGGTTTTCGCACAGAAGCGAATAACAGCAATATAAGCAGAACGCTCGCTACCAATCGCATACCAGATTTCACAGGCTTTCGTGTGCATTCGTATGCGTTCGTGTGTTTTCGTGGGAAAAAGTGATTCGCTACCGCCAGGTTCGCTAGTATCTGTAGAAAGTATCATGTACGTATTTGGATTTCTACTTCCACTTCTGTTCTGTGATGACACCCTATCCGATTGAGGTTTGCCGTAAGACGTAGTCCTACGTCGCTGGACCAGCGCCTCTATGGTTCAAAGGTACAAGTACCAGCAAGCCACATGCCCTGGCGGGTGTTGGGAGTTCGAATCCAGGTTATATATCAGATTACAGCTTGGTTCGACCCATACATCTTCCAGCATTGAACAAAAGGTAGGAGTCAAAACGACTACTTGTTAAGCGTAGCTACAAATACACTCCCCCCCCCCCCCCGGATCTTTCCACTCTTTCCCCTCCTTCGCCAAATTTTCATTTCTTTCCCTACCGGTGGAAACCACCGTTTCAAAAAAATATTAATCCATACCTATAAAAAAGGATTTCTGTCTGTCTGTCTGTCTGTCCCTATGTTCCTTTTAGAATCGAAAACTACTGAACCGATCGGCGTGAAAATTTGCATGTAGGGGTTTTTGGGGCTACGGAAGGTTCTCTCGATGGCAAAAGTCCCCTCTCCCCACTAAGAGGGGAGGCTCCCATACAAATCTATGCCTAAAAAAATGGATTTCTATCTGCTTTATGTTCCTTATAGAATCGAAAACCATTGAACCGATCGGTGTAAAAATTTGCATGTAGGGGTTTTTGGTGCCAGGGAAGGTTCTTATGAAGGTTAGAGATCCCTCCCCCCACCAAGAGGGGGGCTCCCATACAAATCTATACCTATAAAAATGGATTTCTGTCTGTCCGCCCGAATGTTCCTTATAGAATCGAAAACTACTGAACCGATCGGCGTGAAAATTTGCATATAGGGGTTTTTGGGGCCAGGGAAGGTTCCTCTCACTAAGAGGGGGGGCTCCCATACAAATGAAACACAAATTTCTGCATAACTCGAGAATTAATCAAGCAAATGGAACAAAATTTTACATGTGGGTGTTTTTGGAGACAAGAATTTTTTCTATGGTGAATTGAGACCCCTCCTCACTTTCCTCATAACTCGAAAATTAATTAATCAAATGGAACCATATTTGGCATGTGGGTGTTTTTGGAGGCATGAATTTTTGCTATGATGAATTAGGACCCCTCTTTCATTTTAGGTGGGGGGCTCCTATACAAATGAAATACAAATTTCTTCATACCTCGAAAAGTAATCAAGCAAATGGAACCAAATTTGGCATGTGGGGGGTTTAGAGGCAGGAATTTTTTTAATGATGGTTTGAGACCCCTCACTCCTGTGGTATGGGGATAAGGACTATCATACAAATAAAACAGAAATTTTTGCGTAACTCAAAAACTAATCGAACTCGAGAAATTTTAGAATTTTTCATAAAACATTAATCAATAACAAGACCACCAAAAACTATCAATAGTAACATTAGATCACTCCTGCGAAATGGTACTTTCTACGAAAAGATTTTCCGTGAAATGGTACATCCCGCGTAAGGTTTTTCGCGAAATGGTATTCTGCGAAATTCTATATTCCGCGTTACGGTCAACCGGGAATAGGTGTTCCGCAAAATGGTATTCGGCGAAATGATTTGTAATGATAGCGAATATTTAAATGCTATCCGCTTTATTTTATCAGGCTAAGCAATGGGGGGAGTTGTTTTCTACTTTACTGTGAGGAAAATTTGTAAATTAAAACACCCATGAACCCCCCAGAAACTTGCAAAACTCAAGATTGTGAGAAAGGTCATCCGAGATTCACGATTTATGTACAACACAGTTTAATTTGTGGCAATACGAAGTTTGTCGGGTCAGCTAGTAAACCAATAAACCCACTAGACAGCGAAGGGTCACCTCAAAGCACAGTGGGGAATCGCTGGCCAGCAGCCAAAAAATGAAAGTTCATTTCAACTCTCTGTTGTATTTTTCCTGTGATTCTATACTATTGAAGTGTTCAAATCCAAAATTTTAGATCAATATGACAAAATTTGAATTTTCTATGAATCTTGAAAGTATGCTATCTCAGCATGTTTTAGCGTTTTTTTGAAAAATAACCCAATATTTCAAAACATTCTGGAGGTCTAATGGTAGCTCGGATTTCAACGGTGTCTAAGGAAAAGTTCTTCAAAAAATAGTGCTGAATAAAGCCCATTGATTGAGTATGATGTAATTTTATCATAGTATGCCACAATTTTAATTTTCATTAAAAAAGTGCCATATTTTCGCGTAAAACACGCTTAAAAGTTTTGAAGCCAAGGTTCGCCACTATTGACACTACCGGTAAAAGTTGGCGTAAAATATGAGCTTTCAAATGGATGTAGTCTCATTTAGCGCAGAGTAGCGCAGAGCACAGATATTACGCTTGTAAGGCTACTATATCAGAATTCAACAATATAGACAAAATGCAAACACTCAAAGTAAACGTAGGATATCTTAATTATGGGATATCTCCTTTACATAGTTGGATGAGCTGCTTCGAATGTTATGAACAATATTGCATATTGACTAGATTTTAGACGTTGGAGGAAGTCTGGAGGATACAGCGATAGTAATGACGGAAATACAGCTCAAAGATCTTATGCCCATCCTGCTTTAGTTCTGAAATCACGGGTATAGATATGAAATTAATTAAAAGGTTGAGAAATTTTCTTATAGCAAGTTCTTGAGCACATTATTTCAGAAAAATTGTTTGTATACCAAAAACCCTTATGTCAGAGTATAGTCTCATATAATACGTCCACTGCATTGCAAAGAATTTGAATTCGCGGTCATAAATGAATCTAGACCACTATATTTCTGATAGGACGAATGACAGAAGGAGCTCAAAAATAAGTTTTTTTTTGTTTAATTATAGTCACTTTAACAACTCGGGTCATTCGTGACTTCTGCGGGGTTAGGAATTGAACCACGGTCCTCGGTGTGAGAGGCGTGAATGCTAGCCACTACACCGGTATTGACCCTCACGAAAATAAGGTTATTGCCTTATGCTAAAAATAGTGATAAATATACAAGACAATATTTTACATGCAAAAATGAGTGCGAAAATACAAATCGTGATAGAATTGTTCCTCTTCTTATTTCTCCGGATAAAGCTTATAGCTTCTTCGAAACGTAAAAATGTAATTAGAAAAATCTTTCTGAGAACGCTATATTACTATTGAAGACGAAACGTGAAGCGAGTGATTCTGCAGAAGGAGAAAAAGAAGAAGAAGAAAAAGAAGATGGAGATAAAGAAGATTAAGAAAACTAATAAGGGGAAAAGTTTTGATTTTTGATTTGATTTTAATATTGACTTATATGGATTTTGTGTTGATTATTAAAGCTCATACTTACTTTGTATTGTTTTATATAATGTTTTATCCTGCAAAAATCCATCTGCAATAGTTTTCCAAATGACCCTCATTTCTTATACGTCTTTATACTTAAAAAATACTTGAAAAATAGTTGAAAATTCTCCCTAACATGAAAAATATACGTTCTAATGCAAAATAAACCTGAAATCCGGGCTCAGCACCCCAAAATTACTTAAGAACCACATTTTATCCTTGATTTAAAGAGATTTTTTTGCTTGGCCAGCATTTGTATGGAGTCGCCCCACTGTGCAAAGGGAGGGCTTCTCAAAGCAGACTCGGTGGTCTTGTGGATAAAGGGCCCCTCTAATCCGATCATCTCTTGCATCAAAATCTTTCATATTTTCGTGACGCTCGCAGTTTTTGATTTTTTAGAATTACACCCTGTCCGGTTAAGGTTTGCCGTAAGACTTAGTCTTGTGTCAAAAAAATCGAATATTTGACAAGCATTCGCCATCTGCGAAATTGAAAGTAACTTCTGAACCCTTGAACCGGGAAATTTATTAAAAAAAAGTGCATTTCTGGTGCAGCATAAGGTTGATTTAAGTTTTCCATTTTGATTAACCAGTGGTACAACGACAATAGCGTCACTTTGGTCCCTAATAAGTAGAATAGAGTTGATACTAAGGCTTCTTGAGGAGCTCGATTGAGCTAAACTACCTTTCCGTAGAGAAATAGTATAAATTCCAAAATTCTTGTAAAAAACTGCGTCAAAAGAGACTTGGGTATAGGCTCGACGTATCAGTAATAGTGGGTTTAAGCACCAATGCGGTAAATAAATGGAAGAAGTGATGTTCATTTCGCGAATTCTGCCAATCTATTATACACAGGGGTTAGATAAAATAATCGGGACAGGCAAAACTTTAACGAAATTCAAACGGCCATAACTTCTACAAAAAAAAAACATTTTTAGATAAAACCAATTACAGTCTCCGTTCTCTTTTCACCTATCGACTGGAAATGAAGTCTAGTTTTGGAACAAAATGTGAATATTAATAAATTTTCGTGACAGAAAAAGATACAAGCGATGAAAAAATCAGTTTTTGACATACTCTAGGACAATCCGGAATATCTCCGCTGTAGCCACTACAAATCTTAAACTTTTTAGAAAAACTAGAAAAATTTCCCTGTCGAATGCAATTGGTTTCATCTAAAAACGTCTTGTTTTGTAGAAGTTATGATCGTTTGAATTTCGTTAAAATTTTCCCAGTCCCGATCATTTTTTCTAACCATTTTTTCTTATTTGGCAAAAAAGTTTCAGCGGTTAATAAAAAAATATAAAAAAAATTATTGCGGAGATTCCATCTTTTTAGACTCCCATGCGAAAATTATTAGCTTGGTTATATTCTGTGTGTCCCACACATGTTTGCAATTTAGCAATTTGAACCATCTGTTTTTCATTATTGCCTCCCCACTGCACCCCTCCTTGCTTGACAAGCATATTTTCAATGTAATTGGTAAGTATCGGATAATTATTTTTGAAATATGAATTAGCGAAGAACTCGTGAAATTATTGAAAGAAACAATATGAAAAAAATCCTGTAATAATGGAATTCCAATTTCTGTCTTTGAAATAGTTTATCTATGTGTGAGTTCTTCATTTGCTTATTCATACGATTAAAACGAATTAGTCTGTCGATAATTTGGAATTATTGGGCCCTATTTTTATAGTCATCTCACCTACATTTTTTAAGGGGGAGAGCACAATTTGCGATTACCAGAGTCACCTTCGGTCACCTGAGTGACTGTACAAATCAAATGGGGTTGTTGGGCGAGGTGAGAATGACTATCAGAATAGGGCCCCTGAGAGAAGCGAGGTGACTGTGAGAACTGTGGGCCCATTTATGAAATATCTGACATTAATAAATAGTTCCAAAATAGGCGAAAATAATGACAAACATTGGTTTTTCACTATTAGGCCAATGCAAATTATTTTTAAAGTTTTTGTCACTTAAAATGCATATTTTTTTGCTCGATTAAAATGTTTTTTTGAACCAACCCCCCCCCCCACCCCCCCCCCCCCCCCCCTACTGACACATCTACCTATTGAAAAATCACTATCACAAAGTAATAATTTTCAGGTTTCAAACTGATCGTCGCGTACTACATTTTCAGACTGTTTTTACAGCTGAATGGCTTTTACAACAGTTCATCCCATGACCAGGGTGGTATGTGTGTGGTATATTGAGTCTTATTTTATTTACAATTATGTAAATAAAATAAGACTCAATATTCAATCCCATTTACAACACAAATCCAGTGTACCGCAAGGCAGTAATATGGAACCACTTTTGTTTATTTCATTATTTAGAACTTTTGCTCTAGAAACTGTTTGCAGGCTGGCAATTTCGAATCCGCCAAATGGGACTCATTGCAAAGTTTGGACAAAATTTCTTACAACCAGCATTGAACATCAGGTTAATCTACAGTGGGATAGGCATGTAGTGCAAATGCCGAACGAGCGGTCAACAAAGACAGTATTTAGCTTAGGTAAAAAGATTCCCTGACATCATCCGTCGACGCCACTGTCGATGAGAATGCAAAAGCAGACTGTGATACAGGCGATTTGAGAGTGACAGTGTAGGATTAAAAATTATAGAACGTATTATGGATTTGGAACAGGATCGATATATGGTTTACCGCCGTTACAGTGAAAAAATCTTAGACGACTGGCACCATCTACCTTGAAGTTCTAGCTTATGTGGTGTGTTTTAAACTTTAGCTACTTGAATCGCATAAAACACATGACACAAAACTAAAAAAATACTAATTTTCCTTCTCATGGCGAAGTAATTTACACAACTTTACGCTGTTTGTCAACTCCGACTACAAGTTCGAAACTTTCCCGGCAGTTGCAACCAACGTTAATGCATTCAGCTGAGAACACTGCTCGGTAAAGAAGTAGTATTCCGTACCGCACCTATCATGGTATGGGCACGCAAAAAAGCGAGGGAGAGCTCAATCCGAAAAGAAAGAGAAACGTATAAATAAATAAAGCCACGAATATAAATCATGCTCGCTCGGCCCCTGCTCTGTGTTCGTAAGTTTTGTTATTGCTTTCAGCATGCATGCATGCATGCTTGCTTGCATGCATACCATGCCGTCCGGGTCCGTGCTATGTCGGGCCGCGTAGATACCTACGGTGCAGAAGCAGCAGCAAACAGCGAAGCTATCCACGGTTTTATGACGGGTTCTAGCAGCACTAAAACCCAACACAGATTCCCCCGGTTCACGATGAGTGGTTGTCAGCAGGGTTGCCAGGATTCAGTTAATAATTTCATTAAAACAATACCCAAAATTAGCTTTTCTATTCAAACCATAAAAATTAGTTTCATAATTTAGTCGTAACCAAATTGTAGTATTTAGATTTTCGGTTTTTAGGACACTAATTACCGCACCGATAAGTAGCACTACATTGAACCAAAAAAAACGGGAGAGTCAAGTAAAGAGAGTACACGAGGAAGATAGAGAAGAGAAATTTTATTTATTACCCACTAGACCGCGCACTAGCCCCCTGGTACCCGGCGTACCCGGCCACGGGTACCATTGGAGCACACGGTCCCGCATCACAGAACGGTAAAAGTAAAACACCGGTCGGTCGGTAGCGCAGCCGACGCTTCGGACGCTCTGACGTACGCGGAATTTCTGCCAAATGTTTGCGCTACGAATAGCAAGCAACTAGAGAGAGAGAGGGACGTGAACCGACAACATTCATGCGAGTTGGCAAAAGATTATGGAACCGTTACGGTAGGTCGGTCGAAATGGATGATTGATGAAAGATGACTGCGAAATTACCCTAAAGCGGTGGGCTATTTAGGGTGCAATAATGGATTTTTTTCCGCTGAATAAGGGAAACTGAAATTACCTAAAGCTAAAGAATGTACGAAGCACATGAGCTACCTACCGAGTTGTGAGGGGGCACCACTAAGTGCGGCAACCATTTGGGAAAAATGCATCGGCCATTGTTCAAGAGGTTTATTCAACTCGCCACGGACGACACCGGAGCAGCACCTGGTGCATTGTACGACAACACCTTTCTCATTGTGGATCTCCCACATCGAGTGCACGCCAAAAGGCTATCACTCATCGCAAACCTGCATAAAGTTGCATCTCAATCCGCTGGTAGACTTGTGGCACACAATTGAAACAGCACACGTTACCCATGCTCACGTAAAACTTATGTAAACAAGCGACTCAGCTGGAAAATTTTTGTTCCCCGCTTCCCACCACTGACTGACTGACTGTCACAGAAACTCGCCAACCTTCCAAGAATCCCGTTTTAATTTTTCTTTCACCAAAACGCTTTTTTATCATTGGCCACTTGACCACGGCGATCGCCGGAAGGAATGATGGACGCACCACGAGAGATGATGGCAGTGCAAATAAATTATCGCTGCCGCTCGTAGGTTTGCAACTTCAACGCACACCACTACTGCACCGGCCGTCCGTCCGTTAGGCTACCGTGCGATGCTCCTCGTTGCAACTGATGCACCACAATTCCGGAGAACAAAAAACCCGTTTTACGTCTTCCGTCCCAACCAAACCCGTCGTCGTCGTAGACGATTGCAACGCCACGCAAAGACTACCGAGCGACGACGGTCTGCGGAAGGCCCAAAGCAGGTCCCAACCGCGCCGAAGTGGCATGTGGCAGGGGTATAAAACTAGGTAAAAATCGTCTCCCTCCACCACCGCTCGATGTGCGCTCTTGCTTCTTGTACGTACGCGCTATTTTCGCCTAGCCCGCTCGTTTCGATGATTGCAGCAATCTCGCTTTTTTTTCATTCTACTCTTTCCGCCTTACGGAGTTACGCTTTGCGCCATGCTTCGTAACAAAAGCCCCCGTAGTTCGGTTGATAATTATTTCCATGCTACAACAAACCGCAGAAGCGCACGAAACACGAACAGCAATGTTTGTGCGAAGAAGCGAAGAGGTGGAAAAAAGAAAGGCACTCGACTCGAGCTCCGTCGGATCGGATCGGATTCGACTGTGCGTTGAATTCTGCTCCGGACTGGACGGGGTTTTTACTGCCTGCTAGTGAAAGTTTCGGTTCGGCCTAATAATAGTTTACTGCTTGCTGCTTGCTGTGGAACGTGCTGTCCCTGTCCCATCGAGTGGGACGACCTGTGGTGAGAAGGCCATTTCCTCGGGGGGGTACTACCAGAGTAGAAGTCACAACTCACTCGCATTACCGCCTTCATCCGAAGATGAACGTAATCACTGAGATGAGAGGGAGGGAGGGTCGGAAAGATCAGGAGTGTGTGTACACATCTAAGTCGTAAAACAGTTTTTACAGTATCAACATTTTAATTACAAAGTTCGATTGCGAATAAAAATGTATGTTTACGACTGAGGGGATTTCATGAGTTCAATATCATCCGATAAAATACGGCGCTGTTGAGAAAATTAAAAGTAGGCAACAAATAAGCGGCTTAATTTGAATGTTACTAGGGACAGAAATAAGTGACGAAGGACATGCAGCTCAAACGACGATCGATGGCCATACTTGAAAATGCTTCATGTACATACTGGAGCCACTAAGCTAGGAAGCACTAATTTGAGCGTCTGTTCCCCAGATGAGGGGTGGCACCCACAGCGTCTGTCTCGGAGCGAGCGACTGAATATCGAACGCTGAATCCCGCAAGCTATATCTAAGATGGCAAACCCATCAGTGGGATGGAAGTATCGCGAATCCGGTAAGATGATATACCGCAACTCTCATTTATCGCGAAAAACAAAAATGGAAATACGAAATGGATCAATCGGCACAAGATACGGCAAAGAACAAGGCAACGATTAGTAGATTACGATTGGAAACTAGGTACCTGGATTGTCGGAACTCTTCTTGAACCGAACTCGAGACCTACATCGTTTCGGACTGAAGATTACTGCTACTCAAGTTCCCCAAGTAGCACACTTCAGGTCCATTTAGTTGAAGCAACCGAATTACGACTGAAACTGGTCATATTTCGGTTACCACAACATCTTTATGACAACCGTGCCAGTAAGGTCGGTTCCGGTTCCAAATTCCGGAGAAAGAGAGTTTCGTGTAGTAGACAGAAACTTCTTGCAAGTACCATATCTACTACAGTGGCGGTGGATAGACAGAACATGAAGTCGGTTTCGTAGTGTTGGGAAAGCATTGGAAGACATAGCCCTCATCTGTCGACCCATGATAACGGTCTGAGGCTCATCAATTTCACCGCGGCCAGAAGAATGGCCATCTGTAGCACGCACTTTCCTCATCTGAACATTCGGAAACACACCTGGAGGCATCCAAATAGAGACTCTAACTCTAAGATCGATCATGTAGTCATTGACGGTGAACAAATTTCGGATGTCATCGATATACGGCCTTTTCGGGGACCAAATATCGACTGTGATCTGACTCTCACTATTGCAGATTGCAAGAAAAATCCTCACATCGCGGTTATCTTGACTGTTGAAACAAACCATCAAAAGATCACCGCAGAGCAGATTTCTGCAATTTAATACATGAAAATTTAGTAAATCGATTGTTTTTTATCAAAACCATGCTACAAAACTGTTATTTTGTAGAACTGCAAACCATAAAACCTAAATTTTAATGTTGCGTTTATCTCGCGGTTATCTCCTGAGCGCGTTATCACCGCCGCTGCAGGCAGATTTTTCATAACCGCCGCAATATCTCGTCGTGTGTAAGATTCGCGCAAGGCTGTCAAACGCGAAGATGGTTTGCACTGAGAGGACGCAGCGTTACAAAATCTAGCGCACAGTGGTCCAAAAGGACAAAAAGTGAAACTTTTTCTCAAGCGTCTTTTGCTTTCATTTTAACATTTCGGGTCTTTAGCACTTTTGTTCATATAAATACCCCCCATAATGTGAGAGTCTCAAAAGTTAGTCATGGCTTACTATGATAAAAATAAAAAAATAACTTTTTTGTGTTTGTAGTTAGAGACATAATTTCTTCAGCAAAGTTGTAGAAAATGTCAAGAAGACGGCAAATCTCTAAGACATTTACTTGCTACGTTATCGCATATTCATGCTTTATTTTTTCTTAATTTCTCAAGCCTATAAAATGGGGCAAGTAGATATATCAAATCGGTACTTCGCCTTGAAGCTTAGATCAAGTACCATAAGCTCCTTGTCCCCACCCACTCTTATTAGAGTACGGAAAGCATGTTTTATTTGCTTTTTAATTGCTTCAATCTTAATCAAGCTTTTGGTGAACGCATTGTTTTCCTTTCGTTTTCAAAGCTTACAGTGCTCTAGAAGGTTATGGAAGCTGTGAACACAGACAAACAGACATAGCACTTGTTTTCCATTCTTCGTACCGATTAAATCGTCACTTCAAATTTGTTCTTAGTTAGGAATGTCTCCGTTTTAGTGGCGCTTTTTTACGAAAGAAGGGGAATTCCCCATAAAAAATACTTGCTACTTCGAGGGATATCCATGTTGCTATTTGATATTTGGGAATGTCGATCAAAGACGGTGCTAGTGTTTAGGCTAAATGTGAGGTACGATAATTTTTGTTGATTTTCTTCCAAGAGTTATATCTGTTTGTCTGTGTTATAAATTTACTTGTTTTTTTTTCGTTTTATAAAATGGTTTAACAATGTGATTAAGCTAATGACGTAGCAAAACACGTAAAACATATGCTTGCCATACTCTTAAATGAGTGGATGGGGACAAGCGGCACCTATGCAAATTTGTAGAGTTGACCTAATCTTCAAGGCGAAGTACTGCTCGATGAATCCACTTGCCCATTTTATCCAATTGGTTCATCAGCATCTTTGACTCGAGCAGCACCTTCCTCCTTCCAATTGTTTCATAAAGTTAAGAAAAAATAAAGCTTAAAGAGCGATAACCTTGTAAAAAAAAAGTTCTAGAGATTTGCAGCCTTCTGCGGAAAGGTGTGTTTTGAGTGCGTCGATAAATGCCTAGAACAATATGTTCTTGTAAAATGCAACCAACAAAAGCTATGCATGAAAAGCTAATTTTTAAAGAACTGCCAAAGAAAATGCTCTGTATCTCTACATCCGAAAGAGATAGAAATATTGTTTTTTCAGTAAATTTGTTTGACTTTATAATTGCTACAACTTTGCCGAAGAAACTATGTCTGGGTTTCCCAGCATAAGAAAAGTTATTATTTTATTTTCATCATAGTAAACCATGAGTAACTTTTGACAGTTTCAAATTAAGGGGAGTATTCCTATGAACAAAATTTAGCCTTCCAGTTGACCTCGCGATATGATGCTGGCCTAATAAGCCAGTCATCGTATGTTTGAATGTCGACTGGGAAAGGCTGTAAGAGTCAATAGGATCGTAGCAACTGGCCCTGCAATTTTCCTGTACTCTAACAGCTGACTGCGAAGTCTTTCGTATAAAAACAGAAGGTCAAGTTTTTCGATAACGGATAACAGGATTTGCTTTCCTTTCCTATGAACAAAAGTTTCGTAATCACTATATGGGTAAAATAAAAACAAAATACGACAGGAAAAAAGTTCTACTTGTCACTTATTTGCACTACTATGCAGCAGTTGACGGTAGATGGCGTAGTAGCGGAATACGCCAGAAAGCTTAATCAAAGAATCGCAGAACAGCAAGCAGAAAGAGAAGAATATATAAGTGGGCAGCAGAAATAGAAGATATAAGTAAAAACAGCCAGCGTAATAGCTGGTTCGATGCCGAATGCCAGAGAGTTACATATGAGAAAAACCAGATCGGGAGTCACATACTCACTGCGGCTGAACGTCAGAAAAGAGAAAGGTATGGAGAGAAAAAAAGAACCCAAGGTCTCAAAAAATGCGACTACGAGAAGCACGTGCGCCCCGGATGGATTCGTCAGCAAGGACACAGGGAGTTTCGACAAAACGGTAAGGTGTAGGCACTTTGCCATGCCTCTGATATGCAATGATAGTGCTGGCAACCTGCTTACTGACAAAACAGCGGTAGCAGCTAGAAGGAACGAGCACTTCCAGATGCTGTTGAATGGAGATATAAACACGGAGATCAGCAGGAACAGGATAAGAATTATGAGCGATGCACAGTAGTCCAAAAGGGCGAAAAGTGGAACTTTTTTCCTAGCGTCTTTTGCTTTCATTTTATAATTTATGGTCTTCAGCATTTTTATTCGTATGAATATCCCCCTTAGTCTTAGTTAGTCATTGCTTACTCTAATGAAAATAAAAAAAAACTTTTTTGTATTTCTTTAGAAGACATAGTTTCTTCAGCAAAGTTGTAAATTATGTAAAAACAAGCAACTTTGCCGAAGAAATAAAATTTCTATCTTTATCGAGTGCTGTGCTGAACTATAGGGCATATTCTTTGAAAATTCTTTAAAAATTAGTTTTTCATTCTTAACTTTTGTTAATTGCATTTTACAACAATACAATGTTGTGAGCAATTATCGAAGCACTCAAAATTCACGTTTTTGCAGAAGACCGCAAATCTCTTGGACCTTTACTTGCTAAGTTATCGCATATTCAAGCTTTAAATTTTCATAGCTTCACGAGCCCATGGGGTAAAATGGAGCAAGCGGATTTATGAAATCAGTGCTTCATCTTAAAGCTCATGTCGAGTACTATAAACTTGTATGGGTTCCGCTTGTCCCCAATCACTCAAATGAAAGTACGGCAAGCATATGTTTTATGTGTTTCGCGTTCGCTAAAGGTTCGATACACGTCCATTATTTTGTGTTAGTAGATAGACACATCTACTTCTTCGGCAAAGTTATAGAAAATATAAAGGCAAACAACTTTGCTAAAGAAATGGCATTTCTATCTCTATCGAGTGCAGAGCTATAGAGTATTTTCCTTGGAAATTCTTTAAAAATTAGTTTTTCATACGTAACTTATGTTCGTTACTTTTTACAAGAATATATAGTTCTAGGCGATTTAGAAGATTCCAAATCTCTAGGACCTTTTTTTACAAAGTAATCGCTTTTGGCTTGTAAAGATAAGGAAAAAAGCTTAAATAAGCGATAACTTTGTCAGGAAAGGTCCTAGAGTTTTGCAACTTTTTGCAAAAACATGTGTTTTGAGTCCTTCAATAATCGCCTAGAACTATATATTCTTGTAAAATGCAACCACCATAAGCTAAGTATGAAAAACTAATTTTTAAAAAAGTTTTAAAGAATATGCCCTATAGTTCAGCACTCGATAAAGATAGAAATTTTATTTTTTCAGCAAAGTTTGTTTTTATATGGTTTACAACTTTACCAAAGAAACTATGTCCATATTTCCTAACATAAAAAAGTTATTTTTTTATTTTCATTATAGTAAGCGATGACTAACTTTTGACTGTTTTATAAAAAGGGGTATATTCATACAAAAACAAGTGCCGAAGACCATAAATAGTAAAATGAAAACAAAAGGAACTAGGAAAAAAGTTCCACTTTTCGCCCTTTTGGACTACTGTGCGATGGCCAAGCTGTGGAGCCACCAACACAGGAGAAGATTACGAAGGCAATCAGTGAACTGAAAAACGGTTGGGCTGCTGGGAAGGACGATATCCTGAACTTCTAAAAGCGGGAAGCGAGCGGTTATAAGAAGCAATCCACCGGATCATTTTCAAGAACTGGGAAGAAGAACAAATATCGGATGAGTGATTAGATGGCCCCATTTGCTCTGTTTTCAAAAAAGGGCATTGACTTAAGTGTAAAATCTTTCGAGGTATTACATTGCTCAATTCTGCCTATAAGGTGCTTTCCCGCATCCTGTTCTGTAGAGGTCTTTAGCGGCAAATACCAAGTTGGTTTACGAGAGGGTCGCTTCACGTAAATCATTTGTTTATGTACGATTCAGTCAAGCAAAATCAACTGTGGCAGACTATGCTTGACCACGGTTGGGACACTAGAACAGTAAGTCCCCGGGAAATGAGAGGGAGCTTGTGAATTCAATTTTAATTAGTACCAAGATGAAGCTGAATAGCGAACAACTTGAACTAGTTAAGATGCTCTTATAAACATTGGTTAGTTCGTGGCATGTCACAATGACGTAAGAGGTAGGGTCAAACGACAAGTTGCAGCTGCGAATATGGCTTTCTTTGGGCAACCTAATTAGCTGAAGTTCCGTAGTATGCAAGCTTGCACAGAACCAAATTTCTATAGAACATGAACTCTCGCGATATCCTGCTACCATGGATAAAGCATGGATGCTGAAGCAATTTATGAGCGGTAATATGTTCTTATAATGAACTTACGCACAGGATGCTTGCGGCTAGACATGGCCAATAAGTCTGACTAAAGGCTGTCAATACCGTATTCCATATAGAACCAGCAAGAGGTCGACGACTCTCGGCAGGCCCCACACTCAATACATGTGGACTATTGAGGAAAATGCACGTTCAGCTGGTGTTCGAGGCGATTGAAGAACAGCTGCCCAGATTCGACCATACTGAAGACACTGAAGAAAGAACGAAGGCCTTCGATGTTGTAGGCATTCAGGTCGGCTTAGGCTGTGTAATGACCATTAGTAATCCATTGGTCAAGTAAATCAATGAATATTTGGCCGAAAAAAACTATACGTTACGATAGATAGGGAATGTTCACAATCATGCTCCGTAACGTCAAGAGTACCGCAAGGCACTCATTAGAGACCACTTTTATTCGTGCCATTATTGAACGAAGTGCATACTACAAACAAAATCGCTCCTATATAATTGAGACTGACGATTTGATGCTGTTTTAGCCAGTCAATTAAAAAGCCTTCTGGCAGTTTCATTCAAAATAACTTTGCAAGCTTCAAGCTCAAATCCAAAAATATTCAACTAGAGTCAAATTTCGTTGATTGCCCTGAGTTTATCGCCAAATTTGACAAAGGATTTTATAATTTAGGCTGAGGTGTTATAGCTAACAGTTCAAGTGTTGTTCAAGTCGTCTCTTGGCGGTTTCAATTTTTAAAGTTTGAGCAATGTATTATACAGAGATTACAATGAATGGTACATTACCTTATCAGCTACGTTTCGAAACGAGGATGGTAACAATTGTATGTTTTGCTGAGTGTATAAAAAATGTTATTTTTACCTGTGGAAGATAAGAAAAAGGTTCATTATAAAAATGCGGCAACTACAGTTCAAAAACAAACAACGCAACAATCATTAAAATCAAATATTCTTTTAGTTATGCGACATTGGTTGGTAGGATTCAATGCTCTAGCCACAAGGAGCCATCATTAAATCCAATACTGATTACTGGTTCACTTCAAGATACAAATTAATTAAATATTAGGGGTGAAAATAGATCAAATTAGAATTAATTATCGATTAATACATTATTATTGCAACATTCGTACGCAATGTAATTTTATTTTGGTCATACAAATTTAGTCAGACGAAGGAATGTTTTGTTTGAAACTAAAATTCGCATTCCACCAATCAAAACTTCGTAGTTCCCTATAAGGCTGTGGCTAAATTTCCAATAGCAGCAACAGCAACGTAAAACAATGAGCCAACCAAAAAAAAATCAGTGAGTTGTGCGTTCGAAACCTCTTGAGGCGACCCCAATTCGGTGTGGAGCGTAGTCCGGTAATAAATTCTTGTCACGATGAAAACACCTCATCTACCGGCACGAATTTCCTCGAATCAACAGCAACCATCTCGCCCATAATTCTTCACCCTCCTGCAGCTTTCAACAACGGCACATCAGGGATTTGGGAGAAAACAATGAAAAATGGCAATACTACGAAACTCGATTAGGCTCTGTGAATCCTACATTAGCGAGTAACATCGAGTTGAAGTTAGCAGCAGCAGCTCGCGCCATTTCGGAAAAAATGAAGAAAAAATACAAGACCTCAGTTCGTCGTCGTCATGGTTGTTGTCGTTGTCGTCATCGTTGTCGGGCCGAAATGAATGACAGTACAATAAAACCACATAAATAAACATAAGAAACCCGACCAGCATTTAAATACAGCAGTGTGTGGTACCTGGTACAGCAACCGGTCGGGTTGGAAACCGGCTTTCAACACCACCCTCTCGAGAGTTCGTGGATGGAATGGTAGGATCAAGCATGAACGAAGGTGCAGGACACAGCCCTAGCCGGTGGTAGTGGTTGACTCTATCCGGTTCTGCCCGCGATATGGAGGGGTAACTATGCGTATTTTGATTTATGATAAGATATGATTACCAACACCAACAACTCTCTCTTTCTCTTCGGTACGCACGACACTCCAAACTGGAGCTACCAACCGGAAAAAGCATCCGCATATATTTTCCTATGCTGCTAGCAAATAATACACCGTTAGCCCGGTGAAACCGTCTACGATTCCACGTGGACTCTAGCGTCCTTCGCGAGCAGGCTCACAGGATGCAAAAATGGTAGAAACTTTCTTCCGCTTCCTTCTCCTTCTACACCGTAGCACCGTTACGGACCTACCACTGACTGAGAGGAAAACCAACTAGCAAGTTGGCGCATGTGATTCGTCGTCGTGTGTCTGACTGTCGACGGACGGGACGGACACAGCAAGGTTGAAGGGCAACTCTCGCAGAAAGCACTCCATCGCCCGCTGCCGACCTGGTTCTTCGGCGAAGCAGCCCCGGAGGGGCGATTTGAATAATGTGTCTTTGGAAACTTGTTTCGTGCCAGCCCGTGCGGATAATGGTTGCTCGAAAAGCCATCAGGCAACGCGACCCGACCCGGTGTCGTGCACAGCAGCAAGGAAAGGTAACTTGGTCTGCTGGTTGGAAAAGTTCTCCTGCAGATTTGCTACCATTCGAAAATGATGGTCTGAATAGTGCTTGCTATTTTACACTTTTCAAGTTATGAAATTATTAATGGGGATATTTACCCAAAACTGTAAAATCCAAAAAATTGGCATTTGCACACAAATATGCGTATCAGAACTACTCTATTGAACAAATCCAATCGAAGATTTGCCTTGATAAAACTGGTCATAAGTTATATGGATTTATTGAACGGTCCCTATAATGTCAATCATCTAAAAATAAAGCACTTTACTATTGAAAATGGCTTTCTATTCGTAGTGATTTCGTCAGCAGAAAATATCAGGTTTATAAAAGACTGACAATCTAGTTTTTAGTCGAAACTGAGCATTAGGGTTTTGATCGAACGTTTCGATACGGTGTTCCGTGTATCTTTTTCAAGGGGTAAACTGGCATAAACCTCAAATGTTCTTGCCGAATATCACTAACTGCAAACAAGGATCTGTTATCCAACACTAAAAGAATGACAGTACTGGACCTATAAAAACAGTAGAATCCACAAAAAAGATCCCAGCCGAATATCTCAGGTAATCTTGGTCCATAATTGGAAACCGATCACTCCAATCTTAAGTAAATGTGAATTTTATTTTTAAATTTTTAATTTTATCCTTTAAATTCTATCATTATTTATAAGTACTGTTACTTAATTATGTTACTTCATAGAAGAAGAATTAAATAAAATAAAAATCGTCGTTTAGTTCATTCGTATGTTCAAGTACTCCAGCAATTCCACACAGTCACTCAGGCAAATAATTGTAGTTTTTTGTACCGTCAGCGTAAAATAGTCGATAACCATGTGGGAATCGGAATGTTACATCATTTATGAAAATCGAAAACAGCAGTGGTCCTAAGTTGCTGCTTTGAGGGACTTCAAATTGATTGGAGTAGCGGCTACATGTTATTTGAAATGTAAGATGAAACTGGACCTGTATATTAAAGTGCATATTTTGTATACGAATCACTTGCGTGTGAATATTTTGTGTGAATTTGATTTGTGGTAAAAGTAGAATTGAACGGAAAAGTTCTTTTTTACCAATATGGAATTGAACTTTAAACTCAACTCAACTCAACTTTAAACTTAAATGATGTTGGCACATTTTCTAGAAAGTTTGGCCCGTTCGCCTTTAACTACAGGCTGCCAAATATAGCATTACGTCGCGAAAACTGCAATAAAGCTTGTTAGTAGTTACAATCTGTTGGAGGCGCATGTTTGTCTCCTTTGAGGCTCTTCCTTTCGTGTTTCGTGTGGTATTCGACGCATTTAGTTTTTAGCCCAATCCACCCAGACTCTGCTTTCAGTCTAACGTAGATTACATCCGCCGTCGCAAAGTTCCTGGCTATGACATCAAAGTCATCCAAAAATCGTGCCTCTCGTTTTGATGCCCGCTCGTCGAAACACTCACTCAAGAATAGCATCAGGGTAAGCCATCCCCAAGCAACACAAAGTTAGAATTTCACTTAACTCTTAAATGCGCACGCTGAAAAAATTCATTTATAAAGAAAACTTATCTAAAGGCGGTAAACATAATTTACTCTGGGGATGTTTTTCACTATGTTGTTTTAAAGCAACATTGCGCATTTAAGGGTTAAGGAACGAACTTGGAAGTCCATATTTGCTTCAAATTATGTCCCGCAGAACTTTCTTGCTGAGCAACCGGACACTAAATTTGTAAACCGAACTTCATTCTCAATAAAGTATCGTTAGTATCTGTAGCAACTTGAAAGTTCAACATGCAGCTTGAAAGTTCAGCATGCAACTTGAAAGTAACAAAGAGTTTAGTTTATGTCTACGGATCTAGCTTGCTAAGCAGCATTACCTGTAATTACCCGAACTTCAAAGTTAGCTTTAGTTCGCTACATAGAGCTCTAAGCAGCTTCTAAAGAAACTTTGTCCAAAATTTATAAAATAGCACTTTAGGTTCTATTTTTATACTTTTCTATTTTTTACCTCCGCCTCCTCCTAACTTCTGTAATGTCGGTTCATGCGATTAAGATGGACCACATAAAAGGGGGTCAGTCCCGGCGAAGAGGTTAGCATTCACGTCTCTCACGCCGAGAACCCCGGATCAAATCCCAGCCCCGCAGAAGTCACGAATGACCCAAGCTGGTTAAAGTGACTATAATCGAAAAAAACTCTAACACCTACCGCTGCTGGATTTTAACCCGAGCGTTCCACGTTGCAAGCCTATCCTGATGCATTATGCCATCTCTAACGCCGCTAGTGACATGAGTTTTGCCGATGAGTTGATCTTGAATGTAAGTTCGTTTCGGGGCTGTGGTAAATAAGAAATTATCACATCGAGTAAAATCGATGCAAATCGCATATTCCAGCAACGGAGCAGTGCCAGTGATATGCATCTAAGACACCGAAAGGGAATACTCGAGTTCAAATCCCTGAGGTTTGGTTGGTGGTGTGTGGTAAGTTGCAATAAATTAATATTTAAAAAAAAACGATTATTCTTCTGATGATCTTTCGTTAAATAAAATAATTGATATTGGTTATCACTATTAACCGAAAATAAAATGCCTCAGTTTAAATGGGTAATATCATAAATCTAAAACAGGAAGAAGTGGGAAAATTCGCCCAATCTTTTTTTAATTTTAAGATTATTGGAGTTTGTTTTTGAGCTGAAAAGTGTTCTACAGTGTTAACTGTTAAGTCGCTATTTAAGTGAACTTTTTGCGAACTTTCTAGTTCTGTTACAAGTTGCTTTGTATTCCCTTAGAAGTTTAATCATCAAATACGACCTTGAAAGTACGGTGAATTACCGAAAAATTAAGCTGAATAGAATTCTATTCATGATCATTTCGTTGGCTGGTTAAGCCAAAAAAATCCCCTTTTATCGGAACTTTTAGTTACTTGGGTCACCTAGTCTCAACCCTCGCCGCACCTCGAAGGGACCCGAGAGTCTCTCAGAGATGCGTAGGTAGCTCATCACTCGATCCAATGTAGCTTTGATCAGTAGCGTCAGTTTATCCGGAAAACCATTTTCGTGCATAATCTGCCGTTGCTGGTCTCGATCGACGGTATCGTATGCTGCTTTGAAATCAATAAATCCGGACATTTCTTTAAGGGGGGGGGGGGGCTACTCTGGAAGGTCGAAAAGTATTAGATGTCCGTAAATTTTTTTCGGATGCGAGAATTATAGTTAATTGTTGGGGTATTTTGTTTGTTGGTTGAGGCATATTTGAAGATATATTTGGTATTTTTTGGATACCAGCATAGTGATTATTATGCTGGTGGCAGTCGGGCACGTGGATGCTCCCAAAAAAACAATTCCTTGCTGACGGTACGTGCCGGGAACGAACGAAGTATCGGAGAACGAATTTCAAAGATGATTTTGAACTGTTACGTACCGGTTTTTGCAAATTCGAAAATTAATCAAAATGGCAATTTTTCCAAAAGAAAGGAGTTTTTTCATCAAAAATCGCCAATATCAAAAAACGGCTACGTAACAATTTAGATAATTCATTTTTACATGCTGAAAAAAAAATTCAGCCAAATCGGATCACTAGATTCAGAGATACTTTTGGCATGACATTTCTGAAGGTATAAGCCTCTAGAAAATGTAAAAATATGTGGTCTGTGGTCCCCCTTAAGGCCTGTAAGATGGTCAAAATTTGATCCGAGAAAACCGGCAAATTTCTAGCCGAAATGGGCAACTAGGCAAGAATCTGTAATTTTCCATCGTGATAAAGCTAGACTACGAGTCGCTATTACTGGACCATCGACTGGCAAGTTTTAACACACCCGCCATGCTCATTAGACCTGGTGCAATCCGGTCACATCTTTCGCTTGGGATCACTGGAAAATGCTTTACTACTGGCTTAGGTCATGTTTTGCTTCCAATGGAGGACACTGTCGTCTGTAGAATTTATTTACTCTCGGAAAGATTGAAAAAAGTAGTTCCCAGCCAACCTTACTTTGGCTGGTTGGCACTTAGGCATATGAGCAACGCTTTGGATAACATGTTGATCCATTAATACACTAAAATTATTTTTTTATAACGGTTGTTTTTTTTACAATTGACGGTCCGTCCGCTAGAAGAAAATAATAAAATAATTGTGTTGATAGTATCTAACCAGAATGGGACAATGTGTGAAGGGGAAAGAGCGCAAAATTAGTTAAGGGAGGGTCATTGAAGCAACGCTTAACAAGTTGTGTACCGTTCCTCTTTACCCAAGCTGGAGGAGCCGCAGATCGAAATAGTTTTTTCGATCATTCTTGAGAGTTTTCAATCGCTGTGAAAAAGTTTGTGGGAAACTTTAACTAAATAGTATTTTTTCTGGATTACTAAAAAAAAGTTTCCTTTGATTTAAGTTCAAAAAATCAATTTATGAAGCTAGATTCTAAAGATATAAATATTTGAAAATATTTATATCGATTTCCGAGAAAATTGAATAATTTTGTTGATGTATTTCGAAAGAATAGCAGACCGCAACTATTTTTTTCGTTCAAAAATCCATGAGGTACGCCCAGGAAAATTTTTTTAGAATGTTCTGGCATTGTTCGATCCGCTTTGTAGGATAATTTTGCAGAATGTCCTCATAATAAAAAATATTCTAGCAAAATCATATTGAGTAAACCCAAAACAAAGATGCCATCCTTTACCTGGCACGAACAGCTGTATTGTTCGGGGTCAACGGAGTACAGATACACAAACATACATGAAGATAGAGAAAAAAGACACTCAAAGGACAACGAACCCGCGATTCTCATCTACTTTACCTGCCCTGTATTTCTTTTTTCTTTTTTTTTTTTTTTTTGAAAATGCACTCAACAGAAAAGCGCAACGAAAGAGGCCATCAATCCAAATTATCATATTTTCATACGATCATCAACTGCATCACCTTCATCATCATCATCATCATCATCGCCATTATCAACGCTACCTTCGTCGTCATTGTCACCGTCCACTCAGTGTTTGGTTCGAAGCTATTTCGGACTTTCGTGATAAATTTGTTTCAAGAACCCAACCAACTACAGCCCATGGAGATAGAGAACTAGAAAGAATGATTGAAGGCCGATGGCTATTGTTAATATCTAATGACATATTTCACTGGAGAGTTGCTTTGTTCAATTTCGGATTCGGAAAGCAGGAGACAGAAAAAACACTGAATTTCACAGCATGTGATCATTTCACAGCTAAATCCGACCAACCGAATGGGGAGAAGCAGGACGCACAGCAAAACTTTTTCTCGATAGCCCAGAGAGGGAAGCCCGATAACAGAACAAAAAGGAACCGGATTCCATCCACCTAAAGATGTGAATCAGATTTTCTGTTCATGTTTCGGTATGATTCATAGCCGTGCAAACGTTGACTTATCAAGCTGATTGCATAACCTTCCCACAGCATAAACCAAAGAAACGCACTTCTATTTACCAACCATCAATGCGTCCGTTCTCCATCAACCTCACATATCGTGTTAACGCCACGCCACGCCACTCGTAAAGTATTGCACTCCGGTACCTAGGATTCGCGCGGTGAAAACCACGCACGAGCTTGAACCGCTCTGCACCGTAGCGGCATCGAGAAATAAAAAGCTAAAACCGGGACCGTTTCGGCAGACGAAGCTGCATAACTTCATTTTTCTTTCCATACATGCTTCGCATTATGCCTTCTGCTTCGTTTTCCACCCTCTTCGGGACACAACATATTCCCAGCCGGTTCATGACTGCTCATAGCGGTGGCGGTGTGCCGCTGCTAGAAGGAAACCAGCACCAATACTAGCAGTGTTGCTATGCTATCGATGCTTTCGATTACGTGATTAATCACTCGACTGTGTGCGTGGCCAACCGTGTTTGTCTTGGTTCCCCCCAGACGACCGACCTGAACTGTGTGCTATGGTGAGCAGAGCATAACAGAGAAGCTTTAGTTGGTAACTATGGAGATGCTGGCTGGTTGGCCTACTACTATTTCAGGGCTAGCGAGGGCGACGGAGTCCAAGATGAACGCCGTCGGATTACCAATGTAAATGAATGAAATTTATGCAGAGCAAGCTCCTGCTACTGCCACTGCTACTTGCTTGCGCCCGACGAAGGACCGGCCGAGTCAATGACGGGGGAGGGCGTTCCGTGGAGGGAGGTGGCCCTATAATGGTACAGTTGCTAACTTGTGACATTCGAACCTGTTTACCGTCTGACGCTTTGGTCGTCGACTCGCGTTCTTCGCCTCCTACCAATTGGTGGTGTTCGACGGTCTGTCGGTCGGTGTAGAATACGGTAAACCCTCTTCGATTTTCGAAGAGATTCGTGTTCGTTAACAGCTTCGTAGCGGTCCTTCACGATGGATGACATAGTGCACCGTCATATCGAGGACGGGAGTCGTTTGATGTCGCGATGGACGCCATGTCTTTTTTTTTTTGCTGGCCTCGTTCGACACTAAGGGGATTGCTTCTGTTCTGTTGATGATAATTAACTGCAATTACTGGGGTGGCAAATTGTGCCGGGGAGTCGGTCCTAAACGATGGTGACAGGCGAGAGAGAGTGGCCGCTGCTGGATTCGTGGCTGCAGAGTTTATGGCTTATTGCTGTGAGAAAAAGGCGGTCCACTGGTAGTTCAGATACTTTAAGGTATGCCATGGGCACTCACCTAAGTAAGAATAAAGTAAGAATGTGGGTTTTATTACACATTTATTAGGGTTCTAATAACCACACCGCAATAAAAGTGCTTGGTTATAATAAACAAAGCTGCAACATTAAATATATGGAGTGATTATTGCCAGTATCAAGCAATATCAGTTTTTGATATGCTAGACAAATTCCAAAGATGTTTTAACGAGGAAATCATGTGGTCTTCGGAGCTCGAAAAAATTGACAGCGGTGCATGAAGGCGAATATAAAACGTATTCAGCGCATGCATGTTTTGCCCCTGGTAGTATTCTTTTATCTGTCAACGCACGAACGTGACTACTGAATTGCTGACAGTATTACTCTTTCTCAGTTTTTTACGCTTCAAAAATTTTCATTCCTGAATTGCAGTGCTGAATGATTGCTCGACCAACCTGTCAGTTAATTTTCTTGCTCTTGATTGATATTTTAGATCTCAAAGTTTACATTTTTAAACTGCTTGTTTTTTAAAACCATCCAAAACTTGGTTGAAGGAAATTAATTCAAACTTGGGAGCAATGTCTACGTTTATTGTAGGGAGAGTAGTAATAACTGTCAGTGTTTTTTGGACGTGTTTAATTAATAACGGGTTAATCACAGATGTGTCTGCATATTTTTCGTTCAGAGTGCATTCAAATGTCGACACAAGTCTGCAAGTCTGTTTTGAATTTTCATTCATTCAAGAATCGTGATAATTATGGACACAAAAAGGGAACTTCTGCTAGGGCTGCTTTGAAAACTGGTCGACCTTGTAATGTTTTAAAGAAGTTAAAGCCACTCGGAATAAACGAAAGATACATATTTCGTACCATCAAGCGATCCAAGAAATCGGTTCTTAGAAAATATTCCACAAACTTGGCTATAAACACACTGTAAGGATACCATCAAGGAAGCCATCAAACGAGTAAGAGAGCGAATTCGACGGGAGCCATATCAATATGGCCGTAAAATGACCGAGAAACTGGGAATTTCACTGTCAACCGTGAAGAATATTTCAAAAGATGATCTTCGATTGATTCCATACCCAAAACAACGGGTACACGGTTTAATTGTAAAGCAGAAGGTTGCAAAAGTCGAAAGATGTCAGCAGCTGCACAAGCGGGTGATTGTGAAATTCTCTTTCGAACAAAAAAATGATCCTGCTACAGCATCACCACAACCAACAAAATGATCGGATATATACAGCATATCTTTGTGATATTCCTTGGTGCAAACTGGCTATTCAAAGGTTCCAGAATGTTTCCAGGATTATGGTATGCGGATGTTTCACCAAAAATTTGAAAGCTGTTCATTGCACCTGGTGTTAAAAACAACACAAAATATTCAATTCATAATGTTTTGAAGAACCATTTGCGCTACATCATCAAAAAACACTACAAGAATGCACCATAAACTGCTTCCAACAATATTCTGCACCGTCTCACCAGGCGAAAGCTATAACTTGGTGTGAGAAGAATTCATGGAATTCAATGATTGTTCATGGATCAAAGTCGTGAAAAAAGTTTTCTTTTTCAAGAATTGCATAATCAGCCCAACGTAGTCCAACGTCAACCATGTGGTCGTGTCTATGACACAACCCTTCTGATTTTCGCTACTTTTCAGTGAGTTTTCAGTGAGAAAACTAGTAATAATTTGTCCATGAACAAGAGGCTTCTTTACGCACCTCAACCCAGTATCATTCTTTGTTTTTATAACTAGCCCCAGCAAGGATTTGTTGTACCAATACGATGTACCAACACCTTATCTCCACAGGTCACTTATAAACTACAAAATCTTCTACTAGTCCACCACTTGTTAACGATACCGTTTGCTATTGAATCGTCCACGTTGTTTTTCCCTTTTATGCTGCATGTAACAGTTCTCGGTCGTAGCATGACGTTAACATATATTGAATTGTTACTTGTCACTGTCATTTAACTGGGGATCACAAGGGACACACGTACTGGTCGTCACTGTTTGCACAGTGGGTCCGCCAACATCCCCCAGCCCGCTGAATTCCAGGGAGCCGACATCTCGTTTAGGAGGAAACCGAAAATGGCTCAAAGATGGCTGGATAAATGGTTACCATTCGATGCATGTATTGTTTTGTGCCTTAAAAATGCATCTGTATTGGCAGAGCACGATTTCGCCACGTAATCAGTGCTTCCAGTGCTGTTATAGTTTCCTAAAACTTGTCATTCCATTTATCGATCCGCTATATATCAACAAACGCTCAGCAAAACGTAATTGCTAATGGAAAATAAATTTAACTGATCATATTGTTCATTACGTTTTACGTGTTCATAAAACGTATGATGTGGAATTAGTTAATAGATGTTTGGTTGCGCACATATTTCATTGCACTAGCGATTTCCGAAAAACAGCACCACGGTCTCAAAATTTCACCACATCAATGAGCTTTTAGAGAGCTTTCAGCTTTTGCCGTATCAATAAGCTTAGAATGAAGTAGACAAACGAAAAACTGACCAGGAATCAAACGCTAGCCTTCAATGCTAACGGATTAATTAACCATGCTATTGATGTTATGCATTATGCAGTTGCTGCTGCAAATCCTAAATGAGTCGGAATGTCTCGATAAAGAAAACAAACCGTATTTCGGGATTGTCGTAGTCAGTGCGGTTGGCTGCGGATCAGCTGTGTTTATGTTTGCAAGCTCTGCTATTTGACATATATTACCAATACTAATGCAACATTCAAATAAACGTTTAGGTTTTTAACCAACACATGAAATGTACAGTACAGTGTTTGTTGTTTTAACACAATAACCACAGACAAACAGATATAACACTTGGAAGAAAAAACAAAAATTATCGTACCTCACATTTAGCCTGAACACTAGCACCATCTATGATCGACATTCCCAAATATCAAATAGCAACAGGAGTATCCCCCGAACTAGCAAGTATTTTTTATGGGGAATCCTCCTTCTTTCGTCAAAAAGCACCACTTTGACCAAAACGGAGACATTTCCAACTAAGCCCGAATTTGAAATGACGGTTTAATCGGTACGAATAATGGAAAACGAAATCGTGTTCTGTCTGTTTGTATGTGCAATAACGTTAGCCACTTTTGGTTTCTCCTTAATCCGCTTCCCGAAGATTTTAGAACGTTCAACAGCGCTATCTAATCAAGCCTTTCGCCGTTTGAATGACTGCTCTGCGAACTTGACCTCCTGACCCTTTGATCATCTCAAGAATCTTGCCACGTATCCGGGCATTCCGACTCTTCTGATCAACCACTACTACGACATCTCCAGGTTCCACAGTAGTCACTTGTTGGACCCATTTTGTACGCCAAGTCAGTATGGAGAGATGTTTGACGATCCAGATTTGCCAGAAACTGTCCACCAAACTCTGAGCGATTTTCCAGCTATTTTTTAAAACTTATCTTTCTATCTCCTTCACCATGGTCGGTAGATTGATGCCTTCGACGCCATGATGAAGAAACTTGTTTGACGTAAGTGCTGGTTGCGAAGAGTACTCGACGGGGACGTATGTAAGTGGCCTGCCCAAGTAACAATTTGGGTTTTATTACACTCGTATGATGGCATTTAAGACCTCTTAAGAGATTTAAGATTGGTCTTGAAGACTATCATAAGAGTACAATAAAACTCACATTATTGCTTGAGTGGAATTTACGATTCTTTGACTTTGACGAACTTTAACTAATACCGTTCCGAGGACTTTGTCACTTGGATGGCGGGATTAATCTACCATTACCGCAAGTGTCGACTTTATGGAGCGCATCATAGTCTCCCATAAGCCGCCTATGTGAGAAGTAGGCGGCGGATTGAGGTTACGGCATTCGTAAAAGTCACGGCACAGGATTCATGAATTTACCATTTCTGGTTTTCTGGCCATCACTCACGCTTCAGTAGATAAAGTATGAGCGATTTCCACATGCACAGCTTTAGTGGAAAAGTAGCAGAGGCAAAACCATCGTTTCACTAGACTTTCAACTCCGGTCTCGAACGCTGGGAAGTGATGCCATCTACGCTTTCGGTTTTGCCTTCGGTTCTAGCTTTCGGTTTTGCTTTGTAGATCCTAGCAAATCCAAGCAAAGCCCGGGTGCTAATTCCGTTATCGAAATTTGACCTTCTGTTTTTTTATACGACAGACTTCGCAACCAGCTGTTAGAATACAGGACAGTGCGGGGTCAGTGCTACAATCCTATTGACTCTAACAGCCTCTCCCAGCCGAGATTCGAACATACGACGACTGGCTTATTAGACCAGCGTCTTACCTCGAGGCCAACTGGGAGGCAGATCCCAGTTGTAGATCCTAGTGTTGACAACTTTTCGCTACTTGCTTGACCATAGTACGAAGCCGAGTGTTGCGTATTCGTCACCGTGTGCTTCAAATTGAGTTTGGCGCCAAATCCAGTTCTCGGCTTTAAACAATTCCTCTTGCGTGAGAGGACACCGAACTTGAACAGCTTCAAATACTGCAGTCATAGGACGCAGTACATAGATGCTTTTATAACAATTTTTGTCTTCAATTTTCATTTATATCCATTTTAGAAACGCAATTTCTGTGGATAGATTTTTGATCTTGATTTTTTACTTTCTGCCTGGTTTTTCAATCTGTTATGGAAATCAGAACAGTTTTTTAATTCTTTCCGATGTTTCGACTTTGTATGTAGACTTAAATACAAAGTCGAAACGTCGAAAAGAATTAAAACCCTGTTTTCATTTCCATAATCGACTGAAAAGCCAGAAAAAGTAAATAATCCAGATCTGTGGATAGCTCGTAGTCAATTTTTTAAATGAACCTGTTCAGGAAATAAAGTCTGTGTAAAAGCAATAATGCAATGTAAGTGTTCTTTACAAGGAGAATCATAAAACTATCAACGCTTGCGGTGATTTTATTATATGATAATTTTAAACAACTCTTGGAAGTCACTATAAATAGATAACGATAAGAGTTACAAGCTTGAAGAGGACCTTTGGAAATATTCTTGAGAATCTTCCATTGTTTCCGCCTTCTAGTTTTAAAAGAGAAATTTCAAGTTTCATGATCGGCTTTAAACAGCAAGTGCTGAAAATCTTTTTAACCTTAAAACTGAATTCGTTTCTTGGGTATGAAGCACTGCATTTATTTTTTTTTCTAATAAAAAACTTTTGAACTACTTAATGTTTCTAGTATCAAATGATCGGTATTTTTAACGGGATCAGGAAAACATGCGATTGGAGCTCAATATTTTGTATAATTGGAAAAACATTAATAGTAATCCTTTTTGGTCCTTTCATGAAGAACCAGAAGCACCAGATAGAAACCTTTCGACAGTACAAAAGTCACTCTTATAGTTAAGTGTACTAGTCAGAGTGCTCTGAATCCTCGCCAAGGACGGCTATAATTGGAGATAGTACTGGCACGCACCGTCAGTGATCCAAAATCGCAAAAAGCTGTCATTAGCAATTGGATAAAATATGTGTAATTATTGAAGGTGGAGTCTTTGGTGAAGTTTATTAGCAAAATATAGCGCATCTTGCTGCACCATTAAGGTGACCGTGAATTTACGTATAGAAATGACACAAACTTTTGTTTTTTGTAAATGTTTAAAAAAAAAATTTCAAGAAAGTGGCAGAATACACTCAAATAAATAACTTTGCAAAATACAGTGACTATCTAACACTAACACTGATGGCTAAATATAATGATTTGTTTAAAAACAATATTTAAAAATCAATAACTTTGGACACGATTTTTTCTTTGTTTCAAATGTGCTACAAAGTTATTTAGTATGTTAAAATACACATTTTCTCTAAAGACTGTTTGTCGCTAGGACGCACATTTAATGAGTTATATTTCATAAAAATATTAAAAGTTAGGATTCCTTCCTGAGTTTAAACCAAAGGATTCTAGAATTTCACGAAATTTTCTACACAGGTATAGCTGATGGACATATCAACGAAAACGATGTTTGAATAAATTCGACGCTGCCAATTTTGCCAGAAAACTTTAATGTAAATTTTTCAATTTCAATTTCTCGGCCATCATTTATTTAAAAATTCATAACTCATGAACCAAGCGTCATAGAACAAAAATGTTTTTATAAACATTTAAGCAAATTTTGACGTAGAACTACGTCTTTGTTTACTATACTGGAACTGGGTAGCACTTTGTAAAAACGAAAATAGAAGTGTAACGTTTGAATGAAAGATTTCAAATGCTAATAACTACTAAACTACTGAACGAAACTGAACAATTTATATGTCGTTGGATAGATAAAATGACCAGCAATTTTTAAAGAAATAAGAGAGCAATTTTAGGGTGGGCGTAAGAGAGGGGCTTCTATACAAATGAAACACAAATTTCCTCAAAACTCTAGAACTTATCAAGCAAATGTAACCAAATTTGGAATGTAAGGGTTTCAGAAAGCAAGAATTTTTTCTATGGTAAATTAAGACCCCTCCCCTCTTTAGGAGAGGGGCACCCATACAAATAATATTCAAATTTCCTCATAACTTGAGAACTATTCGAGCAAAAGGAACCAAAATTGGCTTGTGGGGGTTTTTGGAGGTAAGATGTTTTCTATGGTGTACTGAGACCCCTTCTTCTTTTAAGAAGGGGGGCTCTCATACAAATGAAATACAGATTTCCTCAAAACTTTAGAACTAATCAAGCAAATGGCACCAAATTTGGCTTGTGGAGTTTTTTGGAGATATAAATTTATTTATTTTATGATGTTTTGAAACCCCGCACCCCTGTGGTAGGGGGATAATTCATTACCATTTCAACCTTTTCTTGTGTTCATCATACAAGTGATTTTTAAAAGAAATTTTCTATGTCTCAAAGGTTGCAGGCATTGTACTTATGAACCCCCGTCCACGTATTTTCAAAGCCACCATTGCATTAAATGAAGAATTGAATCTGAATATTTCGCTCTTCTCTTTTAAACATTCACTTAAACACTGGAACTCACAGATTCTTATAAACATACATATGCCAGCAATGCAGTTTACATTAGTCTTTGATCTGATTATCTGATATAATCCTACGTCACCCTTTCGTACAACCCGTATACTGAGCTGTATACCTTGTAGCTTTTTCAACAATCTAGGAAAAATGCTATATTTAAAAATTCTTCCACAAAATTTTTCACGGTGGTAGAAAACTCCAAAGAAAAGTAGATGCAACTATGTTTTACCCCATGGAAAATTTTCAAAATATTTTGTCTTTTGTATTCAAGCAGCCGCCTGCAGCTAATTTTCATAGTAAAGCAAATACCCATTAGCCATTGTGAGATTAGCACTAAGTTGGCTGAACGAAAATCCGATGAATTTTGTGCAGCCGCTTTTGTTTAAAATTAAATAAAATTTACCTAAAATCATTTAGATAATAAGGATCTGGAGGCTTTTGACGTTATTTCAAAAGGAGAGTTTAGTATTAATTGCCTCAATAGTTTGAAAATTGCTGCGTCACTATATCGGCAACCTGCGTTTTCGCACAAGACTTCAGTTTTTTATAAATTGCTGTACACATACCGATACAGTAAATCGAATTGGTCGAACTGTCGTGTACTTCTAGCAAACGGTTTACTTTCAGGACATCAAATTGGTACAGATTCAAGCCAAGCAAACAATTCCCGACCTGTTGGGACGAGGAGACTCTGTGCCTTTCTTATCCCAGAGAAGAAAATCAACATAATCACAGATATCTGTTGCCATTGCCACAAGCCTGGTAAGCAAAAAGCAAGCACATATGGGATTAGTTGATTGGTTATGTTTTAAATGTTATACATTTATGTATAGTAAATTCCAAAAATTTTCAGCGCGTAAAACCAGACCGCTTTCTGATGACGATTGATCACAAACAACTCCATTTAGTCCAGAAGTTACCAGTTTGAAATTGTCATAATCCAACCCGCATGCCACCGAGGTAATATTTTTCTAGGTGATGTTTTCGCGAGTAATGAATACTTAAAATTGATGCAAAAATGTATTTGTGAATTTTAGGAATTATTCAGACTCTAGGAGTAATTCCCTCCCCCAGTTGTTGCTGAAAGGAAACCTCGACCCAGGCCAATTTCTTCGGCAAATTGTGGCCTGCTCTCCCAAACCATCACGCCTCGTCTACTCGATGCCTGCCTTTGCTTGCTGTTTTCCCATCGAAACAAACAGGCTGCCAGTGGCAGACGATGACGACGACGACGACGACGACGACGACAGATGGAAGTTACCTATGTGAAATGAGAATGCCGTAAAACCCGGTCGATCTACCCGGCACCAATACTAGCGCAGTAAAGCTCAAACCAACACCTATATTGAGGCTAGAGAGAAAGAGAACGAGCCGTGGTGGTGCTTTTGCTGTTCGAGAAACCCATGCTGCATGCTAGATTCCATCCAACCGACCGTCACCGACGAGGCAGGCAGCAGGCAGCTTGTTGTTTTATCTCTTCTGTCAGGTTTGAAGGGCACCCGACTACCGAACGCGTAAAACAGTTTAACAAATCGCAGTCTCTAACTTGTTTGCACCACCCAAATCTGAACGCCATTGCCTCCCTGCTGAGATTGCAGTCTCACACAACGGTATCATTTGACTTAATCTCGTTGCAGAAAAAAACCTACTTCAGGACCGTACAAGTTTTTTTCTCTGAATCGCCGGGTCAGGGTTGCCAGGTCATCATGAACCATTTACACAATATGTCAATGTTGACATATTGATTCGACGGTTGACAACGGCACTAAGCTGGCAGCTTGGCAACCACTCGCGCTGTCCCGACTACCTCATTCGAGTGGGATGGGTGGAAAAACATCTCTGAAGTATTGTAATTTATGGTAAAACCGGTTCCATCATGAGCTCAGCGCTGGCTCTCTCTCTCTCCGCATTGCCTGTGCCACCGGTTTCCCCTTCGTAAACACTCCGAAAGTATCGTCTTAGCTAACGATCCCATGCGGGGCGTTGGGTGCGTTGAATGGTGAGGTGGTGGGAGGCTAAATGCATCCCAATAGCAGCATGAAAGGTTGTTGCGAAACATCGTCGTTTCGTATGTACGAAAGCGGGAATGAGCGATGGCAGACGCATCCGACGGTTTCTCTCGCGTCGCGAACCAGTCCGGCTGGTTTGCCACCGGATCGCATCCAAGGAAACGAAATATAAAGCAATGTAGAGTGTGAAGACGAAGAACAGAAGACTGGGATGATAAGGGCAACATGCAGACACGCACACAAACAACAACGGCACGCGAACTCGATGCGACCCAGTGGTGCCAGATTTGCTGTGATCATTAGAATTAATAGGCAAACAGTGACTGTACTTGTCTAGTCTGACTGCCATCACTGGTCTCGCACACTCGCGTTAAAATAAACGAAAATAAACTGCGACCGAAGGAAATGGTAAACAGAATGCCTTAACTTAGTGATAATCGATAACAGGGAAAAAGCAAGAATGATAAAAAAACTAAAACACTAAACAAACCTTTTCGTGTAAAACCTAGAACCTCTCGGTCTTTCCATTTTCAAGGATGGTAAACAATAAACTCATATGGGAAATTAGGTAACACATAAGGCCACACAAAAACACAACCGGATTAATTTAGAAGAGAAAATCAATCAACTCAGCAATACCCGGTGGCGGTGCGACGAGTACAACAGGGTGGGCACAAGGTCTCTTTCCGAATATCCTTTCAACTTCGGGTGACAGTCACTGAGAGCAGATTCTACACTTTCACTGTTGGCCAGATTGGTACTATCCCGGCCCAGTTGCTTTGTACGACAAAAACAGACACACTACTGGTGACAGTTTGAGCTAAACCGATTTTCCATTTCTTGTATTATTCCACTGTTCTGTACGGTGACTGCAGTTTTCGCTGTACCATCATGTCAAGGATGTTGGATCAATACTCTAAAACAATGAATCACTGGTAAACTGGGTATAGCACACTTCCAAGCTAGGGGTTATCCAATATTCCACATAAAGGGGGTAACAGTGGGAAACCACTCACTGATGCAATTTTGCTTCAATTAAAATTGCTGGCTCACAATTTTGCACCGAACCGAACTTCGCGTACTCCTAAAAGGAAGCTCCGTACAAATCGACAGGAATTGTTGAAACGAACTGAAAACCCAACTTGTCCGTGTCTCGTTTAGGCTGCCGTGGGCCTTCAATGCCTTGCGCGCTCCTCCACCCTGTTCTCTATGTACATCATAAGCACCAACACACACGCACTAGCCAAGACCAACACCAGCAGCAACCCCAGGTCAAACTTGCCCCAGCCAATATGAAGCATACGCAGCGCAGCATATAATGTAAAACTCACATCAAGGTAGACCCTGTATTCTGCTTCACACCATAAGCGCATGCGTACCCTAGCAACACACACCAACACTCAGTGTCGCAGAACAACAAGCTCTAGCTACGACACTACCCGGCAATAACCGCCATTGGCATCCAAGGAAGTGGGTCGTTGCATCCTACTCCCGCTAACGTCAATAGGCACGCCATTTATGTACTACATAACCTACCCAACCCCACGAGCCGAACAAGGATGACTTGATTGAAATCCCCCATATAATAGCCAGACATCTGGCGCAGTCTCACAAATACACGGGGCACAACGACAAAAAAAAAACAAGAAACAACATTTCAATAGCATTCCTTCCCCTTGCGCGTCCCTCGCACGCAGGAAACCAACCAAACCAACATAAAATTAAACAGCAGCCGCCGCCGCTGGCTGCCAGCGCTGCGTTATTCCGTACCGAAGCTGTCCTCCTTCACGGCATTCGGCTGTACCTCCCCCTCCCAAACCAACCCAGTTGCAAATCGACAAGCCACAATCATGTTTCATGTTTCGATCGTTTCAGCCAGTGTACCTTTCTCGCCTTCTCGCTCGCGCTCTCACCGCAATTCGAAACCCAGTATTATCTGCTCGCTCGCTCGCACAGCTCATCGCGGGCCGAGTGTTGTGCGCATAAAACAAAGCCCAACTTCAGTGCGGTGAACATAAAACATATCGAGGCATGGTTTGCCACCCCACTTACCGTACCGCCGCGCTGTTCCACCGACTCCCGCCCGCGGAAATGTTATCCTGTCACCATCATCAACCCGGGCACTGCTTTTCTGCCCTGCGTGTTTCGTTCGCTGCGTTCGCTCGAAGCTGCTGCCACTGCCGCCACCAGCAGCTCATCGCCTTCGATCGGTTCGGTCGGTATTAATTTTTCATCGTTTTCACCATGCGCGCGGCTTGGGTTTGCTTCATTCCATGCGAGTTCTTCTTCATCTTCCTCCGCATTTACCTCGTTGTACTACGGCCGTTAAAGAGTTTTTCAGCATTGCGGCACAGTGGGAAAGTGACGTCCCATCTGGGCATTTACTTTCAGTAAAATGCATTTTAACGTGCACCTTCATCTCGAGGTACAAAAATATAATAACCACACACAGGGTGTAAGGTAACTCGGTGAAAATGTTTCAGAGGGTGATAAAGGATCTCATTTGACGAGAAAAAAACCTTTTTACGCATGTGGTTAAATCTCAATCATTAAAAAGTTATTAAACTTGTTTAGTTTTCGGTTCTGTTCTCTACACTCTTCTACCTTCTACCTGTAAATAGGTCGGAATTAGTTAAAGCTGGGTTGAAACTACTCAAAATGTTCTTAAAATGTAGAAACTCAGATTTTCAGTTGCCAAAAAATTGGCAGTAGGAACTTAAAAGTGCGTTTGTCATAGAGAACAATTCAATTATCGGTAGCAAGCAGTCAAAATTGGTTGAAATTTTTACCCAAAGTTTGAGTTTGTACACTTTAAGGGCATTTTGAGTAGTTTCAACCTAGCTTTGACTAAATCCGACCTATTTACAGGTAGAATTATTTAAGAGTGTACTACAAAAAGTATGTCAGCTGCCAGTTAGCTCAACTTTGTTGCTTTCATTCTAACCGTATTCGTCGCACGCGGTAATCTAGTGTACTATGCGTGATGTATGAATTCGTGCAATTTTCAGAGAAAAAAAGAAAGCCAGAGAACGAATTGTAGAACGACACCAGAGCTTTAAATTGGCAATCAACAAAAGCACATCAACTTTAATACAGTAATGACCCGATTTTGTCACCCCCATGATGAATTTAGGGGTGACAAAAACGGGACAGTGACAAAATCGGGTATTTTTTCAATTTTTATTTTTTTGCAGATAACTTAGAACGAACTACATATATTTCTTTCTGATCACTTTTAGAACATTTCGCACTTCCATCTATCTCTCTGTGGACATTTGTCACCTGTTCACAGCAGTCCCACAGGTATGAAAACACGCGTTTTTTAATTGCGCCGAAATGGTTGATTATACTGGTTAACTATGTTCATAGAAATTTCATAGCGTGAAAAGCTCTTTCTTATGGTATGAACCATTCTTTGATTAATCCTCCTAAAAGTAAGATAGAAAATTTATTTTCCAAGCAGTAAGAGATAGAGCAAAACAATGTTCTACAAAATTTTTGAGAAGATTATTATAAAGAACTTTGCCAAAGAAAGTGATCTTCTAGCTATTATAGTTGTGGAGATAAGAAACAACTTTTGTGAAAACTCCACGATAATCAACACAGCTCTTTTCACAGTATCTTAACACATTTGACATGTTTCAAAATGATTTTCAAACTAAGCTTTTGATAAATCAAAAGCGTGACAAAATCGGGTAAAAAACGTGACAAAATCGGGGGTGACAAAATCGGGTCAAAAACGTGACAAAATCGGGGAGTGACAAAATCGGGGAGTGACAAAATCGGGGAGTGACAAAATCGGGTTACCACTGTATTCTTTTGACGTAGGACTACGTCTTTATTTACTATAACAGGTAGCACTTTGTGATAACGAAAATAACAGTGTAACATTTGTTACAAGTGTCAAATTTCCCCATACATTTTCTTCATGATTATCTTACTTCACAGGTACGGACGACAGTTAAACACACTAACTGTTCCTTTAAGAAAAAAATAACAAAAACCCCCCGTCCCAACAGATCGAAGATACTTTACGACGTTAAAACCTATACCAATATCTATGCTTGGAAAGTACGCCAGAGTGCAAAACCACCCCTTTTCTTCAACCGATTTTAGCGTTTGAACATTAAACCTAGTCCAATTTGATGTCCTGAAAGTAAACAATTTTGTTAAAGTGTAAAACCTCCCCTCCTCCTAAACCGATTTGATCTTTAAACATTGAATCGAGTTTAATTTGATATCCTGAGAGTGAAACGTCATAGAAAAACGAGCGGTCAGCGGTCTTTCCTTTTCCCAAGTTGCATCCATATACTGCAAGAGTTTCTTCGGAACTGTTGTCTGGCACGGACTTTATTTACAACTTACAAGGCATATCGATAGGTTGACATCAAACAGATATTTTGCTGCAATTTTTTGACGTAGAACTACGTCTTACGGCAAGTTTTGAGATAGGGTGTCATTCCAAAAAATCGAAAAATGCGTGCGTCACGAAAAATGAAAGGTTTTGAGCGCTAATAGCTCAGCGGTTTTCCGATCGATTTGCAATATTCTTACACCAATCGATCGGAAAATCTAAGAATTGACCCAAATGAAGAAAAGTATGGATTCTTGATGTTGAACTATTGAAAAATTGAAAATAATGAACCTATGTTTTACCAGAATTCTCGCTTCGTGATTGGTTGGAAGATTCTTTACGATGATCTAAACCTATACCAATTTGATATCTGTGCTTGGGAAGTAAGCCAAAACAAGTGACAGTTTCCTCATTTCAACAAGATTTTTTAACACCGCGGTTCAACCTAGACCATTTTGATGTCCTTGCTTGGGAAGTACGCCAGAGAGAGTAACAAAGCCCCCTCCTGCCAACAGATTTCTTACGAACGCGATTAAATCTAGTCCAATTTGATGTCTGTGTTAGGGAAGTGTGCCAGAAAAAATGACACAAGTTCGTTGTCCCAACAAATCGCAAATTCTTTACTGCGAGACGATTAAACCTCGGCGAATTTGATATCTGTGTTGGAAAAATGTGCTACAGCTGTACTGTTCGGTTATAATACGACTCTATATGAATACGCATGCTTGCCGTTTCATTAGAAGTGTAGTGAAAAGATGTGCTATTAATAAAATAGGATTGAATTGGTAAAATCCCTTCAACGTGGGAAAGCAGGGATAATAAAAACAATCTTTAATTTCAGTAAGGTAGCAGGAAAGCAATAGTTTGTGTTCTTGATTTTGTTGAATTGTTTTCAAATGCACAATTTTTTGAGAATTGAACGTATGCAATGTTACTACTTTCATAAATGTAACATACAACGCATGTAGCATGTATATATGTTGGATATAGCATGTATACATGAAGAATCGAATGATTACAAGCATGAATACATGCCACTATCACTACAAAGAGACTTACGTAGTCCTGCGTCACCTATACATGCGGTCGTGTCTTGTACACCAGCCCTCTGATTTTTCCTGCCTTTTCAATTGCTTAACTACAGTTTAACTTTTGTTTTCTATAAAAATCAAAGATATAGCAATTCTAGATGGAGTAAGTATATTTCACTGAATACTTTACTGTCCGGTCATAGAGAGTAGGTTGATGTCCGGCCATACAGAACACGACACAGTTTCAAAAAATTAGATTTTTTCTTCAAAATCTTGCTTTTTATATCAAATTTAAACTGTTTCGGAAAACAGCTTTATCAAGCCAACGTTCAGAAATATCGCATTTTTTATTTATTAAAAACATTTGCAATAGCACTTTTATGAAATTTACTCGATTCTCTCTGGTTTAACCTTCCTAGTGCATTGGGGTCGTTTTCGACCCATCGGCATACTTACAAAGCTTGATACTCAGTAACGGTACGAGCTAGAGACTTGAAATTTTCTGACTTTTCCTAACTTTGGAAAATAAGCATTGTGGGGGAGTTTCAGCTTTCAGCGACATCTAGGAGAGCCACAGCAAAAAAAGTTACATATTATGCATTAAGGGTCGAAAACGACCCAAGTTTTGAAATTGCTCTCATTCATCCATTTTCAATCCGAATTTCGTTTTCTTTACCTCGTTTGAAAGATATGGCCAAAAACTAGCACCCAAGGTATGTTGGGGAATATTTGTTGACTGATGGCCACTTCTGCGTCGGTTCCGGAACACCCACTTCCAGGTCCCGGGGAACATTTTTATATTTTGAGATAATTCATTTTGCGGCACATCAAATCACATTGGCTCGATAAAATAAGACTAGTGGAAGTACAATGGGGACATTTTGGACCCGAATGGCCACTTCCCCATCGGTTACGGAACATCCGGTACCTGGTTTTTGAGGCCATTTTTGAATTTTAGGATGATTTCTATTGCGGCACGTCAAATTTCATCTCATTGATAACATAAGACTATTGAAAGTATAATAAACACATGTTGAAGGCAAATGGCCACATCAGTATCGGTCCTGGAACATCCGGTACCCGGGGACATTTTTGTATTTTAGGATAACTCATAATGCGACATATCAAATCACATCGACTTGATAAAATAAGACTGATGGAAGTAAAACAATGTCATTTAGAAGCCAAATGGCCACTTTACCATCGGTACCGGGTCATCCGGTACCAGTTTCGGGGGACATTTTTGGCTTTTGAGATAATTCACCATGCGGCACCTCAAATCACATCGCGTTGATAAAATAACAACAATGGAAGTATAATGTCTATAAGTATATAATATATAATGTATAATGGAAGTATATAATGTATAATGGCGTCAGTCGCATATAATCCGGTACCCGGTATTTATAATGAACCGTAAACGGGGTAACTCGGGGCAGATGAATTACCCTGTAATCCAAACATGTCCCCAAAACCCGGATACCGGATAGTCCGGAACCGATGGTGAAATGGTAATTTTGGCTCCAAAATTTTTCCATTGTACTTCCATTAGTGTTATTTCATCAAGCCAATGTGATTTGATGTGGCGCATGATGAATTATCCTATCCAAAAATGTTCTCATAAACCGTGCACCCGATGTTCCGGAACCGATGATGAAATGACCATTTGTCTTTAAATGGTCCCCATAGCTCTTGTAACTGTTTTATTTGATCAAGGCGTTGTGATTTGATGTGCCGCAAGATGAATTATTTCATAATCCAAAAATATCCCGCGGAACCAGGTACCGGATGTTGCGGAACCGATGGTAAAATGGCCATTTGGCTTCTAAATGACCTTATTTTATTTTCATCAGTCTTATTTAATCAAGCCGATGTGATTTGATGTGTCGCAAGATGGGTTATCCTAAAATACAAAAATGGCCCCAAAACCCGGGTACCGGATGTTCCGGGACCAATGCTGATGTAGCCATTTGCCTTCAAAATGTCTTTATTATACTTTCAATAGTCTTACGTTATCAAGCTGATGTAATTTGACGTGTCGCAAGATAAATCATCCTAAAATTTAAAATTGTCCTCAAAAACCGGGTACCGGATGTTCCAGAACCAATGAGGAAATGGCCGCTTGGGTCCAAAATGTTCCCATTGTACTTCCATTAATCTTATTTTATCAAGCCAATGTGATTTGATGTGCCGCAAAATGAATTATTTCAAAATATAAAAATGTTCCCCGGGACCTGGTAGTGGGTATTCCGGAACCGACACAGAAGTGGCCATCAGTCAACAAATATTCCCCAACATACCTTGGGTGCTAGTTTTTGGCCATAGCTTTCAAACGAGGTAAAGAAAACGAAATTCGGATTGAAAATGGATGAATGAGAGCAATTTCAAAACTTGGGTCGTTTTCGACCCTTAATGCATAATATGTAACTTTTTTTTAATGCATTAGGAAGGTTAATGGTTGAACCGTTCGACAGTTCTCATTTGCTTACCTTTTGAAACAAAGAAGTCATAATTGGGATACTATGAAATCTTGCAATTTACTATTGTTCCATGCTTTCCGAATATTTTTATCAATCTTTGTTTTCGAGAAATTCTAGTGTCCGGCCACAGAGGATTTCCCCCTAACTCTTCATTTTTCCTTTTCAATTCAAATTCATCTTTTTATGCAAAGATGAATTGAACAACGCAGCTTCGTTCTATTATTTAGATCCAGACCTTCTGTTTTTATTCGATACTAGCTGACCCGAGACCCGACAAACTTCGTATTGCCACAAATTAAACTGTGTTGTACATAAATTCTGAATCTCGGATGATCTTTATCACAATCTCGAGTTTTGCAAGTTTCTGAGGAGTTCATGAGTGTTTTAATACACAAATTTTCCTCACAGTAAAATAGAAAACAACTCTCCCCATTGCTTAGCCTGATAAAATAAAACGGATAGCATTTAAATATTCGCCATCATTACAAACCATTTCGCCGAATACCATTTTGCGGAACACCAATTCTCGGTTGACCATCACCCGGAATATAGAGTTTCGCAGAATACCATTTCGCGAAAAACCTTACGCGGAATGTACCATTTCACGGAAAATCTTTTCGTAGAAAGTACCATTTCGCAGGGGTGACTCAACTGAAGGAAAGTAATAGAGGTCAGTAGATCTAGGAAAATAAATAAACCTAGATAGAGGTGATCTCTACGGGGGGCTGCTCCCCGCAGTGGCCGGCGCTTCCGACTGCAGGTCGCCGGCAACCCTCGCGGCCTGTGTCCGTCTCGCCCTGAATCATCTAATCACAGACTAATAGACGTAACACTGGAGCCTCATTCCAACGTCCATAAAAACGATCATTTCCAATTTTCGCTTAAGCCAAGACTCAATCAACAGTCGCTGCGCGAAAACGCCGCTTGCCTGCGCTGTCGCTGTTGTCAGATAACATACAAGTAAATTTAAAGCATTGGTAAATTTATAACAACCTACTCTGCGTAGCGCGAAGACTGCACCAGGTGATGCTAGTGTTTTTTCTAAGTATTAGGGGTGTCATTGAAATGATGTTTTGTTAGAGAATGTGTTCGAAATGTTACGTCTGTTAGTCTGTGATCTAATGTTATATTAATAGTTTCTGGTGGTCTTGTTATTGACTAATGTTTTATTAAAGAGTCTAAAATATCTCGAGTTCGATTAGTTTTTGAGTTATGCAAAAATTTCTGTTTTATTTGTATGAGAGTCTTTATCCCACTACCACAGGGGTGACGGGTCTCAAACCATCATAAAAAAATCCTGCCTCCAAAACCCCCACATGCCAAATTTGGTTCCATTTGCTTGATTAGTTCTGGAGTTATGAGGAAATTTGTATTTCATTTGTATAAGATCCCCCCTTCTAAAAAGGTAAGGGGTCCTAATTCATCATAGAAAAAAATCTTGCCTCCAAAACACCCACATGCCAAATATGGTTCCATTTGATTGATTATTTCTCGAGTTATGAGGAAATTTGAATTTCATTTGTATAGGACCCCGCCCCCCTCCTAAAGTGGGGAGGGGTCCCAATTCACCATAGAAAAAATTCTTGCCTCCAAAACCCTTCACATGCCAAATCTGGTTCCATTTGTTTGATTAGTTCTCGAGTTATGAGGATATTTGTATTCCATGTGTATGGAAGCCCCCCCTCTTAAAGTGGAGGAGTCATAATTCCCCTTCTAAAGAGGAGAGGGGTCTCAATTCACCATAGAAAAAATTCTTGTCTCCAAACACACCCACATGCCAAATTTTGTTCCATTTGCTTGATTAGTTCTCGAGTTATGCACAAATTTGTGATTCATTTGTATGAGAGCCCCCCCCTCCCCCCCCCCCCCCCCTCTTAGTGAGGGTAGGGTTCTCTAACCATCATAAGAACCTTCCCTGACCCCAAAAACCACTACATGCAAATTTTCACGCCAATTGGTTCAGTAGTTTTCGATTCTATAGGGAACATCCCGACAGACAGACAGAAATCCATTAGTATAGGTATAGAAGACTAGCAGCTAGCTTTCAATATTCAGGACAACTCTATCGACTTCTATCGATTCTATCGACTCTGTGCTCCCAGTCGAGTTTCAAACATATGACTAACTTGTTTGACTAAATTAAGATTTTGAGGTAGAAATGGTCTATCCTCCAAAAACGAAATAACCGTAGATTTTTACTAGTGATCGACATCAGAATAAAAATTAAAGTCCGGGTTCCGGCATAAATGGATTAAATGTCGTAGCTAATTTTCAAAGGCTGATTTTGGTTCAGTTTGATTTGTTCTCGTTTCGGTTATAGTCGATTTCGGGCTTTTTCTAAATGTCAACTTCCAAGACCCAAAACTTGTTCTCGAAGCATAGAAGAGCGTTTTGAGGATCTTGCTAAATTGGCCGCAGAAAAAACTGAACAAGTATTGTTTCAACAATAGTCCTGCACAGACTGAAAATGTACATTTTGCGTGTCAACATACGCCAGGCTAGTGGTTGACATTTTATGCCACTTTCCATACAAAATAAACAAATTTTTATGCACAACTTTTGAGCTCCAATCAATATCGAAAAATCCAGAAAATATTGACAATGATCAATTAGGTGATGAGCTCTTCCTATTAAAACGATCGTAAAGAATCTTCGACCTGTTGGGACGGGGAGACTCTCGACTCTCGAGGAGACCTTCGTGCAGGATTCGAATGAACAGTTTTGATTTCGCAGATGTGGCTTATTTTCAAGGATTAGTATTTAGTATGGTATCCCTTGCTCATTGCAACTGTCTTTAGTCGTTTTGGAATGCTGTCTATGAGTTTTTTCGTGTATTCGGTGGAAATTTTGTCCCATTCGTCTATAATACGCTTTCCAAGATCGTTTTTGTTAGACATCTGACCGTTTCTAACTTTTTTGTATTCCCAAAGGTTTCCAATGGATGGATCATTGAACCATTATATTGCCGGTATGTAGGCAACACTTAACACCGACACATAAAGCGACATAAACCTCTCCAAATAAACAAATAAACCCCAACAACGCCAGAAATCAGCTTTATTGTCACCTGCATAACTAAGAAATTACGCTGGGAGCACGCGCATGATCGTTGCACTAGCCCTGTAATTGTCATGTACTCAAATAACCGGTTGTGAAGTCTGTGAATAAATAAGAGTCAAGTTCTAAAGAACGTTTACAACAGCTATTCAGTCTAAATGCTAATATCTAGCAATATAAAAAGAAAAATGTCAGGAATGCCAATGCTGCTGAAAAAATCGAAGCAACGAAACCATAGTCATATTATAAATCAGATCCATCATGATGAATTATTGCATTTCAGAAAAAATCACTATATAAGAGTTGTATTCGCATAAAACAGTTCAACTATTTCAGCGCAAGAAAATACAAACCAGTTGGATTTTTACAGTTTAAAATTACCTATCACATAGATAAGATTTGAAATAAATTTTTCATAGTATACAATTAGTATAGATAAGAGTTCATGTATTCTTCGCCGTTTTGGAAAATTTTAGATGATTTACCATGCTGGTATACTTGTCCTCAAATTATAAAACCTGTTGAACCGCTCAGCCACTTGAAAATTTCGATTTTAATTGTATGTAAGAGATGAAGGGCTTAACAATAGATCACCCTGCCATTGCACGATTTACATCTACAAAAAAGTGCTATTAAAAAAATCTAAATATCTAAATACGAATAGAAAAATATATTTATTAATATTGGGAATTTGTATAAATTATACTACAGGTTTGGACCGTAACGTCTGAGCATGTTATAAAATTTTGTATAACGGCAAAATTGGTGGATTTATTAATGAAAACTCTCAACAAAAATCGAGGTCTTTTATTTTTCCAGCACACTCCAAGGGAAATTTCTCGGACATTGCCTATTTCAAAAGTTTATAATTCATAACAATGACTTGGTAGTTCAAACATTTTCATAAAAATGAAAGAAAAGTTTCTCAGCAATCCAGAGAAAATATCAGGTGGAAAAGGTTTTCACAAAACTTTCCACAACGGTGGAAAACTCCAATGAAACGCTTGAAAACCCATGTTTTATTCTTTAGATAATTTTAGATTTTTTTTCTTGTTTGTGAATTCGTAATCTTTTAGTGTCACAAATTTCACAATAACCATCTCGTTATTCAAAATTTATTGCCAATTGATAAGTTTGTCCACTATGTCCGTGTAACAAATTCTGTCCACCTCCCTCGCTCAGTCACCCACTATTCGAAACGCTTCTTATTTTTCCTATTGAAACCGTTCACATTCACCCGACCAACAACGGGTCGATCTTCCATCGTCGCTTGTGCTCTCTCATCCAACTGTATCGGCTTATACCGCGTCACAGGCGAAAACCGGCCGACCGTCCGACCGACCGGAGTTGTTCGTACCGTTTTATGGCTCCTACTCTTTCGTTCTGCCGTAGGATAATGGGCACAAGATTAGGCCTGCGCTGCCATCATCAGCAGTCGCCGATCGCATGTAGAGGTACGGCAAAAAAAAAGTTCCAGTCAAACGAAATTTTAAAATTACTGCTTTCAGTTTGTGGTGAATGGATTGGACCGGGGCAAGGGGATGGGCAAGACCAGAGGGAGGCAATATGAAAAATGTCTGTTGCCGCCTGTGCTGATCTTTTCCTCTTCGTTCCTCGCAGGCTGCCTGCCCTTGCTTACCCAGAGCCAGTCGAACAGAACCGAAGAAAAGACAGAAAATTGAGCGAAAGATTGAAATTGATGAGGGGAAACGAAATGAAAATTAGATTTATGAGATCCCTTCGTTTTTGTGTAAGTTTTTTTTCTACATTGACCCGGCATTTGCCGTTCCTTTGTCAGGCAGGATAGTAGTTTTCTTCTTTATTAATGAGTTTCAACCGAGGGTCTGAACGAGAGTATTGTTCCCTCGATGCTTCATGCTCTCTCGTCATACAGTTGTTATCCCTATCAGAGCATAACTTCATTCCCTCCCTTTTTCGGAATGGTTAATATCTCGATACATTAATCTACGTTATGCACCGAAGCTGCTATTGTATTGCTGTATTAGGACTAGTACCGGATGAAGCGTGTATTGAGCGCCGTAAAAGCATTACGTGTCATGTTTAATGCTTTTCTTCTTAATGTTGGAGGAAGCGCACCAGCAGAAATGTTACGTTATGTACAATATGTTGCCGAACGTCGTTCCCCCCTAGGAGAAGAAGAATACAGAACATGGATTGTACGAATGGTGTAGACGGAGCACGTACATGTTGAACCGATGGCTGTACTATGCTAATTGAACATGACGAAGAAGCCATTTTGGAACACTAGGTTAGTAACTAGCAGCAAGGTGACATTTTCCACGCCGAAGCCCGGGTGTTAGCTTTTGTGCTCAACGGGTTTTTCGTTATTGGTCTATCATTAGGTATAATCTTCTCTCGAAATTAATGATATCCAGAGCGTCGAAGGCTATAATCATTGACCAACAAATCATATTGAAGCCTTAACACTAATACAGTAGGATTTCGAATTCGGCAACAATCGATTAGATCGTGATATTACCCTTGGAAACACTCTAATCAGATACTCTTTTATAACATATCGACAAGTGTACCCCATTAGGCATACGGACGATAGACATAACGTGCGGAAGGCATAAAGTATGGTAGGCATAAATCACGTAAGGTAGTCTGCCGTTAGCTTGCAAGCGGTCCAATCGTCTCACAAGGCAACTTCACTATCGGTCACAGACTTTGAGCTCAATCATATATACCATAATATAGTGCTATCGATGCACGACTTCACTGCACTGCTCATAGAGGTGTTTTAGGTGTTTTAGGGGCTTAGGCAATTTTTTCAAAAAAATTTGAAATTTCTATGCAAATGTAGGTCAATGGAGACGCATAGTACATGGTAATAGTGGTGAAGCATCTGAATATCACAGCAAAAAGTATAGGATACTGATTTGATTGCGCAACAAGCATTTTATAACTCCCAGCTTTATCCATTTAAAAGGATTTCAGCTATTCTCGTATCGTCAATTCGATAATCGCGGTAAACTTTTTTATTTAATCTTTTTTTTTAATATGGTTTTAAACATTTGGTTATTCACCACACTATTTGATCTTTATCTTTATCAAAACTTTGATTCAATTTTTCTCGACATTTCTTACTGACACGGAAAATAAGTATCGTACCCTATAACGTAGCACATTTACACTTAAGAGAAAGAAAGAAGCATCCATCATTACCAAAATAAAAAAATTAACCCACCTTTTGGTGAGTGGAACCTGTGTTATACAATCTTATTTCTCATTTGATATAAGCATTTCCCGCTCAAATAGCAAATCGGTTTGCTTCGAATATTTTTGACTGAAATGAAATTTGGTTGAATACTACGGAATTTTTACTTTTCGACTTAAAGCAAACAATCTGTCAAAACTTGGTCCAAATCCAAGAACGTCGATTACACGGGTCTCAGACACTTCGCGTGGAACGACCACAGGTATAACACAATTTTTAGATTTTAAATTTTAAATTTGCAATAAGGCTTATGCAAATTTGAAAAAAAGTTTATGTCCTGGTCTCAAAATATTGTTGAAGGGGGGGCAAGAAAAAAATAATAACATCAAACCTTCAATAACTAAACAAAAGAGAAGAAACCAGCGTATATTTTTCCATATTATTAAAAATTTAATACAGATATTTTGTACAGTACTTAAATTTCAGTTCAAATCGAACCAAACTTCGATATTTTTCGATCCAAGTACATAAAGTAAGGATCCTGGTAGAGATGAACCAGTTTGATCATAGTGTGAAAACGGCAGTTTAGGTCCCTGCCACTTTTTTACTTGAAACGCATATACTGTGCTACCGACATGTTTTAAGAAAACAAATCTCTGAAACTATTCACGTTTGAAACCGCTTATTTCTTGGTCAACCTTTTAGTCATGAATATCAGGCCATTCATTCCCCTGTTGATGCTTGTTTCGTAAATTTCAAGTTTCGAACACTTCAGTCACATCCTTCCTGCATGCATCAAATTCATGGCAAAGAATCTCTGTATTTCTGTGTTTTACGTTCCTAACATCCAAAATTAAGATACGTACTTGGACACTTTACCGAATAAAACGACCAATTTGGAGCTCCTCAAGCACCAATAGCTGATCCGGAGTGATTAATTTGTCGTGTTTTTATCTTATTTAGTACCTATAACGCCAACTGCAATTCGGAATTTCTCCATCAACAGCGGTACAGAATTTCATTCATATAGTGTTTGATTGATTTTTACCTCAATCTAATTCGGTTCTTTTTAAAACAAGTTGAATTAAAATGAAAGGATCAAACGAACGCAAAATAGTCGCCTGTGACTTGCAATAGGAACCATAATGGTTAGTTAGTGAAAGAAAGTTGATCAATACTAACGGGATAATTGCTTTAACTTTGCACATATTGGATAATTTATAGATTTAAACTCGTTGAACTGTAAAAAATTTGCTTTTCACTAAAAAATGCAACATAATAATAAAACACTTTATTTTTTTGCCCCTTCACATTTCGGAAATTTTTGAAGGGGGGGTGACATAAACTTTTTTTCAAATTTGTATAAGCCTAACTTGAAAACTGCTGTTAAAAAGTTGATAAGAAAAATATACCGCCATTCTGGGTGACATTGTGCCACGGGGTTGAGATTGTGCCAAAAACCAAAAATGTTTATTTGTGAAAATTTAGGCCATTACAAATATTTTATAAAGTTTTTGTCCTTCCGGTGTTCGGCCGATGAAGGGGGGGGGGGGGGCGAAAAAAAACAAAGTGAATTTTTTAATCGAACAAAAAAAAACATGGGTTTTAAGAATTTTTATTTAAGGTTTAAACGTGAAAACCGAATCTATTCTTGCTTATACTATATACGTTATTATTTTCTATGCAAAAATATACGAAAAAAGACAAAAACGAAGGAAAATTTTTTTGGACGATTTTCGGAAATTTCATTGTTTGAATTTCCATTTCTGTTTCGTGCTAGAAGCGTTAATTCAACTCGGAGACTCATTTTTCGAGTTTTTCAGACTGTAGAGCCCACAGACAATTGATTTTTTGAAAAGAAATTCGACTCATATCCTACAAATTATTTTTTAGCCCCCCGATTTTTCAAGCCAATTTCCAAGGGGGGGGGGGGGGTGGCAAAAACTATAAATATGATTTGCAATGGCCTTATTATATCTTTATAAACTGGTGCCCCTAATTCAAAATGATGATGACCATAACATATTTATTCATAACTTAGAATGGAACATAGATAATATTAGCAAACTATTTAGTCTAAGCAGGGTTTCAAAGTTCGCGATCAAAAATACTCGGAAATAACGCTTGTAAAGAATGTCCCGCATAAACCAACCCAAACAAGAAATCGCATCAACTTGCTATTTTGAAGGTATATAACCTAATCATTTACAATGTATTGAAAGGTAATTATGCGTTGGATAAGTTTTGATTACGAAAATAATATTTTTCGAAACTGTACTTTTCGAGCTTCACGGGGGTGAGATTGTGCCAAGCCATAATGATCGATCCAATTTGTGGATTTCACAAACATAACAAAAATACGTCAGAATATACCAGTGCACTCACATTCTTTACTATTGAGCGAAATTTTTGACAGATTAGATTGCATCATCCATTTTGGAGCAAACAGCATCATAGGTCTGCTAAATAATTTAAACTAATTTTTACTTTTTCTGTGGAAATATCAGATGCTTTGAAAAAACACTCTAATATAAGACGAATATATTATACCCTGTATAAACTGCCAGTTTTAAGGAGGGAGGAGGGGGTTGGGATGGGCCACATGTTTTGCGGCCGCGGGTTCCCGAACGAAGAAATGGTTACTTTTGTTAAATGATCAAATAGGCATGCCCCCTTAGGATTCACGCCCTCCATATATCTCCCCATTGTTAACCCTTGAAACGCTACTGGCTATATAAAGGCTGTCCATTGATTACGAATTCATTTTTAGTTATTTCAGACCTCCCCGGATAATTTTCGTTCATACTTTTTGCACGATGCGTTGTTTTTGGCCGACCCCCTGCCCTTAATAGTCCACTTAGTTCATGGACGGCCCCATATGAACTACTTTATGTGTATTGTTTATAAACATGCTAATGTTCACTGTATAGGTTTTTAGCTTAACTTTATGTTTTTGGCACTATGTCACCCCCTAGAAGGGGTGAGATTGTGCCAAAGTTCATACACTTCCAGTAAAGTTAGGTTTCATTGTAACCATCTCTACGGTAGTTGTTAATTGAACAATTTAGTATATATTGACAGGTTTTTAATACACTTAGTTCCTAAATTGTGTGTATACTGAGCTAAAGAACAAAAACATATGATTTTTTGGCACAATCTCGCCCCGGATGACTGTACCTACAGTACTGGACAATATAAAGTACACACCCGCTCTCATACTATATAACACGCGGTATCTTTTTTATTGTCAAACATATGAACTCGGTATATTTGGACAAATTGTAGTATTTTCAATGCTTTAAACGATTTATGTATCGTTAAATATAAACATTAGTTATTTTGATCAAGCTATTTATATTGTATAGTTCTAGAAAAAGTCAATTTTTAATTGGTCATAATAAAGTACGCACTACTAATATAATGACTGCACAACGCCGCCTACTACATACGAATAGTTTCCTCGCCATCACACTGCAGCGAAGTGTCAAAACAAATTGTTTGTGATTGATTTTTCATTACTGGTGCGCGTTTTTATCTGGTACGATGTCAAAAAAGCAAATTTGTGAAGATATCCGTAAACTTATCGTTAAAAATCGTAAGGAAAGTTTCTCGAATAGAGAAATTGCTCGAAGATATGAAATTAGTGAGGCAGGAGTACGAAAAACATTGAAAAAATATGAGGAACTTGGAAGCGTGAAAGACCGGACTGAAAAAGGAAGAAAGCGGAGGACTACAACCAGTGATGATCGCCTGGTTCGTCGAAAAGTGGCTAAAGATCCGTTCTCTATCAGCCGAGTAATCCGAGAAAATACGAACTCAAATATTTCCGAACGAACTGTTCGTAGAAGACTGAAGGAAATGGGATTCAAAAATGGATTTGCTCAACGAAGGCCATTTATCCGAAATGTTACAGATTTGTTTATTTCATATTCAATATTTGTTTTTAAGTAACATTAATTTGTATAGGATCAAACGTCTTAAATTTGCTCAAAAATATATCAACAAACCTCTGGAGTATAAAGCCTCTGTATAAAACATCTTCTAAAAGTACATCTATAAAGCTAATTTTTGTTCGATCACTGTGAATAGTTATCTACTATAAATAATGAGAAAAGCATGAAAGTTTCAAGATGTGGTAAGTGCGTACTTTATTTTGTCCAGTACTGTATTTCTTATGATAGTTTCACTAGTAACTAGTTAATCATAAATTACGTCTCGCAAGAATTGGATTGGAGAAATGGATCCAAATTTCGCCACTTGAAAAAAATGATAAAAATATTTGGAAAGAATGAAACAATAGTACTTAAACAGTTTCTTGTTTTTGAGAAATCGCTAGTGTCCGAGCATAGAGACCTGCCCGGTCATTTTTTTCCATGAGTGGACTCATCACTGCGACCAGTATCGTTGATCTATTGTGATATCGCCCGGGTGTCGCCCGACATACTTTACTGACGCAGAAATGTCCCTTTATGAGAACCGATTCCAGATCCATATTGTCCCCCCGGCGCGCACCACGACTCGTAACAGTGGCAAAGTAACTGATATGTCCAAATTTTAAATATTAGGCAACTTTATTTAAAAGAGTCATGTCACGGTATCCCTGGGAACTCCGGAATAACGCCGGGGCCATAAGAAACATGGACAATGCTCGAGGAGGACCTGCAAGTGCTCGAAGTTTTCTAACGTGCTAAGAACAATCTTTGGTGGCGTATCAGGAAAACGGAGTATGGAGACGGAGGATGAACCATCAACTCGTACAGGTCTATGGCGAACCCAGTATTCAAAAGCTGGCTAAAGCTAGACGGATACGATAAGCAGGGCATGTGAAGGATGCCGGACAACTACCCTGCAAAATTCGCTTCAAATCCGGTAGGAACAAGACGACTAGGGATGCAAGACCAGCAAGCAGATGGTTAGACCAGGTGGAGCAAGATCTGGCGAAGAGTACGCGGTGTCCAAGGAATGGGTAGCCCACAACCGGGTAAATTTGAAAAACTTTGTTCATCAGTCTTTGTCTTAGAACAGCAAACCATCTATGTAAGTAAGTATCTAAAAAAAAATATACACATTAAAAAATTTTTTTTGGCAAAAAAAACGTGAATCGATCTCTTGTACTCTCATAAAACTCCCATATAGATGGATTTTACAAAATATTTATTATCCTTTGCGTTCTTTAACAAATCCCTAATCTGCTTCACAAGTTACCTCCCAGTTGGCCTTGAGGTAAGATGCTGGTCTAATAAGCCAGTCGTCGTATGTTCGAATCTCGGCTGGGAGAGACTGCTAGAGTCAATAGGGTCGTAGCACTGACCCGCACTGTCCTGTATTCTAACAGCTGGTTGCGAAGTCTGACGTATAAAAACAGAAGGTCAAATTTCGATAACAGAATTAGCACCCAGGCTTTTATTCTGCTTCACAAATAGAACAAACCTGGGTAGGTGGCAGCACCCTTCCGCGTACATGGCGAGTTTAAGTGAAGCTTGAATATGGGGATAGTCATTTAAAACCATCCCAGTGCAACTTTGCCGGTCATGAACAAAATAAATGAAGCGAACACCGTCAACTTACGAGATTAATCCGTTGACCAAAATTTTCAATGCCTCTCTAGCGACTGGATACTTTCCTAACTCGTAGAAAATCTCACGGCTAAAACCAATTCATAAAAAGGTATCCAGAATGAGAGCAGAAAATTATAGAGGAGTAGCTATATTATCCGCAATACCGGAGCTGTTTGAAGCGCTCGTTTATAACAGGCCGTATGAACGAAAGAGTTAGAGCAAACTCTCCCATAAGATTTACACGGGAAAAGCAAAGCAAACTGTTCTATTCATACGGCCTAATAAGTTGTATTCAGCAGTGGATATCATGGATATCCACTGGATATCATCAGCACAACATAGATTCTTCAAGCGCCGGTTAGTTGTAACAAACTTGTGTGAATTCACAACGCGTGGTATAGAATGGTTGAAAATAGGATATCAAGTTGATTGTGTATACACAGACATGACAAAAGCTTTCGACATTGTCGTAATTCTAGAGGTGTTGAGAGCCGCAGCACGTGTCTGCATTGGTGGCTCGTTGTTAACATGGATCCATAGATACTTGACCGGAAGAAAGCAATATCTTGCAAGCTCAGAACTTTACGATGTAACATCAGGAGTTCCGCAAGGTAGTCATTTGGCACCACTTCTGTTCATCCTACTGACGAATGAATGAATCTGGTGAGAAATATAACTTTTTCGTTCAGATATGATGTGTATTTCTCAGTTGCAATCGAGATGTACAAACCAAATCGTTTACTGGGCAGATTGTGGACTTTAGCTTTTTTCTCAATTTGCGAAGAGGACGATACGACAGCGATTATTTGAAATCCAGGATAAATGCTAACCAGAGTGCAGTGGTTCTGAGGAGACCAAGGCCCTTCACTCTAAACCACCGTCGAGATAACTACGCGCGCAATGAACCATCCTATCGCTTCATGCAGCTAATGAACAATTTTAGAAACATACTAAACTTAAATATCTCGACTGATACTATTGAGGAAAAGCTTAGGCTATTTCTGAGAGGTGAAAATTTCAATGGTGCATATCGTCGTTTACGGATCTTTACTAACGTTTGGTAGGTCATAAAAAATGTACCGAACGCTCGGCTGTCCAAATCTCGGCAAAAATTTTCCGACTTCGGTGCTTTTTTAGTGTGTAGAATTAGAATATACAGTCAGTCCTATCTAAGTTCAAGCGATGTAAAACTTCTTACTGTGACAGCTAACTTTACGCAATACTCGCTAAGTAAGTTTTAAAAATTTCGATATAAAAACTAAAACTATTGAGTTAATTGGGGAAGAATAAATGTTTAATGTAGATTGAGGCAAACTGAAAAATTCTTGATATTAGGCCAGAAATATAGACTTAGCGAAGTTCGACTCTCAACTCACAGCTCTCAATCTCTAGTCGAGTGTGTTGTTTAACCAATTACGCTACTAAGCTGCGTAATTGGTTAAACAACACACGACTAGTGATTGAGAGCTGTGCATTCAACTCTCACCTTCGCTAAGTCTATATTTTTGGACTAATATCAAGAATTTTCCAGTTTGCCTAAATCTACATTTTTCGCAAAAAGCATTTATTCCTCCCAAACAGAAAAAGTAAGCCGACTGCTATACGTCGTTAGAAAAAAACCATTGAGTTAGGGCAGGTGTGACTCACATCCACAGCTTTCGATTGCCGGTCAAGTGTGTTTCTGTTACATCACCACGCCACAGTGATATATAATCAAGTTTTGGTGGATCCTCCCAAATTTAAGTTTACATCCTGACCACGATAGTCATATACAGAAATAAAGAAAGAAACACTTGGTGGGCCAATACACCCCTAAACAATCTATCTAACGCAATTTTTATTGACCGTAGAGGTGGCTACTGAACCTCTAATGTACAGTATTGTCCCTCCCGGGCAGAAACTATAAAACAATTAAATTCAAATAAAGTGCAAATCTTACACCGGGTAGTTGACAAAAAATAAACAAAAGAAAGAACTGATTAAATTATTACTCAATGATTTCAAACAATAACACATACACCAAGTAAAAGAGGCTTTTGTCCTATTATTCGTATCGTTCATCCACCAACAAACAAAGTGCATAGAAATGAATTGGCTATTAACGCCCCAGTAATAAGTTTCATACAAAAGTTCCTCACTGGCCTACCTTGAGGAAGTTCAAATCATACGTTTTAATTCCGTCCGTTTAGCGACTGCTGCTGCTTCATCGACGTCCAGTGGCACGACAAAAGCGAGCATTTGAGCCTGCAAATAAAACCAGAAGTAAGAGAGCAAAAAAAAGCACGAATGAAAACAACTATATTGAAATATGAGCTAATGATAATGAATAAAACATACATGCGACGGTGCCAACACGAGGCTACTTCCAGGAAGCGCGAATGGGATGCATTATGAACATTATAGCGCATGCGCTTCGCAGGGCTGCTCCGCTGCCGGCCGCTGAGACCGGGCTGCATCCGGATATGCAATCAGAAAGTTATACTACTCAACCAGGTGCAGAGCTCAATGCCGAAATTTTGAACACCATTTGGTCAGTAATGCTTACGCTAGAATCCAGCAGTGAAAAATTATTTGGATAGTTAAAATACCACGAAAAGATTCAAATCTACCTAGCAGTCATGGTTGCTTTTGTTTATAACGTTGGACGATTGAATTAAAGAGGAGTTTTACGCAGCTTTATTTTGCTAAATAAACGATGAGATATTTCAGTTTGATTAATATCGAGAAATGTTTTAAAGCAGTTTAAAATAAAAGTCCTATTAATAAAAGTAAAAAAAAAATATGATATGGGTCTACTAAAAATATTGAGCAAACAGTTAATTAAAATTTCACTAAACCAAATAAATGATACATTTTTTCAAACGCAAAAATTAAAATATTTGCAAATATAGCGAAAACCATAGAAAATTCTTACTATGATGGCAAAATGCAAATTCGTGACGTACGAAAAAATAACAATAGGACATACGCCAAAATCATGGAATCGCCAAAGCAAACGTGGGGCATTCTTCTATGCTGTACGCCATTTATCTTCCGACACGAATGCACTAACAAGTGTAAAGTGTCGTTAATAAAAAAACAACAACAACCATTTATCTTATGACACCTATAACTAACCCCTCTAAAATTTCCGTCTGCCTCAAAACCTTCTTGCTTGTTAATAATTTTTCAACGAATTTGGAAAAAAAAATCCGAAAAACTTCATTCTAGTTTTATAATTTCTAAAGACCGTGGACATATGTCACTTTATCCTGGAGTTATTCCGATGCTTCGTGTGATACCGCACGTTGCTTTTTAATATATTTTTTTCAGCAGTTTAAGTTATTCGTGACTTTTGGGATATGAACCTACGTCCACAGCGTGCGAGGTGAGAATCATTGATTGCGATTTAATTTTAATATTTTTTTGAAACGATGGTTCTACAATTGATGAAGGGACGGTAGGGGAAAGAAATGAAAATTTTTGGTGAAGGAGGGGATGAGCAGAAAGGGAAGGAGGGGGGGGGGATATTGGTAGCTACGCTTGACAAGTAGTCATTTTGACTCCTACCTTTTGTCCAATGCTGGAAGGTGCATGAGTCGAACCAAGCTATTATCTGAGATCCCAGTATTATGGGCCACTTTTAATCCTGGTCAGAATTATGGGTCAATCTTCCCAGTATTAAGGGTCAATAAAACAAAATTGGTTTTATTTCGAGAAAAAACGTGTGTATGGGTGCGTGTGTATGTGAGGGAATGGATGTGAGTATGTATGGTTGGATGTGGGTGTGTGTGACAGTACTCGCGATTTAGGGATCTTGTTGTATCTTGTAATGTACTCAGCAACTGTCTGAGTGAGTTGAGATTAGATCACTGACGAGATTCAATCTACGATGGATGGTATTCAGTGCTGTGTTCGGATTTCGACTGGGTTGTCAAGTTCATTCGAATCACACAGAGGGCATCGCCAAGGTGATGGTCTCTATGGCGAACCAAGTATACAAAAGGCGGCTAAGGCAGAACGGATACGATAGGCAAGGCATGTTGCAAGAATGCCGGACAACTACCCTGCAAAGATGACGTTTGCCTCGAATCCGGTAGGAACAAAACGACGTGGAACGCAGCGAGCAAGATGGTTATACAAGGTGTAGCGAGATCTGGCGGAGAGTATACGGTGTCCGAGGAATTGGAGAGCATTGGCCCACAATCGAGTACATTGGAGATCTTAGGATGCCAACTAAGTAAAGTAAATTAATTCAAGAAGAAGAAAAGTATTTAGTCCTGGCTTATTAGTTTTGCGTGTTTTTCGAATATAACGCTTAACTATACTGTACGGTAGACTGTGATCCCTTGCAACTTCCCGAACTTTCTCGGTTTGTCTTGCTTGATCAAGAGCGTTATGCAATACATTTAGTATCATAGTGTTTCGAATTCTGTAAATTGATTTTCCTATCACGTTTTTTCGTTTTACTGAAAACAAATTACAATTTTAGTCAAAAGCAGCGAATCCTGCTGATCTATATGTTTGACCCATAATACTGGGAATAGTGAATTTTGCTGTCAGTATTATGGGCCATTATTTAACTTCGTATATTAAAGCGGAAAACGAATTTTTTCAGGTGGTTTCACCGTAAATCAATGAATACATACCTATTCCCTCGATTTTCATCCATATAACATTCAGGTACACAAATTTACGGCGCTATTCAGCTTATAATTCACGACCGACTTTTTATAACTGTCGCAAAAATAACAACAAATCGTCAGTCGATTGGAGCCAACTGCCAACTATCGGAAAACTAAGAAAATTTACGCATTGGACCTAAGTGTATTGCTGTCAAGCATGCAACGGAATGTTGCTTCTGTCTGTTGAACTCATACACGATGGTTAAATATTAGTTTGCTACGTATAAAACTAACGTAAAGTAAAGACTGACCCATAATACTGGGTGGCCCATAATACTGGGGTGACTGTATAACCGGATTCGAACCCACAACACCCGCCAGGGCATGTGGTTCGCTGGTACTTGTACCTTTGAAACATAGAGGCACTGGACAAAAGGAGACTGCAAAATCCACTTATAAAGATAGCGACGCGTTTGGTTGGGTTATAGACACATATTGTACCTCTTCCTACATCTATTGCAGATTACCACCGAGCGAGAAGTTTAATTTTTTTCAGCAGTTTAAGTTATTCGTGACTCTTGGGATATGAACCTACGGCTGAGGACGTGCGAGGTGAGAATACCGGGATTGATCATTTTGCGATTTAATTTTGACAAAGTTTTAAAATTTATCAGTTCAGTATCAGTTAGTTTGCTGCATTTACTAGCCTTGAAACATGCCATTTGGGCCTTTGCGGAATCCGGAATCGGTCATTTTTAACAACAGCAATATACGTCATGTCCCATATCAAAAATCATCAGTATTCGATAGAAAACCCATTAACGATTATCTCGTGATTATCCCACTCAGAAGATATAGGGCCAGTTCCACATGCCGAAAAAGTTTCTAGAAAATTGAGAAAGTTTAATTCTACAACTTCAGATTTATGAGCAGTAAACTCTTGAAGTACCTAACCTATCGAAAAATTACAAATTTTTTTCTTGTTCACTTGTTCAAAATTATAGCATTTTCAAATGAAAATATTACTAAATTGTCGTTCCGGTTCATTCGACAGCCGTCTGTCGTTTGGTACACAAAAGATTATTACAATAGAGTGCTTTGACAAAAATCCGTGCTGGACCTCAGCAATATATTTTTCCTGAAATTAGGCCATTGCAAATCATTTTAAAAGTTTTGGTCACCACCGCTCCCCTCCCCCCTTGAAAATTGGCTTGAAAAATTGGGGGGCAAAAAAATAGTTTGTAGGATATGAGTGAATTTTGTTTCATAAAATCAATTGTCTGTGGGTTCTACAGCCTGAAAAACTCGAAAAATGAGTGTACGAGCTGAGTTAATGCTTCAAGCACGAAACAGAAATGGAAATTCGAACAACGGAACTTCCGAAAATCGGCCGAAGAATTTTTCTTTCGGTTTTGTCTTTTTGCGTAGATTTTTGGATGGAAAATAATAACGTATATTTTAAAAGCAAGAATAGATTTGGTTTTCACGTTTAAACTTTAAATAAAAATGCCTAAAATCAATTTTTTTTTTGCTCGATTAAAAAAATCTTATTTGTTTTTTTCGCCCGCCCCCCTTCAGTGGCTCAACACCGGAAGGACAAAAACTTTATAAAATATTTGTAATGGCCTTAAATAAAAAAGAAAACATTCCGAATAAATTCCACTTTGTATATTTATTCGCGACAGATCCGTATTTTGCCTACGACTTGCAGGCTTCATCAGTGTCTGTTTTCGAACTAGTTCACGAAATACGTATCTGTCGCGAATAAATATGCATAGTAGAATTTAATTGGAAAGTTTTCTTTGTTATTTAATTTCAGGTTTCGTATTCTACCTGGACGCTCCAAAATCTTCAGTCAATATATTGTTGGCAAAAACAAAAAATGCTGTCCAATACAGCAAGCTTAATTAGCTTAGCAACAGAGCTCAGGGCAGAAATTTCACGATAATTTTCAATATGCATTTTGTCCCTTTTTTATAAGCGGGGAACGAGAACGAACATTTGCAAAAACTTGAAAAATGGCTTCTAGCCAAAGATAACTGAAAAATACGATTTAGTGAAGTTCCCTCACGGTCTACAGAGTATATTGCTAAACTTATCATCAATTCGTCTAATTTTATTCCACTGTTAAAACCAACACCAATGAAATCGTAACACTAATAATGACCGGACGTTCCGCATTTTGCACGATAGTCTCTGATTTGGATGACTTGTCAAATGTCTCGAAACGTGTCCCGCATTGATTGTTTTTCTGTAGTAAACAAAATGCCACAGGTGAGATCTATAGCTATAAAAATAGATTTCTGTCTGTCTATCGGTATGTTCCTTATAAAATCGAAAACTACTAAACCGATCGACGTGAAAATTCGCATGTAGGGGTGTTTGGAGCCGGCGAAAGTTCTTATGATATTTAGAGACCCCTCTCACTAAGAGGGGAGCTCGCATGCAAATGAAAAACAAATTTCTGTACAACTAGAGAACTAATCAAGCAATTCGAACCAAATTTGGCATGTGGGTGTTTTTGGGGGCAAAAATTTTTTCTATGGTGAATTGAGACCCCTCCCGTCTTTAGGAAGGAAATTATGACCCCTCTCCCCATTAAGAGAGGAGCTTCAACGCAAATGAAATACAAATTTCCTCTTATCTCGAGAACTAATCAAGCAAATGGAACCAAATTTAGCATGTGGTGCTTTTAGAGGACAGAAATTTTTTCTATGGTGAATTATGAACCCGCCACCTTTTAAGAGGGGGGGGGGCTCCCATAAAAATGAAATATAAATTTCCTCATAACTCGAAATATGTGGGAGATTTTGGACTCTTGAATTTAGTTTATGATTGTTAAAGACCTCTCGCCCTTGTAGTAGGGTGATAAGGACTCTCATACAAATAAAACAGAAATTTTTGCGTAACTCAAAAACTAATCAAACTCGAGACTCTTCCATAAAACAGTAGTCAATAACAAGACCACAAAAACTAGCTATAATAACACTAGATCAATCAGAGCGAGACGCTCGCGAGTGATGCTGGCGAGCCACCGTAGGAAGCACCGGCCACTGGGGGAGGGGAGGGCAGCTCCCCGCAGAAAACACCACTGTCTAGGTTTATTTGTTTTCCTAGGTCTATTGACCTCTATTACTATCCTTCAGTTGGGTCCGAACGAGCGACAGCGAGTAATGAGAGGATGACCCCTGCGAATTGGTACCGCCATCCGGGGTGACATTGGGCCACGGGAGTGAGATTGTGCCAAAAACCAACAATGTTTGTTTCTAACAATAGATTAGATCTATACAAACTGATGGCTCAAATTCAAGATGATTTGAAACATAACATATTTATTTATAACGTGGAATGGAATACAAGTAATATTAGCGAACAGTTTGGCTTAAAAAGAGTTTCAAACTTTAGGGTTAAAAATACTGGGAAAAAACGTTGACAATAAATCGTTGTCCCATATAAACAGACTCAAACAAGAAATCGCATCAACTTGGTATTCTGAAGATAGATAAAGTATTCATTTACAATATTTTGAAAGGTTATGAGTTGGACGGCTTTTGATTACGAAATTTTTTTTTTCTAAATTTGGCGCTTTTCAAGCTTCACGGGGTGAGATTGTGCCAAACTATAACGATCGGTTCGGCGTGAGAAATTCACATACATAACAAAAATACGTCAGTGTACACCATTACACTTGCACTGCTTACTGGGGAACCCAATATTTTGACAATTTAGATTGCATTATCTTCTGAAGAGCAAACAGTATCGTAAGTCTGCTAAATAATTAAAATTCATGTTTACTTTTTCTCTAGAAATTTCAGACCTTTTGAAAAAACAGTTTAATATGAGACAAATATGCTTTACCTTATATATACTGTAGGTTTGAAAGGTGAGGCTGATTGCGTGCCCTCTGGCTGTAGCATCTCAAACGACATAAATAATTAATTTTGTTGAATGATCAAATAGATAAGTCTTATGCGTTTTTACGCCCCTTTCATTTCCCCTTTCTAAAGCCTGGAGACGCTGCTACATATTTACTAGCTGTCTATAAACAACGTACTTATTATTAGTTAACCTAAAAATAAAAAATAAGAAAACTTATCCAATTTAATTCTACTATGTGTATTTTATTCAATGACAGATACGTATTTCGCCTACGACTTGCAGGCTTCCTCAGTGTCTGTTTTCGAACTGATAGACACTGAGGAAGCCTGCAAGTCGTAGGCGAAATACGTATCTGTCATTGAATAAAATACACATAGTAGAATTAAATTGGATAAGTTTTCTTATTTTTTATTTTTAGGTTTCGTATTCTACTAAGATGCTCCAAAAACTTCAGTATTATTAGTTGTTGTAGACCCCCCGAGTAGTCCTCGTCCATACATTTTATTATAATCTGTAAGGTGCGTTGTTTTTGGTCGTCCCCCGAATTCTAATAGCCCACATGGTTAATGATCGGTGCCACACAAACTAGTTCCTATTGTTTTACATGTGTAATGTTCATAGATATGCTACTGTTTATTTATTAGGTATTCAGCTTAATTTTATGGTATGGCACAATGTCGCCCCCAAGAAGGGGTGAGATTCTGCCAAAGTTCAAGTAATTACAATATTATCTATGTTCATTGTAACTATACCATCTTTCTGGCAGTCACCCCGGCAGGCAGTACTTTCCACGAAAGTTTTTGTCCTATATTTTCACAACTTCCAATCAATTATTTCAACTATTTAATTACATTCATTTTCTTACCTGTTACTAGCAGAACTTATGATCACTGCTCACTTCACAAAATCTTTAATTTCACTCCTGGCCTTTAATCTAACTTTTTATTAACTTTAGCGATTCTCAACTTTCTGACTTCGAATGAATTTTTGCTTCTTCCGTCTGTCAAACTTTGCCCCCTGTTTCTTTGTTTTCCTCTCACGCGCAGTGCTGTCAGAATAACAGTCGTGATTAAATTAGCTAAAGAGCGAAACCGGCACTCACCTATATTGACTGCAAAGTGGGTGCGTCAACCTCCTTGACCTGATGCTGGCTTCCCCCCATACATATATACATACATACATATATACATACGTACAAATTACGACGAATTTTTAAGAATATCTCTGCTTCTATCATTTTGATATCGTTTTAGTAGCTTTTTATTTAGTTATTTTGTACTTCGCATAAGGGAGTAAATGTGTACCGGTGCTGTAATTGGATAACACATTCGACGCGAGATAGAGAATTGTGGGTTCAAGTCCCACCTGGACAGTCAATTATTTTTCAATGTTGGCATATAATTTTTCCCAGTTTTTTCAATGTTCGTTCTTCACAACAACACATTAGGGAGTAAATGTATGCAGTAAATGATCTCTGCTAACGAAGAATTGTTAAAACAAGCCGAAAGCTATTATTTTAAAATTTTAATCAAATTGCTAATTTAGTTTGCATTTTTATTTGTTATCCAACGGAGCATTTTGGCCCATGCGGCACTGCATTTTGAATCATTCCAGTCGATTTGGCTCTAGTAGTCCAAAATAAAGTGTGCGTAATGCATTAGCCAAAATGCATCGTTTACCCTATATCCTGCATTCAACTGAACATAACCCGATTACTTTACGGGACACATGTTCATAGTCCAAATCAAGACGAAGACAAGCTCTCTCTCTCTCTCTCTCTCTCTCTCTCTCTATCCCTCTATCTCTATCTATCTATCTCTCTAACTTTCTCTATCTATCTCTCTGTCTTTGAGTAAACTGAAGAGAAGCCAACACGTAGGGAAGGAGGGGGAGTAAGAGGGAACGTACGTATGTATGTTGTATGTATGTATGTATGAGAACTACCACCTATCTTATCAGAACAACTGTTCATAGCAATGGGTTCAGATTAATTTCTTTCAAAAATGATGGACAAGACAAGGCAGGAGGGACCCGTAGTGATGCCAATGTTTATTTCAGTCCACAATCATGGGTCACACCAAATTCTGGTTTTGGTTTTCAGAACGTCGCATAATCCATGCAAAATGGTTGATTATGCGACGTTCTGAAAAATAATGCCATTATTATGGGTAATTTTAGCTTTATCTGTTTATTAATGCATGAATATTATACTAATTGATTAATAAAATCTATTTATATAAGCGGCTTATGTCTGTACCGAAAATCAGGACTCTGACAGGACGTTATAAGAGGCTTATCGGTAACTGAAAACAGGCCCCTGACAGGACGTCATGCTTTCGTAGCATCGTTTATGCCCACAGTGCAATGGGTTGTATTCTCAATCACCTCAGTTACTGGTTGACTGCTGGACTGCTCGATTGCTCAACTGGTTGACTAGACTGGACTGGTCGATTAGACTACTCGATTTGATTGGTCGACTGGACTGCTCAACTGCACTGCTCGACTTAACTACTCGACTCGACTACTTGACACATTTGTTCGATTTACTACTCGACCCGACTGCTCGACTTACTACTCGACCCAACTGCTCGACTTAATTGCACGATTGAACTGCTCGATTGGACTATTCGATTCGACTGCTCGACTGAACTGCTTGAGTGGACAGCTTGATTCAAATACTCGACTAGACTGCTCGACTCAACTGCTTGACTTAACTGTGCGATTCGACGCTCGACTCAACTGCTTGATTCCACTGCTCGATTGGACTGCTCGACTCGACTTCACTACTTGACTCAACTGCTCGACTAAACTACTGGACTCAACTGCTTGACTCAACTACTCGAATAGACTATTCGAATCGGCTGCTCGACTCAACTGCTCAACCCGATTGCTCGAATCAACTGGTGGACCGGACTACTCGATTTAACTGACTCGACGAGACTGCTCGACTTATCCACTTGCCCCACTGCTCGACTCAACTGCTTGACTTAACTGTTAGATTCGACAGCTCTACTCGACTTGACTGCTCGATCCAACTGCTCGACTGGACTACTCGACTCAACTACTCGATTAAACTGTTCGACTGGATAGCTCGATTCAACTGTTCGGCTTTACTGCTCGATTCAACTGCTCGACTCAACTGCTCGACTGGATTGCTTGACTGAACAGCTTTATTCAACTGCTCAACTAGACTGCTCGACTCAACTGCTTGACTTCTATTTGATTCAACAGCTCGATTCAACTGCTCGACTGGACTACTCGACTCAACTGCTTGATTAAACTGTTCGACTGGACTACTCGGCTCCACTGCTCGATGAAACTGTTCGACAGGACTACTCGATTCAACTGCTCGACTCGGCTACTCGATTAAGCTGTTCGACTGGACCGCTTGATTCGTCTGCTCGATTCAACCGCTTTATTCGACTGCTCGACTGAACTGTTCGACTCAACTATTCGACTTAATTGCTCGACTGAATCGCTTAACCCGACCGCTCGACAAGACTGCTTGACTAAATTGTTCGATTCGAGTGCTAGACTCAACTGCTCAACTTAACTGCTCGACTGGACTACTCGACTCAACTGCCAGACTGGACTGCTCGATTCAACTGCTCGACTCAACTGCTCGACTGGACTGCTTGATTTAACTACTTGAGTTAATTGCTCCATTTTACTGTAAATTTTACATTAATTAATTTGACTTTGCACTGAAACCGCCCTTTACCCGTCGGTTTATTCTGCCTTTATTTTTACGCATAGTTTTGGAGTTTACGATTTTTATCACGTGAATTTTGGAATTTACGCAGAACGTGTGGTTCACGTAAACGCGGATTGAACAAACAAGTTTTTATGCGCGTTCAGGACTACCCACATATCACTTGAAACAACGGTACATAAGGACGGAATCATAAGGATGCACTGGAGATGTGCATTTACAAAGATTTACACAGTCTGCATCTGCTAAAAGTGCGTGGTAATGGTGAACTAGATACGTCATAAGGATGTCGAACACCGCCACATAGAAACAAACTAACATGATTGGGACAACATGATTTTTCAACAGGACGAAAATCCATAGTCGAAAACATTTAAAATATTATGTATATCTCAAATTGATTATCTTGATAATTCATCAACATCAGGTTACGTTGCTTTAGGCAAACTGACAATCTTTCGGGTAGCAGTTTGTTGGCTGTGCACAATCACTTTTGCCATCCCAACAGAAAAGTCCTCATAAAAGAAAACTATAAAATACCACCATGTTTCAAAACATTTTTCACTAGTGCGTTATTTTAAACTGCACTCAAAAAATTGACTCGTCCCATCCACTTGAAAACTCATGGTTTCAGGAGCTAGGTAATGGGAAAATTGATAAAATTAACTAGAATCGCACCTAAACCAGTTAGAATGAGTGCAAACTATCAACAATTCACGTAAACGTTACATGAAAAATGCGATAGATGAGAGTTACCTATGTTTTCACGTAAACTTGATGTGAAACCGATTTTTTTGAGTGTATCAAACAATGCACTGCTCTTAACGGCGTCATTCTATTTCTTACCATTCGACTTATTGAAAACACTTGAAAAATTTATACTCAAAAGAATCAATGACAAACAACATGGATTCACTTCGAACCAGGAGAACATGTCATACATTTCGAGCAGTTTGAGTAATCCTCCAATTCATGGTTTTAACTAGAAACATCATGGCGAATAGCATCAAGACAGGTTTTAGGGAATGTTCCCTCACTAAAATCGTCTCAATTTCTTAAGGTGCAAAAAAAGCAATGGCTAAATGTTGTCGGGTGAAAAGTGACGCCATTCAGCAATTGGAATGGATGATTCAGATTTCGCTGCCACATGGAGAGAGAAATATGAAAAACTTGTTAAGGCAACAAGAAGAACGCAATGAAGTCGAAATTTTAAAGCCATTTATAATGAAGCTGCATGAAGCAAATGGTAAGAATAATAGAAAAGTACAAAAAATAGAAAAGGAAAAACGAAAAAAAAGAAGAAGAAAAATCTTCGTTGCGCGTCACTTCGCATCGGTTCGAACAAAGAGAGGAAGCAAAATTTAATGGTACTAATACTATGGTAAAATACGGTTTAACCTAAAACAAACACATATCTACACCAAAGTAACGTCGGTTGATGCTATTGGTATGCAACGCAACGAACGTTCCATCTTGCTTTCATAGCTGAACGGCCTGTAATGTCATCTCTCTTTCCTATATGTAGCATTGCGCATTGACAAGTATTGGTAGCGTTATTTACCATGACGGTATCTGTTTCTTGCACTCCTTTGTCCTTCTGATAAGGGTATCTCACTCTTTACATACTTCCCCCTCCTTAAAGTTGCGCACGCGGAAATTTGACCGTGTGTGTTTTATATGCCCCAAGAAACGTTTCGATAATTTTAAAGATGTTAGAAAGGGGAAATTCCAACATACTGAAACAATGTTGGCCCACCCAAATGGTCTGCATATAACTGAGAAGGGTGGTAACGAATTATATATCACTTAGAGGCATCGTTGTATCTCTCTCACGTAAATGCAATGTATATGCGTTGTCTCGCTTGCACTCACATGTTACTAACAAGCTAAATTACGAGGGGAAATGGGTCTTATGTCGCTATAATCCACCGTTGTCACATTTTACATTCCAAAATCGCACACTCTTGATAAAGAGCCAAACAAGACCAAAAAGAAAAATATGTAAATTAATAGCGATTAAATAAAATTGATTCAATAACGAGACGACCAACAACAAAAGCCACGGGAAAAAAAGAGGAAGAACTTTTCGATGATTGTTCCGACACGTCGGACATATATTGCCTGCCTGCGAAGCGCGCAAATGGTGCCCCCGACCGGAGAGCTTTTATTATTGCTATTAGTACCCAAGCGTTGTAATTTAGTATTGGAGTTTCCTCCTCTATTACCATACAAGCCAGCAAGCGGCCGCACGCTCGACCGATGTTCTGGTGTGGGGGAAAGTGAAACACTGGCTTGCGGCACGGCGCGGTGGTGCGGCAATTTGTACGAGTGTGATTTGGTTGGCCTTCGTTCATCTTTTATTTTCCCGACGAACGCTCGCTTCGTGAGTGGACATTTTTTGCCACGTCGTTTCTCTCTGTTCTATTGCGGCGGCCAACTGTCGCCATATTGGATTTCAGAAAGCGAACAAAAAAATGCACGATTTGAGTGCTCGGATGGTATGTAAACCGTACAATTGCCCGTAAATTATGCGTAAATCTGCTCATCTAAACACGCTTGGATGCAAGGTTTGAGGACTTTAACTACTCAAACCTTCAGGAAAAAGCAAGTGGAATGGTAAAAAATTGAGTTATTCTAAAGCCGTCGGCATTTCGGAGCCGCTTTCTAACATCTTTTTGCAGTCTAGAAAGTAGCACTGTATTTTACGCAAGGAGATAAACTAGGATTAAACCGTTAATTTTTATATTTTTTGTAATTATTGGCAGTAATCTAAATCTTTTAGCAGAAAATGTGCCAGTCTATAATTTGCATTTACACCAAAACTTGAAAAGATGCATGTATGTTTCTAGTTTACTTCCAAACGAATTGCGACTAACAACTAGAGTTACAACCCCTATTTTACAACTATTTGGCAACTTTCCAGGTTTTATGCAATACAATGAACTCATATTAGCTTATAGTGAGCTGAAAAGATCCACATTGGATGCAATCGCATATTCAGCAATACTTGCAATACTTAGATACAATTTGTAAACTGGTACGTTTTAATCGATTACTACAAAACAAAGTAGTAACCCATCCAGGAAACAACTCCGTCTAATAGCCTGTTTCGTGAAGCTGCATAAATTTAAAACCAAAAACCTTTTAAATCTAATAACTTCGCAGAAAAACTTATTGCTTAAAGCTTCCGCAAACCGAAAAATTCCCAAAAATTCCACAGTGCCGTCGGCAGTCGAGAGCGGCCTTCTACCAGGGGGACATACCAGCCGGGAGGTACAACCAAATCCGGCTCGGTACGGTGCGATAGCATCTCGGTACCATTTGTCGGATGGTAGACAAAGCGAATGATCGGTAGAGAGAGTAAGCGGGACGCAGCGAAGAGTGAAAGGGCAAACAAAGAAGAAGAGAGGTGTGAGGCACAACAGCGGGCGCTACTGCGCTGCATTCGGCACACCATTCAACCGACGCACAATGAACGCAGCATTCGTCGCACGTATGGGTATGGGAGCTCGAAAGGTCAGTGTGCCATGATTCGATGACAGACAGCACGCCAACTTGAAAAACTTTGTGAATCTTCGAAAGGATTCCCGCCCACGCTGTCGCCACCGTGGGAGAAGGTTTCTGGCAGTCTCTCTCACTCCCTCTTTCGATCAATTGCAGCGTACGGATGACCGTAATTATAAACAATAACTTTCCCGGAAGCGAATGCCAACAAAGGTATTAAGTTTTACGAATGCGTCTTGTGAAGAGGCTACACGATTTCAATACTGCCGACGACGCAGGACGAACGAATTATAGGGATAAAAATGGTACCTACCGTCGGAAAGTATTAATAGATATGAACAGGAAAAATATGGCAACTGGCACAATGTGAATTCGCTTAAGCTGCTGGTGGGACGCAAAAAAAAGTTTGGCAACAGGGTAAAAATCGGGTAAAGTGCCATAGGTTTCTTAAAATTCGGAAAGTTTTCTTTTATCGGAAAATTAATTATTAAAAAATTTTGAACCGGACGAAAATTAATTATGTTTCATAGCTCACGGGCATGCAAAAATGCTATTGGAAAATATTCACTTTGATGAAAGGATTCAATTAGCTACTAATGAGCTAGTAGCGTTTAAGCACCGTAAATACAAAAGATACAACAAAATTGTAGATAATAACTAATTCTACAAATGTCCCATATATAATTTGGACAAATTTTGCTCGACTGAGACGGTACTGTCAAATGGATAAAAATTGAGTCAAAGTGATCGAACCATCCCTGCCAGGGCCTTTATTTTCATACTTCGAGAAAGCCTCCAGAAATGTCAGGATTACGACGTGCCCACACATCATATATTTTCGTGGTTTTGAGGACAGCATACGATACAGTCGAGCGCGAAGTGCGATGGTACATAATGCACGGGAATGGCTTTCCGGATAATCTGACGCGGCTGATCATACGGGGCACTCTCGAGGCTCTTCGAATCACGCAAAAGGTTGCGGCAAGGGGATGAACTGTTCTGTATGTTATTAGCATAGCTAATGAAAGTGTAATCCAAAGGGAGGGCAACGAAACACGAGGCATGACTTTTAGCAGAAGTAACCAGGGAAATTGACAGTGAGTGGCCCAAGATTTACTTAGACTAGACGACTGCTTGAAACAGCACGAATCACCCAAAGCTAATGCAAATATTTTCATTCTTTCGGACTTCGCATGTTTAAAAAAATCTGGGCATAAACCAAGTATCGCTGACCAAACTTTTTTGGATGAAGATATGGGCCAATTTTATCAACAGTTAAAGGAAAAATTATATCTGGAAGGTTTTCATAAACACTTCCAGTGTTGGAGAATTCCAAAGAAAAGCCACGAAAACTATATTCGGTCTTAGGAAAAACTTTCAATTTTTTTGTTGTCAAATAACATTTCCGTAATAAATTTTCACGGTCCTGGCTTATGGCTGAAACCTTAACGACTATTAATTGTTAATTGAAAAATTACCAGCATCTAACTGATGCTATCAAGCAAATTAAAAGCCCATAACCCATTTTGAAACGAAACCATCGCAAGCCACTAAATATTATAACTACCTTTGGAAATTACTACGTTAAAGTGCGTAACAGATTACTTTCCATTCTTGCATTGTCATACAAAGCTTTAAATTTGAAGAAGTTCCAACAGCAAGTTAACATAGTTGAACAAAAGGTAGCGATTGTTATGCAATTTCATAGCACGTTTTACTATCAAGACATCAATTTTATCTAGGTAGAGCAAACTTTTTCAATTAACTGTTCTATCGGTTTTTCTGCACTGTTCTATACTCAGGAAAGTGGGTTAAAAGGAGTGTAAATTTTCACGCAAGTTTAGCAGTTGACATGTATGTCATTAGGAGCCATTTAAATTACGTGTATGTCAGTTATCTAGATTATCTAGATTTTATGCATTTAATTTTAAGCTACGTCTTGCAAAGTTTAATTAAGTCAAAGTTGATTTCGGCCTCTATACAATCGCTCATTTTGGATACTACCGTCGTTGTCACGCAATTCCATTTCCTACTCGCCGGACGCTTCCATCTTTTAGCGATTAGTTAGTTCAGTGAGGCTGGATTACTGTACTCTCGTTATGGCGTTTTGTAACTACTAGTGACTACCACTACTACATCTCCATAGTTACTTAGAATTCTATATTACAGATTGTATATATTTATAAATATTTGAAACTGTTTTTCGCAGCCTCTAACATGATTTTAGTAATTCATGTCGATTTCCATTGACAAGGACTGAAAAGTTGCACCTACCAGTCAAAAGAACATAATTACTTGTATGTACATCAGGATACAAACAATACCTAGAAATAAAGAATTTAACTATTAAACATAAATAATATGCCAACCATTGATGAAAAGTGCAACGAGTTTCACTCACCCTATAACCGATTTACCACCACACGTTCAGCATCGTTCATACTTCTGTTCGCTTTAATACCTGCTCAGCACGGTGCACAATTCTATCAAATATGTTTCCATTTTTGTTTACGTCTGCACCACTCATACCATCTCGGCATTATTAACCCGCGCTACGAACACTAATACCTATTCGCTACTGATTGAGAATTATTCAAAATCAAAATAAATAACACACATTAGAGCAGCAGTAGAAATAAACAAAAATAAAAGTTCGACCAGCAAAAAATCAAAACTGGCACTGTCGGTGCTCGTCACGAGAACTGAAACTTGATTCCCTGCTGGACGGGACAGGGCTACAGATCTGTCGGTCGGTCACCATCCGTCCGTCTCGAACTGATAGTCATCTCGTGTGTTGGTGTGAATGACATAAGCCCATAGTGAATTTCTTTTGCTTGTCTCCCGCCTTCGGTCACGTTTGAGATTGTGGTTCCAGCGATAGGTAAGAGTGGCAAATATTTGCCAAATACCGTGTGCATCATGCATGATTTTCTCTTTGGTTCCTAAAACCGGTGACCGTTTGTTTCAAGTGCCATTGTAATCAGTATTCTATTCGGTTTGTTATCGCTCGCCTGCCTGCTGTTCTAGTGATACGACGTATACTATAATTATGCAAACTTTCACGAAATTACTGATTCAATAGCAGTCGATTGAACTGCAGCAGTCGTGAGCGGAGCCAATTTCAATCCCTACAGTTGAAGTGAACCACCAATTAGCTGTTTCTCGAGTGCCATTGAGCCGCACAATTTGAACTTATTTTCTGTGAGTACAATTGCTTCTTGTTGCAAATCTTTCTTAGCTTGTATTAATATAATTTTGAATAGAGTCATAATATAATTAGCAACAATCATCCCAAACTGTCAAAGTGTACCATAAATCATCCCGAAGTAAGAGATTAAATTATCGATTTTTCCGCTGGGATGAATGCACTCTCAGTTTGCTGAAAATTAGGTTACATATATATGATCGATCAGCGAGATAAACATCGTCCTCTACACACCCCTAGGACTTTTCCTGCCAGTTGTGTCAGTGCAGTGGAGGGAGCAAATTGCGTTTCCTTGACCTTGACGCTCTCGCCAGCCGACGAGGCATCAGTTCAGTTTGCGCATTATGAGGCAAAAACAACCTTCCAGTTACTCGGGTCGGATGATTGCTGTCAGTGCCGAATTTGATGCCTGCTGCTGCTCGTCAGCAGCGATGCCAGCTATGCAGACACTTGAGTACCCAAAAACTTCGGTACACTCAATTCCGCAAATTATAAAGAATTAACAAATGGATGAATAACTCTTGAATTACTCAACTAGTAGGAATCTCCAAATTTAATGACTTCCAACATTATGCATGCACAGACGGCCGTACAACTGGCATCACTACTTAGCAGACTGCTTTGGCTATCACCTATGTAGTTGTACTTTTCTTGCGTTGCGGCAATTGGTAGTGCTGGTATTGGTGATGTCGCCGTTACTGGTATTAATGCAATAGCCGACTTTTACTGTTTCCACTTCATACTACAGTATTCGAAAAACGAACTGAGAGGAACTGCATGCAGGAGGTAAAATTGAATTTCCATCGGTTACGGCCTCAAGCCTGTGGTTCCGTCATTTATGAACAACTTGTGGAACCGGAACGACAGCAAGCGAGCAGCAGTGGCAGAGAGCATGCGAAAAAAGCAATCAGAACACCGTGAACGTCATCGTTTTCATTCAGTCTGAGCCGGAATGGGACGGATATCAAATTCAGACAGCAGCAGACCGGCCGGAAAACTGTGAAAGTATGTGTGTTTGTGTGCGGGTTTGCGTGTGGGAAAATACCTGACCAAACCGTGGCTGACCGACGATGTGCTGTCTTGTGTCGAATTACAAGTGATGTTTCGCTGCGAGTTTGTTGAACCTTTCCGGCTAGCGGAATTCAGTTTACGTTGCGAAAAACTGCTCTCTACGTGCAATTTGCTTGCATGCAAATGGAAACAGAATGCTAGCAATAACGTGTACAATTTTAGCAATGATTCCCAGACTTTTGAAGAAGAGCACTCGAAAATGTCTTTCTAATGATATGATGTAGCAAAGCACAAATTTCCCGATAACTGCGGATAACGTATCAAAAACGCAATTAATTTTTACCTAAAATATTACGTAAAAGTGACAAAATGGGATTGAGCAAATTGTTATACGTTTTGATTGAAAAATATTTGATTAACCTAAATACTGTAAGCCGACGGAACGTTGGCATGTAGTAAATCCAGAAATAACGATAATTATGAACAATACTTTCCAACGATGGATAATTACAAGACGTGTTTTTGTTATCAATTAACAACAAATTGCTCTGGGCGCCTCTTGTTTCGTGGAAAAATTCCTATGCCGTCGGCTTGTTCTTCGTTAATTGTTATGCTATCTCTCTCACCTCAGAAAAGGCCACGTTTTAATTTTCACCTGAAAAGAAAAAAGACAATTTAGTCAATAACATGAGCTGGGAATCATGTGGTAGTGTCAGCACAGCTTAGCTGAGACTGACTGTACTTTAACGTTTTTGCAGTTGATGTAGAATTAATTGTGGAGAATAGGCAAGGAAATTATTAGTCATTAAGCACAATGAATAGGGAAGAATTCAATTATATTAGGAAAGATATTTATAGGTTATTCGATATCTACTATTCCATTTATTTCAACGAATTTTTTAACATTTGGGGCTCACTTTAAAAAATTACAGAGTTTCGAGAAACTTTTAACACGAAAAACTTTGATGCCGTCGACCAAATAAACCAGGCAATTAACACTACGATTACTCGTAATAACGGAAGGCTTCGTCTTTTCTGAAGGTATCAGTCCAACTGACCAAAGCTACAATATTGATACATCATACATATATCGCTTGAATCGAAGTTAACATGCCAATCCCTATGTTGCTGTTGATGATTGCTAGAAAAACAACGACAAAACATTAAATCTTGAAAAACGAAAGAGAAACGAAAGATAACCATGAACATTTAAAAATTGTCTAATTATATTTTTCCTCCATCTGTTCGAATGTTTCCTGCTGGGAGGTATCCCAAGTTCAACTCTGATGAAATAATTGGTATCCTTGAGGAGTTTCATCCTGCTGACTCCGAAGCCATTAGTACCGAAGTACTGGTAGAGAGGGACGATTTTTTACTGCTTTTTATTCACTGATCTTCGACTATTTCGGTAAACTTTCAGTTTATAAACTGAAAGATCTATCGAAACCTGCTAATTTGTATCCAATCGTGAAGCTGGTGCGGCTGTTAGAGTTGTGGTTCAAACCAAAATGAGAAGAATGACATTGATGTTACGGGTTTGTAATAAAGTTTGTAACAAAGTCCGCTTAGCCTCGAAAAAGACATGACTGAAAGCCAGATCGAATCTTGCATGCTCATATTACTGAAGTGATTTTAACATTGTCAATACGATTGTTTCTTAAATAATGAATACTCATCACTTCCCCTCTCCCTATGTAACAACAAGTAACGCAAACTCAACCCCCCTCCCCCTCACAATAATGTGCTAGGTAATTTGTTAAAGATTGATTGATTTTTGACTCGTTGCTTTGTAATCCAATGCTTCTGGCATCCGTCGTTCCAAGGTTTATAGATATGATTCTAAGGTCGGCTGCGGAGACTAGGAACACGCTCGTCGCATTACACCTTCAATAGCGATGTTAAATAACATACAGGGCAGTCCATCCCCTTGCCGCAAGCCTTTATGCAATAAGGACTCAAGAATATCGATGAATACCGAAAGATGCACGTAACACATCTCTTCTTCCAGGGTAGCTTTGATCAACCGCATCAGTTTATCTGATAACCCGTTCTCATGCATTATAGCTTTTTGCGCTGGACTACATCGTATGCTGCCTTGAAACCCATGACAATCAGATGCGTGGGCGCACTGTATTATAGTATCTATCAGCCGATAGTCCAGGTGATTGTTGCCGTATCAAGAATTCCTCTCCATTGTACTCGGTCCTGGGCTACTCGTCGCCAATTCGTTGCGCTTCTCGGCACGCGCAAATCGGCATCAACCCACCCGAGCCATCTGGCACGTTGGGCCCCTCTATTCCTAGTGCCGATGGGAATCTTGAAGAGAACGGATGTCACTGTACAGTCGTCCGGCATCCTTGCGATCTGGCCGGCTCACCATAGTCTCCTAACTTTCGTTAGGTGTACGATGGGAATCTCTTCAAGTAGTGCATGCTACTCCTGGTTCATTCGCCTACGCCACTCTCCGCTATCCGTTTGTACTCCGCCAAAAGTAGTCCGCAATAACTTTCGTTCGAATACGGTAAGTGCACAATATGTCTTCCGTAAGCGAAATGGCTGTCTCAAGTCCGTAGAGGACTACCAGTCTGATTAGCGTTTTATACATCTTACTCTTTGATTGAAGCGTCTCGCGGAGAGAAAAGTAGGCTCGATTTAAACCTTGAATTCGTCATTAAATCTCGTTATTCGTATTATTGAAGAGGAGGAAGATTTTATCCGTGATAGCACGGGCCCCTATGAAACTCGCCTGATGCTGCCCCACGAAAACCTCGGTATAGGTAATAGGTGACGTAACAAGATCTAGGAGCACTTTGCTTTTGTATCCACTCCTCCGGTAGTTTCGTCTCCTCCCAAAGCCTTGAAATTATCCAGCAGTGAAGTGCCGTTGCTAGTGGTTCTTTGCCAATTTTGTAGAGTTCTGTCGAGCGTCGGTCCTTTCAGGCAACTTTATTATTCTACAGTTGGCCGATTCCTTATCGGATCTCTTGAAGATCGGGAGCTGCAATACTGTTACCGTTGGTTGGCACTGTTAGCTTAGCTTCCGTTTCATCTCCTCCTGGTATATCATCATTGAGATGCGCATCGAAGAACTGCTTCCACCTGTCGACCACCTCGTGCTCGATAGACTGACTAATTTGTTAGATCAGTGTTTTACCACAAGGTAAACTGGGAGGGAGCCAAATGATTTCATTTATTTCCGTTGGATTACCCAGAGGTCTCCCAACATGTTTGACATTAGAAAACCTGGATTTTCTGAGTAGTAACAGTAATTTTATAGGTTATGATAAATTAATTCAGATTAATCAATTGGCTAGACAGGCTTTCGTCGTGCTCTGAACACAATTCTCGGCGGTTCACTGGCAAAGCGCAGAAGACGAATCAATTGGCTCTCTCTCTTTCTCTGTTAGATGTTACTGTGGATTCTGCTCCTACCTAGTAAGATTATTAGATTGTTGACGTCGTAGTCATGTGCAGGACCTTTAATTATCACCGAATTTCAAACAAAACAGAAAATCTTTTTTCTTAGCATACATTGTTTTTTATGCCTCTGAGTTTCGTATGTACAACTGCACAGTGATTTTCATCGTAGTATACAAGTTCAATATATCGTGAAAATAGAACAGGAGAAAGTGATTTTCAAATCCACAAGGTGATATTCACTTCAGGAAAAAAACAATTTTAAATGCAGTAAATGAAAAGAAAAATCTTATGTCCAACAGCTGAACGCAAAAAAAGCAAAGCCATGGGTTTATACCGTCTTTAGACATTACCCTTCTTTATCGACAGACTTCGCAGCCAGCTGTTAGAGTACAGGAAAATTACGGGGCCAGTGCAACAATCCTACTGACTCTAACTAGCAAGCACCGCCTAGCCGAGATTCGAACATACGACGACTGGCTTGTTAGACCAGCATCGTACCTCGAAGCTAGTTGGGCTAGCACTACAGCTGAACGCAATAGATGCTAAATAACAACATAAATTTTTTTATTGATTTTCACTGCTCAAACGTGAATATCAGTTTGTTACAATATCACAGGGCGCTGATATTGTATATTCTCGTGCATGAAGTTCATGCTTGCTGCATTTAGTTATTATGTACGTTTGATCAAAGCAAGCAGATTTTCAATGCAAGGTAGACTGATAATCCAGAAGTTTGAACGCTATGCTGATGAATATTAACAGCACTGGTCATGTGTCGTTAGCGTCGTATTCGTGCTGTGTGCATCATTGTTATGTGTTGTGGTGTTGTTAACGTGGTTGTTGTTTTATTGACGTCGTTGTCGCGGGTCAACTAACAAACTGATTGACTACTACAATATCAATGACCCGCATCCCACATCTTCCCTCTTCTCTATAAATGAAAAATTTTGATTGATTTTTAAAAATTTATTTAGATTTACAATGGTCCAAATCCTCGCGCTCGCAGACTTGAATATAACTGCTTAAATAAGCTGGACGGTTGCGGCCTTTTTACGGGTTGCCGACTGAATAATGTAATTGATCTCATATCCGTAAGTCCTAGCAGATTAAGCCAGGGCTTTGTTTGACAGCCCCTCAATAAGCTGTGCTCTGACAAACCGCTCTTGGTCCACTATACTATAGCCGCAGAGTCTGACTTTTTCGATCAACTTGGCATGAAAACCAATCACCGATCCTCCCTGTCCTTGGCGCATGTTGGAAAAGGTATAATGTTCTGCATGATTCAAAGATTCAGTGATAACGAAAACATTTGAGTTTCTTGAGCCCGAAGATGTCTGAATTTGCTCATCAAGAACACTGACCTCAGAGTCTGTAATGTACTCGGGTGCTCGGACATAACTTCCTTCGCTGACCATTTTGAGAACAAATGTATCTGTAACAGCTGAACAGATATAAGATACGGAAGCTATTTCAAGGTACTCAATTTACAATTGAAAGATTAGAGTGTACGTTTGTTTGATGTACCTTAAATTTGATTGTACGTAAACGCTAAATTATTCTCATTACGTGCCAGTGTCATTATCGCTATGCTCGACTTTACATACAAATTCGTCTTGAAACAAGCTTACATCTAGTGATTGATCACGGATGTGGACTTCTCGATCGCACATTTAAAACAACAAACTATAGTTTCCTGCTAGGCGGTTATCCCAACCCGCACTCGTGGTCATCCCGAACATACGAGTCATTACTATTCAATCATGTTTTGGCTGTTATCCCAACGCGCCATTCTTATGGTCGTCCCGAACTCACAATTGTGGTCGTCCCAAACTCACACACAGTAACAAAAGTCTCTCCTAAGGCGGTTATCCCAACGCGCCATTTTTGTGGTCTTCCCGAACTCACAATCCTCCTAAGACGGTTATCCAAACGCGCATGTGTGGTCATCCCGAAGACACTTCAAAACTTTTTTCCCATAAGCCATTTTTTCAGTCAAATCTACCTTTTTACATTTTTTTGTTTGAAAAAAAAAATTCTCTGCCGTTCAGAGGATACAAAACTGATTTCGATAGTAGGATCGCCAAATGTGGAATCTGCTCCTACCTAGTAAGATTATTAGTCTTTCTTCAGTCTTCTTGCAAGCTTACGGGAAAAACAACTTGTTGACTGCTTCGCTGTTCGAGGTTCAATGTTGCAATTTTCCAAACTAGCCTGCGGTACCTTTGTTGACGTTGTAGTCATGTGTCGTGTTGTTAGCGTCATACTCATGCTGTGTGCATCGTTGTTACGTATTGTGTTGTTAACGTCGTTGTTGTTTTATTGGCGTCGTTGGCGTGGGTCAACTAACAAACTCATTGACTACTATAATATCAATGACCCGCATCCCACAGTTACCTTCTCCGACAAGCGACGAGGAACAGTATTCAGGCATCATTCGGAGGAATAAAAAACGGTTGAACAGAAAACAAAAGCTGTTGGTCGTTGTGAAAAGTAGATTGCTCAGTCTCTGTATGCTTAAGATGAGCAAAATTAATGTAAACCAAAGAAATACCATGCGAAATTTTGATTAGGTTGAATTCTTTAAAGAGGGGACAGATATTCGTTTGACGGTGGAAGAATGTCATATAATAAGATTGTTTAAGAGCAAGCCATATTAGGATCGCTCAAAAGCGACACTGATAAGTCGATTTGAAAAAATAGTGCAAAGTTCCCTCCTCCACGGGAGGATATTTTCGGTCTGTTTCAAAATTCAGCCTATTTTCCTTTCCTTTCGCTAAATAAATACTTTGCCAATATATAACTTTAACATGTTACAACTATTTTCTCAAAAATATAACTAATCTACTGTTTTTTGTTAAAAGAAATCCTTTAGAACTAGACCTAGACCCTATTCAGAAGGGAAAATGTTGTACTTTCACATGATAAAAAGGTTAATTTAGATAGGCCGGAGTCTGCAGTTGTTATTGGCACGACAACACTGAGCCAGTAGAGCGTCATGCCACTCCTATAAATAATGCCACTAAAAATATTGTATTGCAGCAGCCATGGTTATCTAAGCGAAACGTTCCGCTACTTGACTGGTCAAATGATCGACAGTACATATTTCAGGTTTAAGGTAGCAAATAAGAAAAGCTGGTCTAAAATCGACATGGTAACACTTGGAAAACCGTCGGATTTAATTTCCAGTCGAATTTTGGGAGAGATCCGAAATGAAGGCGGTCATACAAAAGATTAATTTCGGATTGAATTTGAAATTTCCAGCGAAACATTTATTTATTCACTGAAATTTGGCGGTACGACTAAACAAGTATATACTCCATTTTCACATAATTAAGTTATTTTCTTTGCAAATAGTGAGTTCGAGTTATTTTAAATGAATTAATTTTAAACAAATAAACAAAACACGCCTTTTGAAACCAAAATGGAGCAATGAACTACTTGCATTTTATTTAAACAACAATTAAGGACAAATAGAGTGCAGTGAAACGAATGTCTACCACTGTATGTACCCTTCTAGTGTACCCCAAGGTTTACATCTGAGTACTCTTCTATTTACTTTACGTTAATGACGTTTCCTTTCCATGAAATCTATTTGTATGCTTGTATAAGCAGATGACAGAAAACTGTTCATAAAACTAAATAATAATAAGATCAGTTCATTCTACAAAAAATTGTACTGGCTATAAACTTCTACCACGAAACAGAAAATTAGATTCAAACAATAATGTAATGACCAAAAAGCGGTAAAAGATCGAATTTGTATCTCTTTTGATAGGTCTATTTTGACTTGAAAAATAATAACCTAAACATGAAAATCAAGAATAGATTTGTAAAATACTTAATTTTTTTATTGCTTGTTTAAGAAATTTCATCCTCTTCAGTTGCCCAGCGTCGAAAGGACAAAAACTCGATAAAATATTTGTGAAGGCCTAACCTATCGGAAAATTTTCACCAACAAAAAATTAAAAATCGTTGAATAAGGATAGAATATTTTGATAAGTTTGCATGAGTTAGAGCATAGTTGCTTTGACTTCTGTTTGGACCACCCTGAAAAATTTTGTGAAAAGCTTATTCCAAATGATATGATTGTTGGATTGCTGAGAAAGTTCGTTTCGCGATGCTTAGTTCATTACATTAATAGACATTAATTTTGGAAACAGGAAAATCGAATAGTTCGACCAAAACTTCGATAGTTCGAAACAAAAAAATCTCTATTGCGAATCTCTTATCACTATACTGTGAAATGACAAACAAGAAAAAATATTTTAACAAACTACCATGAAGTGGAACATACTTTTTTATGCTATTTTCAATACTCCGTCCATATGCGGACCGTCATTTTCTTCAATGACTCTTTTGCTACTTAAGATGATTGTTTGACAAGAACTAGGCTAATGCTAATAAAGTGTTGGGTTGGGTTGAGATTTATACCTGACCTGGAACAAAATAAATTGTGCCCTTGGATGCGCAATAGCTTGGTGTGAATAATTTCAAGCAGCCGTAAATGGGCTGCGAAACTTTACTTCAGCGGAAGGAGGAAGTGTTTCACGATATAATCACATTTAACCAAAACAACAAGGTTTGCGAAATTTAATACCAGTTTCTTTCATTTCCGTCCATGCCGGCCACTAGTGGACAATTTCTTCGGAACTGCGAACTGGAGTACAGGTAAATAGAAGAAAGAAACCGTCGCTTGCGATGCAATCTGTTCTTTGCGTATGCAATTTGAATTGAAGTTCATTCAAAACCAGAAAATATAGTCGGAAATACCTAAAACAACCAATAAAAGCATCATCAAACTTTTCGATTAAGGGATGGTAATACAGGCGTAAATAAATTTCGCGCCAACTCAATCAAAGGTTGGCATCAGCTTCTCAAAATTCAATGAAACTTTGTGTGGGTAAAGAGTTCCTGTAAAATAGTCCAGACTAACTTTTGGAAAGCGCTCAAATTTTGTCACTTTTTTATATAAAATGTAATTTGAAAATAATAGTACGTACATAACATGATCTATGGGTGGCTTTTATAAAATATCTTGAATTTTCCAAAAAAAATACTGAAAAAAATAAAATTTCCACAAATTTCTACACTGAAAAAATGCATTTAAAAAATCAATTTTCCAAAATAGTCCGTTTTAGTAATTGATCTTTTTTTTTTAAGATATGCGGCCAACAAGTCTTTTTTACTTCGCAAAATGCACATTTTTAAGGGATAAAGTTTTTCTAACAAAAATTTTTTCTTGTCCATAATGAAAAAAGCGTAATTTTACTAACTTACTAATCAACCCAATTAGTGAACTGTACTCTAGAAGCATCTCTGCCATAGGAAGGGCCAAATATGATACGCGAAAGATTCACATCTGAGACTCATGGCACTCATACGACCAGAACGCCAAAAAACGCGTCTAAGTTAATTTCAGCACAAGTGCGAAAATGTGCTTAAAAATTTATAACTGCCAAACTTTCACCCCCCGCTGGGTGTTGCTCCATACCGTCGCGTCATCGCATCGCGCCGGCATATGGGTGCGGAAAACAACCAACAGCATCTAGAAATCTAGGAATCGATGGCCCCATACTTTTCCGATCTTTTGCTTTCCGATTTTATTCGACCGACAGCGTCAGCACAAGCACAGCAGTCAAGAGCAGACCTGTGCTCTGGTTTCCTTCTAGAATGAGATACCTACATCAGACAGAGCGACCTTCCGGAGTCGACGTCGTCGTTCTCGTGGGAGATAGCGTAAACTTGACAGGCACACAGTCACACACTGTAAAGCATTCGCCTTCGCTTCGGAAGCACTGGGGAAAGCACTCTGCGAGCTAGTGGAGAGAGTACGAAATACCGGATATTAAAGGGGAACTGTTATTCTAGGAGGCACACTGCATCTTGGTTTTAGTAATTTTTTCGTGACCATCTAGAGACTGTTGAAACAGTTATTATGAAGTAGCAAAATAACTGTCTAAAACACAAAAAAAAACAGTTTTGCGAAGAAGTGCTGTTTCAAGAACTCATCTCCATTCATCTCGAAGAAGTTACTAGAATAAAATATAGACTTGTAAAACAATTGCAGAAACAAAATTTAACTATCAATACGGTAGTAAACCGAACTAAGAATTGAAATTGAAATGACAGAATATAACCAACGTTTTCAGCTTTGCGAAAAGTTATCTGCTTGTTTAACCCTCTACCTGCGAGGCAACATTGTAAAAACGATACTATCAGGCGAATTACTTTTTTCTGTGAAAGAAGAGTCAAAAGAACCTGCCTTTGGAATCCTCAAGAAAAGTTTTCTTGTGGCAAAAAAAGATCAATTTTCTTCCAGCACAATTTAAAGATATGGACTTCTTCGCCACTTCATGCCGAGAAAACTAGAGTGAACCGCCTTTTTTTGCCAAAAAAAAAACTGCTAGAAACATACGCAAGGTGTGAACAAGTACCACACTGCTTATATAAATGTCTTACTTTTGCCAGCAAAGGATTGAACCTAGTAGAGATGGTCGGGTAGCGGAAAATTTGCCCGAAACCCGCACCCGTACCCGTGCCCGCCGGGTTCGGGTCGGGTTCGGGTATTGAAAAAAATAATTTGCGGGTTCGGGTCGGGTACGGGTTCCTAAGTTTTGTTTTTGAAATCGGGTACGGGTCGGGTCGGGTATCCCTATTGACCACATTTAACACTAAAGATGGTCGGGTACCCGGGCCCGTCCCGTACCCGTTGGGTTGCGGTCGGCTTCGGGTATCAAAAATTATAAACTTGCGGGTTCGAGTCGGGTACGGGTTTTCAATTTTTTTCTTGATCGGGTACGGGTCGGGTTCGGGTATTCAAATTTTCATACCCGACCATCTCTAGAACCTAGTTTAGCAGCATTTTGAAATTTAAAGAAAAGAACTTTTTTTACGACAAAAATCCTCACTGTGCAGTGCTTCGACGCGGGCCTCACTAAAAATTCACGATTGAAATACTGAGTCGTACATAAAGTTCCTGGATAATTGGGAGGTATTACGTACGTTAAGGCATATTTGCCATATGTTTATAAGCATGCAGCGTGCTTCACATGATGGAAGAGGAAATGATGTCCAATTTAATTTACAAAATAGAAATTGTTTTCTATTCTTTGATACCATACAATGTAGCTGTATTCCAGTATTGACCTCACACAGACGAAATCAGTACACTGATCTATTGTGATATCGCCCGGGTGTACTGTGTAACCCGCAGTGCATTTCTTCTTGCTGTAATCGCTATTGCAGAGGTGGGCACAATTCCGCTAATCCGCTAACAGCTAATTAGCTCAGCTAACATTTTGGTTAGCGGTTAGCGTTTTCGCTAATTTTTATAACCGTTAGCGTTTTTGTTAGCTTCCGCTAAATTTATGTACCGCTAAATAAACCGCTAACTTTTTTTTGGCAGAAGGAAAATTTGTGAGAAATATCACACAGGCTTCGGTTGAAAGGTTCCAAATTCCAAACTTTTGTACGTACTTTACCAGCCAAGAGCCGGGGTGGCTCTTACCGTATCAAGAATTCCTCTCCATTGTACTTCTGGGGTGACATTGCGATTCTCGTTTCGAGTGATTTTGGTTCGGTTCGCCCATTCGTTTAGCGTGGTCGAAACGAACCAAAATCACACGAGAATCGCAATGTCACCCCTGGGTCTTGGGCTACTCGTTTCCAAATCGTTACGCGTCTCGGCACATGCAAGTCGGCTTCAACCTGGTCAAGCCATCTAACTCGTTTGGCCCCTCTATTCCTGGTGCCGGTGGGGCTCTTGTAGAGAACAGATTTTACTGCACAATCGTTCGGTATCCTTGCGATGTGGCCGGCCACAGTAGTCTCCCAACTTTTTCCAAATAGTGACAACTCATGGTGCATACGCCTATGCCACTCTCCGCTATCCGTTTGTACTCCGCCAAAAATAGTTCGCAATACCTTCCGTTCAAATACGGCAAGTGCACTTCCGTAAACAAAGTTGCTGTCTCAAGTCCGTAGAGGACTACTTTTGTACGCGGTCTCAAATAAATCGATATTTAAAAAAATTCGAGGCCTCCAAAATTCACTGAAAACATCAAGGGAGATTTTTCAATTTTCTCGGACATCACTAGTTTAATAAATTCATAAGTGTTGGGCCAATTATCAACGCAATAAAGTTTTCACAACAACCAAGGACAATTATTATCAACAAAATATGTTTTTACAAATTTTCTACCTGCTAATTCCCTTTATTCTGATTTCATTGTATTTTTACTAAAAACTTGAAATTTTATTACTACCTTTGAAACAAAAATTATCTTTTATTGCCGAAATCAGCGCTTTTCGCTTAAGTAATGTTGATTCTACAGTGCTAACAAATTTAGCTGTTAGCGGTTAGCGTTAGCTTCCGCTAAATTGTTGATTGATTTAGCGGTTATCGAAGCTAACGTTTTGATTTAGCGAATTAGCTGTTAGCGAAGCTAAAATTTCGGTTAGCGGTGCCCACCTCTGCTATTGAGTAACCGATATGCTTGTTGAATGTTATGCGTGTGTAATTGGGTTTACCCTTCCTTCAATGCTCTCTACTTTACAATGATAATACATAAAACCATTTTTTTGGGAGTGGTTTTAACCCAAAGGGTCATTCACCATCATAAAACTATTTTATAACTCATCAAATTTACATCCTAGCGATCTGTAGAGAAAATTGTGCCTTTAGAAAGGTTTCTTAATCAACCGTCTTCTTAAAAAAAACTTTTTACATCGCTAAGGTAACCGTGTACCCACCTTTTTTGGTGATATAAATTTTTGTTTTTCCAGTTGCGCCCGAAAAGGTATGGTGTCTTCATCAAAGATGAAGTACAGTAACCCTATAGCTCTTTCTCTTAACAAGCTATAAAAAAATTATTGAACAAAATAAAACCAATTTTAATTGATTTTTTTCTTAAATTTCTTTGGAAATATCCTGATGGAAATTTTTTATAGGCCAAATCTGTAGTACTTAATTTTTCCCTAAGTTGCCCGAAATTTAAAAAAAAATGTTTGGATTGTGAGATTTTTTAAAAATATTTTTTAACTTATTAAATATGCGTTCTAACGACAAACAGTCTTTAGAAAAAGTGTTTGTTAACATCTATTTATATAAGATCTATTTATTTAAGAGGCTTATGTCTGTACCGAAAAACAGGACTCTGACAGGACGTCATAAAAGGCTTATCGGCAACTAAAAACAGGTCCCTGACAAGACGTCATGCTTTCGTAGCAATGGGTTCTGTTCTCATTCTCAGTCACCTCACTGATCGACTGCTGAACTGTTCGATTGCTCAACTGGTTGACTAGACTGCTCGACTGGACTGGTCGATTAGACTGCTCGACTGGACTGGTCGATTAGACTGCTCGATTTAACTGAACTGCTCGACTCAACTGCTTGATTAGATAGATCGACTTGACTGCTTGACTGAACAGCTTAATTTAACTGCTCGAGTGGACTACTCGACTTAACTACTCGATTCGACTGCTTGACACATTTGTTTGACTTGCTACTCGACCCGACTGCTCAACTTAACTGCACGATAGAAATGCTCGACTCAACTGTTCGATTCGACGCTCGCCTTAACTGCTTGATTAAACTGCTCGACTGGACTATTCAATGCAACTGCTCGACTCGAATGAACTGCTTGACTTAACTACTCGATTGGACTGTTCGGCTGCTCGACTTACCTGCTGAACCTGATTGCTCGATTTAACTGCTCGACTGGACTACTCGATTTGATTGAACAGCTCGACTAGACTGCTCGACTTAGTCACTCAACCCGACTGCTCGATTTAACCTTTTGATTCGACAGCTCGACTTAACTACTCAATTCAACTGCTCGATTGGACTACTCGACTGAACTGCTCGACTCAACTGTTCGATTTAACTGCTCGACTCAAGCGCTCGACTAGACTACTCGATTCAACTGCTCGACTGGACTACTCGACTTAACTGCTCGACTGGATTTTTTTTGTGTGGATATTATCACTATAACCAGCATTTTGATCTATTGTGATCTTATCCAGGTGTTGTTCCGCACTTCGTTGTTATTGCAGTATCGCTATAGAGTGAGCGAACTGCTTATTATCCGTGCTTAAAGTGTCGGTGTATTTTCACCCCTTTTTCCCTCTACACAACAAGCTATAATTTGCCCTTGAACAAGCGGCTTCATTCGCACCTCAAGCAAGTACCACTCTTACAACTTACCTTGGCAAGAGGCTTTCATTGTTAGTAAATGCAGAATGCAGAAGGAAGAATGAGGAGGGGCCTGGGAATAAACCCATGCTAAAGTCACTTAACATCGAATGGCCTGATTCTACTAAGATTCGAACCCTCGGCTCGACTGGATTGCTCGATTTAACTGCTCGATTTGACTGTTTGACTTGACTGTTCGACTCGAATGCTCGACCACTCTGCTTGACTCGATTGCTTGACTCGACTGCTCGACTCGCCTGCTCATCTCGATTGCTAGTCGCGATATCATATGGTCGGTGTTAAATCAGACCGGACCAAGGCGCAAAATTGAAAAAAATGAATTAATGATAGCAAACGATCACGAATTTTCTAAACAACATTTTACTCTAATCAGACTACATAAATGTTGCAAACAGCCAGAAGTTTTTATTCAGTTAAATAAAATCCAATACGACCATAAAAACTTTTATGTACAATATCTTAGTCCTATATTATAGTCCTATAAGAACTCAAAGAACTAATACAAAGATTAAACATCTTCGCAAACACTGATCAATGGAATGTATCCGCAGTTGTTCTGAACAGATATTTTTTTCCGGATCGTAAGATTCGGGCTCAACTAGTACTGAATAACTAACGTAGAATATTTGACAGCAATAGGACACCATACGAACCGTTGCTTTTCAAGAGATGGCGCCTTTCTAGTGGTAGTAAAATCAAAATTTTTCACTTATCTATGTTTACCAACCTGAAAAACAATCACTAATCATATTTTATTTGTGGTACAGTTACACTGTTATACTTAATTTTCATGACTTCTCCCTAACTTTGATAAAAAACAAACTTCTCCTATACCTCTCCATAGCATCTTTCTACCATTCATCCGAGAATCCGGAAAAATGATTTGATACCGTACAAGAGCCAGGAGCTGAAGTAATGTTGCTGCGTTGGTAAATTTATTGTCGCGCAAAATTGAGTTGTTTCCGAAATGTACAATATGCGTTACAAAGCAACGACATCTGTTGTATTCAACAGGGAAACATTGATAGTTTCAAGCATACTCTGACTGATGGCGCATGATGAAACACTAGCGCCAACTTCTGTTATTTATTATCAGAAACTAGAGGCACAAAGTTACAAAGTTAGGACGTTGCAAATGATTTTTAAAATTTTTATACCCACCCCCCCTTGGAAAAAATAGGGGGCAAAAAATAATTTATAAGATATACGTTAAATTTTGACGTAGGACTACATCTTTGTTTACTATACTGGGTAGCACTTAGTAAAATTAAAAATAAAAGTGTAACGTTTGAATGAAATATTTCAAATTCCTATAACTTCTAAACTACTGAACGAAACATAACTAGTAATATGTCGTTGAATAATAGTCTTTTATACAGTCAATAGTGAAACTGTATGTAAAGTTTCAAGGACAAATTTAGTTAACACAGAAGGCAAGCGGGCGGCACGAATGGCTAGCGGGGGCAGTGATAGTTGCCAGTAAAGGGCCCTATTCTCACAGTCACCCCACCTAAATTTTTTAGGTGAGGTGACAAATTGCGATCCTCACAGTCACCTGCGTGACTCCGCTCCGCTAGAGTTATTGAGCATCTCATCGTTAAGATTGAGATTTGGCCATATGGGTAGAAAGATTTTTTTCGTCAAATATGATCCTCTATCAAGCTCTGAAATATTTGCACTAAGCTACCTAACACCCTGTATATTTTTTTGAAACGGTAATTCTACAATTGATGAAAGGACGGTAGGGGAAAGTAATGAAAAATTTTTGGAATGGAGGGGAAAGAGCGGAAGGTGAGGAGGGGGGTTATTACTAGCTACACTTAACAAGTAATCGTTTTGACTCCTACCTTTTGTCCAATGCTGGAAGGTGCATGGGTTAAACCAAGCTATAATCTGAGAATAAAACCGGATTCGAACCCACAACACCCGCCAGGGCATGTGGCTTGCTGGTACCCATGTACCTTTGAACCACAGAGGCGCTCGACAAAAGGAGACTGCATAACCCCCTTTACTAAGGTAGCAACGTATCTGGTTGGGTTATTTTTAGACACAAATTGTGCCTCTTCCTCCGTCTACTGTAGAAACCACCGACCGAGAAGTTTTAATCTAACTTGCTTTTACTGGCAGGGCGACGATACAATGCAGACCCTTGCGACTTACAAGGTACTACGCGTGACGCTGCTCGTCTGTCAGCGTGTTAGCCGCGATTTTCAGCGCAGGTTTTTGGGGGTCACATGCTTTGGCGTGTGTTGTGGGTTCAAATCCAGTTATACACCGCTATTCTATATTTCCAGCGAAAATTTTTTCGAACGAAATTTCCGCCAGCAAAATCAAATGGACAAAACATCTCGTTCTAAACAAGTTGAACGAAATAAACATTCGTTTGAAATCCAGAATAGGGGTTATAATCTGATTATAGATTATAGCAATCAAATGAGAATTGCAAAAAGTTATTAAAAGTTACATTTTTATTCCAGTTTTGGCTTCAGACTTTATTCGAAATTTTGCACAATGTTTCAAATGGAAAATTCCGATATCAACGCAAAGTTTGTAGTGCATTCCACTACGTAGCAGAGCGGCCAGCAAGTGTGCGTCTTTCTATGAGGCCCAATTCTGACTCACCTGGGCCACGTGGTCGCTGCCGCTGCTGCTCAACGCAAGGCTAACATCAAAGCACGAAACCGAGTGAGTGCTAAGTAAAACAGGCAACAAAAACAAATAAACAATGTCTCATTCTTCGGCCAGATATTCCTCCACGACACGGTTGAACCGTGCAATAAAAAGGCCACTGTAAGCATTTCATTATTCTCGAGGCGCAAAGAATGCAACACCACGCAAACGATGCACAAGTCGGTCCTCCGTCTCCGGTCCGAGCGAAGGTGAAGAGCAAGAGCAAGACAGCGAAAAGTCACAAGTGATTAATGATGGCATATTATTTTTATTTCGTCTTTATTACTATCTTTCCCGGCGTTTGCGTTGATGATAGGTGCTTATCGATACGAATATAAATAAAGCACACAACGCAATATTTAGGTAGCGCAGAAAGGTATAAAATGGGCTCTCCTGGCGAGCCGGCTTAGGCTGGGAACCAGCTTGTGAAGAACGGCTTTCCCGAGGCGCATTTTATACTGTTTCTCCATACATTTAATACCGCGCTTGGATGAGATAAACCAAGAGAGCTTACTGGAAACGTGCTAGGTATTGGGAGAAACTTTTTTTTGTATTGCAGAAAATGCAAAGTATAAAATAAACGTGTCTATTATGATCACCATCGGTGCGATGATGGGTAGCCTGTCAAAGTCAGCTGCTACCGGTGTTCATGGCGTAAGAGAGATGGGTTGTTGTGCTCCACGCGGAACAAAGTAAAATGTGTTGACCATTAGTTGGTTTATGACATTCGGGTACACTCTATTATGCACATTAATTCAAGAAATAGACTAGGTGAGTATGTCGAAATTTGCCACACAATAACATGTTACGGAAAAGCCAGAAACTAATGAAAAATTTAAACAAAACAGTAAATGCTAAGTTAACCGCTAGAAAGCTAGTGTTCTGAACTGTCAGCAAGTAACGCCTGGGCTTGCTTTATTTTGGTTATTTATCGAGCCGCTACGTTGGCCGTCCTCCCCGCATTCGACACTCGACAGAGACAGTCGAGTCGAGTAGCTCGAGGTGACTTATAGAATAGGACCCTACAGATACACTACGATCATGATATGAAAAGAAAATCGATTTTTCGAAAATTCTAACTGTCTACAACTCTCTAAATTTCGCTTGGCTGAGGTGCAGGAATCAAAAGAGCAAATGTGAAGAGAAAAAAAGAATACAAAACCGAAGTGGAGCTATCGATTGTTTATGATTCCAAACTTCATGTTTTCGGCAGGACTTATTTATTCTATGCCCGACGTTTCGATATATTTAACATCTTTCTCAAGGAGTTAGAGTGGTCGCAGTGGTCCAGGCTCCCATAAAAAAAAGGAGTTAGAACCACGTATCGTATTTTGTCTGGTGGCTCCTGTAGAACGTTTGAACTAGTCACATTGATAAGTAATACTAGCATTAACCGAGTGTATTCGAACGAAATTCTTGCGGTTCGTTTTAACATACACCCTGGCTGAATCAGTACACTATTATAGCCATTTGCAATTCAAAGTTTGCTGCTCTGTATGGTTTATAGCTATCAATCGTTCGAAATCATCTCATAACTCTTGCTGTTTGCAACATTTATGTAATCTGATAAGCGTAAAATACAAGTTAGAAAATTCTTGATCGTTTGCTGTCATTCTCATTTTTTAAAATTTTGCGACTTGGTCAGGTCTGATTTAACACCGACTATACTACTATGTATTAGACTTGCTCAATCGTCGCAAATTAAGTTCATTCAAAACAGCTGCTGCTTATAATTTTGCCACCGAGACCAAAGTTGCCCTACGTCAACCATGCGGTCGACTCCTGTACACAATCCCACTACGTAGCATATCGTAGAATCGCAGTCATTAGCGTTCAAAACCTGACTACTTTTCGTTTTTAGATTTTTTGTATTTAGTCCCTGCCTTCCCGTAAGGCGTAGTTTTAGGTCAAAAGACTTTTCTTATAGAAAATTGTAAAGTTGATGAGTTCAGAAAAAATATGAGTCCACACAAACTCTAAATGCTGACTAAAGCAGCTTTTGTCAAAAATTGAAAGTAAAAAAGTTAATATACATATTGAAAAACTCTTTTTATCTGAAACTTAGGTTAGACTTTTGAAAGAAACGTAACATAGAAAATATGAAGACCAGCAATTGATAAGAGCTGAAGTCCAAATTGTAACCAAATCGAGTGAGAGATCGTTTTTCCTATGCCTGGACTAGCACCTATTAACTCTCACTCGGGTTTGTTTACATTTTGGACTTGGGTCCTTTTCAATTGTAGGTCTTCATATAACCTTGATTGGATAATCTAACTAAATAGCCAATTTAAATGTTTACTTAAACGCAAATAATATCTATGCTTTGATACTATGACGCAAACTTTAACAATGCTATTCATTGGAATGTTTCATCCGCAAACGTTCGCGGGTAAATGCTAAACAAATCGATGAACGCACGTACAGTAGACGTACAACATCGATGAATCAAAACAATTATTTTTCTTCAACCTTCAAGGCATAAACTGTAGGCAAAACTATGAAAAATAAGAACGTATCAGTATCTGTGGCTACCAGTATTGTGCCCATGGTTGTACATCACACACCAACACTGTCCCAAAATCATAGAAACGACACAAACACAAACCAACCCTAGAGCACCTTCCACTTACACACTCATGCGCACACTAGCAGGGCCACAGTTAATAATAAATTTCCCAGTAAATTTCATGTTCGTAAAGGGAAATTTTACGATAAAATATGATATGATAGAACACGTACCTTGCCGTTTCTTCTATACACAATTAATTTCGTTGCTAATATCACTTATCAAACATTTTCACTTACTATAGTAAAACTGTGAAACTAAATCTGCACAAAAAATAACATTCTTGCTTTTTTCACCTCACACCGACACACAATTTTGACGTTTACAACCTATGCCTCCTCGTTAGATGGTTCACCACACACAACGATCACCGTAACCGTTTTTTTTTCTACTTCTCTTTCCGCTTTGTTTCCTTCGTTCGCTTTACGTTCGAAAAGCGCACCGCACTGCTTGTTCTGCTTGCTCTGCTATGCCAGCGTAACGACAACGTGTAGGGCCCCGTACACAACGGCAATCTGTGTACAACGAAGACTGTACGGAGGGTTTCCAGAGACTGTAGAAATGAAACGTTGCCGCATCGACGTACAGCGCAGTTCAGTAAAGCGTGTACGTTGTTAGGTACGCGTACCGCCGTGTCTACACCTCCCACTCCTGTGCGTGCCAACTGTCTAACCCCACCCCAGTAGACCGTAGGTAGATGGTGGCTTCTTCTTATTGTTCCCTTTTGCTTCCCTCGGTAAATACAAAGTTGGAAGGGATTTTTCGGTATGGCGCACAGGGCGTGGCTTCAAGAATGCGCGCTTTCTTTATCCCTTATATACTACCACGTTCTGTATGTAGTAGAAAAAGACAACACAACATTTGACTAGGTAAATGAAAGTAGGGGAATCGCCGTTGAGTGCTCTTTCCTGTTTGTATTTTTCCTTCAATTCACTGCTTATCTTTCTGGGCAGTGAAAACGAATTCGTTTGATATGCGCAAGGTGATGAATGGTTCCGCTTACCAAGAATGAAGGAATGAAATGCGATTGCGCATTTTAAAATGAAGTCAGCTTCTGCTCGAGTGGGAGATCCTCTGTGTCGATATTGTGCTCTGTGCTATGCGAAGCGCGTTGATGCGACGTTGTCACATTTGCTACGTTCGCTTTACTAATAGTGTGCGAGTCAAGTGGTGAAATAAATCATCCAACCAACGCTGTTATCACCTTTCTACGTAACATCCAGGTATGTAAATATAAATCGAAAGATTATTGCATGTACAAGATGGGAACCACCATATTATATTTGCTGTTTTGATAGAGCGTGGAGAAATAAAATCGAAAGCATGGAAATTACTGTTAGCTTCTCTGACAATAAGTAACAGTACTATCAGATCAATGCATACTTGTACAGGAGTGAAAATTAAGAAGAAACTTATTTTGTCCTTCATAATTTAATAAAACTTATCCAATTTTTGACAAAATTGTTCAACCTTAAAAGACGTTTAAAAGGAAACGGACAACTAAAAATTTGAAACATTTTATTTTTTCAAACATTTAGAACTACAGTGGTGTCCTAATTTTGCCTGCCTCCGATTTTGTTACGTATTATCCCGATTTTGTCATGTTTTCTTAAGGAGAAATAGGTCGTCATTGATTCTGTAAATTTCAGTTTTTTTTTGTTTGAAACAAAATTGAATCAAGCCCGGCGTAGTGGTTAGCATTCACGCCTCTCACGTCGAGGACCCGGGTTCAAATCCCAACCTCGCAGAAGTCACGAATGACCTAAAAGTGTTAAAGTCACTATAATCTAACAAAAAAAAAAACACTTAAAACAAAATCTCTGTGCATAAAAATATATTCTCTGTGTTGAAATTGGTCAGAAGAATGCAGTGAATACATTTTTAAAAACAACCACTGTTTTGGACCCAAAAACTGCTTCCGAAATTAGGGCTTCCGACGAAAAGTTAATGACTGCTGATTTCCCCTTAACCAGATTTAGATTTGCCGAAATACATTTGCATTAATTGGTCTCGGTACACTCAAAATATTCTGCACATAACTAATACAGTAATGACCCGATTTTGTCACCCCCATGATGAATTTAGGGGTGACAAAAACGGGGCAGTGACTAAATCGGGTATTTTTTCAATTTTTTATTTTTTTGCAGATAACTTAGAACGAACTAGGGGAAGACGGGGTAAGACGGCCACCCTAAGCGAATAAATTGCTAGCATAAAATGTGTACGAAAATTCACATTTTCTTGTTCCACACATGGAAAAGCATTCATTTATCTACCATTAAAAATTATATAAAGAATAAATTAGTTTATTTTTCCGTGATTTGTCATCAATTTTCGAAACGTCTAAAAATTACTCGTTCACAACCAGGCGGGGTAAGAAGGACCACCAAAAGGGTAAGACGGACCATGGCGGAGTAAGGCGGATTGTGGCAGATTTGAAGGTTTCTTTGAGTTGTAAACACAATTTCAATATTATTAACTAAGTAAGAACAAGTTCTTAAGGGGTTTTAGGTACATGCTAAAAGAAGGTATAGTTTAATTTAGACACCTGCTAAAAGACGGAACTTTACTACTAGTTCCATTTTGAAAATAAGAGTAGAGGTTATATTACTCCACTGGTTTTTATTTACTCTTTTCTTGGCGTTATTTTTGTTGATTTGTCAGCAGGACGTTTACTCTTCGAATACCATTAACTTTAGGTGAAGGTAAAGAAGGCAACGTTAAGTGAATTGGAATCATCGAATTTTGATTCCGTTAGATCCAAATTTACATTGATTGTGTTATTCAAATGGCACTTGTTGGCTTGTGGCTTCTTTTGACGTGGGAGGCTCTGTGTTAGACAGGATGATCTCAGATTCAGGGATAATTTTTATTTATCAGAATAATAAAATAGTTAGTCAAATTTAACAGGAAAAAGGTTGGTTTTTCATTCAATATTTTCAAAATCTATTAAGACACTAAACAGAAGAACTTTAGGCAGTTAGGCTTATACAAATTTGAAAAAAAGTTTATGTCACCCCCCCCTTCAAAAATTTTCGAAATTTGAAGGGGCAAAAAAATAAATTGCAATTATGTCGCATTCTTTAATGGTAAGCAGATTTTTACAATTCAACAAGTTTACATCTCTAAATTACCCAATTCGTGCAAAGTTGAAGTAATTATCTCGTTAGTCTCGATCAACTATCCTACACCCTCTATGCTTTCTGATTCCTGCTACAGGTTACAGGCGACTATTGTGCTTAACCTTTAAGTTCCTACGCCGAAAATTGGGATGCTTGAAATTAGACTTTTACTCCATTTGCTTTAAATTTGGTTCCATTTTAATTCAACTTGCTTCAAAAGAACCGAATTAGATTGAGGCATCAATCAATTAAACAATGTATAAGTGAAATTTGCTACCACTTTTGACGGAGATATTCCGAATTGCTGTGGGATTATATTTGGATGTCACAGGTCTACTAGGTATAAGATTAAAATAGAAATTCAACAAATTACACATTCCGGAACATAAGCTTTCGGTGCTTTCGGGGCTCCTAATTGATCTTTTTATTCCGTAGTGTCCTTGTACCTACCCTAGGGACGAAAAACTTAAAGATACAATTTTTTACTATGCATTGGACGCATGCAGCAAGGATGTCACTGAACTGTTCGAAACTTTTCTGCCTATTGTCATGTTGTGATTATCATTGGGATCAACGGTTGCCCCGACCATTACATCAAATCAAGTAATGTTAAGTTATATTGCTTTTTTACTGAGCTTTAGTATGGAAATGTACGAAAGTGGAATTAAATTGGAATAACACTTTTATTGCTAGGCATTCGAAACAGTTTATCTCTCCAAACATTTCAATAGTTCGCAAAATCCTAGAGCTTTCGAAGAAAGATCTAAACATTTATACTGATCTTATAACAGGACATTGTCCAAACCGCTATCATCTGAAGCTTATGGGGAAACTGCAAGGTGATATATGTCGATTCTGTGGTACAGAAAAAAAGACTCGGAACACCTGTTATGCCGATGTTCGGCATTTTCCAATTAATTTTCAAGGTCTTCGACAGAGGGCTGTTAGAAGCCCTGATATTTGGAAAACAACTCCCAGCGCAGTACTGCACTTCATCCGAAGTGCACCGGACTAGACAAATGCTATTAGTCAAACAATGATAATCGCTTCTGATAGTGGTGCGTTTGCATCCTTAATATATCAAAGATAAACACTTTTTTGTTGAGAACCAGCATCAGCTGAGGAATGGGCTGATACTCATATGACTAAAAGGTTGACCAAGAAACAAGCGTTTCAAACGTGAATGGTGTCAGAGATTTTTTTTCTTAAAAAATGTCAGTAGCATAGCACATGCGTTCCACGTAAAAAGTTTTAAGGACCTTAATTGCCATTTTTACGAGAAGATTAGATTCCGATACTATTTCGTGGTTACCGAGTTCTGAACTAGTAAGTGACACAGATTTGGATTATTCTAAAATACAAGGTAACTAACCGAGTGACATGCAAGTAAAAAACAAAATTCAAATGAAGGTCAAGTTACACGTTTATGGCTCTCTAAAGTGATCCTGTAGCACTCCACCATTTTCAAGTTGATTCATTTCTGCCAGAATACTTACTTTATGTGCTTGGATCAAAAAAATTTGAAAGTTGTGTTGGTTTGAACTTAAATTTAAGTACTGTACAACTTTTTTGTAAGAAACTTTTATTAATCTGGAAAAATATACACTGGTTTCTTCTCTTTTGTTTAGTTATTGAAGGTTTGATGTTATTATTTTTTTCTTGCCCCCCCCTTGAACAATATTTCGAGAGCAGGACATAAACTTTTTTCCAAATTTGTATAAGCCTTATGAGCACTATGACGTATGGCCCTTTTACCCCGTGAAAAATGGCCCGTCTTACCCCTAGCTAACAATTTACATTATTTTGCTTTTATCTCTCAATCCGTACTATTTAATATACATTTTCCGCCACACGCAGAACAAGAATTGCCCAATTAAAGTCAGTGATAAGAGAAACGCCAAAATATTTAGCTTTTTTTTGCTGAAAAACCTTAAATTTGTTGCTGCTGAAATTATATCGCATGAAAACACTGCGAACGACAAGTTTGTTTTGATTCTAGTTTTGACGTTAGATACGGCCGAGTGCCACAGGATGTCTCAAAAGTGTTTAGATAGGCTAATAAACAAAACATACTGGGGCATGTGTACAAAATTTAAGGATTTCTTGACGAAATCGATGTGGTCCCTTTTACCCCGCCGGGCCTTCTTACCCCTTGTTCCCCTACATATACTTCATTCTGATCACTTTTAGGACATGTCGCACTTCCTTCTACCTCTCTGTGGACATTTGTCATCTTTTCACAGCACTCCCAAAGGTATGAAAACACGCGTTTTTTAATTACGCCGAAATGGTTGATTATACTGGTTAACTATGTTCAGAGAAATTTCACAGCGTAAGAAGCTCTTTCTTATGGTATAAACGATTCTTTGATTAACCCCCCTAAAAGTAAGATAGAAAATTTATTTGTCAAGCAGTAAGAGATAGAGCAAAACAATGTTCTACAAAACTTTTGAGAAGATTATTAAAAAGAACTTTGTCATTGTCAAAGAAAGTAACCTTCTAGCTATTATAGTTGTGGAGATAAGAAACAACTTTTGTGGAAACTCCACGATAATCAACTTGTTGAACACAATTCTTTTCACAGTGTTTTAACACATTTGACATACTAAGCTTTTGATAAATCAAAAGCGTGACAAAATCGGGTAAAAAACGTGACAAAATCGGGTCAAAAACGTGACAAAATCGGGGGTGACAAAATCGGGGAGTGACAAAATCGGGGAGTGACAAAATCGGGTTACCACTGTAGTAAAATTCCATATGAAATTTCATATGATTATCATGTGCCGCATATAAATACAATCCTCCCAGAAATACAGCCCGGACTCGATTATCCGGGTGCTCATTTTTATTTTCAGCCCGGATAATCGAATCATCATTTTTGGTACAAATTTTTTTTTGGTATGTCAAGTTTTTTGACTTTTAGGTATCAGAAATGTTTTATTTATTATTGATCTATCTTCCCAAAAGTCAGAAAAATCCTTTCTTACGACTTTTTCAACTAATGATTTTTTTTGATACAACATTATTTTTTGCATGTGATGTTTTTCAATATTTAGGTATTATAAATGTTTTTTTTTCATTATTGATCAATCTCCCCTAAAGTCATAAAATTCCTTTTTTGCAATTTTATGATTACAATGATGATGGTGATGATGATAATGATGATGGTGATGATGATATTTAAGTAAAAAAATTGATTTCATCATCGCAGGATTTATTTTTGTTTTGTTCGCCGATAAAAGGGATATAAGAAAGGAATTTTGTGGCTTTAGGGAGGTGAATCAATGCTTGTCTGATTGAAATCATCATGTAGCATGAAAACTATAACATTTGGGTTTAAAATAAATCAGCGAAAAAAAATATTTTTTTTTCACCCGGATAATCGAGTCTAAAAACCCGGATAATCGAATCCCCGGATAATCGAATCCCCGGTTAATCGAATCCCCGGATCATCGAGTCCGGCCTGTACACATAAAAATTATGTATACGCATATGAATAGGTTGTGCAATTATACACATAAAAATTATATGCATTTGAATAAAATGTGCAAATTTTTGGCGGTATGATAACTATTTGGCTCAACTGTTGTACTCATAAGAACTTGTTTTATATACCTAAGCCCATTGCAAATTAATTTTAAAATTTTTGTCAGGCCTCCCCCCCCCCTTGGAAATTGGCTTGAAAAATCGAGGGGCAAAAAAATAATTTATATTATATACGTCAATTTTGCAGCCTTGAAAACTCGAAAAATGAGTGTACGAGTAGTTTTTTTCTTCTCTTTATTATCGAGATTTTCAGCCGTGGGTTGGTTCATATCGTACGAGTAGAGTTAATGCTTCTAACACGAAACAGAAATCGAAATTCGAACAACGGAATTTCAGAAAATCGGCAAAAAAAATTTCTAACATTTTTGTCTTTCTTTTTGCAAAATAATACCGTGTATGTTAAAAGAAAGAATTGATTTGGTTCTCACGTTTAAACTTTAAGTAAAAATACTTAAAACGCATTTTTTTGCTCGATTAAAAAATCTGAACTCAATCGATCGAATATTTTGTAATCGAATACGAATATAAGCGTGTAGGGCGCTATATCTCTGCATATTAGCGTTGATAAGAGAAAATGCTTATCAACTTAGGGACTATTTTGGCTCGTTTTATTGTACCTGATTTTTATTTTCAGATGGATTTCAAGCCACCGAGAATCTTGCATGTGCATAGTATTTTTCAATATAAATTAACAAATCATGGTTGTTTATGTAGTATCATTACATTATAGGGGAGGACGGGGTAAGACGGCCCCACCAAGCAATTAAATTGTTAGCAATAAATGCGTTCGAAAGTTCGCTTTTTCTTGTATCACACATGAATAGGCATTTACAGTTGGATTTCGAATTTGGCATGCCTCGATTTTGGCAACAAAAGTATTCGTTTTTGGCAACACAAGATATTTCACTTCCAAAAATATGTTTAAATATCAATCAGTTTCCGCAAACATGCTTTTAACACTAGATATAGCAGCATTTTAAATATACCTATTTATACCAAAACCAGTCAAAATGACTGGTGGATAAGAAACGATTGGTGAACGACTGAATAATGTGCAACACAGACCTCATAGTGGTCCTTAACCTCTTATCCAGCAACTTCTATCTCCACTTCCTCGTGATAGGGTAACCAACCTGTTTTGGACATCATCTGCAGCGGTACATAATTTGGACATTTCCATTTGATTTTGCTGTTAGTGTCCAAATTATGTACGGCTACAGATGGGGTCCAAAATAGGTTGATTACCCTACCAGCCGGAATACGAACCTTCTTAGCGGAGATTTGGTAACATATCCTGGTGGAAACTAAGGTCGTATACCAACAGGCAAGGAGGCACTGTCTTGTCTCGGCACTATACGGCTCATTCGTGTGAGCGGCTCTGAACTGTTCATTTTCTGTTGCGAACCAATTCAAATCAGCGGCGCATGGTTCACGGTTCGTTTGTCCGGTTTGTTCGCTAAGTTGACAGTTCGGCAGATTACGATTCACAAACTAAACTTCGTGTCACAGTTGGGTGCGTTCGACGAACCGTGGTTCTTTTTCAAGAGCCGTTCTTAGGAACGCTCTTTCTTGTGAACTGGTGCATTTGAACGGCTCGTGAACGTTCGCTCATCTCTAGTTTCTTTGTACGCCTCAATTACTCACACCACAGCTCTTTTAGGATAATCCGTCAATCCCGCCAGCTCCCGAGCCTACGCTGATGGATTCTGCAGGTTACTGCAGACAATAACTTTCATTTCTCCTCCTGCATGACGAATATCTCGAAACCAGGCTACCTTTAAACTGTGAAAAAAATATACCGAGCAGAACTGTTTGCAAATAACACGCTACCAAAAGCTAGCATCCACGGCCACTGGGAGCGCCGCTATCGCCAAAATAAAGTGCCAAATTTCTAAATGATCCCATCTTTACTACCGAAGTGATTAAGCAAATAAGCCATTCAACATGTCCCGCATTCATAAAAAAAAATCTGGTTACTTTAGTGTAGTATAATAGTGCATTGAAAATTAACATATAATACAATAAAATATTTTCTTCCAAAAGTTGCATAGCGGTTAATTCTCTGAACTATTGTATTGTTCATCATTCTTACAAAGTGATCGAAGCATTTGACCGTTGAACCGTTGAAACTTCCATAGAGTAAGTACATACCGCCGGTATGATACCGGAATAATTAAGCAATTCAGTTTAATTTATGCTTTTTTAAAAATCCTTGGTGTATGAAAAGATTTATATGCTTTCTTGATACGATCTGCAGTCGTTTTATTTCTCGTTAAGCTGCTCGCTATCACATATCCAAGATAAGGTAATTTTGTGACACAACTTAAGTTAAAGTTCCCGTGTATTCTAGTACTGGGAGGTGATACATTCCTAATATCCCACGGTATCAAATTACTTTTCCGGGCTCTCGGATGGATGGTAGTATGGTGAGGTATAGGAAAAGATTGTTTTTTTTTTAATTCTATATTAGAGAGGTTTTCAGCCTGCGGCTGGTTCGCCTCTTCGATTGTTTTTTTTATCAAAATTAGGCAGAAGTCATGAAAATTAAGTATAACAGAATAACTGTGCCACAAATAAAATATGATTAGTGATTGTTTTTCAGGTAGGTAAACATAGATAAGTGAGAAATGTTGATTTTACTACCACTAGAAAAGCGCCATCTCTTGAAAAAGCAACGGTTCGTATGGTGTCCTATTGATATTAATATTATTGCTTTACTCTCTCACCAACGTTCATCTAGGATTCTACGTAATACTAATAATTGATCTGATGCACTTCCTACCCATTGAAATCCCATCTGATATGACATCATTGGTGATAATTTTTCTGTTAATCTTTTTAATAATATGGCAGTATAAATCTTATATACAGATGCATACAATGTTATTCGACGTTAATCATCAACTGAATTTAGTGCTGGAACCTTCGGAATTGGTACTTGTAACGTTGATAACCATGATTCAGGAACTTGAATAGCACAATTTTGTATTTACCGATGATGTCATTTCCGTCAAAATTTGAATAATTCAATAGCCAGTCTATCTATTCCTGACGATGCATTATTATGCATTTTGAGAAGTATATTTTCAATTTCATCTTGCGAAGGTATGCGTCCCAGCCTTATATACCATGTTCAATTAATAATACAGGTATACCTCGATAGTACGTACACCCGCGCATCGTTTAGCGTACGTACTATCGAATCACAATTTTTATCGTAAAGTATTATTTTTATTATACTAAATATTGTCTAAAACTTCCAAATTTTCATATATTATGAAATAAATAATTACCTTAGTTAAATTATTTTGGAAATAGAACTACGAATGTTAAAAAACAGTTGAAAATTAAAGCAAAAGGAATCCCAAAACACTTAATTTTTTTTCCAAATTCTCTCTCAATTGGAAAATTTACATATTTTAACCGAATAAATCTAGGTCAACGTTTGGTACGTAGTTGTCAATATAAGCTGAAATGAGGAAGCATGAAACTCAATAGCCGTCATATATTTCATTCCAATTCCGCTAATATCGATCGAGTGAGCTTCCAGTATCTATATGCTGCACAATAAGCTGAGTAAGTGCTATGAACAGAAAATAGTTAACCAGAATAATTGGAGCTTCAGCTGTAGGTGGCGTAAATTAGAGATGATCTCATGAGGCTGCTTATCTGCCCATAAAAGTATAACTGTCCCATATGATTTTTTTTATCGATTTTAAGAAAAACATGCAAGTAGCTTATTTATATCCTAATTTACCTAAAAACTTCAAGGTATACAGCCCTAAGGGTTGTACGAAAGAGTGACGTAAGACTATATAAGATCGTTAGATCAAAGACTAATATAAACTGCATTTCTGGCATATGTATGTTTATAAGAATCTGTGTGTGCCATTGTTTAAGTGAATGTTTAACCTTCCTAGTGCATTGGGGTCGTTTTCGACCCATCGGCATACTTACAAAGCTTGATACTCAGTAACGGAACGAGCTAGAGACTTGAAATTTTCTGACTTTTCCTAACTTTGGAAAATTAGCATTGTGGGGGAGTTTCAGCTTTCAGCAACATCTAGAAGAGCTACAGCAAAAAAAGTAACATATTATGCATTGGGATCGAAAACGACCCAAGTTTTGAAATTGCTTCCATTCATCCATTTTCAATCCGAATTTCGTTTTCTTTACCTCGTTTGAAAGGTATGGCCAAAACTTGGCACTCAAGGTATATTAGGGAATATTTGTTGGCTAATGGCCACTTCTGCGTCGGTTCCGGAACATCCGGTACCCGGTTTTTAAGGACAATTTTGAATTTTAGGATGATTTATATTGCGACACGTCAAATTTCATCACGTTGATAACATAAGATTATTGAAAGTATAATAAAGACATGTTGAAGGCAAGTGGCCACATCAGCATCGATCCTGGAACATCCGGTACCCGGTTTTTGGGGACATTTTTGTGTTTTAGGATAACTCATAATGCGACATATCAATCACGTCGGCTTGATAAAATAACACTGATGGAAGTAAAACAGTGTTATTTAGAAGCCAACTGGCCACTTTACCATCGGTTTTGGAACATCCGGTACCAGTTTCGGGGGACATTTTTGGATTTTGCGATAATTCACCATGCGGCACCTCAAATCACATCGCGTTGATAAAATAACAATAATGGAAGTATAATGGGGCGTCTGTCGCATATAATCCGGTATCCGGTATTTATAATGAACCATAAAACGGGGTAACTCGGGGCAGATGAATTACCCTGCAATCCAAAAATGTCCCCCAAACCGGGTACCGTATAGTCCGGAACCGATGGTGAAATGGTAATTTTGGCTGCAATGTGTTTCCATTGTACTTCCATTAGTGTTATTTTATCAAGCCAATGTGATTTGATGTGGCGCATGATGAATTATCCTATCCAAAAATGTTCTCATAAACCGAAACCGATGATGAAATGGTCATTTGTCTTTAAATGGTCCCCATAGCTCTTGTAACCGTCTTATATGATCAAGGCATTGTGATGTGATGTGCCGTAAGATGAATTATTTCAAAATCCAACAATATCCCACGGAACCAGGTACCGGATGTTCCGGAACCGATGGTAAAGTGGCCGTTTGCCTTCTACATGACCTTATTTTACTTTCATCAGTTTTATTTAATCAAGTTGATGTGATTTGATGTGTCGCAAGATGAGTTATCCTGAAATACAAAAATGTCCCCAAAAACCGGGTAACGGATGTTTCGCGACCAATGCTGATGTGGCCACTTGCCTTAAAAATGTCCTTATTATACTTTCAATAGTCTTATGTTATCAAGCTGATACAATTTACGTGTCGCAAGATAAATCATCCTAAAATTCAAAATTGTCCTTAAAAACCGGGTACCGGATGTTCCGGAACTCATGGGGAAATGGCCGTTTGGGTCCAAAATGTCCCCATTGTACTTCCATTAATCTTATTTTATTAAGCCAATGTGATTTGATGTGCCGCAAAATGAATTACCTCAAAATATGAAAATGTCGCCCGGGACCTGGTAGTGGGTGTTCCGGAACCGACGCAGAAGTGGCCATCAGTCTACAAATATTCCCTAACATACCTTGGGTACTAGTTTTTGGCCATAGCTTTCAAACGAGGTAAAGAAAACGAAATTCGGATTGAAAATGGATGAATGAGAGCCATTTCAAAACTTGGGTCGTTTTCGACCCCAATGCATAATATGTAACTTTTTTCTAATGCATTAGGAAGGTTAAAAAAAAAGAGTGAAATATTCAGATTCAATTCTTCATTTAATGCAATGGTGGCTTTCAAAATACGTGGACGGGCGTTCATAAGTAGAACGCCTGCAACCTTTGAGGTATAGAAATTTCTTTTCAAAATCACTTGTGTGCACCATAAAGGTTGAAATGGAGATAAAGGTACCACAAGGGTGAGCGGTCTCAAACCATCATAAAATAAATAAATTCATCCCTCCAAAAACCCCCGCATGCCAAATTTGGTGCCATTTGCTTGATTAGTGCTCGAGTTTTGAGTCTTACGCTCCCCTTAAAATTGCTCTCTCACCCCCTATAAAATTGCTGGTCATTTTATCTATCCAACGACATATAAATTGTCCAGTTTCGTTCAGTAGTTTAGTAGTTATTAGCATTTGAAATCTTTCATTCAAACGTTACATTTCTATTTTCGTTTTCGCAAAGTGCTACCCAGTCCCAGTATAGTAAACAAAGACGTAGTCCCACGTCAAAAAACTATTTATTTAGATGGATTTTTAGATGGTAATTTAGATGGATTTTGTTCAAAAAATTTTCCAAAAAATATCAAACTTGAACTGTTCCATATGCAAAATAAAACCATAACTATCCCATAGTGATATTGTCCATTATAAACATTTTCCTTTTGCCAGTTGAGGTAACAATAATTTTCCGCCTCTGTTAAGTGTGATAATAACTTAACAAAAAATTTCTTAGTCGCCAAAGATTTCACACAGGCACAATTTTTTTCGGCGATAACAGGGAATAACAAATTTTGCCGCATGGGAAATATCCCTTTACTAAGATTTATACGTAGATCAATTTGAGATATCAACAAGCACAAACACTAAAAACAAAAAGCTTCCGTTCTCAATTATTCTACTACAATAAATTAGTCTATAGAGTATGACTCATGAGGTCAGTCGATAATCCGAAAAAATCCTGGTGATAAAGTCCGCCTAGAGCTGTGCGTGATCGAGTTTTTTGGCATTTACACTAGTGTAACGTGATTTATCCGCCGAAGAAAGTAAAATAATTCTTGTATAATGACGCACAACATAGGATATGGGATGGAATCCTATGTTCAGCAGGTTTCTATTTTCAGCAGGTTTCTTAATTCAGCCTATTTGCCTTTTCTTTCGCCAATAAAAATACTTTGCCGACATACAATTTTAATACGTTATAACTATTTTCTCAAGACTGTAAGTAATCTACTATTTTTTATTCGAAGAACGTCAAAACTACTTGTTCTTCCACTAGAACTAGGCCTTAGGTCGAAAAAATAGATGCCATCGCTTAATGGGCTGAAAATACCCTCCCGTGCTCTATATATTTATGAATTAGTCAGTTTTTTGCAGTCTCATTTTTCCACACTTCACTTTTTTTCAATATGGGACAGTTATACTTTTATGGACAGTAATCGTATTACATGTATTTGAATAACATTATCTGCAAACGAACGAATATAACAATCTCTGCTGATCCCCCTGTCGCAGTTGGGAAGATTGCGAATCGCAGAAAAGGTGAATTCTCTAAGCAAAAATCTGCAAAACCTAGTGCCGATAGGTACGATGACTCTGCCCGGAATGTTAAAATAACTGTTATTAGAGCGTATATTTGACTATTTTACTATATAAGAACTGTTTTCGAAATAAATGTTTTTTACATAATAGAAATATTAACTGATATTATTCAAAAATTTACAATTATTGAATTCGTATTTGCTTGTATTGACTCAAAAATATTCATAAAAAAGTTTGTGCTTTATATAGAAAATAAAAAGAATCATTAATAACGGGAAAAAAAGTCATTGCTGGAAAACGTACGTACTATCGAGGCAAAATGTACGTATTATGGAGGGTACGTATTATCGAGGGTACGTACTAACGAGGGTACGTACTATAGAGGTATACCTGTATTGGGTAATATCTGTCAGATTGTATATTACGCAATCTAGTGTCGCATACTTGAATACTAATATATTTTCTTTTCCTGTTATTGCATGTTTATATTTATATAATTTTAGTTCTAATTTTGTATTGTACTACAAAATTTATTCAAGATCTATAAAATAATTTGAATTTCTGGTTTCCCTAAAAGTTGAACAAGAGCTCGGATGGGAACGATATGGCAATGGCGACCGATAGAAATAGTTTCTCTTGTTCGGTTTTATTAGCAACCGGATATGCAAAATGGGGGAACCGGAGAGACACATCGAACCAACGAACAAGCACTCATGCGCACAGTTCAATCATCCCACGAAATCGCTCACTCGACTAGTGGCAAGCTTCCCCCCTTTTATGCCAACCAGTAGTCATGCAGTCGCGAAGTCAATGAAAACCATTCACTGTAGATCAGTGTAAAACTGTTCTGCTCTATTCACTGCGCACTGGCACGATGGTTTTTCGATTGGAGGAGCACCAACACCGTCGTACGAGAATCGCATACACGCGCGCGCCAAATGCCTGCTCGCTCCGTCCGTAGTTCGTACAACAGTGATTTCGATTCGATGGCGATGGTCGATGCAGTCATGTACGCCGGATACTCGTACTGGCAAAAGCACGCGCTTATTTGATTTTACGGATCCCCCCGATTTGGATCGGGCCAATTGGAGAGCATCCGCAGAAAGGGGAGAGATTGCACCGGATTGGTAGTCGTTTTTGAAATGAAAGACTAAAGTGTTTTAATTGATATGAATGCCTACTTATTGGTATTTACAAGAGTCATGGCTTTATTATGGTAATTGCCAATTTTAGCCTTAATAAAAGTTGCAATAATATAATGATTTATAGCATTTCTGTTATCTCTGCGATTCGGAAACGAGATATATGGTACAGTCCTCCCCTCAATCTTTGATCATTCACGAATATTAGTCAGTTTTGACCGTTTTGTTTCCGTTAAGTACTTTACTTATTGATTGAAAGACTACTAAAAAACTTCAACGTAAAAAAATGTATCTTGAATATTTTTCGTTTCTCTACGTACATAATCCAGTTGTGAAACTATCGACTGAAATTGTAAATATCTGAAAGTGACCTCGTAAGCACAGTTAGCACAAATTAAAACGAGCAGATAACGCCTGAAAAATAATATTCATATCAAAACAAAGGTAAAATTTGTATTCTCTTACATAAAATCAAATGTTTTCTACATGTTTTATGGACATTCCAAAGAGAAAAAAAGATTTTCCAAGTTTTATACAATTAAGGGCCACTTGTTTTGCAGACTGCAGTCGATTTTTCTATTATTTTGATGCTAGCTAATGAGAATGCTTTCTTAGAAAGTAATAAGTTCAACACGACTTAATCCGTACTATCGAAGAACCACGAAAAAATTGGAAAAACCATTTTCATCCGCCAAGGGATACATGCGAACTCTGCCTGAAATTTAAAAACCCGGTCTTAGTCGAATTTTAACAGCAGAAGACGAAGCTTTCAAATTTACTTGCATAAGATTCAGTAAAATGCTTAGTTTTTTTGAATGATATAGCGGCAAATTGATATTGGACTTGAAATAAGACTTAGAATTGAGCTTGTAATCGGAATTAAACTTAACATGGAATTAGATTTAAAATTAAAATTGACATTTTACTTGAAACTGGACTGGATATTGGACAAGAAATTGAGCTTGATATGAGAACTGAATTGGGCTTAGAATAAAACTTGAAACTATAAGGGAGATTTCTGCAGATTAAGAATATTTGCAGGCTGAAAAAAAATCGATTAGGGGTATAGGGGTAAGACCGACACCATAAGAGAAATTATGGTTTTGTAAGATCTGAGAGTAAATAATGTGAGTTCTTCCTCACAGAGTCATTGTTTATATCGTTTTCTATGAGATACGAAGAGTCTCGGTGCTTCCGAACGGTTATTTTACAAAAAATGATCATTTTTGAAACTAATAAAAATGTAGCGATCATTAAATAGTGCGGCTGAAACCGACACCCCCTGGGGGTAAGACCGATATGCACCTCTTATTGATTAGTTTACTCGGCAACCACTGAACCGATTTATAAGTGACCACCGCCAAATCAAAGCCACTACGTTTCCGTACGTTACCATTGATTAAGGGTGGGATCGGTTGACTATTTCCGGCGATATTACCGCAACGCACCTTTCTCTCGATTCTAGAGAAGGTTAGGTTTGAGATGTCATCTTGGACCCCAAGAAACAAAGAAAGTTTGGGAAAAAATCTAATTGACCTGTTTTTTATATGAGCTTAGATGTGACATATAACAAAATTACAGCCCACAGTGGTCCAAAAGGGTGAAAAGCGGAACTTTTTTCCTAGTGTCTTTTACTATCATTTTATCATTTAAGGTCTTCCGCACTTTTGTTCGTATGAATATCCCCCTTAATCTAAATCTGTCAAAAGTTAGTCATCGCTTACTATACTGAAAATAGGAAAATAATTTTTTGTGTTAGGAAATATAGACATAGTTTCTTCGGCCAAATCGTAAATAATGTAAAAACAAGCAACTTTGCTGAAGAAATAAAATTTCTATCTTTGTTCAATGCTAAACTATAGGGCATATTCTTTAAAACTTCTTTAAGAATTGATTTTTCATACATAGCTTTTCTTAGTTGCATTTTACAAGAATACAATGTTCTAGGCAATTATCGAAGCTCTCAAAATATACGTTTTTGCAGAAGACCGCAAATCTCTTGTACCTTTACTTGCTAAGTTATCACATATTCGAACTTTAAATTTCCATAGATTTACGAGCCCATGGGGTAAAATGGGGCAAGTGGATTTATGAAATCAGCGCTTCATCTTAAATCTTAAGTCGAATACTATAAATTTGTACAGGTTCCGCTTGTCCCTAACCACCCAAATGTGAGTACGACAAGTATACGTTTTATGCGTTTCGCGTTCGCTAAAGGCTCGATACACGTTCATTTTTTTTGTGTTCGTAGATAGACACATGATTTCTTCGGCAAAGTTATGGAAAATATAAAGACAAAGAACTTTGCTAACGAAATGATCTTCTTCTTCTCTTCTCCTCTGTTGGGTACTCTTACTACTGCGTCCATTATGAACTATTGTGGTATGCTCCGTTTCATTATTTTACTGTACACTTCAAGCTAACCTAACACTTATTGAGGAAGTGACAGGCTGGTAGCTGGAGCGAGACATGTGCCAATCAGGGATGACTAGGTTTATGAACCTAGTATCCTGACTGGCGACGCCGACCAGATCTCCCCTTTTTGAGATACTGCAGTCTGCGTACTATTTGTGCTCCACGATAGCAGAGCAAGTGTTCCGAGGTTAAATATCATCTTGTACGAAACTGAGATTCCGAAGATGATATTTACTCGGATAATGTCCTGTCGCAAGATCGGTAAGCTTATTGAGATCTCTCTTATTGAGACTCTGCAACTTTTGAGTAACCTAGGGGTAGATACTCGACGTTATATATTCGTTTTATAGATTGTTTGAGCGATTGTACAGCCATCCTACTGGCCGTAACTGTTCGGCTCTTTTTTTATTTCAGCCCACCCTCCAGCACACAGTCAGAGATCAGGCAGAGTGAATCTCGACCCGTGAGTAGAGAGTTGGAGCCACATCTTCGTTTGCCGACTCACAACGAGTGGGCGTGTTGCGAATAGACGAGGATCAGGACTGAACCTCTGCTAGCGCATCGTTCAAGTCCTGCTCCTCCCCTGCTCTCCTCTCCACCTCATTCATTTCTTTGTTTTTCGGCAGAGAGAGCTTGCACGGTAAGAAATCATCCACTGCATCAGTGACCGGCTTGATGCAGCAAGGGCAAATTGCTGTGGAGGGCGCCCTGGTACTCCACAGGCTCCGTTGCGGCGAGAGAATTTATAGAACCCCCTCCACCATTCATCCCTAGGCACGGGTCGCGTCACGCCTTGAATTAGGGGTTTATCCATTCAAATTTTTACATTATAGCCATGGATAACAGCTATTACAACCACCTCCTTTAGGGGCTTTGGACCCTCTGCTTTGGTTCCTGGGAGTCAAGAGAACCGTCCTGCAGGCGGAGAGTTTACACTTCAGCCTTCGCATGAGTGCCCCCTTCTCTGTCCGCATACGACCCTAGTTTCCACCGGTTGTCCGATTTCCACTAAGGAACGTATCTCGGATGGTAACACGAGGAGGTCGAGATAGGAGTTGCTGAATAAGAGGCTGTGGAACCTCTTGGTGGTACTGAAGCGCATTATTCAGCCATTTACCTTCCAATTTGCTCATTAGCTTCGTAACTAAATAAAATGGAATCAAAGCGCAGGCCATAGCCATAGTTGTTCAATGCTGAAGATGAACAAGTTAATGAGACAATAATGCGTCCGCGCTTTCGAGTAAAAGCTGTTTCCCATTCTCTTTTTATTTCCTTCGTACCAACACATTGTTCCTGGTACTAATTCAGTATCAAGAATCAACACCAGGAATAATGTGTTGGTATGCTTGTGCATTGAGATCTCTAAAGCAAGTTTAAACGTCGTGCTGAACGGGTTTGATCATCAGCTTCGTACCCGAGCAAGAGCGAAGAGCATAATTATATAAAAATAATATCAAACTGTGTTGTAATGGTATATTTTTTTACTGAATAGATTTGGAGAAACATTGGTAATTACTGATTTTGTTATCATATCTCATTTTGGCCTTAAAATGACATTCGATACAATTATTTTTATTGATTAAAGAGATTTTAGATTATAAATATTTTATAAAATGATTTTTTAATATCTCATATACTACTGCATTTGTTATTCAATACCTTAATAATACTAAAATATGTTATTCTAAACTCTGAATACAGTCATGTTATTGCTTTGTTATTCAAATAACAAAAGTAGTTATTCTCTTGGCCTTATAGGAGTAAAATTTTGATATTATTTTTTGTTATTTTACCAACTATGTCAGCCAAAACTAGACCAAATTTTGATACGAGTTATTCGATTTCCAATAACACATTTTGATATTATTTTACTCTTCGCTCCTGCTCAGGTAAACTAAACTAATAATTTACCGAATTATTCGTATTGCATATGCGTCGGTGCAAACGAAATCATGAACGAGTGATGAAAACAATTTTGTCGGGTTAAATTATGTTGCCTGTCCTATGAACAGGTTGAACATGTAGACGAGTCGCCACTATGCTTGTCGAACTCTCATTTGGGTAGTTAGGGACAAGCGGAACCTGTACAAGTTTATAGTATTCGACTTAAGCTTTAAGATGAAGCACTGATTTCATAAATCCACTTGCTCCATTTTACCCCATGGGCTCGTGAATCTATGGCAATTTAAAGCTTGAATATGCGATAACTTAGTAAGTAAAGGTCCAAGAGATTTACGGTCTTCTGCTAAAACGTGTATTTTGAGAGCATCGATAATTGCCTAGAACATTGTATTCTTGTAAAATGCAACTAATAAAAGCTATGTATGAAAAACCAATTCTTAAAGAAATTTTAAAGAGTATGCCCTATAGTTTAGCACTCGATAAAGATAGAAATTTTATTTTTCCAGCAAAGTTGCTTGTTTTTACAATATTGACAACTTTGCTGAAGAAACTATAGACCAAACTGTGTTTCTAGTCTTTGACCTTGAAATGCGGTCAGGCATTAATATTAATATTTTTTAGAAACTGTGGTTGAACGAACTGAGTAATGAAAAATTTTTTGGAGTGGAGGGGAAAGAGCCGGAAAGTGAGGGGAGGGGGCTTGGTAGCTATGCTTAGCAAGTAGTCGTTATGACTCCTACCTTTTGTCCAATGCTGGAAGGTGCTTGGGTCGAACATGCTAAAATCTAGGATTATAACCGGATTTGAACCAACAACACCCGTCAGGGCATGTGGCTCAGCCACAACTTGGGGGTAGCGACATGGGGCCTTTCCCAAGCAGCACTTGCAACATCTTCCATGTTGCTATTAAGTCTTGTTTAAATTCCAAACAAACTTCACCGGTTACAGTATTGAATCACGCAACAAATAAGCAACTTCATGTTATTAATACGTTGGATTCGGGTTATCCAATACTTATACTGGCTGTAACAAATATATTAGTCAATATCTAGTAACATGAAACTTCATCGCAACATCGTGTTATTATAATGTCATTGCTAAACAATAATGTCATATGATGTTGCATCATGTTGATTACGGCATATTTTTTAATAAAATGTAACCAAACAAATACAATCAATGTAACATCATATTCCGCCATATTTTTATGAACAAATATTTTTCAACGAAGAAATGTTTTTATTTTAACAATAATTACACGAACATTCATCAGGAATCCATGGTATTTACTAAAATATTATTTGATTACAGTATCTAGTTCGATTTTACACCGCATTTTTCCATCGTAAACGAATTCTTAATCTGGTTGGTTTAATTCTTTGAATTTGAAAATTAATAAATTAATAACTTTCACGAGGCGCATCAAATAATTCAAAGCAAAATAATATTTTGCACGATAAATTTTGAATGGCATGAAGAATAGCTCATAATAGGCCCAAAAAACTGAAGTTTTGTTTCGTATTAAGGATATTAATGTAAATAATTTTCGTCATGGAGACCAGAGAGGAAATTTGTTTCCTGGATAAACATAATTCGCGATTACGAAGTTGCTCATATATGCTTGGTTTTTGTGCGAGGAAAAAAGAGAACAAAGTATTTTTGTTTTTGTTTTCACGCAAGTTTTGACAACGCGGCATAGGATTTCGTGGGAGTGCAAACAGGCTTAAAATCTCTTTTAGTATCGTAGTCGTGAATGGATAGATAACGCGCATTGATGTTCCATAAAACATCTATGTAACAATTGGTTACATATAGGCTCCACCTCTTGCGCTTTTTCAATCACATAACAGTTCGATAAAGGTAACTGATGCGAACTTTTACCATATTTGAATGTTGAAATTATAGTTGCGTAACCCTTCATGCAACAAATGGTGCTTCTTGGGTTGCCTTTCTAGAACTTGGCTGCAAGTTAATTTACGCTAATGACCTGAAACTGTTTCCTACGATAACGACTGACGGAATTGACTTATTTTAGGCATTGCTAATTATGAAGTTATGAGCTTCCATTGCACTATGGTCCAGAAAGCCAAATTAGGTGGAAAAAATTGTTTACTCAGTAGTCGTTAATTTTAGACTATTTACGTCTTAGCAACAAAATCTTGATTTAGGATGCCGCTTTTTTTGGCATGAGCTATTTTAGGGTAACCCTTAAATTAACCAAGATCCAGAAATTATCTTCAAAACGAAACAAGATAGAGCGATATTCACTTCAGCAATTTTATAGCTTGAAGTATTTTGAGTAACATTGCAGAAGACGAAATCCTTCTATCTCGAACCGTTTCCATATTAGAGCGATTTTCCTGAGTCAAGTTAGGGTGACTCTGCTATTTTGCGATTTTTCTCCATAACTTTTATTTTGCATTTCTCGCAAAACACTTCCTCAGATCACTTTTGAGACTCAATAAGACGCAACTTTTGGTGAAAAAAGAAATTAGCTATCTACTTTACTTCTACACTTATATTAATTTTTATGATAAAAATAGGCCGTTTTCAAATGTTAGTATCTCATAAAGGTGCAAGCAGAATTAAAATCGGTTGATTGCGTTTGAAAGATCGTGATTTTTTGTGTATAATATAAAAAAATTGGAGAGTGGATTTTTGTCTATCTCAAATAAATCAACTTTGAATATGTGTGGTTTTAACATATTTAAGTATATAAAAGTAAACGAGTTGCGCCATAACTCCGCAAGGCCTTGACTGTTCTTGATTAAACTTAGCGTACATATTTCTTGACATAAGTAAATCAGCACAGAGGGTTGACAAAAGCGGGGTGGTCGCTAAAAAGGGGAGGGGGAGGTCCAAATAAGTAAAAGTGGCTGTAATTATCTTGTATTTAAACCGTTATAAGTTGTGTGAGTGGTTCAAATCTAAAAGAGAATGTATAAACTTAACCTCATGTCTGTTGACTTAAACTTCATAATGAGGTTAGACATTAAAAACGGTAGACTATCCAATAAACAGAGGGAATGGTAGACAAAGTAATGAAATCATATGTGTTTCATAGTATCATGAAGTGGAACTACCGAATGAGAAGTTTAAATAGTTTTCTACCCGCGACGGGGATTTCCGTGATTCACACCTCCCCTTTCATCAGAGGCCACCATTTTTTTGTCTTTCAGCCACTTGTACATCTGTTTTCGATAAGATTGAAAATCTCAGGCGAGCGAGTGTGAAAAGCATAGCATCCAAAGCTTACTCCACTGACGCAAGCCTACGCCAACCAACTGCTGGCACTGTGTGCATACATTCTGCTACCTACACACTCGCGAGTGTACAGCCTCATATCAACTTTCTACACATCCCGCCCGCGAATCCAAAGCTCACGAGCTGTCCATAGGTCGTTATCACGAGCGGCACACTTGGATGTATGGATACGGATTTTACTTTTCTTCTTCATTTTACACCCTCGCTTACACACGCGGGTAAGTGTGCGGGCCAATGCGAGCGATGATAGGTATCAACTGCTGGGTTACAATGACGAGCGTAAGCAACGAACGTGGCTGATAACTAAATAGCAAAGCATTGCAAAGCCTAGGTGCTACATTCCGTTATCGAAACTTGACCTTCTGTTTTTTTTTATACGACAGACTTTGCAGCCAGCTGTTAGAGTGCAGGACAATTGCAGGGCCAGTTGCTACGATCCTATTGACTCTAACAGCCTCTCCCAGCCGGGATTCGAACATATGACGGCCTGCTTATTAGACCAGCATCATACCTCGAGGCCAACTGGGAGGTGATAACTAAATACACTATGGCAAAAACTTGTCGCAGTGTATGAGAATATCAGACAAGAAATCCGAAAGAAATACTCATGCATATGTGTTCGTTAGAAGAAAATCGTGAGACAAAATTGGCCCACACGAATGCGGGCTTCACAACACTACGTTTCAGTTTGCAAATTCTCATAATACAAAAAACAAAGACCTCATTTAGACATATCTACTCCTCCCCTTGATTAGTTCTCCTCGGTCAGCGGCTCTTTTGTCTACAGCAACTTGTACGTCTCTCCGAAGATAATGAAAGAGACACAAAGCCTTCCTTATATTGTTCTACTTCCGTAGTTGTGACCCTCCCATCTTTTCACACGCTCTTCATCTTATCTCCCAGCCACTTGTACAACTTCTAAAAGACCAAATGCAAGATATTATTATTATTATTATTCTATATTTGAGATGTTTTCAGCCTTTGGCTGGTTCGCCCCTTAATGCAAGATGATCGCAGCCACTTTTACTTATTTGGACCTCCCCCCACCTTTTTTAGCGACCACCCCCTTTTTGTCAACCTCCTGCGCTGATTCACTTGTATCAAGAAACATGTACGCCAAGTTTGCTGAAGAACAGTCAAGGCGTTCCGTAGTTATGGCGCAACTCATTTACTTTTATATACTTAAATATGTTAAAACCACACATATTCAAAGTTGATTTATTTGAGATAGACAAAAATCCACTCTCCAATTTTTTTATATTATACACAAAAAATTACGATCGTTCAAACGCAATCAACCGATTTTAATTCTACTTGCACCTTTCTGAGATACTAACATTTGAAAACGGCCTATTTTTATCATAAAAATTAATATAAGTGTAGAAGTAAAGTAGATAGCCAATTTCTTTTTTCACCAAAAGTTGCGTCTTATTGAGTCTCAAAAGTCATCTGAAGAAGTGTTTTGCGAGAAAGGCAAAATAAAAAAGTTATGGAGAAAAATCGCAAAACAGCAGGGTCACCCTAACTTGACTCAGGAAAATCGCTCTAATATGGAAACGGTTCGAGATAGAAGGATTTCGTCTTCTGCAATATTACTCAAAATACTTCAAGCTATAAAATTGTTGAAGTAAATATCGCTCTATCTTGTTTCGTTTTGAAGATAATTTCTGGATCTTGGTTAATTTAAGGGTCACCCTAAAATAGCTCATGCCAAAAAAAGCGGCATCCTAAATCAAGATTTTGTTGCTAAGACGTAAATAGTCTAAAATTAACAACTACTGAGTAAACAATTTTTTCCACTTATTTTGGCTTTCTGGACCACAGTGCATTGGATTAAAAATCCAATTTGCTCCAATTTCTCATTACATTTGTTTATTTCAGTTTTTGCATGATACGTGTCATATCTATAATTTAATTTAATAGCATGAATTGCTTGTTTATGTTTCAGTAATGAACCTGCATGTGGATGGGTCATCTTTTCTATAATAAGTTTCAATCGTAGAACCATAGCCTGCGTCTACGGTAATCCGGCGTAGCTAGCTTTTCTCGTAATACTAAAGTATGATTAGAAAAACGGGCATTCTAATCAACCACAAAACTGTGTATTTCCATTCTCTCCTCCAGATTAATCGGCAAAAACATATCTTCAAGAAAACATGCATCTTCGTTCGCTTCTCTCTGCAACCGGTAAACTTTCCTTCCGAACGGTCGCGCTTCGACAGTTTGCTTCCGGTCATCGCGAAATCCCTGCTTTGACGAAGGAACGCTATCCGTCGGTAAAGCGCGGTCAATTTTCGGAAGTGTCCGACCGAGATGTAGCACAGTTTGAGTCGATTCTTGGCGACAATAGTCGAGTGTTGACCCAACCGGAGGAAATTCAAGGCTACAATATTGACTACTTAGGAAGCGTTCGTGGTTTTAGTAGGGTGGTTTTGAAACCCAAAAGTACCGATGAAGTCGCCGATATATTGAAATATTGTAACGAGCGAAAGCTGGCTGTATGTCCGCAAGGGGGAAATACCGGATTAGTCGGAGGATCGGTTCCAGTTTTCGACGAGGTCGTCATATCAATGCAGTTGATGAACAAAATTGAACAAATTGATAAGTATTCAGGGATCTTGGTGTGTCAATCTGGTTGTGTTTTGGAAACTTTGGAGCAAAAAGCTGCTGAAAATGGTCTGGTTATGCCATTGGATCTTGGAGCTAAGGGTTCTTGCCACATAGGAGGCAACGTTTCGACTAATGCTGGCGGCTTAAGATTAGTTCGATATGGAAATCTTCACGGTTCGGTGCTTGGCGTCGAAGCGGTACTTCTGTTAGTTATTTTTTATGTTTGATAATTTGAAAGTGGTATTTTACAGGTCACCGCTGAAGGTCGCATCATGGATTTAATGTCCAACTTCAAGAAGGACAACACCGGGTACCATCTCAAGCACCTGTTCATAGGCTCTGAGGGTACGCTAGGAGTAATCACTCGGCTAAGCATATTTTGTCCTACAGCTTCTAAATCGGTGAATGTTGCATTTCTGGGACTGGACAGTTACGAGTCTGTCAAAAAGACTTTTCTTGCGGCTAAGCAAGGACTCGGTGAGATCCTATCCTCGTGTGAAATGATTGATGCTCCTTCGTTAGAGAGCAGTACTTATCACTTTAATCTACAGTAAGTTGAGGCTAAATTTCAAATGACTGAGTTTATATGAAATGGTTGGAATGTTTTCTTAGATCACCTATCGAAAAATATCCATTCTACATGTTGATTGAAACGTCCGGAAGCAACATGAGCCATGATGAGGAAAAACTTAACAATTTTCTAGAAAATACAATGGAAAAAAGATTAGTTCTTGATGGCACAGTTACCAATGAGCCTACCAAAATGAGAGTAAGCAATATTGTCGACTCAACAATTAACTTATTTTCACTGAAAATTTTATTCTATTTTTTCTTTCAGAATATCTGGAAACTCCGCGAACTGATACCGGACAGCTTAATTAACGACGGATACTGTTTCAAGTACGACATATCGCTTCCGTTGGATAACTTTTACGACATCGTACTAGCGGTGCGGGAAAGAGTTGGACCACTGGCAACCAAGGTAACCGGTTATGGTCACATCGGCGACTCCAACCTTCATCTCAATGTGTCTTGTCCAAAGTACCGCGCCGAGATTCACAAACTGCTGGAGCCGTATGTCTACGAGTATACATCGAACGTTCGAGGCAGCGTTAGTGCCGAGCACGGAATTGGATTCCTTAAAACTAAATATCTCAAGTATTCCAAACGGCCGGAATCGTTAGCCTTGATGAGCCAGATGAAGCAGCTGATGGATCCGAATGGGATATTGAATCCGTACAAGGTGCTACCACAGGTTTGAGTTTAACCTTTTATATATTAAGATGGAAAATACAATAAAACGATGGTTGATGGTTATTTATTTTAACATTATTTGATTCTATTCCTTCTCTGACGATAGCCCTGTTCAATAACCTAAATAATATTTTCTATACATTAGACATCTATATAAATTAGATATCTATTATCTTCTTGAAATTGTATAAAAAATCAGAGTATTTTTTTTAATACCTACTTTCATCTATCAACATCGCTTTAGATGAATTGTTAAAAAATAATGACAGAATGACTAAATTTCTGAATTTCTACCTAAACTTTGAAAAGTCAATGTACAGCCAACTAAATCAATCGTTATCATCAATTATTATTAAATTTTCTAGTATTGGTGACAATTTTATAGAATATAGTAGAGTCTCACTTTCCTGTGTTTGTCTTGCATTAGCGCCACCTTAAAATTTTTAGAAATCTTTTCTACCAAGCGTTCCAGTGGTTTTTCAAAACATATGACATGTCTGGCTTCTAGAATTAAGATGATTATAGAAATTGTATTGGGACAATAGGATGAGACTCAACCTCTTGTTTTTGCCTGGACTTATTATTTCTATTAGACGGAGCAAATAACAGAAAAAGTGTTTTGAGCAGATTTTGGCACCATTTTGATTCAAGATACCTGGTTGATAATGTTTGAAAAAAACAGATCTCGAAAACTATCGATCGCTCAAAAATTATGTCTAAGGAAGAGTTGTAGAAATTAAAATCATGTTTTCTAAAATTTACCTTTTTCGATTAAAGAAAATGGAAAAAAAGAAATAATTTGCAATCTTTTTAAAATTATTCTAAGATGAAGCAACTTTCATGAACTCCCTCCCATGGGTAGGTGGTTTGACGCGTACTTCGGCCAAACGACCTAAAAATTCTTAGTTCCGCATGTAGAATGTTTATAGTTTAAGTTGGATATATGTGTAGTATGTAGTATTGCATAATTTAGCTTTATGTGTAGTATGTGTCTCGTAAAGCGGAATGGAGCGAAATCGAACGGATTTGATTTTAAATTCAATCCGTTTGGGCCGAAGCACCGGGAGGGCTTACTCGGTTCCCTAGATGAATTGCTGGTATGCACAGAAATTTCTCTAGAAAACTGAAACCAAATCCTACCCACCATTCATGAGATTTTGACTTACTCATGAAAATTAAAATGTATCGCTAGTTAGAACGAACGAGTGTTCAAAAATGATGTGATGTCTTTATTTGCGTAATCGAGACATTTTCTATGAGATTGCCATAGAATTTGTGGCTGTTATGCGATTATGGACAGCACAGCACTGAAAAATATACACACACGTACATGTATACATGTGTATGCATGTATGAGTGTGCATGGGTGTATAGGTACGAATGAATATATGTTTGAGTGTTCTATGATGAGTCGGAAATTCTTCTTATACCTATGCTGCCAAATTACAATTATTAATGGGCAGGAAGTTATAATCAGTAGCTGTGGTTCCCGATCAGTTTCCTATGCTATTACTATTATTACTAATATTGCTATCGTTGCTGTTACTGTCACCTCTATTGTATTGTTTTGGATGTAATCATAATTTTTTTTTTTTCTTATTTCCCTCCTTTATTAGAATGATTTGCATGTCTTGTGACTAACCGCGTTAACGGTATTCAACTAACAACATAAAATGATCATGTATGACGCTGTTTGTCTCCCAAGGGCCTTCCTAATGCTGATGAGCCTCTGTCGGAGAGTCCATCAAGTCGAACGGTGGCAACTCACCGGCGGCCTGCTCCTCTCCATTCAACTAAAATTCCATTTCTAACTAAATCTTTTTAGAGTTAAAACTTCTTCAAGTAAAAACAGGTATTCGATTCTCTGGCTGATTCAAGCGATAGCGAAGGGCTGTCCTCAATCATTTCCACTTCCTAAAATGTGGTCATAGTACATAATATATGGCCGTGGTATGAGGATTTATTTTTCGATTCAATACCATCCTCACAGAATTATCAACGTCGTTAACATCTTATTAAGTCTTGCTTTAGTGACAGCTTGCACTTAAGACCTAACACGGCATATATACATATCTCCAAGTGAAGTTCTTTTTGATCCACATCATCCCTTCTTAGTTACAGAATCATTTCAATTGACCACGGTCTGAAGAGCATACCGACAAATCGGTTGACTACCGCTACAAATATGCATTTAATGCCACCGGGAATAATACGAGCGAGTACCAGTCCCCATTACATCGCATCTGCTCTATTTTTCGGAAGTTCAAGTAGTTTTTCGATAGTTCTGAGCGATAATATTGCTCTTGAATAATATTCCGCACAAAATATTCGAAAATTTACGCCATCAGCTACAATACTGCAAAGATGGTAGATAAAGAGGCGGCTGTGGCTTTTAATGAGCATAGGTTGTGGAACAGCGCTGGGTCAATCGTGATGACATGGGTATTTGGGAGATGAGTAGCGTCCAGCCTAGCGAGTAGTTAGTCGGTAGTAGCATAGGTGATGGACAGACATAGAATTCTCGTGATATTACTAACTTGAAAATTGCAATCAACATGTTGACTAAAAAATTCCTCTTTTCTTTTCTTTTCTTTTCTGCCTGATCTCTATCGCTTCTTCTCACGGCAACAATAATGTTGTCGTGAGGGGAGGCAAGAGATCAGCCACAGATGATTGCACTGGTGACAACGATGGAGAGGACGGCCGGCGTGGAGCCTGCTTCAGGTTTAATTAAGATTGACTACGAACAAGATGAGGAAACAAACAAAGGAAGGAGAAAACAAGATAAGTACAAGCCATTTTATGCTATATTGACCAAGCACACAATTATATCAAGCCAAGTTCTGTCACTCTTCTTCCGCCCATTAATCCATAATCACCAATACATTATGGAGCTAGCGTAATCCGCACGGATTCTTTTAACATTATCACAACCACCTTATCTCAGCCCTGGACAGACTTGGCTCTAACTGCCCCACCTTGTGCTGCAAACAGAAACAGAAACAGAAGATGAAGCAACTTTCATGAACTGTCATGAGTGGAACCCATGGTTTTTCAGATGGATTTTTGATACAAATAAAGTCATTGCAATTTTTTAAAGTTATTGTCACTCCGCCTCCCGTCTTCAAAATTGGCTTTAAAAATCGAGGGGCAAAGAAATTGTATAAAATCAATTGTCTGTGAGTTTGATAGCCTAAAGAACTCGAAAAATGAGTGTACGGAGTGTTAACACTTTTAGCACGAAACAGAAGGGGAAGTTCGGTTTTGTCTCTCATGTGTTAAGTTTTTGCAAGGAAAGTGATAACGTACACATAAAAAGTAAGAATAGATTTTGTTTTTACTATTATACTTAAAATAAAAATGCATAAAACGCCTAATATTTTCTGCGTGATTGAAAAAATCTCCAACCCCCGCCCCGCTCAAGGGAGTTGCCCAACATCGGATGGACAAAAACTTTATAAAATATTTGTAATGGTCTAACAATTCTTTACATTTACAACATGTACAACAAATATGATCATAATAATTATTTTTCTAAAAGCAGCCGCTTTCGTGATATGTAAAGAAAAAGTTAGTTTAGAAAAAGTTAGTTTTAATTTCATATTTTAAATACAGTAGACTCTCGGAAAAGTTAACTCTCTGAAAAGTTAATTGTTCAGAGAAGTTAAGCGAATATCAGCTCCCATGCAACGCTCTAAAAAGTTAATTTTTGCCTTAACTTTTCTGAGAGTTCGAATTTATTGGTTGTCCAAACGTTCGTCCACACACGTGTGTTTTCATTCTATCTTTATTTCTCATTTTTCGGTTTATTGTCGCCTTTTCACAGTTTCATACAGAGTCGCATCATAACTGCGATTAAATTAAATTTTTGTACCGGACAGTTGCAACAATAGCACAATACGGGCACATAGTTACTTCAAGATTATTGATAACTCAGATTGAATTTTAAATGCAAAAGAAGGAATAGCAAGGAACTAAAAATAAACGCGAACATTATCAAAACGTAGTCGCAGACTACGAAAAAAGAAAAGTAAGCTAGTGTAACCGACTATTTTAAACTTACTTAAAGGAACTAAGTATTATTTCATAAAGATCTTGCTACATTTTTCTTTCCATTACAATAAAAATGTGTACCTTACGTCCCGAAATGCATTTTTCGCTTTGGTATTTATCATTTTCACTGATTTTTCGGACTACTCGGAAAAGTTAATCTTTCGGAAAAGTTAATCGACCCATTCCCCAATCGATTAACTTTTCCGAGAGTCTACTGTACGTCCTTTTCATATGTCATCCGAGTTACTCCACATTGTCCAAATATTTCTAATACCTACAACGAATTTCCTACAACTTATCTGAATTCACCTTATTGATTCAACATTTCACTTTTGAGTTGCGAGTACATTAAAGACTGCAATCGAAAAAACTTGACTCACACATTTGTTTGTAACTTTTTGCCGTGTAAGCAAAAATAATAACTGAAATTTTGACTGAAAATAGTTTCGAGCATGTTGTTTATACAATAGGATTTCGAATTTGACATGGTTCGATTTTGGCAACAAAAGCATTCGTTTTTGGCAAGACAAGATATTTCGCTTCGAAAAATGTGCCTAAATATCAATCAGTTTCCGCATTCATGCTTTAAATGCCGAAAAAATTATGCGCTCAGTATGTTCATGAAAACAAGTTATATGGTTTTGAACGATATTGTTATTGCCGTAGGACTACGTCTTACCACAGGGTGTCAGTAACTTATTTGCACCGGACGGATACTGCCGTGAATCGCATATCAGTCCCATATGTATTTTTCGTGATTTTGAGTTTATTCGCTAAATAGTTATAGTTATCATTGTTCTTTAGGTTGTAAGAAAAAACTAGCTAGTTTCATTTTAAAAAATATAAAAAAAAGATATCAGGTCAGTTTGTCCATCGCAGTAATCGGCAGCCGCAGGAAGAAGATGTAATATATCCCATACTTTAAAGCTCAAATGAATGATAACACAATTTTATCAACTCTTACGTACTTTATTTACTCATATTTACTCTTACTACAGATAAAATGTTAGCAAACATCACAGATCGTTTATCAAATATGCGTTCACTGGTTTTGTTCTGGTAATTCAATCCAAAATTGTTTTTTAGTTTCGTCTACTAATGGAACGATGGTTTTAATCAATGATTTTTTCCTTCCATCATCAATCCCTTTTGGTTGATTTTGTCTTTTTAAATGATTTTCAATATCAAATTCATCAGACATAACTTGTTTTTCTTGCTTCGTTGTAAAAATCTTGCAATGGTTTTGGTTTTGCCCATTCTCAGAGTTGCTGTAATGGAATTCGTAGGGTAAACGCACCATTAGTGGTGGTAGTACCAGTAGTGGTGGAAACTCGAATTATTCCATTATTTTTGCAGATTTTGGTACAAGTTAGATACTTATCAAATAATACTGTTACTGGTAGTTCGATACTTATCAAACTTGTACCAAAATATGCAAAAATAATGGATTAATTCAAGTTTCCACCACTACTGGTACTACCACCACTAATGGTGCGTCTACCCTATGATCCTTTTTTTACAACTACGTTGTCAATATAGGGTCGAGGCTTCAACTTATTTAAAACATATTGAGATACGCTAAAAAGATTTGTAAAAAAACTGTCGGCATATTTATATTTTCAACGTTGTTTTTGGCATTTCGTACCGCATTCTTGAAATCAGAGTATGTGATTGGTGGATTTTGCTTCATGGCATCTTCCACAGCAGCATGGAAGCTGTCGGCTGACATAAACGTGTGCCCAGATTCAAAATATTTGAGAACCAGTTCTTCCATTTGAACATTCTTGGAGTTCACTAGAATGATCAAATGAAGGAAGAGGTTCCAATTCTTGTTCTGAGCAGCACAGTTATCCAACCACAGAACAAGCTTCTTCGCTTCTCTAAATCAGGGGACAACGCGATGAAAACAAGTTAAAAGGTCATTTAAAGACCGACCACTGATGGCTTCGTTCCAAAAATATGCGAGCACCGGTTCTGTACAGGCATATTTTCCGACAGGGGCAAATGTCTCGTAGAAGGTAATAAGCCGCTGAGAAAAAACTACCGTTTTTAATCCATCTAAACGCGACAGTTGAATGACCTTTTTGAAAAACAAGATGTAATAAATGTAATTTCCTGAAAATATTTTAATAACTTCTAACGATACCTTTTGTAGATCAACCGCCAAAACCACATTTCCAGCTTTTACCGAGTCTCCGTCCTCATGGTACTCTGTACGGGATACTTTAGCTAATTGAAGGTGCTGTAAATATTCTTCACATATACGGCAAGAGGTGTCCAAAGGCAGAATTTCTTTCGAGTGTCCAGATGGTTTTTGGTGCTGTATTGCCGAAACGCATGATTCGCACTGTTCGTGCCCAAGTTTGACTAATGATACATTCATATCCCTCATAACTTGACCATAAAACTGGTAACTCACGCCGTTTTCGTGTGTTTCACAGTAGTTGCGGTGCATTTCCTTCTGTTGCGATAGGGCGTTTCGGTATAGTGGCAACTCGCGGTTAACGATAAAACATTTATTTGTACGATAATTAACTACATGAAATAAAAGGTGCTCCGCGAGCTGCTGCTATCGCAATAAGAATGATGAAACATGATGGCCGTCACCGGATGAGAATGATCGCACACCGAGAGCCGCGGTAACTTCTGTCACGTTGACGGCTGTCAAGTGAAGAGTCCCACTGGTAACTTCGGTGCTGTCATTTAACGGTTGGTGGGATGCCTTCCCAACACCTCCCCCTTTTAGAATAGGTGATACGGATCGTACCTCGCAGGCTGCCTTCGCAATCTCGAAGACTGGCGAGTAGGAATCGGTTGCTGCAGTTGATTGCTAAGGGGAGTTCGATGACGTCGACGGATAACCTGTGGTTGCAGGTCTGCTTGGAGAAAGGCCGGCAAGTCGGTTTCCTCGGCTTCCGGCTCAAGTGTAGGACGTAGACCCCAACTGTCCAGGAGAATAGACAACGGTACTTGCACGCTACTCGGTGTCGTTTCAGTTTCTGCATCACTCTCAGCTAATTGACGAGTCCGCAGTTGGTTGCAGTGGGATCGGATAAGATTCTGCTTTGATGGTAGCCAGATGTTATACATCACCTGACCGATGCGCTCGATCACTATACCAGGTTGCCAGGTCCACTTATTTGCTGCATAAACCTTAGCCCAGATGTGATCTTGTTGATTGTAACACCGAGCTTTCGCTCCGTGCTTCCGGTTAAATTGCTTTTCCTGAGCAGTACTCGGCAACTTGTGGTACGGCGTAGGCGGGCGAAGTAACTCCAAAGACGTACGGATAGTTCGTCCATACATCAGGTCAGCGGGAGATTTCCCACCAGGTGCGCTGCGACAGGGTGTGGTTCTGTAGCACAGAAGAAAGGTGTCTATGGCTTCGTCGAGGGTTTCCCCTCCTGCGATGATTTTCTTAAGCGAACGTTTAAACGTGTCGACAAACCTCTCAGCTAATCCATTTGATTGCGGATGAAAAGGCGCTGTTTTCAGATGAACGATACCATTTTTGTCGCAGTACGATTCGAAGCGGTCACTGGTGAGCTGCGTCCCATTGTCAGTAACCAGTGTTTCGGGCTGACCGTACCTCGCGAAGATGCCACGTAGGATTCGCAAAGTTGCTGTGGTGGTAATCTCCTCGATTCGTATCACTTCAGACCGTTTTGTGTACGAATCCACCACAATGAGAAAATAGTTCCCATCTAGCGGACCGGCGTAGTTTAGATGTAGGCGCTGCCACGGTTTTGTCGGTGGGGGCCAGGGTTCCATGGTAGTCTTCCTGTCTGTTTTGTTACGCAGACCCATTTTCGTGGCACATACGCCGCGGAAACGGGCCCGGAGATCGGAAACATCCTGAGTCTGCTGAATGGCAACTTGATTGCAGAATGCAGTGATCGGTTGATTCCATAGACCGAACTGGTCCATCAGATCTATGCCTAAAATGTCGAGATGAACGTTAGGAGCTGATACATAACACTTACCCTCTCTGGTGATGTTGTTGAGGGTTATGCTACACTGCAGCTCGGAAACGATGTCGAGTGGCTCCCCAGACGCTGTTTTGGCTCGGCACAATGCTGACTGTGCTCTTGGCCGACCAAGTTTGACCCAAGACTGGTGCGAGATGATGGATATGTCCGACCCAGTATCCAGTTGCAGCCGGAGAGGGACACCATTGAGCTGCACGTCGATGAATTTCCGACTTTGATGGATGTTCCGCACTGTCACCGTTTTTGTTGACTGCTCACGGTTTCTTTTCTTCCTGTGTTTCATGGTGTTGCGCTTGCTCGAAACGCTGTTCGATGATTTCGATGAAAAGCATGCGCAATACCCCTCTCGATGACCGCGCTTACCGCAGTCGCGACAACTATGATCGCGGAAGCGGCAGTCCTTGCTGAAGTGCATCCCTCCGCAGGACCAACAAGGTGTTTTAGGTTGATCCAGCGACGGTGTACTGCTGGTTGATCGATGCCTAGACTGCTGCTGGTTGCGATGAACGAAATTCACAGTCGGCGGGTTTTCCACCATAACGGTATCCATTTTGAGGTTGACCAGGTTATTACATTGCTCGACCACTTGTTGAAGAGTTAGATCCGCAGCTTCGTTTAGCTTGTTAATTAGCCGCATCCTGATCTCAGCGTCCTGCTTTGATTTGAGGCCACACACAAACGTCAGGCACTTGAATTGCTCTTCGGTGAGCTCTGACAGTTTGAAGTCGACGCAGGATTTGTTCACCCTACATGAGTAGGCGAGATAATCCTCACTAGCCTCCTTGGTTGTTTGGAGACAGTTGTAGCGCCGGCGAAAGATGGAAGTGGACGCACCGAACAGAGATTTTAGCTTTTCTACCGTTTCAGTGAAGGTGAATTCACGAGCGAGTTTAGGTAAAATGAAGCTATTGTAGCGCTCGTGATTGGGTGGGCTCAATTTGCGTAGGAGGAGTCGTACCTTAGCAGCGTCGTCCAGCTTGTCGGCATCCTTATCGAAAAGATCACTGTAGCGAGAAAACCACGCGTCGAATGTGTGTCCGCTTTCCTTTTCGTACGAGAATTCCACCATGTTGCTTGCCAGGGAATCCAGTACGGTTTCATCGCGAGACAGCTTTGAAATGGCAACCTGCGTGGCGGAAAGCTGCTGTGAAAGCTGCGCCATGAGCGCGTGCTGGTTGTTCAGGATCTGTATTATAGCATCCGTGACGCTTGGTTGTTGCGGAACTCCAGCACTTCCTAATGCCTGATTGGTCGCCATCGCGATTTTTGTCCTCGTGCTACTCCGACTCACTAAATCACTATTTCATTCCAAAAACGCGCTAATTTCGGTATAACTCCGCCACTATCTCGTCGCCACTGTTGCGATAGGGCGTTTCGGTATAGTGGCAACTCGCGGTTAACGATAAAACATTTATTTGTACGATAATTAACTACATGAAATAAAAGGTGCTCCGCGAGCTGCTGCTATCGCAATAAGAATGATGAAACATGATGGCCGTCACCGGATGAGAATGATCGCACACCGAGAGCCGCGGTAACTTCTGTCACGTTGACGGCTGTCAAGTGAAGAGTCCCACTGGTAACTTCGGTGCTGTCATTTAACGGTTGGTGGGATGCCTTCCCAACACCTTCTTAGATAAATCCGATGGCAAATACAATCTATTTGGCGCATGGGTACGACGGTAATGTGAGATGGTAGGATTGTATTTGGTGATGTGTGCTTTAACTAAATCGCGTTTTTCAGTATTGCGTACATATTTTCCTCGTTTAGGAGCTTTTGAGGGATGATGGGCATCTTCATTATCTTCAGCATCATCAACAAATCGATGAATAATATTTCTATAATTAAACGTTCAAATATTACGTTGATTTTAAAATAAAGTTAAGTACTTACCCACAGTGCTCTTCATACCGCAGAGTATTGAGAAAAAATTTCCTGCAGACGATCGTAGATTTATTACTGCCCACTGTTCGTATACAGAAACTATACGAATGATGCTTTCCAAGATGCTCTTCGGTAATACGATACCGGTCTCGTTTTTTAACAGTTGCTCGACGAACCCTTTCTCTCACAAAACATTTCTGTCCGGCCGCGTCTATTTCCCAGAACGATGTATTCATATCGATCCTGTCATCCTTTGAGACCAATTGGCTGCACTCCTTTTTACAGCCACAATTCTCCATTATAGCATAATGAGCAAAACGCCGTTTTTTGCCTTATCCAACTTTCCATATGGGACTGATATGCGATTCACGGCAAGATAGCTCTTGGCGGACTTTTTAAACATAAAATGGTAAGTCAATTTCTAATGCATTTACATTCAGCTTTATCATAACGAAAAAGGGTCTCGATTTTGGCACGGTTTCGATTTTGGCAACATAGGCGACACGCATTTGTTGCCAAATTCGAAATCCTACTGTATCGGGTTTCAACAAAATTGATTGAGCAATTATAGCGTAAGGATGGGAACTATCATTAAAATCGTTACTGATAACTATCAGTAATTTCAATGCGTTACTGATAACTATCAGTAAATATTAGTAATTTTACCCATCAGGGCATTGAAGCAAAAAATAGGAAATGGTAATATTAACTGGTAAACTGCGTTCTTCATTACAAGTTTACTTTGTAGTTTACCAAGCGAGCTTTATGGAGGCTCGCGCAACTACGGACCAGACTTTTACCACCCAGCAGATATGTTGGGAGCACATCGTGCCTATAGTTACTATGGGCTCTATTCTGTAAATCACGTCGAGCAACTCGGCTCGACTCAGTCACTGTCGAGTGTCGAGTGCAAGAAGAACGGGCAGCATAGCGGCTCAATGCACGACCAAAACAAAGCTAGCTCAGGCGTCACTTGCTAACCGTTTAGTCACTAGCTTTTTGGCGGTGGACTCAGTCGAGTTACTCGACAAAATCGGGTCGCCTGTGACTTACATAATACCAAAAGTCGACTAGTCGAGCAAAGTGACACTCGACGTGACTTACAGAATAGGGCCCTTATATATATAGTTCGGCGGATAGAAAATCGGGAGCCAAATAAACGTCAAAAGCGGAGCCAAAAGCTTTTCAAAATCCAACATGCAGGAGTAATGTTAAAAAAAACACACTTTATTTTCATAAAACTAGTCATTTTCAACACCCGCTAGTGATTATTTCTCGTAAAAACCTGCACATTTCACCATAATTTCAAATTTAATTTCATAAATCAGGGATGCCAATTCGCCTGGTTTTCTATCCGCCGAACTATATATATAGTAACTATAATCGTGCCTACGTATCATACGATACGGTCGATCAAGACCAGCAATGGCACATATTGGATGAACACGGTTTTCTAGATAAACTAACGTTACTGATCAGAGCTAATGGATAGAGTGATGACTTTCGTGCGCATCTCGGAGACACACCCTTCGAGACGCGGCGTAGGTTGAGACAAGGTGACAAGATGACTGATATCATAGCTAGGAATCTTGCGACGTAATTAAACTTACTGATACTTAGTGATATTATTGCTTACTGATAACTATCAGTAGTTAATGATAGTTTTCCCATCTCTGCTACCAATTATTGAGTTATTCGTTATGACAAATAATGCAGTTTTGTGTTTGTCGGTTGGTCTGAGTTTGAATACTTTAAGGGCATTTTGAGTAGTTTTAACCAAGTTTTAGGTCAATCCAACCTATTAGTACGTAATTTCATTTAAGAGTAGACAGGAAGCCTACAAAACTAAAGTGACCGGCCATAGAGATAGGACGATACAGCAGAACTGATTTGAACACAGAAATGAACATATCTGGGTTATTTTCCAACGGATTTCTGTTTTCATTTCACCAGGCTTGGCACACTCTTTGCGCTTCAATTTTGCTCATTTGCTCACTGCACCTCAGCCAAATTTAATTTGAAAAAGTGGTGTACGAGGCATTTGTAGTCAGCAATTATCTACAATATTGCTGAAAAAAGTAGAGTTTTACCTTTGTTATACTATAACAAATGTTTAGAAATTGGTCAAAAAACACGAAATTGATCCGAGGTCCGGAGGGCCGAGTCACATATACTAATCGATAAAGTTCAACGAATTGAGCAATTTTCCGACGCGACGTTTCGTTTAAAAGTTATAAGCAAAATATCAACATTACGTGACACGGTCGCAAGCCCTTGCCAAATATTGGGTCTGTGAAGTATTGCTCAATTTCTACCGAGACGTGCGAAGGGATATATCCGTTAATGTCATCGTCGATATGCTACCTCAAGTCAGGTAAATTAAAATCCCCAATTGATAGAATTATGTCAGACTCCGTGAGACGGTCCGCAACACATTGTACCGCTTTTGCGTGAGCCGAGTATAGTTTGGTACTTGAGTTGGGCGGGAGATAAATAGCAACTATATAAATCGAGCGACTTTGCAAATTAATACGGACTGCAATTTGTTCGAGTTCACTATAATCCGCCAGGGCAATGGACTCGCATTCTATAGCGTTATTGATTGCGATCAATACTACACCGCCCCGTGAGTGATTACTGGACAATTCGTTACAATCACAACGGAATAGAATGTAGTCAGGAGATATTTCGTTGTTGTCGATATCAGCCCTAAGCCATGTTTCCGTAAAGACAAGTACGTCATACTCACAACTGGACAACAATACTCGTAGTCGAGCAATTTTAGTCCGCAGGCCCCTTACATTCTGATAGTACACAGAAGGAGTGCGATGGAATGTACAGGCTTCTGCGTTAGGTGCACCTGCACCTGGAAGACCCCTTCTCCATGCTCAAGTACAGGACCGGGACGAGTGCTGGTCGCTGGCGGGAATAACTCGACTGTACTGAGGGGATCAGGGGCTTTCAAAAATGTTTGTTTTTCGATGTTTTATTTATGTTATGTTTTTCGATGATATCAAAAAGTTTGTAGAACATATCAAACCAGTTAGATAAGGTTTCGTGTGCGTGCATAATGCTAGGATGCTTTAATTTATTCATAACAGTTAATAAACTGATTTTAAGGGGTCACAACAGAAAGCCAATTATATCTCGCAAACCATATGACGTAGATACCTAATACCTTCGGCAGTTTGATAAAATTTATAGTTCTACAGTTTTACTGAACACATGAACTGGCTATCTAGTTCCTACAAAAAGTTAATTTTTTGAAGTGTGATATACCCTTAATATCGAAATGTAAGAAAAAGTGAAAAGATACAAAAGGTATTTAAGTAACTTCTCCGAAGACAGCTGAGCTCAGAAACGTCAGGAAAGGCGAGAAAATACCGAGAAATTTGACCGTCTATTTTTTCAGAATGGTTCCACTGTGCGCTGTAGAGCTATAATGCCGTTGGTAGCAAAAAAGCATTTTAGTACAGAACTTAACCTAGGAGTGTCGATAAACGATCACAGCGTCCCGATTCCCGATCTCCGGCAAGAAATCGGTCAGTTGAAGAATAATAGTGCCGCCGGAAAAGACCGACTCCCGGCAGAAATCTACAAAAATGGCCAAGAACCACTAGCAACGGCACTGCGCTGAATAATTTGAAGTATTTGTGAGGAGCAGAAACTACCGGAGGAGTAGATGAAAGGCGTGATTTGTCCCATCTACAAAAAGAGGGTGGTCAGCTAGATTACTGTAATTACTGCGGCATTACGCTGATCAACGTCGCCTACAAGGCGTTCTCCCAGATTTCGTTACGTCGTCGATCCCCAATAGCAAGAGAATTTGCTATTAAGGATCAAACTTTCACACTCTGACAAATCCTCCAGAGAGGTCGGAAGTACAGCAGTATACAGTCTAGCGCGAACAGATATGACAGATATTGCCAAGAGCTTTGCGGACAATCCGACGTGGCTGTTTAAAGCTACCCTGGAGCGAGTGATTTGCTACGTGCGTTTTTCGGGGGCACTCTCGAGTCCTTTCGAATCGCGCAGAGGATTGCGGCAAGGGGATGGGCTGTCCTCCATGTTATTGAACATCGCCATTGAAGGTGTGTTCCGGGGAGCGGGTTGAAAATGAGAGGAACGATCTTGACTTTATTTCTAGAAACTTTGAGACGGCGGAGGCAATCTACGCTAGACTAACTGACTGTTCGCTTTCCACGGACAGTGACTATTGACGACGATGAACTAGAAGGGGTTAATAATTTTATTTATTGGAGATCTTTGGTCACCGCCGACAACAATACAAAACGACGAATTTACGTCTACCCTTCCCTCCACAAAACCAGTAGTCCTCTGCGGACTTGAGACGGCAACTTTGCTCATGGAAGACAAACGTGCACTTGCCGTATTTGAATGATGGAATTTTTTGTTTGCACTTACACAAAAACCCGTGCCGAATTGTCAAAACTTGCGTGAAAACTAAAACAAAAATTCTTCCTTCTCTTTTTTTCTCAACGAAAACCAAACAAATATCAGCAACTTCGTAGTCGCGAATATATCGAGAAGCTCAATGAATTAGCGATGGACCAAGAACACTGGATGGAAGTTCTTGATACAGCAAGAGGCAACCCGGCTCTGCGATGCTAGAAAAGGGTAAATATGAGACATAGTGCTCACTGAATAGCGAACATATAAAAAGAAATGCCGTGCAGGCTTACAGCAAACACCCGGGTGATACCACAATACTACAATAGTTCTGGGTGCATGAGTCTAGTCCACGAACGAAACCTTCACCACCACCTTGTCAAAATGGATGTTAAGCATTTCTTGATTGTTTTTCTCCTTTATACTTAACAAAATTTATTGTTTGAATTAAATAATAAGGACCAAATTATGTACCTATTGATAGAGTTTTAATAATTCTAGTCTCAATCAAGATGAAGGAAGCAGTAATCTCTTATTCGACAGTGGATTACAATTAGGTACACGGCTGAACATTAAAGTCTATCAAATATGAAACAACATATTTAATTTGAAATATGTTAAAACAATAATTGAACATTTTAATTTTAACATTTGCATTATCTCAATAAAATTAAATAATTTTATTTCAATTATTATTTATTGTTTTAGAAAACTTTGGCAATTCAACTAACACCATGCTTAACACACCAAAGGTAGCTGCTGGCATAAAAATTCTTCAGCGATTTTTCAACATTCCAAGAAGGAAGATGCATGAAATTCCTCTATCAAAGGTATGCATGTCAGGTTAATTATTCGATCAAATAGCAATAACTGTTTCTACAGATAAAATATGAAATTATTTTCTGTTTTTGTTCCACTGCCACACCAATTGATGCCAGATACGGTCTACCAGTAATAACCCTTTCTTTGTTATTCAAAAATCAAAACTGCAATTAGTACACCTTATGTAGCTACTAGCAGGGATGGCACAATCACTTTGCCTCATGCCTATTGACATTTATTTGACAGTACTGTTTCTGCCAAGCAAAATTTGACAAAGTTTTGTATGGGACATTCGTAGAATTAGTTATTATCTACAAGTTTTCTGAATAAAATTTTGCTGTATCTTTTGTAGTTACGGTGCTACAATGCTAGTAGCTCATTAGTAGCTATATGAACGTTCGGCTACTAATGAGCTACTAGCATTGCTAGCTACAGCTACTAGCAACATTGTAAATACAGAAGATACAGCCTAAGATTCAGAAAAGTTATAGATAATAACTAGTTCTTCGACCGTTCCATATATAACTTTTTCAAATTCTGCTTGACTGAGACGGTACAGTCAAATGAATGTTCAACTATAGTTAAACATACCTATATCTCAGGATCGTTACGGCATTGAAAGGGGCCCATATGCCACCATCACGGAGCAGGACATCAGCCAGTTAGGAAAAATCCTATCGGCCAAAAATCAAATCCTACTAGGAGCTGAGGAGACCGCTGGGTACAATCGAGACTATTTCCGGTACGTCCGAGGACTCGGAACGCTCGTATTAAAACCACGCAGCACGGAAGAGGTTTCCGCTGTTCTGCGCTATTGCAACGGGCGTCGGTTGGCCGTTTCCGTTTTCGGAGGCAACACCGGAGTTTGCGGTGGCTCTGTGCCAGTGTTCGACGAAATCGTCCTTTCGATGGAGCTGATGAATCGAATCGTTGCCATCGATGAATACTCCGGATTCCTGGTGTGTGAGGCCGGTTGTGTTTTGGCTAAACTTGAGGAAGAACTATCGGCGAAGGGGATGATCATGCCTCTCGATCTTGGATCAAAGCATTCGTGCCAGATTGGAGGAAACCTAGCCACTAACGCTGGTGGCATTCGGCTGATGCGTTATGGTAATCTTCACGGATCGGTTCTGGGTTTGGAAGCCGTCACGGCCAACGGAGAGGTTATAGATCTCATGTCCAACTTCAAAAAAGATAACACCGGTTATCATCTTAAGCACTTGTTTATTGGATCGGAAGGAACGCTTGGTGTTATTACGCGTGTGGCGGTGTCTTGTCCTGTGGCTTCGACGACGCAAAGCGTCATGCTTTTGGGTTTAAACACGTTCGATGCTGTGCGACAAACCTTTTTGGAAGCCAAAAAGCAACTTGGGGAAATTCTCACTTCATGTGAATTGTTTGATCAAGAAGCTATGCAGTGCACCGTTGAACATTTGAAAACATCAGCTCCCATCGATACTTTTCCTTTTTATATTTTACTCGAAACAACCGGTTTGCATAAGAAACATGATGAAGAAAAGGTTCAAAATTTTATGGAATCTTCAATAGATGCAAATATAGTAAGCGATGGAATCATAACTAGTGAACCATCTAAGGTTGAGGTTAGTAACCTACCCATCCCTATTATACCTACCGATTTTTATATTTCAAATTTATAATAAACTAATTGATTGATTACAGAAATTGTGGCAACTGCGGGAACGAATACCGTCTGCAACCTACAGTAATAACTTTTGTTTGACGTATGATTTATCGCTACCGTTAAACCAATTTTATGACATTGTCCCTGCAATGAGGGAACGAGTTGGTCATCTGGTGAATGTTGTTTGTGGCTTCGGACATATAGGTAAGAAATTCTTTGCAAAAACGACAAGGACATTATATAAGCATTTTTCAACAGGCGATAGCAATCTTCATCTTAACATAGCCGGCGACACACTTACCGAGGAGGTTCAAAGACTAGTTGAACCATACGTTTACGAATTTACCGCCAAGCTCAAAGGCAGCGTTAGCGCCGAACACGGAATTGGTCTACTGAAACCCGGTTACCTAAAGTATTCAAAGTCGGTTGAAGCAATTGCGCTTATGAAACAATTAAAGTTAATGATGGATCCTAACGGTATACTGAATCCATACAAAGTTTTAATCTAGGAAACAGCGAACAAATAACGTTATATTACCTAAAGATGGTGAGCAAATAAGAGAGTATTTCGTGTATTTACTTAATCTATATTTCCTACAACTATTTTGTCTTCGAAAGCTTTTTAAAGCATTTAAAAAGCCTAGTACTATTTATCAGCAAATCTATTCCTTCAGTCCAGCCCTGTGCGGTTAGTTATACCAACTAACTTTACTACAGCAGTGTATGTAACGCAGTTAAATAAGTGGATTGCGATTTTGTCCTCTAAGAGCGATCTATTTTTCGATAACCAATTTATCCGCTTGAAACAGCTGACCGACAAGTACCTGAATGAAAACAAAGGCTTTACTTATTTTGGAACAACTCATTTACTGTGGATGAGCAGAAAAAAATCACATGCAGAACTATTTAGTTGTAGATGATTTGCCAATAGGTATGTTTAGAAATCACCAATATTTAAAATATTTGTGGAGAAACCGAAATTTACACTCAAAATTTTGCCATATTCTCTCATACTTTCAATATGTGACAAACTCAAGCCCATGACCATGAACTTTTCGCTTTCTAGTTCTGCTACCTATCGAATATCATGCCGACATTGACCACACCACACCAAGCTACTTGACAGCTTACCTGCCGTTTAATTATATCCAAATTCCGCTGTCCGTACTCTAGTTCAGATTCGATTTTGGATGAATCACTCAGGCTCTTGTTATCACGAAATGCATCTCTGATGCGGCGAAGGGCGTACATCCTGCAAAGAACAGATAAGTTAGCACTTACAACGTGGTATTCACACATCAATTACACAATAACTCACCGGTAATTGTAGGAGCTGAATTTTTGCGACTCACGGAGCATTTGCTTGTATAATGTTAGGACCTTCATCTTGTTGGCGACGTTGGACATTAAAAATGTTTAATAAATGGAATATTCGGTGCGAACTAACTTTAATAGAGATGAAACAACATTAAACGTTGTTTTAGTGGATACGAACAATAACAACAAACCACAAAAACAAGACAGCGAATGAGAATGAAATGCGAACCCGAACTGATTAAATACTTTGACATTGAATTTGTCACAGCCAGGGATGCCATCTGGTCTGATTTTAAAGCTGTGGGAAACTACCGAAACTACTCGAAACCTGAAAGCGAATTACACTGAAGTCGCTTTTTACGCGCATTTCGAATTTAGGTACCCGAAAAAAAATAACCATAGCACGAAGATAAAAATTATGGTAGCAGTAGGATACAAAAAAATATGAAAACAATAAAATTTATCGTCAGAAACGATATCCAAACCATCAAACTTATTGTAGTCCACCATAACTTTCATGGTTTTGAGAGATTCTACCATAAAAATGACGGGTTGTTAAGTATCTTAACAATAAAAAGATCTATTTTGACGTAGGACTACGTCTTACGGCAAGTTTTGAGATAGGGTGTCATTCCAAAAAATCGAAAAATGCTAGCGTCACGAAAAATGAAAGGTTTTGAGCGCTAATAGCTCAGCGGTTTTCCGATCGATTTTCAATATTCTTACAATCGATCGGAAAATCTTCTAAGAATTGACCCAAATGAAGAAAAATATGGATTCTTAATGTTGAACTATTGAAAATAATGAACCTATGCTTTACCAGAATTCTCGCTTCGTGATTGGTTGGAAGATTCTTTGTGATGATCTAAACCTATACCAATTTGATATCTGTGCTTGGGAAGTAAGCCAAAACAAGTGACCAACTTTCCTCATTTCAACAAGATTTCTTAACATCGCGGTTAAACCTAGACCATTTTGATGTCCTTGTACGCCAAAAAGAGTGACAAAACCCCCTAGTGCCAACAGATTTCTTACGAACGCGATTAAACCTAGTCCAATTTGATGTCTGTGTTAGGGAAGTGTGCCAGAAAAAATGACACAAGTTCGTTGTCCCAACAGAACGCAAATTCTTTACTGCGAGACGATTAAACCTCGGCGAATTTGATATCTGTGTTGGAAAAACGTGCTACAGCTGTAGTGTTCAGTTATAATACGACTCTGTGAACACGCATGCTTTCCGTTTCATTAGAAGTGAAGTGAAAAGATGTGCTGTTGATAAAACAGCATTGTATTGGTAAAATCCCTTCAACGTGGGAACAATGGGTAATAAAAACAATCTTTAATTTCAGTAAGGCAGCTGGAAAGCAATAGTTTGTGTTCTTGAGTTTGTTAAATTGTTTTCAAATGCACAATCTTTTGAGAATTGAACATATGCAATGTTACTACTTTGATAAATGTTACATACAACGCATGTTGCATGTATATATGTTGCATATAGCATGTATACATGAAGAATCGAATGATTACAAGCATGAATACATGCTATTATCATTATAAAGAGACTTACGTAGTCCTGCGTCACCTATATATGCGGTCGTGTCTTGTACACAACCCATCTGATTTTTTTCGCGAACAAAAATTTCATTTACAGCGAAAGTTATCGTCCTTTTATGGTATTTTTTTAGGCGAAAAAATAAAATATTTAAAAAACTACAAGATATACATCCCTAAGGGTTGTACAAATAGGTGACGTAGGACTATATCAGATCATTAGATTAAAGACTAATGTAAACTGAATTTCTTTTCATATAAGAATCTATGCCATTGTTTAAGTGAATGTTTAAAAGAGAAGAGCGAAATATTCAGATTCAATTCTTTATTGAATGCAATGGTGGTTTTGAAAATATGTGGACGGGGGTTCACAAGTACAACGCCTGCAGCCATTAAGACATAGAAGATTTCTTTTAAAAACCACTTGTGTGCATCATAAAGGTTGAAATAGTAATGAATGACCAGCCCTCAGCTTATTGTATTAAATATGATTATGCGTAGGTTGACATGTTTCAATAATCTTACTTTTACTCGCTTGTGGCCTTTAAAAGGGCCATTGGTTACAAATAACATTAAAGCCAAAGCACGTTCATCGCAAATATGACGTGTCATTCGAATGTGCTTCTCTTTTGACATGAATGGCAACAGGCACGTCAGTTAACGACGTCGATTCCCTGTCTTTTGCTCCGAAAAGGTTTTACTAGTTTCACAACTTACCGCTTGTTACATAGCAGAAAATATGGCACACACGCAAAAATTTCTGTTTTATTTGTATGACAATCCTTATCCTCCTACCACAGGGGTGAGGGGTCTCAAACCATCATAAAATAAATTCATGCCTCCATAAACCCCCACATGCCAAATTTGGTTCCATTTCCTTGATTAGATCTTGAGTTATGAAGAAATTTGTATTTCATTTGTATGGAAGCCCCCCCCCCCCCCTCTTGGAAGGGGAAGAGGTCTCAGTACACCATAGAAAAAATTCTCACCTCCAAAAACCCCCACATGCCAAATTTGGTTCCTTTTGATTGATTAGTTCTCGAATTATGAGGAAATTTGTGTATTATTTGTATGAGAACCCACCCCCCTAAAAAGGGGAGGCGTCTTAACTCACCATAGAACAAATTCTTGCCTTCTGAAACCCTCACATGCCAAATTTGGTTCCATTTGCTTGATTAGTTCTAGATTTATGAAGAAATTTGTATTTCATTTGTATAGCTGCCCCCCCTCTTAGAAGGAGAAGGGGTCTCAGTACACCATAGAAAAAAATCTTACCTTCTAAAACCCCCATATGCCAAATTTGGTTCCATTCGCTTGATTAGTTTTCGAATTTTGAGGAAATTTGTGTTTCATTTTTATGGGAGCCCCCCTCTTACGCCGTCTATAAAATTGCTGGTCATTTTATCTTTCCAACGACATATAAATTGTTCAGTTTCGTTCAGTAGTTTAGTAGTTATTAGCATTTGAAATCTTTCATTCCAACGTTACACTTCTATTTTCGTTTTCACAGATATTAAACAAAGACGTAGTCCTACGTCAAAAGCAGTAATTTTGTTATGAAATATGGACAATTTTATTGCAAAAATTAGAAACAATAATATGAAAAAATTTGAATTTGAGCCACTTTTACAATAAATTTCAGCTTTCCCTCCTGTTTTGAAGCGTTGCAGCAGCGTATTGTAGCAGCAAGAAGCGTGCAATAAACAGGTTAACAATTAAATTATGCCTGCTTTGTTATGGTCCATATTATTTTCTTACCTTTAGCCCGAAACTGCAAAACTGATAAACCACTTTTCTCCTGCCTCAAAGTGTCACATTTGACATAAAGAGAATCGAGCGAAAAATGAAGACTGGTTCTGTTCGATTTCTGCCTGGCATTCGACTGTTTCGTAAGCGGGTTTCATTAGGGTCACAGCTTTCACACTACTTTAAGGCTGCTTAAGGGTATAAAAGTGGCTTTACAAAGTACTACCAAGTTTTCACTCGGCTCTCAGCAGTATAATTAATATATATAGAATGCCAGTGTCGCTGGTGTTTCATGGATATTTTGGTGGCAAACATGTTGCTGGTTCGTGTCTTGGATACGGGAACAACATTGTCAAATTGCCCAATAGAAAAATTTTCCTGCCGACGAAATAGCCCGAACGAGCAAATCGGGTGATTTATCCTAGGTGATTAACTGAAAAACAGAAAGGATTTTTTATTGGGATTGTCAGTTTGACAATCAGATTCCCGTTTCGAATCGAGCACTCACACATATGTGCATACCATGTAAATACACAATTTTCAAATGTGTGATGTTTACCACGAGCATTGCAGCGACGCTGGCACTCTATCCAGCTTTAATACATCGCCCTAATACATCGCACGTTTTCTTTCCGCGCGTTCACGGTAAAACTAAAGAAATGTACGGAAAGAAAACGTGCGATGTATTACGGAAATGTCAAAAATGCTGTTCAAATGTTACGAACACGTCCACCTCGGGGGCCTCGTAAAAAGCTGGATATATCCGACGAGAAGATGGCGAGCTCAATTCCCGAAAAAAGACAGGCATTTTCAATTCGCTTACTTATACCAATTATAGTTATTCGAAATTAAAAATATCGCGTTCGACAATGTTCACGGCAAAATAAAAAATAACGCGTTCCACTTTTTTAAATATAAAAATAGTTTTTTGGCTGTATAAAGGTTGATGTGACGTTGATTAAGCGACTGGAAGAACATATTGCAAAACTATTTCTCGTTCTAAAAATAGAATTGACAGCATTGCGCAAATTGGTAATTTAAAGGCGCGCAAAAGCCATCTACTAAGCTTCATCGCAGCTTCGAAAGCAGCTATTGACAAGCCTAAAGCTTGATAAAACTACCAGATTTAGATGTTTAAGAGCTGAAAAAAGGTTTTTATTTCTAAACCTAAACCGTAGCTCAGCCACAGGTGGAATAAAATCAGCTATTAAAGCGTTTGATCAGCCTGAAATTGTTACTTGGGAATCTCTCATTGTCAGATACGTCGAAATGAAAAAGTACCCGAGTGAATGTTCAATTTCGAGCAGTTTTGATTTTTTTTAATTATTTATTATAATATGGCATCCCTGCATCTGACACTGCATTTTTCGATGTTCGAATTTTTCGAGCCCCAAAAATCATTATTCATTTTTCATTTCTCTTCAAAGTTTGCGACAGGAAACAACGCATTTTCCTTCGCATCGTAAGGTCGTACAAAGCTTCAATATTTTACTAGTAAAAGTTTTCTCTGCAAAAATCATTGAGTATACACAACCAGGCCCTGAAAGTCAATATTAACAAAAAGGTAAGAAAGTTTCTAATGCTGTATTTTAAGCAACAAATAGTAGGAACCAGGTAGAAGTCTTTAATTTACAATGAGTGCTCACATTCTTCAGATAAAAGATAGTAAGCCATTTATTTGCAGTTCTTGTATCTACATACTATCAATAATCGTTTTGTTTAACGCGTAGACTTCCTTTTTAACAAAGAAATTTTATTTCTATTCATAGGAAGTTGCAAAATGGCGACCGGCGTTTTGGAAGTTATGAGGCACTCGTACAACACCGCCTGGCCAGCGAAAATCTATCCAACCTAGTTGGTTAGTTTCGCTGGCCTTCGGCGATATGATGACTACTTCTTAGAGAAATCTTTGAATTCACTATGTTCGTGTAATTGCTATACCTGATTGTATAATAAATGTACTGCAATCTAAAATGTTTTTTCTTTGCTTAATATTCACACTACCGTGCGGAATCAAGATCCATACACTCAATTATATTTGATTATGTGTTAAAATAGTACCTGCAAAATAATTCAAGTCCATTTCCATTTTTCGTTAGCATGACGTTAATATTAAAACTAGGGCAACAAGCAGTGAAATATAAATTGAAACTTCAGCGCATATTTACTTATCAATTGACTGCATCGTTATAGCTATTTGCATAGCAAATCGAACAATAAAGTGCATTTGAAGTGATTTTCCAATTTCAATTCTCAAAGTTCGATTTAAAGGGTAAGTTTATCGTACAGCTATATTCTATTCAATTCAGTAATCTCTCAACTGTCCTGTATTCTAGCAGCTGGCTGTGAAATCTGCCGGATAAAAATTAGAAGGTCAAGTTTAAGTTCCGAATGCAAAATGTAGCATCAAGGCTTTGCTTGAAATGTTATTTATTTATCCAAATTTGTACTGTACGGATGTAAATTATCACTAAATGACTTTCAATTGGCGAAGAAGCAAAATCTATACCTATAAAAATGGATTTCTGTCTGTCTGTCGGTATGTTCCTTATAGACTCGGAAACTACTGAACCGATCGGCGTGAAAATTTGCATGCAGTTAGAGTTAGAGACCCCTCCACCCCCTAAGAGGGGGGGGGGGCTCCCACACAAATGAAACACAAATTTCCCTATAACATGAGAACTAATCAAGTAAATGGAACCAAATTTTGCATGTGTTTTAGGTGGCAGACATTTTTTCTATGGTGTATTATGACCCCTCTCCTTTGAAGAGGGAGGGCTCCCATGCAAATGAAACCTCTCACCCCTTTGATAGTGGGTTTATTTGTTTTCCTAGGCCTCTATTACTTTTCTTTAGTTGGGTCCGAACGAGCGACGGTAAGGAGAGGATCGCACCTACGATATGGTACTTTTTCCACGAAAGTTTTCCGTGAAATGGTACATTCCGTGTAAGGTTTTTCGTGAAATGGTGTTCGGCGAAATGTTATACAATCACGGCGAACATTTAAGTGCTATCCGCTTTATTTTACCTGGCTAAGCAACGTGGGAGAGGGGGGGGGGGGGGGGGTTGTTACTTTACTGTTAGGAAAAATTCCAAATTTGCATATTAAACTACCCTTGCTTTCATAGTTACGTAACTGCCAAAATGAATCATTTAAGGTTGAGCTCCTCAGAAACTTGCAAAACTCGAGATTGTGACTAAGGTCATCCGAGATTCACGATTTATGTACAATACAGTTTAATTTATGGCAATACGATGTTCGTCGGGTCAGCTAGCATATTTATAATTTTTGGTTTTGGTTGGTTTTTAAACGTTTCTATGAAGATTTCCATCGTCGTTGAAATTTTTGTGAAAAACTTCCAACTAACACTTTTTATGGATTGCTTCGAATTTGCGCATTTTGCATTTCAAATGTTTGTTCTGCAATGTATAATTTAAAAGTTAGTTGGAGGAAGTGACTGCCTTAATGGGCCACCTGACTGTGATGACCTGCGGTCCATGATCTAACAACTGACTTACTAAATCCCATTTACGCGGGCACTTCTTTCACTTTCATGTCACCTCATCTAAAGTCACCGCACCTTCCAGGCCCCATTTGATTTGTACAGTCACCCAGGTGAGCGAAGTCACCCAGATGTGTGTGTTGAGGATAAAAGGCCGTTTCTTCAACTACACCATCATAAACGTGCATTGTCTATTCGAAGGTAGCCCCGACGACGAAAAGGAAGGGTTCTATGCGCAGCTGTGGGCAACGTTCGACAGCTGCTCACCACGGGACATCAACATCGTCATCGGGGATATGAACGCCCAAATCGGCAGGGAAGCAATGCATAGACCGGTGATCGGGCCTCATGCCTGCACACCGACACGAACGATAACGGCCAGCGATGGATCAGTTTTGCGGCTTCCCAAGGCTTGGTGATCAAAAGCACCTTCTTTCCCCACAAAGATGTCCACAAGGCCACCTGGAGATCACCTGACCAACGAACTTCGAACCAAATCGACCATATTCTCATCGAGAGCCGGTTTTTCTCGAACATCACAAATGTACGCTCCCTACGGAGTGCGGATATTCCCTCGGACCACTACCTAGTAGCAGTACATGTGCGCTCAAAACTATCGACGGTTTATACCTCGCGACAAAGTCGCCCTCGTCGGCCAAACATTCGGCAACTAGACAACCCGCGAAATGCCGATAATTACGCGCGCGTACTGGATGAAGTTCTGCCTTCCTCTGTGGAGCTAGATGCTTTGACCCTCGAAAACGGATGGAGTATGATACGCTCGGCCGCATCTGATACGCAAAACTATCTGAGCATATCCACGAGAGAGAATCTAGCCAAGTATCGACGAGCGAGGAATGAGTTGATCACGATCCTGAGGAGGAAAAAGCGCCAGAAGGAGGACAGATATCGTGAGGAGCTTGAACCTCTACTCCGGGCTAATGACACCCGCAAGTTTTACGAGAAGGTGAACCAAACTCGCAAGGCCCACACACCAAAACCCGACATGTGTAGGGACGAGGGAGGGGATCTAATCACAAACTAGCGCGAGGTGGTCGACAGGTGGAAGCAGTTCTTCGATGAGCACCTCAACGGCGATATAGCAGCAGGAGCCGTGATGGAAGTTAACCTCGGAGTAGCTACAAAGGACAACAGCGTACCGGCTCCCGATCTCGAAGAGATCCGGCGAGAAATCGGTCTGCTGAAGAACAATCGAGCCGCCGGAAAGGACCGATTTTCAGCAGAACTCTACAAAAATGGTCAAGCAACGGTACTTCTCTGGCTGTTCTCAAGGATTTGGGAAGAAGAGAAACTACCGGAGGAGTGGATGGGAGGCGTAGTCTGTCCCGTCTACAAAAAGAGCGACCGGCTAGACTGGTGTAACTACCGCGGCATTACGCGGGCTTTATGGAGACCCGTGCTACTACGGATCAAATTTTTACTCTCCGACAAATCCTCCAGAAATGTCGAGAGTACAACGTGCCCACGCATCATATTTTCGTGGATTTCAGAGCAGCATACGATACCGTTGAACGCGTACAGCTATGGCAGATAATGCACGAGTACGGTTTTCCGGACAAACTGACGCGGCTGAGCAAAGCTACTCTGGAACGAGTGATGTGCTACGTGCGCGTTTCGGGGACCCTCTCAAGTCCTTTCGAATCGCGCAGAGGGTTACGGCAAGGGGATGGAGTGTCCTATACTACCGGTACCAGACTCGTTGAGAACCCCGAAAAGCTTGTGGTCAGCTCCCCACCCAAGTTATTCTGTTATTCTCCGAGGTCGTCGAGCGACTTGTTCGAGATGGCCTACAAAACCAGGATCCAATTCGTGTTGTTTCACTGGTGAAAAAAGGGGCCGACCTTCAATCGCTCAACTTCATATCCTTCAAAGTAGGCATTCCTCTGGCGTACAAAAATGCGGTCTTGAACCCTGATACTTGGCCACAGGGAATTGTATTCAGGGAATTTGATGATGCTCGAGCGAATTCAGCGGTATGGCTGCCCCCTATCGCCCCCGCTCCTTCCGCTACTCTACTAGTTGGACCCTACGATGACTCCGGTGCTGGTTCATCATCTGTCACTCCAATGGCGCTAACTCCAATCCCTTTAGGACTCCCTTCGACTGCAGATCTACCGCAGACTCCTGCAGTAGACGGACCATAGTTTCCGTCACACCGACGATATTAAACTACACCAAGTTCCCAGCCGACTTTTGTCAATCCGACGCTACTGCCATCTTCAGACGACCGCTTATTTCATCAGATAGCATGACACTGGGACGCTCTGTTGTTGGTATCATGGATGCCCCCTACCCCCCCACCGTAGTCGCGCTACTGCCGCCAGCGCTCATCAGTCGTCCCGGTCCTACGTGTGAGCGTGGGGAAAGGGGCTTCCAAAACTCTCTTCGCGGCAAGTACACATTTGTAAATACCCTTGCGTCCACTGACCCGTACCGTGTTTCCAGTACTACGCACTTGCATGATCCGTTAGCAGTACTTACTGAACGAAACTTTGCTGACGACACTCCGACTGCTGGACTTCGGATATTCCATCATAACGACCATGACTTCAGCTTATCACCCGGTCCGGGACGCCTACCACAACGCGATATGGAAACCCCTGAACCGCCTAGCTCAGTCGAGCCCGCCGTAGACACCGAATTACAATCGCAATCGACTCGTTCCTGCCACCCAAGTCGTCCCGGCCCTGAGTCTAGTGCTGGTGAAGGGGTTTTCCAAGCCGCCTTCCATGGCAAGTATCCTATCAGTAACGGTATCCATCGCTCTGACGCATCCTCAATTCCCAGGACATCAACCGTAACAAGTATTGCCGCATCTGCCACCACGAATGTCCTGGTATACTATCAAAACGTTGGAGGAATGAACAGCTCTCTCGCTGAGTACCAGTTAGCCTTCAGTGATTGCTGTTATGACGTATACGCCCTCACCGAAACCTGGTTGAATCAAAATACGACGACAAGCCAGCTGTTTAACGATTCCTACTCCGTTTACCGACAGGATCGGTCGCGTTCAAATAGTTGTAAAAGTACTGGAGGTGGCGTTTTGTTAGCTGTTCGCTCAGGATTCAAATCCTACGCAGTTAATCCTCCCAACAGTTCGGCAGTTGAACAATTATGGGTCGCGATTACCACTGTTGACGGAATACTCTATCTCTGCGTAGTTTACATCCCTCCCGATCGAGTCAACGACGAAAACTTGATGGGCAACCATCTTGAAGCTATCAATTGGGTTGTGTCGCAATTAAAGCCTAGAGATAAAATTGTTATTTTGGGCGATTTTAACTTAAGCGCGATCTCTTGGCAGCGTAATTCCCACGGTTCTCTATTCCCAATCGCCTCTCGATCGTCCATAGGCATAGCCCCGCGAAAACTGCTTGATACATATAGCACCGCTGGACTTAAACAGATGAATGGGATTGAAAACGAGAATCATCGGACCCTTGATCTGTGCTTCGTTAGTGACGAGCTGTGCGTAGACTGTACGGTTACAGAAGCTCCGGTACCACTCGTAAAGATCTGCAGGCATCATCCTCCTTTACTAACGCAGTTAAAGATCAGGCCACAGCAACGCTTCCGGGATACTTCCGAAAGCCTCTCATATGAGTTTAGTAAAACCAATTTCAACGGTATGAACGATTGTCTGGGCCACGTTGATTGGGAGGAGGTTCTCCGCGATCACGACGCTAGTCTCGCTGCATCGACCATTTCATTGCCGACTTGTTCCGTTCTCATTTCAATAACGTTTTCACCAATGAACATCTCAAACCGCAGGATGTTGTCGCAGTTTGTTATCTCCATTGACATGGTTACGTCAGCTGGAAAAAGACTAAAATCATCCACGGGATATGGCCCTGACGGTATCCCGTCAATCATTCTGAAACGCTGTATGGAGACGCTAGCGGCACCGCTTGCAGCGGTATTCAACCTATCTTTGGCTACAGGCATTTTTCCAAACTGCTGGAAACAATCATATGTTTTTCCTGTCTTTAAAATAAGTTGTAAACGAGTAGTCTCGAACTACCGGGGTATACCTGCATTAAGTGCCACTTCTAAACGGTTTGAGTTGATTATTCTCCAGGAGCTTGCCCAGAGATATAATGACTACATCTCGTTGGATCAGCACGGATTTATGCCTAAACGATCTACAACAACCAACTTGACTTCCTTCACTTCGTTTGTAACACGCCAAATTGAGGATGGTCATCAAGTGGACGCGATATACACAGACTTATCTGCAGCATTTGATAAAATGAATCATCAAATTGCAATTGCCAAATTTGATCGATTTGGCATGAACGAACATTTGCTACTCTGGCTTCAATCTTACCTATGTGGTCGTAGCATGTCTGTGAAAATTGGTGATCACATTTCTTCGCCATTTCCTGTTTGTTCTGGTGTTCCACAAGGAAGCCACCTAGGACCGTTTTTATTCCTGCTGTATATGAACGACGTTAATTCCTTTTTGAAATGCGCGAAACTCTCATACGCTGACGATCTAAAGCTATACCATACGATAAAGCAACCACTGGATATGAGTTTTCTGCAGAAGCAGTTGGAAAACTTCGCTAAATGGTGTCAAATTAACCGATTGTCGCTGAATGTGTCTAAGGCCCCGTACAGAGTAAACGCGACAGCGACGCGACACGACTTCGCTCTCATGTTGCCAAATGCACAGTCCTGCTTCGGGCGAAAAAGGGCTGCGCGTATAACTACAGCAAGAAATGTCGCGTCGCGTCGCATGTCGCTTGCACTCTGGCGGTACCCTAAGTGCTCGGTAATCTCATTTGGACGAAAACATTCACTATTCCAGTATGACTATGCCTTGGTAGGCGTACGTTTACTGCGTGAATCCACAGTTAAGGATTTGGGAGTTTTAATCGATGCAAAATTAACTTTCAAGGATCACATTTCATACGTGGTGGCAAAAGTTTCTTCACAGCTGGGCTTTTTATTTCGTTTCGCGAAAAAATTTAAGGACATCTACTGCCTGAAAACACTCTATTGTTCAATTGTGCGACCTGTACTGGAATACGCGTCTCCCGTCTGGTCTCCTTATTACCAGAACGAAATTCAACGCATCGAAGCTATTCAGCGAAAGTTCATCCGCTTCGCTTTACGTCATCTCAGATGGACGGATCCATGGAACTTACCCAGCTATAAAAACCGTTGCATGCTGATCGGCCTGGAATTACTAGAGGAAAGACGCAATGTGGCAAAGGTATGCTTTATTGGCGATCTCCTGCAAGCTAACGTTGATTGTTCAATACTCCTCAGCATGCTGGATATCAATATACGACGCCGCAATCTACGATATCACTCGTTCCTCAGTATTACTCCAGCTAGGACGAATTATGGTCTACATGAACCAGTGCGCAGTATGTCTCGGCTATTCAATCAATGTTACCATGTATTTGACTTTAATGTGTCTCGAGAAACAAACAAGTATAATTTTAGACGTGTTTTATGTTAATAATCTAAACAGACGAGTATTGTAAATACGTTACTTAGTTATTTCTGTCATTGGGGTGATATTTTACCTGTTGACGTTAACAAAATAAAATAAAATAAAATATATGTTATTCAAAATCGCAATTGAAGGTGTGATCCGACGAGCGGGCATCGAAACGAGAGGAACGATCTTCAGCAAAAGTAGCCAACTCCATGCCTTTGCAGACGACCTCGACATCATTACCAGAAACCGTGGGATGGCGGAGGCAATCTACGCCAGGCTAAAAATGGAGGCTAGGAGGATAGGGTTACAAATTAGTGCGTCGGAAACCAAATATATGATAGGAAGAGGCTCCCGAGAAAGTAACGTTTGCCTCCCACGGACAATGACTATTGACGGCGATGAACTGGAAGTGGTTGATGAGTTCGTATATTTGGGATCTCTGGTCACCGCCGACAATAATACGAGTAAGGAGATCCAACGACCCATGCAAGCTGAAAATCGAGCCTACTATTGCCTTTGCAAGACGTTTTTCGATCTAGGAGCATACGCCGCCGCACAAAGCTGACGATGTGCAAAACGCTAATCAGACCGGTAGTCCTCTACGGACTTGAGATAGTAACTTTGCTTACGGAAGACATACGTGCACTTGCCGTTTTTGAACGAAAGGTGTTGCGGACTGTTTATGACGGAGTACAAACAGAAAGCGGAGAGTGGCACTGCTTGGAGAGATTCCCATCGTACACCTAGCGAAAGTTCGGGGACTACGGTGGGCCGGTCACGTCGCAAGGATGCCGGACGACTGTGTAGTGAAATCCGTTCTCTTCAAGAACCCCACCGGCACCAGAAATAGAGGGGCTCAACGTGCTAGATGGCTCGACCAGGTTGAAGCCGACAATGGAGAGGAATTCTTGATACGGCAAAAGCCACTCCGGCTCTCGGCTGAATATGGACATAAGCTAGGACATAAGGCTATGCGTAATGTATGAATTCTTGTAGTTTTCAGATATTAATTTGACACCCAAAACCATACGTTTAAAATGAAATTGTAACGAAACTAAAAGAGATAGGCGTTTCACGTCAAAGAACGAATGGTATTAGAACTTTAAACTGGTAAATAAAAGCAATCAGTTTTATCACACCTTTTTAGAAGAAATTTGATTTCTTATTTCTAAACTCTGCTTCTAAAAAGTAAATTTCATAAAGTACCGTGCCTGCGGGTAATTCCGCGCACTCATCCTAAAAATCAATTTTTCAACAGTAATGTTCACTAAAACATCATTAATAAGTATACTGTCACAGTATACCATGTTCCTTTATGGTTTTTGTTCAAAACTGACAACTTTTGCTTCGTTAGTCTGACCAAACCAAAGGCTATTTCATTGCACGCTGACCAAAACGTGATTTCCGAATGTTTTCTTAACAATTGTTCTAAGCGGAGGTCTAGATTATCGGAAGGTTTTTTTCGCTCCAAGAAGTATTTTTTATGATGAATTTATGCTACACAGGTACATAGATGTACATTTAACTTTTTTATGGAAATAGTTATGAATAACTCATTTTTCTGTTTGTTTTGTTTAAAGATTTGTTGTGGGCGGAATTAAGAGCAGGTAAATTAGTAATGTTTATAATTCCGCGCGGATATAGCAGGATCGTATCGGGGGGAAACGAATAGCAGAATATGCACTACTGTTCAGAATACTTTGTAGACACGTTGAAGAAAGTCAAATAAGGTTGTTCAGTACGAAAATCTACGAAAATGTTCAGGATTCCGGTCAATACCTTACGGAATGAAAAGCACCAAATGCACAGTGATCCAAAATTAGTGAACCAAAACGTGCGCACTAGAGTAGTGAGTAGGAAATCTTGGTTTTAGGTTTGTGGAACCTTTGCAAGAGTTTCTTGAGATTAAAAGATCTATCGTTTGGTGAAATTCAACTTTTGATTAATCTCCCTACAAGTGAAATAGAAAACTCATTTTTCTTCAGTTTCAATATAATACATTCATGTGTTCTGCGAAGTTTTAGAGCATATAAGAAATTTTGCTGAAAACAGTAATCTTCTATCTCTTCAGCGAAGATAGAAAATCCTATTTCTAATATATGAATCGTTAAAACCAATTTTTCTATTTTAGCTCTTTTTATAATTGTTGTATGATTTTTCCAGGTTCTATAAAATTGTACAAATAGTAAAAATACACAGCTTTGCTATATATAGTATAACTCTATCTTTGCTTGTTTAGAAACTGTAGAACTTTTAATATAAAAATGCCCCAATTTTGACCCCGAATTACTCGACACTGTATGAAAAATGCTACAAAATCCAGGAGGTTTCATTCGTAGTCGTCTTCCGCAATTGGGAGTTTTTTATATTGAAAGTCCTACAGCTCCTAACCAAGCAAAGATAGAGGTATACTATATTTGGCGTAGTTGTGTATTTTGATTATTTGTATAACTTTGTAGAACATGAAAAAGTCATACAACAACTACAAAAAGAGCTAAAACAGAGTAACTGAGTTGAACATTTTTTTCAATATTCGGATTTTTCTATCTTCGCTAAGGAGATAGAAAGTTGCTGTCTTCAGCAAAATTTCTTATAATAATATACTCTCAAACTTTGCAGAACACATCAATGTGTTATATGGAAAATGACGAAAAATAATTTTTTTATTTTACTTTTAGGGGGATTAATCAAAAGTTAAATTCCACCAAAGGATAGAGCTTTCAATTTTAAGCAACACTTGCAAAGGTTTCACAAACACTTTTCCTACTCAAAATTCAAGTGCGCACGTTTTTTAGTTTTGGACCAATGTGAAATGGCGTAATTTCAGGATCACAAACGAGAATAAAACTCTAAACTATCGAGTTACGCTGAACGCGTTTAATACCTTTTCAATAATTGTAAATATGTGTGACAGAAAAATAAAGTAGCAAATTTTAGTGATCAATCTAATTATTATCACTAAGCAAATTTTAAAATGCAGCGATCGTGTAATGTATCTAGTGCCTAGAGGCTATCCAAGTAAATTTGTCCAAACATTTGAGCTTGAGCCATTTCCAGGCTTTTATGCAGTTTTAATCTATTAACGTTGATGATTGCAGTCCATTTCTTATTTAGTTGTTGCGATGTGTTATTATTAGCACTCTTTCTTATTAGGCTCCAAGAGGTTATGTACATGGTGAAGTTATGGTTATTCTAACTCACCATTTGAATTTTTTACACAGATCATAACTAGGGTTGGGATACCGGGAGTACCGGAACCGGTAATACCGGTACTACCGGCCAATTTTCCAGTACCGAAATACCGGTATTGGCATGAGAGAAAACCGGGATTTTTGGTACCGATCAATTATGCAATTTCGTTTCATTTTATTGTCTTATCGTTCTATTTTTGCAATTCAACACACACACACATATGAAACCAAAATGTTTGATTCATTTCTGCCCTAAATGCACGGGACTATCCATTAACAAAACAAAAGGAGATGACGAGATAGAGTTCAATTTCTCAATGCAAAGAGATATCTCGGTATCGTTCTAACGCATGCAGAGAGTGCGAGAGGGATATACTGAATTTCTCTCGATAATTATCACTACCGTCACCCGCTGAATGAACGTCAACCTGTTTTCGCTCCAATTATTGATTACAGTTTGTTTCCCTTTGTTGATGTTGCAATATTATTTAATTGGCATTTCGACTGGATTCAATCATGGACTTTGAAAATAAAATCAGAGAGGGAGTTCCAGAAACTTCAGTATGGTGTTACTTTTTTCGAGGAATTAAGAATCGCGGAACGGCAAAGTATATCAAGTGTTCTAAAACGATTAAATGCGAAGGCTCCAGCACATCCGGTATGAAAAAACATCTCAAGGGTATTCACGATATCAATTTGGATAAACGCACTGCCCCTCTCGATGTTAACAGCGAGCAACCTTCAGCATCTTCTTCGTGTGTGAAAAAAGCTCCATCGTCAAGTATTTCTCGAAAACATCCCCTCTTGATGTTGTGATTGCTCGTTTAGCTGCAAAGGATAATATTTCATTCAATACAATATGTAATTCCGACGACATCCGACAAGGTTTACTTGCACGAGGATTCAACGATATCCCAAAGTCGCACAAAGGTGTTAAGCTAAAGGTGAAAGCTTACTGCAGTTTTGTTATCGAAGAGTATCGGAAGCAGTTTCATGAGCTACAATTACAAAACCGAAAGTTGAGTCTCACATTTGACGAATGGACTTCGGTAAGAAATCGTCGTTATATGAACGTAAATGTCCACGATTCAAAACACACCTGGAATCTGCGGCTCGTACGGATTAAAGGTTCAATGAATGCTGAGCAGTGTGTAGAGTTGTTGGACCAGAAGTTGTCAGAATTTGGTTTGGTGCTATCCAAAGATATTATGGGCCTTACGACTGATGGAGCACTGATTATGAAGAAAGTGGGGAGGTTAACTTCTGCAGACCATCAAGTTTGCCTAGCGCATGGAATACACCTTGCCGTAATAAGTGTTCTATACCAGAAACCGCCGTCAAACACAGACCATCTAATTGATTATGATGAAGGTAAATTTATACAGCTTTCCAATCTTCTTAGAACGATGATAACTTAAATTTTCCGGTTCAGATTCCGATACATCTTCTGACGGGGAGAATACTGACCCGTTTATTCTTGACCAAGGATCTGGTAGCAATATTGCTATGAAGCCACAATATTTCTCAACTGTGAAGAACGTTCGTGAAATCGTCAAAATTTTTAAGAAATCCCCCGTGAGAAACGATGATATTCTTCAAAAATACGTTCGGAAGGATAAAGGCAGAGAACTAAGTTTAATCTCTGACTGCAAGACAAGATGGAACAGTTTGTTTGCATTGCTTAAAAGATTTTTCGAGCTCAGCACTGCAGTTCAAAAAGCAATGATCGACCTTAAAGGACAGGTGAAGGTAAGTTATTTGACAGACGATGAAATGGTTTTGGTTAGGGAAATTATTGAAGCTTTGGATCCTATAAATGCAGCTGTAGAACAATTGTGCAGACGACATTGCACGTTATACGAAGCAGATATAGCTCTTCATTTTATGCTCGAACAACTCAATTCCCAAAACACCAATATTGCGAACGAACTTTTTGAAGCACTAAAGGACCTAATTAAAGAAAGACGCTTTGAATACGCAGATCTTTTCGCATTCTTATCTAATCCGACCACAAGAATGACGATGAATAACAATTTTGGAATATTTTCCAAAACATCGCGAAACGTCTTAATAAAGCAAGCTGATGACCTGTTCAAACGATTAAACACCGGCAATGAGATTGAGGAAATAATGGATGAGACATCGGCAAGCATTGATGATCACGCAAATGAAGATGATGATGATAAGCTGACCATGAAGGAGAAATTTGAAAAAAGACTTCAGCAACTCAAAGCAGTTCCAGTTCCAGCTTCAACGACTTCGAATACACCTAAATTTCAAAAAACACTGCGAAGTGAATTTACTTACGTCGAAGCTGAAGGATTAATAGGCAAGTACTCAACTATACTTTTCGATGCTCTGAGTACTGTCCGCCCTACGTCGGTGGATTCTGAGAGAGCATTTTCGGTATCTGGAAATTTCGTTACAAAGATTCGTTCCCGCATGGAAGACAAAACGTTAAATATTTTGTGTATCTTGAAATCTTATTTCTGCAATCGCTAACTCTGTTGTCACTAAACATTTAAATATTATTAAATAAATAAGTTGTTTTGGTTTTTCATGAGTAAGATTTTTTGTTCTTAAAATATCGTGGGAACCGGTACTAGTACCGGTATTACCGGTACTGATGCTTCCGGTACCGAAATACCGGTTCTCAAAAACGGTCCCGGTACTCCCAACCCTAATCATAACATTGTCTGCGCCTTAAGTGCGCGGAATTACCAGCAGTCACGGTAGTTTAAGACCAATTTTCAGTACAACTTTTTTTCAGCTTTGGAATGAAAGTAACAGAATTGAGCTAGCTAGCAAAGTTTTTGTGCCAAAGCTAATTTAAGGCAAATCGAACTTAAAATGTTTAACAACTCTGTAACGATTGAGATTTGACCACATGCGTAGAATTTTTTTCGTCAAATATGATCCTCTATCACCCCGTGAAAAATCTGCACTAAGCTACCTAACATCCTGTATATGAAGAGAGTAAAAGTTAAATAGGCAGCCTGATCCAACTGCATAAATATCGAAGCAATTCATAAAATCACATAAAAAATTCATGCTGAACAAACCGCATAACATCCAAATATGGTATGCACCCACGAGACAGCCATTCGCTCAATATCAAACTCAATTGAACTCAATTGGTCACCGTACGCGAGACAGTTTACGGCTGGTTCGTGCTGGCGCTAAACAATTTAATCAACTAATAAACCAACCGGTATGGTATGGTATGGGATGAGTGAGCCAGCACACGCTACAAAGTGTAATTGAGTGGCGGCCGCAAACACATCGTCCGTCATTTATGCTGCGTCACGGTGAATCGCTGTCTTGCTACTAAAGGCACCTGCGAGCTGCAAAGCAAAAACATTACGTTACTCAATTAAATAAAAATAACGGATAGCATATGAAGGTGTAGGGATTTCCATCTCGTTCTAGGTACATGGTACATAGTGCATTTGTCTATTTTTGGCACAAACAAAAATGTGTATATTGATCACATATGAATGATTGATGATTGAGTACCCTTACGGACGATACTTACGGATGACGTACTTTTAAACGTACAATTTCTTCGTATCTAATAGAGATTATAATAAAGTTAAGTAGTAGCAACTGGAAAGATAAGTACGATCATCAATTGAATTCGAGTGATAGTAGCTTAATTCCAGTAAAAATAATATTATAGTTTTCACTTATTCAAGGCAGCTCTATATACCGCTTATATAGATTAGCTAAAAATGTACACTAATGAAGAGATAGTTCGATAGAAAACAACACAGAATGGCTTGTTTCGATAATTCGATTGCCAGCTAAGGACACTTGTTTGTACTACTGATCGGGACAGTGGCAGCCGTGTGGACCACCAGCCTAACGGTGCTGCGGCATTCACTGTTTCGCGCTTTCGTCAAATTTATGCTTAGCAATCTGTAGCATCCGCTCCGATTCGGCCGGTCCGGTAGCCAGCACCATATCCTTGAAAATGCCAACCGGCATCTGTAGTAGATCGTACGGGGTACCGAACTCGACCGACTCGCCAGCATCCATCACCAGCACCCGGTCCGAGTCCATAATGGTGTTCAAACGATGCGCGATGGTCAGCACGGTACAGTCGGCGAATTTGATGCGAATTGTTTCCTGGATTAGGCGGTCCGTGCTGTAAAACAATAAAAGTTTTATTAGTTGGTGATGCGACATTGTTTCCCTGCCTTGAACTACACTAGAATCTCTACTACCATTCATTTTACGTGATCAAGTCCAAAAATTTGAGATAACGTTCTCTCGTTTCACGTACAAAATTTGAATGAAGGTCCTCTATTTTTGCGTCCAAAAACTGAATTAACGTCTTCTCGTTTTACGGCCGAAATTCAGATTTACGTCCTCTCGTTTTACGTCAGAAATTTTAATTAATTTAATTTAATTTAATTTAATTTAATTTAATTTAATTTAATCCCCCTTTGTTACGTCCGAAATTTGAACTATCGTCCTCTCGTTTTACATCCGAAATTTGGATTAACGTCCTTTCTTTTTACGACCGGAATTTGAATTAACGTCCTCTCTTTTAACGTCCAAAATTGAAATTAACGGCCCTTTTATGTCTAAAATTTAGAATAACGTCCTATATTTTTACGTCCGGAATTTGGATTAACGTCATCTCTTTGTGCGTCCGGAATTTGAATTAACGTCCACTAGTTTTACAACCAAAATTTGAATTACCGGCCTCTTTTTTAACGTCCGAAATTGAAATTAATGACCACTCTTTTTACATCTAAAATTTAAATTAACGTCCTCTCGTTTTACGTCCGGAATTTAAATTAACGTCCTCTCGTTTTACATCCAAAATTTAAATTGACGTCCTCTCTTTTTATGCCCCAAATTTAAATTAACGTCCTGTCTTTGTACGGCCAGAATTTGAATTACTGTACTCTCTTTTTACGTCCAAAATTTGAATTTACGTTATCTCTTATTTACGACCGATTTTTTTAACTTCCTCTCAATAAAGCATTGCATGCGTTCTTTCCGCCCCAGGTTTGACAGTTTTGTGTGGTTTGTGTTTGTTGGTCAAAATCGGATTAGACGAAATATAAATGCGGTTTACCCGGAAACGTTTAAAAACACACGACTGAATTACACGTTGTATGAAAAGTGAATGATGAAATATAAACAGAAGATTGCATTATCTGATTTAGCATATGTTTGATCTTCTTTCTGGTAAGTAGCAGAGGCGCGCAGTACGAGGGACGCGCGGATGTAGACGGCATCACTATGTGCCGCCACCATCTTTCGTTGACGATAGTCCTAGCAGCTCAGACAGCTTTTGTGGTTCCGAGCGGCTTAGTTAGCAGGTCAGATACCATCTGTTCGGTGGGACAATATTCAAGTCGCACAGCTTTCTTATTAAGTAGCTCTCGAACATACCTCTCCTTCGTCCCGATTTACTTTGAGCGACGACTGATTCGATCCGATTGCACGAACTGGATACATCCTTGTTTGTCCTCCATGATGCATGTCGGACATACCAATGTCACATCCATGTCAGAATGCAACCTCCTTAACCAGACAACCTCTTGGCTGGCCTCTCCGAGTGCGAAGTATACCGATTCCATTGAGCTAAGTGTAACACAGTACTGGAGTCTGCTGCTCCAGAGAAATTGCTCCTCCTGCATACAGAAAGACAAAACCGGTTGTAGAGCGACGAGTGCTGCCGGCCCCCGCCCAATCGGTAACTGAGAATCCGAAAAGTTCTTGAGTATCATTCTTGTAAAACAGCTTAGCCCCCTTTGTTGCCTTGAGATAACGGAGTACTCTCTTTGCGGCAAGCAAATAGTTCTCGGTAGGAGCGCACACTTTCCGACCGAGGATAGATGCACTTACGGCGACGGCGATATCTGTGTAGACAGAAACGGCGACGTAAAATAAGGAGAAGCTACGGTAGACGGTGTTGTCCGGGAATGGGGAACTGGTATCAATCGACGAAGTGTACCCAGTATTCATTGGGGACATGGTAGTCTTGGCGTCCCGTTGCCCGAATCTTGCAGAGATTTTGTCAAAGAAAATCTCCGCAAATACTTAATATTTCCCGTCAAGGCGTTGGATCTCCAGACCTAGAAAGAAGCTGGGCTCTCTTTAATCGGTAATGTCGAACTTCGCACTCAATGCTTTGGTCGACCTTCGCAGAACCCTGGCAAGCCACTGGTATGTCGTCGACATAAACGAGCAGATAAACTCTCAGTGTACCGACGATCTTGATGTAGAGACACTGACCGTTCCACTCTGCGTAAATTCCAAACTTAGTAGACCACTACGATTTAGGTGCTTTGTCTTGGGCTAGGCACCGATGAGCACGGCTTCAACGACGGCTTGCATGATTTCGTTCTTTGCTTTCTTTCTTATTTCTCAAAAGAATGACGCGTGTCACGCCCCTGGTCCATGGGCATCTCGTCCCAGATCTTGGAAAAGAGCTTCTTAAATTGATCCTTAGTGTTCACTTTATGTTCGCTCTGCTTGGCCAGCATGTATGACCATATATAAAAGTCCAGGGGATTAAGATCCGGGGAGCTGGGAGGCCACTAAGTCTTATCGAGAAAATCAGTCAAATTCTCCTGACACCATGCTTGGACGATATTCGCCGTGTGGGCCGGTGCGCCGTCCTGTTGAAAAACGTAATGGTCTTTCCCGTAGAGGTCACGAAGTGCCATGGCCACAACCTTCTCCAGAACCTCGGTCTTATAGTACGCGGCGTAGATTTTCACGTTTTTCTCGATAAACACCAGTGGAAATTTCCCACGTTTGGATACGGCCCCCTCAAACCAACACCGACGCAGCGCTCTGGAACCACGGGATATTTATGTGGGACAGGGGGATGCTGGCCAACGTCGGCGCCAACAGCCGATCATTTTGGACATTGTGCGGCTGTTGCAAGATAGAGTTTCTCATCAGAAAACACGAACTCCTGACCAGCGTGCCGCGAAAGAATCAGTTTTGTTGTTTTTTTCTTTCCAACCTCTTCTTCGTTGTAGCCTCCGTTAACCCGTGAACCTTGCGTTTCTTGTACGGCTTGCATCCCAGGTCTTTCGTCATGATGGTGTGGACAGTCCCGATCGACACATTCAGGTCAACAGCGGTCTTCCGGATCGAACAGTTCATTTTTCGACGAATCCGCTCCTTCACCATTTTGATGTCTGCTGGCGTCCTCGCCGAACGCGACCGCGCGGATCTAGCACGGTCCTTGGCCGAGCCCGTCTCCCGGTACCGACGGATGGTGTTATAAATGAAATTCCGCTTCACCCCGTGAGATTTCAACCGCCGAAATATGTCGCCGGATCGCTCACCTCTCGCAAACAAATTTACTACGACGTTGCGGTACTCCTCCATCGCGTGCGGTAAAAAATTAACAAATGACATCAAGTCTACACCTTGCGCGTCGGTTCAAACTTATTGAACACCCTGTACACTGTTGCTACTCGCATAACAGTCCTATTTATATAGGAAACTCTATAGAAAATGGGACGGTTATGCGAGTAGCGGCAGTATAATACTGTACCGAAAAAAAGAAATCGGCACTGAGGTGCGGTATCATATTAGTTCGAACGAGAGCAGGCGAAATACACCGAAACCGGGACCGTGTGACCTATGAACGGAGGGGAATGTTTTAGCACGGTTACGGGAGCGGTGCGTGCTTTCTGAAGTCTGGTCTTCACATCGAGCTATCGACGAATCATATTAAGTTGTGATGCCACTGCTAACAAAGCTCCAAGAGTGATCACGGGGCAAAGGTCTCCTCGAAGCTATCCCCTCTTATAAATCCACCTGCAGCTGACCGCCTTGCGATCGGCTGGAAGTTCAGTGAGCTCCCATGTGCCATTTCGATCCTGGGACTTCAGCTCCTCTTTCATCGCAACTCGCCATTCTGCGTCGTCCGAACCAGACAATGCTGCTTCCAAGGTTTGCGGCTCATCATCTACGGCTTGGCTACAGAAGATATCATTAATCAACCGACGTGGGGGAATCCCCTTGTGTTTCGTGATAATTAACGAAAAATTTCTTTTAGTTCAAATCCTTCAAAATTAGTTTCATTCTCGGTAGAACTATGGAACGAGTTACTATCATCGGAGTCACCCTCTGGCTCAGCAGTTCCTTCTTCTGGTTCCTTGATTATTAGTTCATTGAAGACTTTTTTCGGCTAAGACTGGTAATTGCAAAGGCAGGGAGGAGTAAAGCTCGTATCAGATTGAAGCTAGGTGAAAGAAATTAGCGTCCCTACTAATAGTAATACGGTTCGTCTTGGGGTCCAGGAAACGATAGGCTTTCCTTTCATCTGCATATCCGATGAACACCAGCTTCATTGCCTTCGCGGCTTCAGTTTCCGCCTTCTTTCGTCCGGTACGTGAATATACGCTTCAGTTTTAAATCCCAATTCCCTCGCAGGAGGGAAAACAAAAACTTCTTTCCCCGCCAACGTTTGTACAACGTAGCTTCAATCGCAGTCGGCAGCAAGTTTTGCAGGAAATTTGCAGTCAACACTGCTTCGTCCCAGTATTGTTTATCAAGACTAGCTTGAACCAAAAGACATCGCATCATCTCTTGTAAACTGCGATGCTTCCGCTCAGCTATCCTGTTCTGTTGGGGACTGTACGGGGCCGTCTGCTCCAGCCAAATTCCATTCGTCGTCAGGAATATTTTCAGTATACTGGCTGGAGTACTATCCGCCTCCATCCGAGCGGATCACTTTCGGCAATCGATCTTTTCAGCAGCCTCCGACTTGTTCGTTAGCAGGTGCAGAACGCAATATCGGCTAAAATCGTCCACCACCGTCTTCAGAAAATGGTTTCTCTAGGCGTCGCCAGCATTAGTATCGCCGTAAAAAGCGGAAGAGAGGGGACACCAAGAGAATCTCTCATTGTCAGATACGTCGAAATGAAAAAGTACCCGAGAAGTGAGGTTAGGTACCGTACAATGATCTATAAAGTGAACGTAAACGTAAAGTTAGTCTTGAGTTTACTTACTTTGGATCAACATTGGCGGTCGCTTCATCCAGCACCAGTACGCGATTATTTCGAAGAATGGCTCTCGCCAGACAGATCAGTTGTCTTTGTCCAACGCTAAAATTGGAACCACCGGCAGCTACCGCCATTTGCAAACCATGCGGACCGCTGGCAATATCCCTCAGCTCGACCTGTTCCAGTGAATCCCACAAATCGGAATCCGGGTACTCCTCGAAGGGATCCAAATTGCGACGCAGGGTTCCGGAGAACAGTACCGGATCTTGAGGAATGATTGCGATTTTCGAGCGGAGATTCTCCAACGCAACTTCGCTGGTGTTGACGCCATCGATCAGAATGTCCCCCTCCACTTTCGCCAATCGAAACAGTGCCCCTATCAGGGACGATTTACCAGCTCCCGTCCGGCCAACGATGCCGATTTTTTCTTTCGGTTGTATTTCGAAATCTAGATTCTTTAGCACTAAACTTGCACCCTCATAGTAGCGGTAGCTGACATTCTTGAACTGAATCCGTCCAGCTTCCGGCCAATTTTTAGCCACCACTCGCGGTTCTTCGGGTTGCTTCTCTGTCGGAAGATCCCGATACTCGAGCAGACGTTCGACGGACATCATAAAGTTTGCCACTTCGGCACTCTGGCGAATGCCCCACTGCATCATACCGGTCAGTGCCATCGATTGTGTTATGGCGAGTCCAACGCGGTCGCCCAGAATGTTGGTTTCGAGAACCAAGAAACTGAATACGACGATGATTAGGAATATTAAACAGAGCAGATCCAGGGTGAATCCAAACGCGGTGCTACTGGTGATGAACATGTAGAAGGAAGCCGTGTGGAGGTCCTGGTGTGAGTCGAACTCTCGGATCAGTTCGTCCTGCGCACCGAACGAACGAATCGTTGGTAGACCAGCTAACGAGGCGGCCAAATGGGAAAATACTGGCGAGCGAGCTGTTGGGAAAACCAGAAAAACGTTACAGAATCAGCTCTAAAAAACTATTCCACTTGTTGTCTTACTTATTCCTTCCAATCGTTTAATGTTTTTCGATGTTTTCAAATAGACTTTTCGAAGATAGATGAATATCACTCCGAGAAAGGCTAGTGGAATCAAAAACATGGGGTTCACAATCACAGTCACGATAATGGTACCGATCATACTGAGAATGATCTGCGAAGCGTCGAGAATGGCTTTAGGCAGTAGCTCATCGACTGAACCCATATCCTTGGAGAATCGGTTCAGGATGCGGCCGGAAGGGTTGGTGTCGTAGAATCGCATCGGTGTCGATACACAACCCTTGAACATACTGTCGTGAAGATTCTGTGAAGCTCGCACGGACGTTTTGTAGAAACTGATCGATCTGTTAAGATTAAAATTTGCAAATTTACAGTGGCGTTAGAGAAAGTCGAACAAATCAATCATTTACCTGATGATTGCAACTACGAATATGCTAGTAACCAGTGCTCCGTGAATCGCCATACAAATATCAGTACTTAGAAGAGGTCTATCTTCGCTGCTGAATTCAGCCACAAATTCGTCGAACCCAGAAGAATTGGTTCGCTCTGTGACGCTGCCCTCACTAGCGTTTTGTCTCAAAATAATTCGCTGCTCCTCTTGGGAAGTCCTGAAAGCAACCGGTTGAAAGCTCTGACCATAAGCGAACATTAAATAATTATTTACCAAAATGAAACCCAAAGATCCGCTCCACTGGCCGCCAGCTGAGTACCAAGGAATAGAATTAAAAGTCCGAACAATATCACAGGATTCGCACCGCTGCGAATGTAGTTTAACATCACCGAACCTTTGACGGTTCCTTTTGAGCTCAGCTCCATGTTTTGATTTAAATCGGGTGTTTTTGATTTGTCCTTCTCTTGCTTCTGACCCGATTCGCCACTTTCGTCCTCCGTTAGGTCGTTCAATGATTGGAAAGAAGCCGATACCGAGCGCGAGGAAGTTCGAGAGCCTCTACGACTACGTTTATCTGAAGTCATAATCGAACTTTCCCCGTCGCCAGCTTCCTCCTCCATTTTCTCCAGCAACTCAACGAAGTCAACTCCATTTTGGGACAGATCATGTGGCGTACCTTGCAGCGTAATTTTACCCTAAATGAGGAGAAGATCATTAAAATGAAGCATAAATACAATCGTTTATCAGTCTAAACAACTAACCTCATTCATCACAACCACCCAATCAGCCTCCTTTAGGAAGTGCACCTGATGCGTTACCAAAATTCGAGTCGTTTTCGCTTTCCCCAATCGTCCCTTGGGACCAATGCAGATGTCGAATAGATGCCGACCAACGTGTGCATCCACCGCACTCAGCGGGTCATCCATGAGGAACACATCAGCCCTACGATAAACGGCTCGTGCTAAACTAATTCTCGCTTTCTGTCCGCCAGACAGAGCAGCTCCGCGTTCACCAATGATCGTTTTATCTCTATCGGGTAGCTGCTCGAAATCCCTAATCAGAGCGCAAGCGCTAACAACCGCATCATAGCGTTCCTTTTCCATCGGTTGACCGAAGAGAATGTTTTGTCGCACCGTTCCGGCGAATACCCACGGTTCTTGGCTGACGTAAACAACTTTTCCGCCGGTTACGATTGACCCCGTTTCAAGCGGAAGCTCTTTCAGTATTGCCTGCAGCAGCGACGATTTTCCCGCACCAACCGGTCCTATCACACCGATCAAAATACCTTTACGAAAATCCACATTTAAATTCGAGAGAGTTGGCGTCCCCAGCGCTTCCTCTTCCTCGTCCATCTTTTTAACCGTTTCGACAATTTTGGGCACTACCGTTGAACCATTCTTGCTTGCTTTTTTATCGACCGGTTGTTCCTGCCGTTTCACGGCTCCCCATCTGGCAGTCACATTCTTCAGAGACACCGCCACATTCGGCGGGAGTTGCGTTTCAGACTCAATCAACTTCTGCTTCTCCGAGATGTCACCGTTCCGATCAAACTCTTCGAGGAATTTTTCCTTAGCACCTTTCGATTCGTTTTCCTTTTCCTCGTACTCCAGGAAACGTTGCAATCTTTTCAGTGCAACCAATGCTTCCGCGATTTCGGCAATGCCTCGAACGAACATCGCGGACATGGTGTTGGCCAAGATGGAGAAATACATTGAAACTACGAAAACTTTAGATGCAGTGAGGTCACTTCCCAGCAGTGCCATCGACATCATTGTGCAAAACAGAGCCATTCGAGTCGTAAACAAAAGAAACGTCATGTAGAGACCTCGCACGTAGGAGCTCTTCTTCACTATTTTCAGTTCCAGTTGTCTTGCCCTCTGAATTAGCTTAGCGAAAGGCTTCTCCCAGGCGTACATTTTGATAACCTGTATTCCCGATATAATCTCATCCATCAAACGAATTCTTTCGTCCGTTCGCAGGGCCGTTTGGAAACGGAACCGAGAGGTCAGCTTTCCCGTGTATCCCTGAATGGGCGTAACAATGAATATCACAATCATTCCTATCAGACCAGCAACGCCGATTTCCAAGTACAGCAGCACGCCAACGATTATGGAAAGCAGCGGGGCCGCCCACATCGAGTGCAGAAAGACCGACACGATATCGAATCGGTTGACATCGTTCGAAAGCAAATTAACCACCTTTCCCGGTGCCGTGTCCCCGAGAGCGGTACGGGACAATCGCAGCGCCTTCCGGTAAATGACACTGCAAACAGCGATTCGCACTTTCATACCATTCTGAAAGCTGCCGAGAATATACTGATTAATCGTAACCACGCTAAGCGCGTTGAGCAGAACGATGCCCGCGGCATAGTACAGAGCATCTTGCCGCGTCACAGTCGAATCTTGTCTGAAAAAACAATCAATTTTTGAAACACCCCAGGAAATTTTGTTTTTTTTTTAAATTTCACATACTTGAAATACTGTAGCAATAGTCCCAGAAAAATGGGCTGGGCCAGCCGGATGACGATGTCGTTAACGAAGGTGATGAATCCCAGCACGGTGTATTCCCACCAGAACGTTTTGAAGATGGCCTTGATGAGCCGAGGTCGACCGGGGCCGCTCTGCTGTGCGAACCATTCCCTGTGGCACGGGAAGGAAAAAGTAAAAAAAAATTAAAATTACTCATTTAGAACTAAAACTGGGAATACAAAAACTTCAGTCAATACAAAAATGTCTACTGTGAATGCGATACATTTTTTTTTATGTTTTTACCGCCGCAGCTGATTAAGCTAAATCAAGAAACATGAAACTTTTCCAGATGCGAAAAGTCCGAAACAGAAGCCAGCTAATCGGAGGTGAAATACGTATCTGTCAAAACACTGATTGCTCAAATAGCAGAAACGGTTTATGCTGAACCAAAGCATAAACACCGTTACAAGAGGGCCAGCCACGTAACCGGATTGAGGGCCCTATTTCGACGCATAGAACAATCCATAATTCGGGACTGGAGTGTCGCAGAGAACCCCATAAATGATTGGATTGTAGTATTTTTTTATTCAGCTTTATGTTTCAAAGTGTTACATTATTGTATTTCTCTGCTTCGGATAAAATCTCGGACTTTTTTCTTAATAGAACTCATCATACCCTGCACAGTTAAAGATGCGACTGAATCAGTATATTTCTTCCACTTTGAACGCACTGCTGACTGTCTCCCCGCTTCGTTGAATTCGTTGTTTGACAATTACCCAAAGTTTTTCACTCCGGTCGAAACTCCGGACAATTTGGACGGTTCGTCTTTTTTGGCACGAAATCGATATCATTGGCTGCTTACCACCCTCGCACCACTTTAGAGTAGTGACAGCCTAGCTAAATCAGGCCAGAATATAACGTTACCGCCATCCGGGGTGAGATTGTGCCACGGGGGCGCGATTGTGCCAAAAACCAAAAATGTTTATTTGTGAAAATTTATTATATCTATAGAAACAGTTGACCTAAATTCAAAATGATGATGAACATAACATATTTAATCATAACTTAGAATGGAACACAGATGATATTAGCAAACTATTTAGCCTAAACCGGGTTTCAAAGTTCGCGATCAAAAATACTCGGAAAAAACGCTTGTAAAAAATGTCCCGCATAAACCAACCCAAACAAGAAATCGCATCAACTTGCTATTTTGAAGGTATATAAACTAATCATTTACAATGTATTGAAAGGTTGTTATGCGTTGGATAAGTTTTGATTACGAAAACAATATTTTTCGAATTTTTGTACTTTTCGAGTTTCACAGGGGTAAGATTGTGCCAAGCCATAATGATCGATCCAATTTGTGGATTTCACATACACAACAAAAATACGTCAGTACACTCACATTCTTTACTATTGAGCACAATTTTTCGACAGAATAGATTGGATCATCCATTTTGGAGCAAACAGCATCATAGATCTGCTAAAGGGTATGAAATGGAGAAGGCAAATGAGGAGCGTCCAATATAGCTCTAGCCATCCCAAGCCCCTACCTAGCGCCTCCACGTGGCCATACCCGGTAATGCTCTATTGAGTAGCCAAGCTAGGAGGTGCGATACCGGGTGGTTCCCGGCTGCCTGATCTGAAAATCGAGGTTTTGGGCAGACGGCGGCTCCACACTGTTAATAGGTAAGCATAAAATAAGTTATTTTAATTATTTTTTTCGTTTTAGCTTATGAAGCAGCTCTTGCTATATAGTGAAAACTTTGGCCTATAGGAGTGTAAATACTGCACATGGATATTGGATACCAGAAGAAAAAATTAAATTAATTATTAGAAGCACTTATGGAAACCAAAAGGACGCAACTCTATTCCATTCCAAGGACTGCTGGTGAGATTGTTCTATTTTTATTCATATATACCACATTTCATATATAAACTAGAATCGGGAAGAGGGAGGGACCATCAGAGCACTTGTTTGAAGCGGTGGGCCTAGGGAGAGTGAAACAGTCAACTTTCTAGGGTTAATCTTGGCCCGATTAACAACACATCGTGGATAATGAGCGGGCTCTTCTCCCCACCTGCTGGAGTCATTCTGCATTAAGACGGTTTATTCAACGATTGACTCAGGCGACTTAGCCCTTGGAAGGAGATTCTCTAAATCCCTGGTACGTGTAAGTGATGTTGCTTATCGACCAATTCCCTTTTGGCCCTTCATACAAGAGTTGGGAAGCATGACCAATCGTTGAATATGTTCAACTCTTTTTGACATGATAGGTGCGGTCGCGGGTTCTCGAACGAAGTAATAGTTACTTTTGTTAAATGATCAAATAGGTATGGCACCTTAGGATACACCCCTTCATATATCTCCCCCTTGTTAACCCTAGAAACGCTACTGGTCATATAAAGGCTGTCCATTGACTACGAACTCATTTTTAGTTATTTCAGACCTCTCCGGGTTATTTTCGTTCATACTTTTTGTATGATGCGTTGTTTTTGGCCGACCCCCTGCCCCTAATAGTCCACTTAGTTCATGGATGGCCCCATATGAACTACTTTATACTGATATTTATGTGTATTGTTTATAAACATGCTAATGTTCTCTGTTTAGGCTAAGGTAAATAACTTTATGTTTTTGGCACAATGTCACCCCCTAAAATGGGTGAGATTGTGCCAAAGTTCAAGCCCTTCCAGTAAAATTAGGTTCTACTGTAACTAAACCATCTCTACGGTAGTTGTTAATTGAACACTTTAGTATATATTGACAGGTTTGAAATCAACTTAGTGTAATTGTGTGTATAGAGAGCTACAAAAATACAAAAAATAGAACAAAAATATATGCTTTTTTGGCACAATCTCGCCCCGGCTGGCGGTACCCTTATGTTTACGAATGAATGGCAAAATCCGTTTCTTCGAGCATTGTTCCATGTGTTACAAACCTGATGTTAATGTTGAGGAAGTGATGAAAGGCTCAGTCTTCATTCCACAGCATAGTAGATCATGGTCTTCTTTGCAAATTTATCAGCAAACGCGAACTTAAGGCCCAAACAGAATGCTTGATGCAGAATCCATCAGCGTTCTGTTTGTTCCTTTATACTAATCTAGATGGTGCGCATCATGGCTCGTAACTGCGGCAAAGTAACTGATGTGGGCGGACAGGGAATAGAGGAACCAGACCAGGATAAATTACCGGAATTATCGGAGCAAAAATGAACACGACCGAATATTCTTATAACGTGTTTTTTTAATAACTTTGTTCGATCAGTACACGTTAAATGTCACTTGTGTATATGAAAGCTTTTTCTCTGCAGGGGTGGATTCGCGTATATACCTAGCGTCACATGTCCAAACGTCGCAACACCCCTCCTCGCGAATTTAACCCCGTGTCTTCTGCACGGTCTCCTCCTCGTTCAGCACTGGGGCCAATCCCATCTTTGCAGCGAACCTTTTAACCTTGGTAGAACCTAGCGGCTTCGTCAAGATATCCGCAACCATGAACTCCGACGCACAATATTGAAGCTCGATGTCACCGGATGTACAGCAGTTTCTGGTGTAATGATACCGCGTGTCTATATGTTTGGATCGCTTCCTTTGTTGATCCAACACGACGAAGTCCAAACAACTCCTGTTGTCTTCAAAGATGACTGTAGCTCGACATTGCTTTTCGTTTAGTTCAGACCACAATCGCCGTAACCAAACGGCCTCCTGCGTAGCTTCGGACAGAGCAATGTATTCGGCCTCCATGGTAGACATGGCCACACAGCTCTGCTTTCGACTAGCCCATGTCACGGTAGCTCCTCCTAGACAAAACAAGTAACCGGTCGTTGATGGACAGCTAACAGCTTTTCTGCTTAAGATTCCAACGGCTGCTGAAATATCTGGGAGACTATTCACAGATAGGTAGAGCAAGCAATTTATGATAATCGGCATTCCAATTCATTTCCGGACTATCCTTGGTAACCTTGTAATACCCCGGATCCATTGGGTATCGCGACCCTTTTGCATTTTTGAGTCCATCATTCGCTCAACCTTGCCATCAGTATCCAACTTCCTTTTATAAACCCACTTGCTACCGACAATGTTACCACATGGTTGGTGGATCAATTAACTCCCATGTATCATTGGACATCAACGAATCATACTCAGCATCCATTGCATCACTCCATTCATCTTTGTCAGCAGTGTTAATCGCTTCGTTGTACGATGTGGGCTTATCCTGCTGGACCATTGCCATACCAACAAAATAATCTCCAAAACGTTCAGGTAGCACTCCCGTAGTTGATCGATGAGGTATACGACGACGATTTCCATCAGCTGTTTCTTTACCGTGATAGATCTCCTCAGCAGATTCATATCCGACCAAATCCTCTTGGTCCGTCTCGGTCTCAGTCGAAGCATTTGCTAGTGCAGCTGGAGGAGATAACGGTTCCAGTTCAACAAACGATTCCGCTACTTCTCGGTTCTTATCGGTATCGGATTCTCGGTCCATCCTCCAATCTTCGAGAAGCTTTACATCTCGACTGATTGTGATACGTCCGGTGTCCTTGTTCAGAAGTCTATACGCCTTATGTTCGTTCGAGTATCCTACAAGCACCAGCTGTTGTGCTTTTGGCTCCATTTTCTTGCGTCTTTCAGCTGGAATCTGTACCCACGCGTCGCAACCGAAAATGCGAAAGTGGTCATACGACGGTAATCTACCGTACCACTTCTCGTAAGGGCTCATTCCAATCGTCCTAGAAGGAACTCGGTTCTGGATGTAGATAGCAGTTAAAATAGCCTCACCCCAGTATCTCTGATCCAGCTTTGCTTCCAACAGCATGCAGAGTGCCATCTCCTTCAAGTACCGATTACGCCTTTCCATGACACCATTCTGCTGTGGTGAATACGGTGCACTGAACTGACTGACGATGCCTTCTGCTCGTAGAAAATTCTGAAGATCCTTACAGGTGAACTCTCCACCTCCATCCGTTTGCAGCACTTTGGGCGTTCTACCAACTTGCGTTCTGCAGAAACTAACAAAATCCTTAATTTTCGTTGCTGCAGCTGATTTTTTTTTCTGAAGGTACGCGAAAGCCATTCGTGTGTAATCGTCGACTAAACAGAGGAAATATTGGTTTCCGCTCGGTGTACATTTCATCGGACCATTGAGATCCGCATGAACGACGTACAGCTTCTCATTCGAACCTCTATCGACGATCTTCGGGAATGGTGTTCGTGCCATCTTTACCCCGATGCAACATTGGCAAACTGTACGCACACCACAAGCCACCAACGTCATTCCTTCTGCCTGGTGTTTTGTGTGGATTGCTCGTACCACATCCAGATCCCGATGACTCAGACGTCTGTGCCACGTATGTAAGCAATTCGACGTATGCGATGATTGGACGCTAACCATTGCCTGTTCCGGTATGCATAAACGATACAGGCTGCCATAGTGCTCGGCGACCGCACATACCGCTCCATTCCGGTTCCGAATTTCACACCTATTTCCGCTGACATTTCGGTTGCCCGTCATCTGCCGCGAAGCTCCGCTATCCACAAACCAACTGGTTGGATCACCCTGTGCCACCATCCAGGCAAGTGGTCCCTCCGAAACCGCCTGTACTTGCTTAGCCTTCGGTTGGTCCGGCTGCTTCTTTATTGATTTCGATGCGCCCAAATCAGCTGCGAGGTGTGGACAATCTTTCCTTAGGTGTCCGGCTTGCTTACACAAAAAACAGGTACGTGTTTCCGTATTTTGTTTACTAACACTACCGGCTGATTTGTTGCCACCGCTAGTTCCACGCTTTCGACGATGTTCCACTTGTAGCGCTCGTCCACTATTCGCAGCAGCCGTTTCGCTGCGCTCGCTACGCTTTGCCGATTCCGTCAACAATTTCGATTTCACCAGCTGCAGTGTTAACTCTTCCCGCGAACACCGGAATAACGCCGGGGCCATAAGACATATGGCCATTACCTAGAATAGAAAAGATTGTCGGGAAATCCTCCAAATTTGGTGAAAGAATATTGAAAGATAAAAAAGTTACGACCTTTTTAGGGTTTTTTGCGATACTGTAAACCTTAGAGGGGTTAATACTGAAGAAAATATTTTGAATTCTTTTTTATGACTTGAATAAAATGCCGTCGCTTTGCTTAGAGTTTCCTATGGCCTATATGCTACAATTGGTATTTGACCGGAATTTCGATATATTATTTACCATATATTTACCAGAGACAGAAAAAATTAAGTTACTTTACGAGTGAATTTTATTCAATAAGTAAAAATATTTCTCCAATTTTGGTGCTTTTCATTGGTTTATTTGTGGTTTTATTGCTATTTTTATAGGTTTTCAAAAACGTTTCATAAACAATCACTTGAAAACGAAGCAAAATCTATTTAACAACTGGGTTTATCAAAAATATAGAGAATTCATTTGAAAACTTAACATTAAAATCTATTTAAAGCAGGTTTTTTTAAAGTGGCGAAATTTGGCAACTGAGTGGCGAAATTTGGGCTCAGAATACACATTTAAATATTCAATATAACGAGAAAAATACACAATTTAGTATAAATATGATGATTGAATCAGTAAAAGAAATGTCCGAAGTATGATATTTTCATGTTATCAAATATCTGACCTTATAGAACTTTGATCTGTTTCGTTTCATGTAAATTTTTTGGATAAAGGCGGCGAAATATGGATCCATCACCCTATACGTTAACAATTAAACTTTATAAGTCTTTGTATGCGATAAAATCTGACTCAAAGCGATTAGTTTTATAATGCTATACCTACAATTCTGTACTGGAAATCGCAGGTCAATCACTTGCTATTGTAAAATACGACAGAATATAAAATTGTGTGCCTTTCATTAGGTTATGTTTACGATTCTGAATTTATTGAAAGTCAATAACGATAATTTTCGTACATTGATATATGAGTTGGTGTTTACTGGGTCTGGTCGGCGTATATAATATAAAACAATTTATTATTTCAAAAAGTTGTCTTATATCGTAACAAGATATTTTCAAAAAAAAAAATTGCATTTGCATTCGCCAATTTTGTTATTGTTTGAGATGTTAGTTTTTAACTATTCTTAGGATTATTTTGAAATAATGAATATCTTCAGGGCGTTGAATTTGGAATGGAAAATTAGTTCTGGTGTTGTTACCAGCTATGTCAAAGGAATTTGTCTTATATCGAGGTTGCTTTACAACGAGGTTGTCTTATATCGAGGTATCCCTGTATTTAACTGACTGATTTAGAACTTAGAACTGATTTAACTATTTAATCTTAAATGTTCTGAATATCACTGCCTCTGACTAGTGTTGACACCAGAACTAATCACGTACAAAGTCGTATCCCATGGCTGCCTTTTCATTCTTAACTAATAAGTTAGTTCAGTAATAAGTCGCATTTTTGTCTACACTTTGTCTCAATGAACAGCGGCCAGATGTTGTTCTTGCTAGCGGCAAACTTTAGAATAAAATGTTACACAACTCGTTGCCAACAGATAATATAGTTATCTCTTTTCCAACCAGAGAACCTCGTGCAATGATGAAGCATATTATGGCTGATGAGTCGAGTCGAGTGTTGCGTTGCGATGAAATATGATAGCGCGATGCCGTCACACTGCTGTTGATCCCATTGCTTGGCATGGGAAGCTCTCCCGGCGTTGACCAAAGCTTTAAAATAAATGGTCTCGAAATGCAATTACCGTTGTTGTACGGTTGTAAAATATGAACTCTAGATAGATTGTATTACATTTACATTCTACCGCTAAGCTTGTACGCGTGTCACATAAAGATTGGCACACCTCTTGAGAATTGCTTGATTAATTGTTACACCCTCACCTATTCCATGCGACGCTTTGGTCGCGATGTCGTATATCAAACGAGTGCAATTTAAATGAATTGCGAACAGCCACTGAATAGATCTGACGAATTGTTTGACGATATAGTCGTATCGTTCGTAGCACAAACACATCGCGCGCTTCGCCTGGTCGGTATAATGTTAATAAAATTGTATGTTTCAATTGATTGGGGGTGCCCGTCACGGCCTGACCACTCAGTGCCACACGCTCCGGGAGTCGCGCTATTTAATTACCGTCAATTGTGGCATTGGATGAAAATATGTTGAAAACGATATTTTATCGAGTCTAGTAACGCATCTAAATTCTATTTTCAGTAATATCATTATTATCGGTTAAGTGCTTATTAGCATGTACCTGCTTTTGATTGACAAGAATAACATTAGAATTTATTTGCCTACTAATTAAAACGATGGAAAGGGTTTGTGGTTGCTTCCTTTTACTTTTAATTATATCATCAAAATGGAAATGCGTTAGATGTGGCTGCTGCGGTTTTTATCATACTGATCTGTGCTTGAAGCATTTGTCGTTTCCCAGTCCATACATATAAAATTTATAAAACAAGTTGAATTTAAGCAAAGTGAACCTACTGAATTATCTTCAATAACGAGCAACGAACCGTAGGTAAATGTTTTCATAGGAACAAGGAAGTAACAAAAACAAGCAAGGTTTTCGTTTTGAAGCATAAAAATGTGGTTATTTATTGCATCGTAATTGGACTATAATGATACAGCAGCTTCTGGTCGGTTTTACAGATTTGTTTAGAAGAAAAATGAAAGAAGAAACAAAAGAACTTCAAGCCATTAACTTGAACTAAACAATTTCTGTTATCGGCTACGCTGTTAGAGTTGTCTATTATTACAGTTGATATCCGGGAATGAAATAGGAAGTCGCATGATAAGACAAATTTGAGACCAACTGATATGACATATAAGGGTTCACAGGATTAGGCGATAATTTACCAAATTTGATTTACACCTAGCATTTTCGGTTGAGTGGTCGCCGTAGAATGCAATGTAACGTTGAACAAATCATCGGTCAATGTGTCATACATACTGAAAGTGGCTTCATGAGACTTTCATGAAGTACTTTAGTGACCAGGGCAGAAATAGCTGCAGATTGGAACCGCGAAGAACAAACTCCAAGTAACAAACTTAGTTTTAAGATGCACTTGAAGAGGTTTTCAGAACTCGCTCTTTAAATCCGACCAAAGAGCTTGATGTAGAACTATAGCTATGATTAAACGGCCATAAAATTTTTATAAAACTCGGGAGGCTCACACTCAACAATGTTCTCAAGAATAATTCCAAAGGTCCTCTTAAAACCGATTTTAAATTATCATCTATTTGAAGTGATTACCAAGAGTCGTTTAAAACGATAATAAAACCATGGTCGTAAAGAATACCGCAAGCAGTGATGCCAAGCTTTGCGGAAAAAAAATTTGTAGTTTTATCATTTGTGTTTTTATCATCGGAAAAAGTTTTTTTTGTCTCTTTTCGGCGATTTGTAGTTATTTTTTTGTCATGGACCAACAGCTTTTGATGGCGTCTTTTTTGTATTTATTTATAATCCTTTTTGGTATTTGTTATCGCTATTTTCTTATCTTTTTATAGTCGCTCCATCACCTTTTCTGCATTTATTTACCATTTGCGTCGTTTTTACTGTCTTTTCCCGCACTCGTGTGGTCTAATTTTCTCACACACGCGTACTCATTCTAACGAACAACCCTGCATAAGCATCTCTTTAAAACTCCTACACTTATTGCTTCATGCCCTGCAATGAGTTTTTGCGCGTATGTGTTTAGCTAACAGCTGCAGTTGTCGCTCGTCGTTCGCCGTTGCAGCCCGATCTGCTGATGCCGATTAGACGCGAGGGCTCGCGCTCGGGCCTGTGAGTAGAATCGAGGGAGAAGATGGAGAAGAAGAAAAAGTATTGCAAAACTTGTAGCCCAGTGCGGCGCCAGCCTCTCGGGCAACTGATTCCCCACGAGGTTTTTTGCCTCGGGAATAAGCTGTGTAGGAAGACGATGTGAGGATGAGTGTGCGCGAGTGTGTACGTAGCAAAATGTCTCACACAGCACCGGCGCACAGTGAGACCGATTCAGAAATAGTGAGACATAAGTAATAGCATCGAAACATTAAGACATAGCATAATAGTTGCTTCAGAAAAGTTTCTTCATTCAAAAAGCACTTTCTAGTGGTGAGGCTGGCAAAGGGTGAACATGTGCATTCCATAACCTCTGTTCATTAACTCCTATTCCAACCTCTGAGCTGGGGTACGCAACTTCGGTTGTCGTATGCTAACAGGAAAGGGGGCACAGTGGCTCCCGCCCACATTAAGATGGCAGCCCCATCAGCGGGACAAGGACCTTAGGTTAACAGCCTACTGTACCAGAACATGCAAAAAGTTACCGAAAATGAAAGAAGAAATCTCTCCGGATTATTGGCAACGACCTTTAGCATGAAAACACGGACACGAATCGGAACATGGAATATACTGACCCTTGCCCAGCAGGGCAAGCTGGCTCAACTTGCAAGGGAGCTTCCCTGAAGCTTGAAATTCTGGGGCTGAGCGAGGTCCGCTGGCCGGGTACTGGCGAACACATCCGGGCAAGTCTTGCTCTACTCTGGCATACGAGGTGAAAATGCTACTCGAGAAAGAGGAGTTGGATTCCTACTGAACCCAGGGGCACATGCGGCCCTGATGAAGTGGGAACCAATAAATGAGCGAATAATCGTTGCCAGATTCAGAACACGGGTTAGGAACCTTACGACAATCCAGTGCTATGCGCCAACAGATGCTGCCGACCTGCAGGAGAAAGAGAGTTTTTACAGCCAGCTGAACAGCGTGGTTGAGAAAATCCCGAAGGGGGACATCCAAATTCACATGGGCGACTTCAACGCGAAGATTGGCTCAAACAACGCGGACCTTGAACGCGTCATGGGACGCCATGGCCTAGGAGAGATGAGCGAAAACGGGGAGCTGTTTACAGAATTCTGTGGTAATAACGACATGGTCATTGGTGGATCGCTCTTCCCCCATAGACCAGTACATAAAGTCACGTGGGTTTCCCGCGACGGCCGAACAGAAAACCAAATCGACCACATCTGCACCAGCCGGAAATGGAGAAGAAGCCTTCTTGATGTACGCAACAAACGCAGCGCTGACATTGCATCCGACCATCATCTTGTTATCGCTGAGATACGTCTGCGCGTCGCACGTGTCCAACGACGGGAGGAGAAAGTTGGGTGCCGCTACGACGTCCGCCGATTGGAGAATCCTGAGGTGAAACGGGCCTTTGTTGAACAACTTGAATCTCGAGCCTCGGAGTTGCCACCTGGTGGAACCGTCGAAGAGCAATGGACCGGCATCAAGAACGCCTTCATCACGACCAGTGATGAAACCCTCGGCAAAGCGCGCAGCGGGCGGAGGGAGTGGATTTCGGATGAAACTTGGAGGAAGATCGACGAGCGAAGAGAGGCGAAAGCCGGCATTGAGCGAGCGCGGACCAGATCGGCTAAGACTGCTGCCCGTCAACGATACGCCGAATTGGAGAGGGTTGTTAAACGTGCTTGTAGGCGGGACAAGAGAGCCTGGACTAACTCCCTAGCCGAACAAGGAGAAACCGCCGCCGCCAATGGTGATATCCGTTTGTTGTACGATATTTCTCGCCGCCTTAGTGGTGCCAGGATGAATACAAAGATGCCGCTAAAGGACAGAGCTGGTCAGCTATTGACTAACCTTAAGCGAACAGCTTAAGCGATGGACTGAACATTTTGAACAACTCTTCCGAGTTTCAAATGTCAGAGACCAACAAAACCAACAGCGTACGACGCCTACAGTTCGTCGAATAAATCGCGTGAACTCGGAGGCACCATCGCTGGATGAAATTGTAACAGCCATCAAGAGTATAAAATCCAATAGAGCGCCAGGGATAGATCGTATTTCAGCCGAAATGCTCAAAGCTGACCCATCTTTGTCAGCCCAGATGATGCATCAGCTTTTCAGCAATATTTGGGAAACCGCAACTTTTCCAGTGGATTGGATGCAGGACATATTGGTCAAAGTCCCTAAGAAAGGAGACCTAACGGAATGCGGTAACTGGCGTGGCATCACGTTGCTCTGTATTACTCTCAAAGTACTCTGTAAGGTAATCCTCAACCGGATCCAGGAGAAGATCGACGCTACTCTCCGGCGGCAGCAAGCTGGATTCCATGCTGGCCGATCATGTGTAGACCATATCACAACGCTCCGCATTATATTGGAGCAGATCAACGAATTCCAGGACTCTCGTCTGCTGGTGTTCGTTGACTTCGAAAAGGCGTTCGACCGACACAATCACGAAAACATCTGGGGCGCACTTAGGCATAGAGGAGTTCCAGATAAGCTAGTCCATCTCATCGAGGCTCAGGACGAAGCGTTCTCGTGCAAGGTTTTGCACGACGGCGTCTTGTCCGACCCCATTAGGGTTACTGCTGGCGTGAGACAGGGCTGCATTTTATCACCGCTTCTGTTTCTCATCGTTATGGATGAGATATTTGTTGGAGCAATTGACAGTAGACCAAATCGAAGATTGCCTTGGAGTTGGAATCCTCTAACGATGGAGCAGCTAAATAACTTCGACCTAGCCGACGACGTTGTCTTGCTCGCGAAAACTAAGTCTATGGTAGTGAACACTGACAATTCCACCAACTTCACAGGGACTTCAGCGGGACAACAAGTTGAGCAGGTAGACGCCTTTCAATATCTTGGTAGCCTAACAACGCCCGATGGTGGTACCAAGGCTGATATAGCCACACGGATCAGGAAGGCCAGGGGTGCCTTTGCAGGTCTACGAAACATTTAACGCTCAAACCAGATCACTCTACGTACGAAACCCCGAATCTTTAATTCAAACGTCAAATCCGTACTGCTGTATGCCTGCGAAACGTGGTGCGTCTCAGCGGAGACAACGCAAAAACTGCAGGTATTCATTAACCGGTGCCTGTGATACATCATTCGTGCCTGGTGGCCTGATAACTGGATATCCAATGAGGAACTCCATTGTCGGTGTCATCAACGGCCGATAGTCACAGAAATTCGTGAACGTAGGTGGAAGTGGATCGGACACACCTTGAGGAAAGGAGCGAACGAGGTTTGCAGAGAAGCACTCGACTGGAATCCACAAGGACAGCATAGAAGAGGCAGACCCAGAGGCTCATGGCGACGGAGCTTAGCCAACGACATCCGGGCTGCAGACGAGAACCTGTCCTGGTGACAGGTAAAAGCCATGGCGGGTAACCGTCAGCAGTGGAGATCTCTGATTTCATCCCTTTGTTCTGCCGGACCGGCGGACATGGACACATAAGTAAGTAAGTAAACTCTTAGGGACACCCTTAAAAACAGTTTTTTTCGATCTAGCTCTTTAATAACGGTTCGTATGCTTTTCAACTGTTCTAAGAAATTATTAATCACATTAAATTACACGTTTTCGTCGAAGATAGTAGAGCTCTATCTGTTTCCCTCTAGAAGTTATCAATGGTTTTTTAATTTGTACATGTAATCTTTAAGTGGGTGTATCTCGGGGGAGAGCAGCTATGAGCAGCTAATCTCACTTGTTTTTTGTGAATCAATTTATGCTGAATCCCACCATGTACAACTTAGGATGGAACACTGTGAAATAACGGAGAAAAGTTACCATGAAGGCAACCGTTTTTAAAGCTGAAAACTACCACATCTAGCATCCGTGGCATGCTAGATTCGGAATGAACTTGAAGAGCCATGTAAAATTGTGTCCTCCGTTATTGTTAAGAAGCGAGGAAGATTCTTGTTTATATATTTCCAGACTCTCAGCAACTTCTTCCAACTTCCACGGTGCATTGATTGGGCGGAGAAGATGGATGTTTTCAGGGGTTAGTGGGTGGATATTCTCGAATATATGCTCCGCAACTTTGGACCTAAAATGAAAAGGTAGGTATCCGTTTTCCTGCGTCTTTGTTAGCCTTGGTAACTTCAGCCGTGTGTTCTTTAAAACGAATACCCAAGTTCCTTTTAGTTTGTCCAATGTAAACTTTTTCACAATGGCTACAAGCAATTTTGTAAATCCCTGCTCTGTGTAATAATTCAATTTTATTTTTAGTACCTAAGTTTTTTTCGGAAAAGCCATAAACGCTTTGCTTTTAGTATAAGCAAAAAAAAAAGTTCAATGTATTTCACCTACGACTTGCAGGCTTCATCAGTGTCGGTTTGAAACATATCTGTCACAAATAAATATAACTAGTATAATTTAATTGGAAAGTTTTCTATTTTATTTAATTTCAGGTTTCGTATTCTACAAAAACGCTCTAAAAACTACAATCAAAGTAAATTTTGTTTGGTTGAAATTCATACTTGTGACACTGTGTAGCACTTCGTTGTTTTGTGACTTTACTGAATGTTCAGATGAAGGACAGTTCAAAATGTTAGATAGCAAGATTATACATTTTGCACAGTTTTATGGTAGCATTGTCAGGATAAACCTTCTTGCAGAAGAATGTCACAAAACTTTGTCAAAACTACTGTCAAATTTTAAGGAAGCTTTGGAAGCTCGTTTTAAAACAGTAATCAAGCATCTGTAATATAGATTATAAGGTGAATTACAAAAAAAACAAAGCCTAGCTGCTACATTCCGTTTTCGAAACTTGGCCTTCTGTTTATATTCGACAGACTTCGCAGTCAGCTGTCAGAGTACAGGGCAATTGCGGGGCTAGAGCTCCGATCCTATTGACTCTAACAGCCTCTCCCAGTCGAGATTCGAAACCTAAGACGAATGGATCGTTAGTCCAACTCGTACCTCTAGGCCATCTGGTAGACAATTGCACGCAACTATTATCACTAATAAAGGCTAGCTCAAGAAGCCTACGTCAGACTAGAAATCGGTCTGAGATACGATACCAATTTTATTGCTGTGTCCAACGTACAACTATCTTCTTGACGTAGCACTGCGTATTCAATTACAGTAATAAAAATCGAGTCGCATCGTAGGTCACTTTTACTCCGTGGCCTTATCCTAAGATAACTATGCGATGCGACAAATTAGTGCAACGTCAAACCATATAAAGGAAACCATTTTCGTTATCATCACCGGAGTGTAATCAATTGGCCATACACGTACTCGCAATGGCCTAGTATCAATTTAAACTTATTAATTCCAATGCGTACCAACATATACCAATAAACTAACTCGGTTCGAGTGGGCGGTGTACTTACTGTTCTAGCCGGTCTCCCAGAGCATCCGATTTATCCACTTCTAGTGGGCGAAATAAATCCTGCAGTTCGAGCACTTTGGTATAGCCTTTCTTAAACAATTTTATCGTCCACCAGAACGTTAATACGGACAGACAATTGGCACTTTCACGGGGATTGGGCGGAAGCTTTCTTCGAATCGCCTCCATAGCGTTCTTTTATGGCACTCGCGAGACACTGTGAAACAAAATCGAGATACTTTTCGGCAGCTGTGGTTGGCTGAAATAATTTTGTTTTTTTTTTGTTTTACTCGAACAGGCACTTCATCACATCTCGACTTTCGTCGCGGGAATGATAAGGTTTCGGCTGTGCAGTGCGCTCTTGAATCGATGCGTTCCGCGTCGCTCGCCGGCTGAAACTGTCGCGCCCTTGACAGGAACGCTTCGTCATACGGAGACAAATATCTTTCTGGACCCATGTAGATATCTTATCTACCGGAGTGAATAGCTTAATTTCGATACAGTGTGTATGGTGAACTCAGTGGAACAATTATAGACGAAAGACAATTAGTACCTACATGACTAAGCTTCAGGCATGATTAGGGTTTTTGCTGTTTTTTCCTTTACTATATTCCGGATGTACAAATTCTGCTTCAACCAAGCGTTGAATGGTCGTGCTAAAAATTGCTCGATCAATGAAGGTCGATGGTTCTATCAAAACAAGAGCTATAAACGTAACGTAAAAGTAACGTAGAGGAAAATGTAAACAAAATAATAGTCTTTTGGTGATAGGTTGTCTCACACGAAACACTACGCAAGTGTTTGGAATTTCAAGATCACTTTTTAGTTCGCGTGTAGCCGATTTTCTTTACCAATCGAAAGTCGCCTATAATCGAACCGAGTTACGGGCCGTCCCGGGACGTTCGGTTTTCCTTATCAACAGATAACTTATCGCGTCACGTCACAGCGGAATAAAAAGCTGAAACGATTTTTCATTGATGGTACACTCTACTCTAGCAGACGACGGTTCTAAAATAAGTTTCACATGAGTAATCCTGATTATTGGGCAAATGTCCATAAAATACTGATTTATTTTCAATCGTGATTATCACAATTGTAATTGTCTGTGTGATTGGCTTTAAGTAGTAGAGTATAAAGGAATGAGGGTAAAACGTTGTAGTAAGACGAACGTATTTTAGTAACTTACATTAAGGGCTTTTTCATCGAAATAGCCACTTGGTTACACACGAAGTGCTAATAAATATGAAATAGGGACCGAAGGGACCCAATCTGTTCATTTGGTTATCATCCAGGTTGAATAAACTAACTCGGTAAACATTGAGTAACAATACAATGTTATATTTAAACGCCCTACACCATCGCTGCGTTCATTTAGCTGAAGGAGATACTTATTTCAATAGAATGTATGCAGCTATAAAGCCTATAAAACTATGAAAAATGTGATAGATTGACTAATTTGACACGTTTTACTGAATAAAAATTCTGAAACTTTGACTGAAACTAGCTAGGAGTATAATGATTACGTTGGCAAAATTTGATAATACGTTGAGAGGTTATCGAGATGGCATTGGAACAAGACTTTTGTTACAAGAGCAGATCCGCAAAAAAAATCATGTGCTCCTTCGTGGAAACTTCGACTGCATTTCACAGGTAGATCGCGAAACACCTGGAATTTCATCATTCGACGGTGTCCCGAGTGGTAAAGTTATTCAAGAGGAACCAGACCCAACAGCTCACCTGGGCAAGGCTAGGAGAGTATTGCGTTGGCCAAAACTTTCGATTCGCTATGCGGCGAAGAAGGCGGATGTTATTAGCTAATTTGAGTAAAAAACGATGAAGCATGTGCCTGCCTTCACGTCTTTCAAGCTCCAGAAGGCACCGAATTTGAACGACAAATAAAACACGGTGGCCGGACCCGTGCGGACAAATAAAATACGGTGGCCGAAGCGGACACAAATCAGTTTTTGTTATTGTTCTACAATAGCTAAAATTAACGAGGTGGAGTACTTAAACTTTCAGAAGAATGTTTTGGGCCGGGAAATTGAGTTAGCGTAGGATGGCGATTGACGAATATATTATTACTTATCACAAAAATATCGGCCGATTAGGTAAAAAATTCTGCTCTTTCCTCTTGTTTTCACTCATTTTATGTAATTTGCTATTCCGCTTTCTGTCTTTTTACTCCCTCTCCCTCCTTTCGTTTCCAGCATTTTTTTCAACTAATTTTTTCTCCTTTTTTCTCGTTTGCAACTTTGTCTATTCCGTTTTCTTCTTAAAGATGCCCCATTTTTTTCTATTCTGTCAAGTTTATTCCATTTTTCTATTTACTCTCTAATTTTGCTTTTTTATCTTCCGGTTTTTCGTCCTTTTCTCCTGTTTTACCTTTTTCTTCGGTACAGGTAAAACCTTTCTTTTCTTCTCTTTCACCTCTTTTTCCCGTTTTCCTAGTTTCCTTTATCGGGTTTCTTTTCCTCTTTTGCTATTCTCCTTTCCCTTTTGGTTTCTCGGGTTTTCTGTTCCGTTTTCCCTTGTTATCTTATCGCCTCTTTATCTTTAACGTTAAGCCACCTTTTCTGTCATGTTCTTTCTTTTTCTGTCCTGCCTTCCTTCTATTTGTTTCATTTTCCCTCTTTTGCTTTTGTTTTTATTTTTTTCTTGCCCACTGTTTACTCTCTCTCTCTCTTTTCTTCCTGTCCCGTTTCCATACTTTTCAGTCTGGATTTTTCTGTCGTTTTTCATTTTTTTGTCTCGTTTTTTGTTTTCTGTCTCGTTTGTTGTCCAGATTATCCTCCTATTCTGTCACGTTCTGCTTATCTACCCCGTTTCATCCCGTTTTCATTTTTGTTCAGTTGGTCTCCTCTTCTGCCCAATTTGTCCTCATTTTCTTTATCATATAATCTTATATTTTTTCTACTTTTCTCTTCCGCTCTCCTTCTTTTTCTGCCCCGTCCTCTTTTTGCCTGGTTTTCCCATTTCTCACCCATTTTCTTCTTCTCTACTTTTTTTCTCTTTTTATGTCTCGTTTTCCATCGCATTCGCTCACGATCTCGATTTCGATTTTCCTGAAAATACTCTTAATTTCCTACAACTTTGCATCGACGTCTTTTTGATGAAAAAAGTAATTTTCAAAAGACGAGTTTTGAAAAAAATCTTACTTTTAAATAAGCCTTTTTGCAAAGTTAATCTTGACGAATAAAAAATAAGTATACTGAATAGAAAATGAATCCTTGCGTCAGCAAAATTTCGTTCCGATAAAAAATAGTCGAGTCAAATCGTGTAGCTAATTGAACTGGAAATGCTTTAAAGTAAAATGTTCAAAAGTTCCAAAGAATATTCTTTGTTAATTGATAATGATTCCGTTGGATGAGTTTAATGACTCATCGCTGTTTGTATTGATCGTGCGTATAACAAAGGTGATAATTCAATTATCGATATTAATAATAATTATTATGAAATATTTGTTTACTAGTTGAACCCGAATCTTACGATCCGGAAAATATAAATGTCTGTTCAGAATTCAGAAAACTACGGATACATTCCATTGGCCAATGTTTGCGAAGATGTTTAATCTTTGTATTAGTTCTTTCAGTTCTTATATTGCATAATATAGCTCAAAGATATTGTACATAAAAGAGTCATAGCCGTAAACTGAAACAGTTTTTTTAATGGTCGTATTGGATTTTATTTAATTGAATAAAGACATCTGGCTGTTTGCAACATTTATGTAGTTTGATTAGAGTAAAATGTTGCTTAGAAAATTCTTGATCGTTTGCTATCATTACCCCTTTTTTTAAAATTTGGCGACTTGTTCCGGTCTGATTTAACACCGACCATATGATATCGCGACAAGCCATCGAGTTGAGCAGGCGAGTCGAGCAGTCGAATCAAACAATCGAGTCAAGCAGTTGGTTCGAGCAGTCAAGACGAGCAGTTCAGTCGCGCAGTTTAATCGAGCAGTTGAGTCGAGTAGTCCAGTCAAGCAGTTGAATCGAGTAGTCTAGTCGAGCGCTTGAGTCGAGTAGTCGAATCGAATGATTTAGTCAAGCAGTCGGGTCAACCGGTTAAGTCGAACAGTTGAGTCGAGCAGTTCAGTCGAGCATTTAAGTCGAGTAGTCTAGTCGAGCAGTTGAATCGAGTAGTCTAGTCGAGCACTCGAATCGAACAGTTTAGTCAAGCAGTCTAGTCGAGCAGTCGGGCCAAGTGGTTCAGTCTAGCAGTTAAGTTGAACAGTTGAGTCGAGCAGTTCAGTCGAGCATTTAAGTCGAGTAGTCTAGTCGAGCAGTTGAATCGAGTAGTCTAGTCGAGCACTCGAATCGAACAGTTTAGTCAAGCAGTCTAGTCGAGCAGTCGGGCCAAGTGGTTCAGTCGAGCAGTTAAGTCGAACAGTTGAGTCTAGCAGTTAAATCGAACAGTTGAGTCGAGCAGTTCAGTCGAGTAGTCCAATCGAGCAGTTGAATCAAACAGTTAAGTCAAGCAGTTGAGTCGAGCAGTCGGGTTGAGTGGCTAAGTCGAGTAGTTAAGTCGAGCAGTCTAGTCGAGCGGTTCAATCAAGCTGTCAGTTAAGTCGAGCAATCGGGTTGAGCAGTTAGGTCGAGCAGCCGATTCGAATAGTCCAATCGAGTAGTTGAGTCAAGCAATTCACTCAAGAAGTCGAGTAGAGCAGTTGAGTCGCGTAGTCCAGTCGAGCAGTAGAATCAAGCAGTTGAATCGAGCAGTTGAGTCGAGCGTCGAATCGAACAGTTGAGTCAAGTAGTCTAGTCGAGCTGATGAATCATGCTGTCCAGTCAAGCAGTCCAGTCGAGCAGTCGAATCGAACAGTCCAGTCTAGTAGTTTAATCGTGCAGTTAAGTCGGTCAGTCGGGTCGAGTAGTGAGTCAAGCAAATGTGTCAATCAGTCGAATCGAGTAGTTAAGTCGAATAGTCCACTCGAGCAGTTAAATCGAGCTTTTCAGTCAAACAGTCAAGTCGATCTGTCCAATCAAGCAGTTGAGTCGAGCAGTCGAATCGAACAGTTCAGTCGAGCAGTTCAGTTAAGCAGTCAAATAGAGCAGTCTAATCGACCAATCCAGTCGAGCAGTCTAGTCAACCAGTTGAGCAATCAAGCAGTCCAGCAGTCGACCTGTGAGGTGACTGAGAATACAACCAATTGCTACGAAAGCATGACGTCCTGTCAGGGACCTGTTTTTAGTTACCGATAAGTCTCTTATGACCTTCTGTCAGAGACCTGGTTTTCGGTACAGACATAAGCCTCTTATATAAATAGATAATCCTTCTTAATTCGTCATATTCTGCTTGTACAACCTCAACCATTATATTGCCACAACAAACATTTTAAACCTAGCTTTGGCAAACATAGGTAATTCTCATCCATCACACTTTTCATGTAACATTCACGTGAATTGTTGGTAACTCGCACTCCTACTAACCAGTTTACGTGCAATCCCGGTAAATTTTATCAATTTTCCCATTAACTAGTACATAAAGTGCACGTAAGTTGTTGTACAGAATTTTACATGATTTTTCACGTGGATGCGACATTTCGATTTTTTTGACTGTGTAGGTGTCATAAATCTATTTCTAGTATTGATTAATCTCCCTAAAGTTAGAAAATTCCTTTCTTACGATTTTTTCACTGATGAATTTTATTGAATTTATGGTACAATTTTTTTTGTATGCCATGTTCTTTTACTTTTAGGTATCATAAAGGTTTTCTATTATTGAACAATTCACCCTAAAGTTAGAAAATTCCTGTTTTTGTTTTTTTTCATTGATGATGATGGTTGATCGTGATGATGGTTATGATGATGATTTTGATATTGATGATGATTTTGTTGATGATTATTTTGATGATGATGTTGATCATGATGATGATTTTGATGATGATGATGATGCTGATCATAATGATAATGATCATGAAGATGATGATGATGATGATGATTTTGTTGAGGATGATGATTATTTTGATGATGGCGATGATGATGAATTATGCATCATACCACACAACAATTTAAAAATTAAAAATTTATATCATTATCTGCAATACTCGTAGATAAAAAATATATTGGAAAGGAATTTTATACCTTTCAATATCAATCAATATTTGCCATGCTAGAATCATTATCTAACGTGAAAACTATGACATTTGTGTTAAACAAAATGTTTTTTTTTGTTCACCCGGGTAATCGAATCCCTGGTTAATCGAATCCCCGGATAACCGAGTCCGAACTGTACTTGAAATAAACTATTAGAAATAAGCAATATGAATAATTTCTTAAAAAACTGCAAGCTCTTACTGTTTTGCTTAGTCACCACATGATATCCACACATTTTGCGTTAGTAAAAATAGCAATTTGCTATTTTGTTTGATCTATTTACGTCTCATTAAATTTACTGGAGATTCCTGAGGTCGTCGAAGGTCCCACCGCCCTGCACTCCACTCGAAGGCTTGCCACTTCAAAGGCCTTCGAACTCATCGTGTCGTTTACAGTAAAAAATGTGCATCATCATTTTGAAGTCAATTCTTTCCACCATAAGCCCGCAGAGCAATATAGATAGACGCGTGAGCATGACTGAAGCAAACATTAGGAAACTGTACAGTCAAGTCAGCATGAATCAACCGTCTCGCGAAGGTCGAAAAATAAATCGGGAAAGGATAAATGAAGCGAAAAATTTCGTTTCATTCTACCCTTACCTATTAGAAGTACGAAAGATCATCGACGGAAATGTGCACTTGGATTGTTTATTACCTACATATTCAATCTTCTTCAATACTTATATGGACATAAGCACTGTATAAGATTAGAGCTAATCAAAATATGCATATCTCTAAAAGAATTAGCAAATTAAATGGATCATGTTGCATAATGAATGCATTATGCATGTATGCATAATGAATAATTATTGTAGAAACAGGGCCGCAGGTTCTTTCTCTTCACAGAAGACAGAACCATGCAATTTGTTATTTGTTTCATAGCAATTTTAGAAAATATTACATGACAAAGAGGTCAAGATTTATAAACTGTCCAGCCCCTTAATAAACGAGGGAGTCACTGTTTCGAGAGGTTGGAAGTGTAATTCTCATTTATTAACCATTTTTAACCAACCAAATACAAAAGTTTTAATATTTGAAGGCCTCGTGTCACAGTAGCCCAGTTGCAACCAGAATTAATTACAGGTATGCAATAATGTTTTTGCTAAGACACCGGATTGTAATACATACTATTTATTTTTTGGGCTCGATCCAAAAGATTATTAGACTATTGCCTATGATTTTGTCTCCAGCCCCTCTATAAATGGGAATGCTTACCTGTCCTTTATGGACCCAAAAAGTTATAAACTACTGCACAGATCGTCAGGAAAAATAGTACAGTATCTCGAAACGATATCCATTTTACCCTATTCTCTCCAAAAATCATGATAAAAGCTAAAAGCGTATAGAAATTTATTTGCCGCCGGTGAAATGAACTCAAATACCTTCCAATAGCTTGTCAAAACATCAGAAGAATCAAATCCCATCCACTGCATACTGTGCGAAACGCAAGAATAGTCCGTTTTGCCCAATTCACCCCCAAATACATAGTAAAACCAGATTAAACCGATTAAAATGAACTCAAATAACACTAATTCATTTGAAAAACATCAGGAGATTTGAATGCTATCGATTTTATACAGTGAAGAATTCACAAAAGGTCTACTTTATCGGATTCTCTCCAAGATACGCAAAAGCGCGATTATTTACTACCTATTGCGTAAAAATATGTAATTTTTAAAGGATGGTGTCTTTATAAAAGATTATTAACCAAATTTAGCGCAACTTCTTGCACTTTTATGGTGACCGTGAAGTCACCTATTAGCGTGGTACAAACTTTTGTTTCATTTAAGTCTACCCATTTTTTTTCTTCAGAAAAGTCGTAGAAAAAATTTGCAACATATAACAGTGAAAGTTAATGAATGAAAAATATACACACAATTGATTGGTTATAGGTTGGTTAACCTCAAATTTGTTTTCCATCCGGTTAGCAAACACAGGAGTGATTGATAAGTAGGAGACCGATTTTTTTTAGTTGCAATGTTAAGTTTCGACAGTCATTGTCGACAATAAGTTTACCAAAAAGTAAAAAAAGGCAAACCTCAGGGGTATGTTGATTTCTTTTGAAAGAAGGTGTTAACTCTGGTCGAAAAAGTCATCATAATACAGACTGTTATATTGCAATGCCTCGTCACAGCTATATCATATCTACCTGTCAGTCAATTGAAAAGGCGTTATTGTATTTTCTAATAAGATAACGTGCTTCGAATACTTTTAGCCATTCAAAGTGACCACCTCGGGTCGAAAATGACACATTCCCTTAAGAATCCAATTCATTCGAAACTACTTTCCATCAGCATGCAGCAAGTCGAGTTCCACTGTCATCGTCAAATCTTTTTATCGTTTCCCTCGTTCTTCGCTGTCATGCAGGCCGGTAAGCGAAATAAATTATGATTCGAATTCCAATCTGGTTTTATCCTACCATTCATCTGAAGTTTGCATCTAGACTTTTATTTTAAAAAATGAAAGTTATGAATGTATTTTATATGCAAATAAGAAAAGTTTCGGCTCTCGACAAAATCGTGTTGTTCTAGATGATATTAATTTTTGACCACTTTCATTTGATGAACTATTTAATTTATGAGTTTCATTCACGAACCATGCAAATGTTTGTGCTATTTTGAGATCGCGATTAACGCTAAGCTAAAAATATATGAAATAGACAAAAATATATTCGCAGTTCGTTTCTTACATAATCTTTCATTACTACTATAACAGGCCACTAGTCAGTCAGCTCAGCTTTTGCCGTCTGTGGTTTTGGTTATCAATTAAATGAACATCAACACATACCTATCGTTTTATTGTGCGATGACTGGCAAAATTCGAAACTCGACAAAAGTCGTTCCGGTGGATGCGTTGTAGGGTGGTTCAAATAGACATTAAGCGTGGCTGATTTTAGTCAGCACAGTCATGCAGCGAAGTATTTTTAGTAATGTATTTTACAACCCTGTCACTATTAACTAAAATGTATTTACGTGCATTTCGGATGAAATTTAAAAAGTGTGACAAAAATTTAAGTATAAAAAGATCGACATGGAAAACTAAATTAAATAAGTCAAACTGAATTATTTAAATAGTCTTGTACGAGTTACGTGCAGTTTTTTTGACTAAATATATTGACGAACCATTTTAAGCTGAACCGTGAAAGTTGCAAGTGAAAACATGAATCACACTACCACCGGAGTTGATGCTGATGTTGACAGGCAATCATTTCGCATGGCGTATAGTTACTGCGGCGTACACACTAACCAAACAATCGCCACAGAGCAACCACCGAAAGTCCGTCCCTCGGCGAAAGAGTCGTCCATTCTTCGGCGCCCGTCGAAATTTTGTTCGTCACTCAATTTCGTAATCTCGTGAAACTCGCGAAATTGTCGAGCACACGCGTGTTTGAATGGCAGCTGGTCTTGCAATTTTATAGACAGAAATGTATTGCGTTAAAATTTTGTTTCTGAAGAAGAGATGAAGAAATATTTTCGAATTCCCAATAGGAAAGTTTGATATGCACAGTAATATTTGCGATTCTTTTTACAACAATTTTTGTTTTATCGCTCTACTATTTTCCTTTGCATCTGCTTTGACTTCTAATGGAATCGTGTTTTTTCGGCAATTAAAATTCGTACTGTCCAGAAGATAATAGGTTCATGAAATTTTATAGCTATCTATATTATAACATAATAATTTATAATCTATATTAAAAATTGATAAAACTCATGTTTAGACCTCTTCTCCAGCAACTACGTAAATGTCTTCTTTTTAAATACATCGTCGTTTAAGGATCGTTGCATGCATTGCAAGTTTTTACTCCCATGTTTATTTATGACATTTCATCCAAAATCACAATGTGAATGAACTTGATGAGTGGCATTGAAACACTGTCAGACGACATGAGCCTAATTTACACGTAATTTATATGTTGTTAAGAAACATATTGAGCTATCGCACGCACACGTGACAGGCTTAGCTTTCAACATCAGAATTCGTGAGAGCTTAGTCGCATATGAGCACCTTTCTCGGTTGGGTTGTTCTTTTTCACTGTAACCATTCACAGATTCACAATGACCAGGGGATAGAATAGGTAGCAGGTCAGAAGGACTGTGAAGGGTGGAATGAAAGAGACCGCTGCTAAGTAGGCTATCAGAGTCATGCTAAGCGAATCAAAAAGATCACACAAAAACCTGCCTTACAGAAGACAAAATTTAGAAATAGCGGCTTTAATCAGCTATACGTTCGATCCCATTAAAAGAACCCAACTTACTTCTCTATAGGTAATGCATTACAAGGTATTACAAAAGTTGTTTGGTAACATCGCAGTTAGTTAAGTTCCAGCTGCTTTACAGGATTTTGGTACCTAATGAACACTCAAAGTCAACAAAACTGCCGAGCGTTTCTAAAGGGGCACAGTAAATACCGCTTTTAGATTTCAGTCTACTTTGAAACACCTCTTGAAAAACATTCTCTTTGGCTTTGAACATAAGCTATTCAGGAAAAGTATTACAGCACTCGTTCGCTAATTGCACGAATGACGCGATGCAACTAGCGAATTCCGTTTTTTAATTGCACGATGGTTGCCAATATTTATTGTAAAACGTGATGCGTTATCACCGAAAAGAACTCTTCATATGCACTCACAAATCTGGGGAAAACATTTAAATTTCTACAAACGAACCAAAAGCTTAATGAATAGGTGTCCAATTCGTCAAAGTTTAGCAAAATTTGTATTAATTTGTTTGTAATGTATCTACGTAATGCAAAGAAACAGTTTTCATTCGGCAACGCTGCATTTTTGTTTATAGCAACCATCTAGGTAACCACGTGTCAATGAGGTTTAATGACATTGACCACGTGTAGCGCACGAGGACTGTACGGGCAAAGATTATTTTAAGCACGACTACATCTTTGATTTTTATATTGGATTGCACTTTAGAAAAATTAAAAGCGACAATTTATATACGACGTCCATCAAATTTCGGCAGTTTTCAACCACCTTTCCCCATCTGAACATTAGTGTCACAAAAACTCAATCCCCCCAATGTTTGCATAAAAAATGCCTATTTATGAGCTTTTACGTTTTGCTGGTCTAACAAGCTAGGCGACGCATGTTCGAATCTCGACTAGAAGATACTGTAACAGAAAATAGAATCGTGACACTAGCCCCGCAGTTATCCTGCACACTTCGAAAAAATCTTTCTGACATGCTTGCACCTAAATGGAACATCGCAAATCATATAAAATTACGTGTTATTTCACTTATATGCTTATTTATGACGTTTGGCTTGGTGTAAAAATATATCTTTAAAATCGAATTAGGGTATTTACGTTTTATTAAAAGTAAAAATATATCGCATTTCAGTTTACGTCGAATGTGAGATTCATTTTTTCCTTGTTACAAACTAGCTCCTGTTGTATAAGAATAGCAGATTAAGTTCCCAAATCGGAATGTAGAACCTAGGCTTTGCCTTGCTTTGCATAATTTGTTTTAAAGTTACATTTTGAACGTGGCTGCATGAAAATAAACTATTCTAAAGTTTTCATTGCTGATGTAAACTTAAGCGCGTTTTTATACGACCTGGTAAATGGCTGGATAACGCGGAATATAGACCCCATAGTGGTCGTTAGCCTTTTATCCAGCAACTCCGATCCCGACCTCCTCGTGGTACCAGGCGGAATACGAGCAACCTTAGCGGAGATCGGGTAACCAACCCCGGGGGAAACTAAGGTCGTATACTAACCGGGAAGGAGGTGAGGAGTGAATCTCGACACTATAAGATGGCAGCCCCATCGCGAGATACGGTAGTGTTGCTCCAGTACGGCTACACACCTAAATAAAATAACTTACAAAATTCAAGCAAATTCGGAACGGAATATTCGGCATTGACCTAGGCGACAGAACAAGGACGACGAATGGAGACTCGGTACTTGGAACTGCAGATCGCTAAATTTCGCAGGTTGCGAACTGATTGAACAGCTGGAACCCCGCAAACTCGGCATCGTAGCTCTGCAGGAAATCTGTCGCAAAGGAGAGAAGGTATGGAAGATCCGTGGCGGAAAGGCCCAGTTTTACCAGAGCGGTGGCGCTACCAACGAACTGGGAACGGGCTTTGTAGTGCTGGGCGGAATGCAGGATCGCGTGATAGATTGGAAGGCGATCAACGAGAGAATGTGTGTATTGAGGATAAAGGGCCGTTTCTTCAATTATAGCATCATTAACGTGCACTGCCCGCACGAAGGTAGACCCGACGATGAGAAAGAAGCGTTCTACGCGAGGCTGGAGGCAACGTACGACAGCTGCTCGTCACGGGACATCAAGATCGTCATCGGGGATATGAACGCCCAGGTCGGTAGGGAAGAAATGTATAGACCGGTGGTAGGACCCCATAGCCTGCACACCGACACAAACGATAACGGCCAACGATGTATAAACTTCGCAGCTTCCCGAGGCCTGGTGATCCGAAGCACCTTTTTCCCGCGCAAGGATATCCACAAAGCCACCTGGAGATCACCTGACCAACGTACAATGAACCAAATTGACCACGTTCTCATAGAGGGCCGGTCCTTCTCTAACATCACGAACGTACGCTCCCGTCGGGGTGCGGATATTGATTCTGACCATTACCTAGTAGCAGTACATGTGCGCTCAAAGCTGTCCACCGTATACCGGACACGTCAAAGCCGCCCTCCTGGGCTGAACATCAGGCAGCTAGACAACCCACAAGCTGCCGAAAACTATGCGCGAGTACTGAATGAGGCACTGCCTTCTTTCGAGGAGTTAGGTGCTTCAAACCTCGAAGACGGTTGGGGCAGAATACGCTCGGCCATCGGAGACGCCGCTACCGCGGCACTAGATGTTCAACCTCGGAGTACACAAAATTGATGGATTGGTTTGATGGGGATTGCCAACAAGCGGTGGAGGGGAAAAGCTGTTTGGGGAAATTATCTGAGTATTGCCACTAGAGAGAACCTGGTCAAATACCGACAAGCTAGGAACCTCCTCCTCCTGAGGAGGAAAAAGCGCCAAAAGGAGAACAGAGATCGTGAAGAATTAGAACAACTAATCCGAGCTAATGACACGCGCAAGTTTTATGAGAAGGTGAACCAAACCCGGAAGGGCTACACACCGAAACCTGACGTGTGTGGGGACGAGGGAGGAAATCTAATCACAAATGGCAAAGTCGCAGAAGGAGGCGGAACGGAAATTAACCTTGGAGCGCCAATGGAAGATAGTAATGCAGTTCTCCAAGTCCCAAGAAGTCAAACAAGAGATCGGGCTGCTGAAGACCAATAAAGCCGCTGGGACGGACCGCCTACCAGCGGAGCTTTATAAACATGGCGGAGAAACGCTAGCAAAGGCTCTACACTGGGTTATTTCGAGGATTTGGGAGGAGCAAAAGCTACCGGAGGAATGGATGGAAGGAGTGGTTTGTCCCATCTACAAAAAGGGTGATCGGCTAGACTGCTGTAACTATCTTGGTATTAAGCTGGTAAACACCGCGTACAAGGTACTCTCCCAGATCCTGTTACGCCGGTTGTCACCAATAGCACAAGGTTTCGTAGGGAATTATCAGGCGGGTTTCATGTGGGCTCGCACAACTACGGACCAAATTTTTACTATCCGACAGATCTTGCAGAAATGTCGGGAGTACAACGTGCCCACGCATCACATCTTTATTGATTTCAAAGCAGCATACGATACAGTCGATCGAGACAAGCTATGGCAGATAATGCACGAGCACGGGTTTCCGGACAAACTGACGCGACTGATCAGAGCTACATTGGATCGAGTGATGTGTTTCGTACGCATCTCTGTGCCACTCTCGAGTCCCTTCGAGAAGCGACAAGGTGACGCTTTATCCTGCATGCTGTTCAACATCGCTCTTGAGGGGATGATCGACGAGCGGGCATCGAAACGAGAGGCACGATTTTTACCAAGGGTAGCCATCTTCTAGGCTTTGCAAATGACTTCGATATCATTGCCAGGAACTTTGCTACGGCGGAGACAATCTACGCCAGACTGAAAGCGGAGTCTAGGAGAATTGGGCTAAAAATAAATGCGTCGAAGACCAAATACATGAAAGGAAGAGGCTCAAAGGAAACAAACGCGCGTCTCCCACAGACGGTAATCCAAGCGGGAAATCGGCCCTACTTTGCCCTCCGTAAAACGCTATGATCAGGAAGCATACGCCGCCGCACGAAGCTAACAATGTACAAAACCCTTATTAGACCGGTAGTTCTTTATGGACTTGAAGCCGTGACGCTGCTCACGGAGGACATACGCGCCCTTGCTCTGTTCGATCGGAAAGTGATATTTTGCGGAGTACAAACTGAAAGCTGAGAGTGACGGAAGCGTATGAATCACGAGCTACAGGCACTGCTTGTACATTTAGCGAAAGTTAGTAGGCTACGGTGAGCCGGACACGTTGTAAGGATGCCGGACGACAGTGCGACGAAAATAGTCCTCTAACAACCCCACCGGCACCAGGAACAGGGGGGTCCAACGTGCACGATGGCTCGACCAGGTCGAAAGCGATTTGCGACTTCTGAGACGACTAGGAAATTGACAACGAGTGGCCCAAGTCTGAGTTGAATGGAGACGAGTGCTTGAAACAGCACGAGCCACCCCGGCTCTATGCTGAAGAAGAAGAAGTTTTTATACCGCAACCTACCTTCCTTTAGGAAGGAGGAGTGTCTAACATCCACAAGCAATTCTGCCCGACTACAAGGAATACGTGCACCAAGTTTGGTTTAATTTGCTCCAAGCATTTCATACTGATCGGACTTTAATTCAAAAGTTAGGTATAAAAATAACCAAAAGACGAAACTTCATTTTTTTCATATGTCCCTTATAGGGGACATGAACGAGCAAAAATTTTGAAAAAATCATTATTTTTTTCAGATTTTGATTTTGCAGTCTTTTCCGCTTATTTTGATACTAAATTTGTAATGATCCGACTACGGGAAGTGGTCAAAAAACGATCATACGCATAAGCATTCCAGTGCGGCGTGGAACAACCTCGACGGAATAACACGCCGCTCCTGAAAAACCATGATTTTTAAACTTTATGTACCTTTTTCTCAGAAACTATACTACGTATCGGAGCAAACTTTTTTTTGTTTTGTTGGCAGTAGCTTGGCAAAGACTTTTATAACTTTTCAGTTTCGTAAACAAAATACAGGTTGAGGAAAACAAAAAAGAACAAAAATAGGTGCCTGAAAAAATTAAATTTTGTCCAACCAACCAACCAACCAACCAAATTGCTCGAAGTCTCGGCCAGCATTTGCACGAAGTTATTATCAAAAAGAAAATGGCATACAATTTAACGATCTAAATAAAAATTTCATATACTTTTTACACTCTTTGTGTTTCATTTTTAAATGAAAAAATAGACAACATCACTAACTGGAAAATTGTTGATGTTTTAGTATAAGTCAGTATTTTCTATTTTTGAGATCAAAGTGTAGTTTCGAGTATCGCTTAAGTTCTCTTTAAACTCCATTAAATTAAATTTGTCGTAGGTCGCAAGAAGATTAGGCATGTAAATTATTAGTTCTAGGGTTTCAGAAGATTAATCACTAAGATAATCTAAGATTTTAATCAAATCAAACAATGAACAAAATTTTAAAGTTCATTGAGGGTTTCCCATAACAGTCCTTGAAAAATTAATGTAATACATACATCTAGATTTTATATCACCGGAGTTTTGTTCAATTTCTCAATAAACTTGCTACACTGTGCCCCAATCTGCTATCTAAGAGATTTGTATCTGTTTCATTGGGCTTGTAAACAAAAGTGCCTAAGCGTAAATGATTGGATTTCACAAGGAGTGTTGACCCTCATTTGCCCGGCGGCAGTCTATTAGATAACACGATGCCCGTATGTAGAAAATAATGGGTCCAGATAAAACAATTGCTCACGCTAATGACGTTGTACGTAATAGCTTCCCTTCGTGAACAGGTGTCGGTCGCCCAATTGATTACTTCCTAACATTCCCAGCTGGTTGCGGCTGCAATTATTTACTCATCATAGTAAATCCATTCCATACAATGCACTTCACTGCACTACCAAAACCAAATTCGTTTATGGAACCATACTAGATATATAACGGTAATCCACCTGTGGACACTTCACTAGGATATCAAGCGATCCATCAAAACGGTCGTGCACCGTAAATTAAAACAAACAAACCTATCAGGCGATGATTCGCCAAAAACCAGAAAGTCACTATGTTGTAATCAAAATGAGATTTTTAGTAGCTGTTTCTGCGCATATGCCAAAAATAAGCAACACTCAACACGTTGCCAGAGCGGGAGAAATCGGATCCATTATTATTCACGTCAATCACACCGAGCACGCTTCGTTGAACGCCGCACGAACACTGAATCGAGTTGAATGGAACGAAGCACCGGGGGCCACTGCTGGCTGGCTGCTTTCGGCCTGTGATGTGCAGAAAAAATGTACAACCGGTGTTTACTATACAGTAAGTGTATTGCCGCTGCTCATGTGGGACGCGGCCGACGTAAAAACGAATTCATGAATGTAGGAAGAGACACCGTATGAGAAAAACATCGTAGATGTACGACCGTCCACGTACACTGGCTTAGAAGTTTTGAACGCCGGGTGAGAATGTATGGCATGGGAACCGTACAGCAGTGCCGATTTAGATCTAGGGCAAGCGCAAGAAATGACGCCAATTTATAGTCAAAATGGTGCTAATCTATATGATTGATTGAATTGATTACAGGTAAATAAGCAAGTTAGTTTTTTAACGTAGAACTACTTTCTTGCTTTCAATATCGAGGTGTGCTTTAGAAGTACAAGAAATGAATATGTAACGAAAAGTGGTTACGTTTTGCACACTTATTTTTTATATATTGATTAATGTAAAGAATTTAAGAGGAATTTGTCGAATCACTATTGAAACAAACATAAATAAAAAGCTCTGTCGATGATTAGCTAATCAAACTGTGTAAGCACAAGTTTGCTTCCCACACCTGCAACGGCATGTTTATAAACTTGCGAGTTAGACGAGTTAGAGAAAAGTAACAGAGCTCCCCCGCCCAACAAATCAGCGATCATTTATTTCGATTGAGCCCGGACCATGTTGATGTCTTGCGCGTAAATAATTTTGTAGAAGTAGAATGTCTTCTTCAATCATTTATATTCGATTGTATCACTTGAAGATTGAATCTGGACGGACTTGATCGTCCTGAACATAAAATATGTTCGTAATAAAGAGCAACTATCATTCAACTATCTACTATCAGCAACTATCATATCAACTATAACCGAGCATAGCATACCCAAGCAACAACGTGAGTTTTATTGTACTCTACTGGTGGTCTTCAAGACCAACTTTTGTCTTAAGTGCCATCATAAGAGTGTAATAAAACCGAAATTGTTTCTTGGGTAGCGTAGCATAGGCAACCGTACTCATGGGTGGCAGATACAATGTACCCGGGCGGTGCATACCAGGTGGTGAAAGATGAAGGGTACATCCGCTCCGCAGGAAACCTGCCCCCAAAAGCTGAAAGTCATCATGGATGGGCTCTGTCCGCAACATGATCCAGTTTGGTGGCCTCAGACCCCGTACGGTCAATCGAATGATGTCCTCATTCCGGTCACGAATGAGGAACTCATCGTAATTGCCAGGGGTTTAAAAACGAAGAAAGCGCCCGGTCCTGACGGGATGCCGAACGAGGCACTCAAAGTGGTGATCCAAGCATATCCCGATATGTTTAGAGAGACGCTTCCGAATTGCCTAGAATATGCTAATTTCCAGACAAATGGAAAGTCCAAAGATTGGTACTGCTGCCAAAGCCGGGGAAACCGCCTGGTGATCCCTCGTCGTACAGGCCAATTGCCTATTGGACACGTTAGACAAATTGCTAGAGCGGGTAATCCTAAATAGGCTGACGCCTCTGGTGGATAGTGATGTCGGACTGGCAAGCACGCAGTTTGGCTTCCGTAAGGGGAAGTCCACTGTAGACGCCATAAAGCCCATGGTGAAGAGAGCCGAGAGGCCTAAGAAACGAAAAAGGCGAGGCAACAGGTATTGTGCCATAGTCGCAATCGATGTCAAAAACGCCTTTAACACCGCTAACTGGGGTGCAATCGCGTTAGCGCTGCATAGGATGAGGGTACCGGATCATCTATGCAGGTTGCTTAAAAGTTATTTCGAGAACCGGACGCTAGTGTACGACACGGATGGGGCGAAGAAGTACAAAGTGACAGCGGGTGTTCCACAGGGTTCGATTCTCGGCCCCACGCTCTGGAATGCCATGTACGATGGGGTGCTGAGGCTCGAACTACCCACTGGGGTCGACATCACTGGCTTCGCCGATGATATCGTCTTTACAGTGGTAGGCGAGGAGGTGGAAATGCTAGCATCGGACGCCATAAGCATAATAGAGGGTTGGATGGCGGGTGTCAATCTACGATTGGCCCACCACAAGACGGAAGCGGTGATGATCAGTAACCGCAAGTCGGCCTTAGAGGCCAAAATAACCGTTGGAGGACAGGAGAGTGTCTCTAAACGAAGTGTGAAGTACCTGGGTGTCATGGCAGACAACAGGCTGAACAGGCCACGTGGATTATGCTTGTGGTAAAGCGTCAACGGCGGTTACTGCGCTGTCCAAGATCATGCCGAACGGCTACGGTCCTAGCAGCAGTAAGAGATGCCTGATGGCCAGCGTTGCTATGTCGGTGCGGTGCACCGGCATGGGCCCCGGCTTTGGAGAGTAAGCGCAATCAGGCATATCTGAACAAGGTGTTCAGGCTGTTAGCATTGCGCGTTGCGTGCGGCTACCGTACCATATCCTTGGATGCGATTGGGGTTATTGCAACCATGATTCCCACATGCATATTTCTAGGTGAGGATATCGAGTGCCATAGGCAGAGGAACGTCAGGGGCGCTAGGGACAGAGTTAGGCTGGACTCTATTAGGCGTTGGCAGGCGGAATAGGATCGCACCGATCATGGTAGGTGGACCCATAGGCTGATCCAGAACATATCGTCCTGGATCAGTAGATGGTGAGTAAACTTTTTCCTTACCCAGTTTCTGTCGGGACAAGGATGCTTTAAGAAGTATCTACATACGCGTGGGCGGGTAGGCTCACGCTTTTGCCCCGTTTGCACGGTAGCCGAGGAAACGGCGGAGCATGTGATTTTTCACTGCCCGCGTTTCACGACCACTCGGCGGGTGATGCTGGGGTCGTTGGGGAAGACACCAACGCCGACAACATTGTGCAAAGAAGCGCTGCTGAGCAGCGCGCAATGGGTGCCGTCGATAGGGCGGCAACGGTGGTGACAACGGAGTTGCAACGGCTAGAACGTTTGCAACGACAGGGCCTGACATAACTTAGCTAGGGTCAGTAATGGGCTGATTGGGCAGCCCAGGCCCTAGGTGAAGGGTAGTGGTGGTATGAAGTGACAAGGGTGTTGTCTGAACCCACACACGCAACGGATAAGTCGGAGTGCTTAGGCACGTCCTCCCTCCTGAAGTAAAACCTAACGGTAGTTCCGGAAGGGTTTCAGGAACGGGCAGCAAAATAGTTTTTAGTAGGTAGGCGCATGTTGGCACCATGTGAATCCTACTCGGCACCGTGAAGGTGCTGTCTATGAAGATTTTCTCCCTGCAGAAAGAATACAAAAAAAAAGATATAGTGTACCCGTAAGTACACCATGCACCTGGCCATGTCCTTACGATTGTAGAAATGGGTACGTTAGATGAACACCTGCTTTAAGAGGATGCGCAAAAACTCACGCAATCCTCATAGGTGTTTATATACCCCCCCAGATAACACAAAATCGTAATAGAAAGTTCACATTAAATCGTTTTCATGTCAATTTCACATTGGACTTGTATAATGATTAGAGTATGTCAAATCGAAGTGAACAATAAGTTGTTTTGCAGTCGTGCGTGTCTTCATATACAATTCATGACTGTGAATTACAAAGCAGGATAGACAATTGCAATATTTGATTATATCTTAATCATATATTCAGGAGTATTTAGTTGCGTGTTATAAAAACTGCGCAAAATAGAATTACAAATAGATGTCAAAATTTTCGCACGTATATCGCCTCCACTTTGGTACATATATGTTCTTATATGGCGTGAAATATAACTTTTTCGTTGAGATATGATTTCATATACCTCAGTTGCAATCGAGATATACAAACTAAATGGTTTACTGGGCCAGTAATATACGATATGAATATAATATGAATATATAAGCATAGCAATAAAATGAAATGGAGCATAAATGGGCAAAAATAGAACAAGCTCACTAGCAATCCGTCGAATGAAATATAACTGCGTGATTTGAGTCCCCACCTGATATCCAATAATTCGTTTAACTCCTCCTTTTGATATCCATGTGGTCGCTTTGTTGTTTGCCTTCCTCATTTCATACCCTTCACAACCGATCATTTCAAAATACTGAAATAATTTATTCGAAACTAATTCAGTTTCAGAAGTCTTGAACGAAAACAAGGAAGACAAATTTTTTATCCAAAAATAGGTTACGGACGCTTGATTTGCTGCTTACATTAGTTAGTAAACCGCAAAAGCTGAAAAAGTAAGGAACAGAGAACGTTGACTAATTAATGAACTTTTACCCGTCAATATTTAATATAAATTGGTTAGCAATATGGTATTTGAAAGGCAAATACACTTTAAATCTACCGGTACTAGTCGTTGGATCGACCGAGAGAACGTCGCACAACAGCGCTCGTTAACCAGACTGCGAACAGTCCACGAGGATCGACGTCCGACATATAATACAGTACTGTAGAAAATACGAGATTTTCGGCGGCGTACAGGAAAACGGAGTATGGAGATGGAGGATGAACCATCAACCAAACGATGAACTTGCACAGCTCTATGGCGAACCCAGTATCTCAAAAGGTGGCTAAACCCGAGCAGGAGCGAAGAGCAAAATAATATCAAAATGTATTATTGGAAATCGAATAACTCATATCAAAATTTGATCTTGTTTTGGCTGACATAGTTGGTAAAATAACAAAAAATAATATCAAAATTTTACTCCTTTAAGGCCAAAAGAATAACTATCTGTGTTATTTGAATATCAAAGCAACAACATGACTGTATTCAAAGTTTAGAATAACATATTTTAGTATTATTAAGGTATTGAATAACAAATGCAGTAGTCCTATATGAGATATTAATCTCTTTAATCAATAAATTTTTTTTTATTAAATATATCGAATGTCATTTTAAGGCCAAAATAACATATGATAACAAAATCAGTTATTAAACTCATCTCACAACCACTGTTTTATATATCTACTCAATAACAAAATGTGTTATCAATGTATCTCCATATCTATTCAATAACAAAATATGCCATTATAACACAGTTTGATATTGTTTTTATATTATTTTGCTCTTCGTTCCTGCTCGGGAAGCTGGACATATACGATGGGAAGGGCATGTTGCAAGAATGCCGGACAACTACGCTGCAAAGCTGGTGTTTACCTCAAATCCAGTAGGAAGAAGACGACCAGGAGCACAGCGAGCAAGATGGTTAGACAAGGTGGGCGAGATCTGGCGGAGAGTACTCGGTGTTCGAGGAATTGGAGAGCAGTAGCGCACAGCCGAGTTAACTGGCGAAACATTGTTCAACAGGCGTTGTCTTAGGACGGCATGATACTTTAGTAGGTAAGTAAATCTTCATCCGCATGTTTGGACAAAAAATGTCCTGATTTTTAGATAGATCGATATGGTCACCCTAATATACCACGTGGACAGTTTAGAGTGGGGCGGGGGATATGAAAATGTCCACGCTTGTCCACGGAAGGGGCGGAGGGGGTATGGAACATATCCACGTGGACGTTTTTTTTCGTACCAAAACAGAAATTAGAAACAGAAATATTGAATTAATTATACTGTACTATCCGTACTCTACCCTAGCCATACACATCATCATGTAAACAAATATTATGCAACAGGTCAAAACAAAACAGACAAAACTCCGACCGTATTGAGACACACGGCGGGCACCGAACGCAAGCACCAGCGTCATGCATACACATAACAAGTGCACGCATTCTGCTGAGCTGTTTTTCCAACCCGTCGGTGGCCGATGTGACTCGGTGTTCAGTAAGGATTCAAATTACAATTGCAGAACCAAATGTATCGAACAAAGAATCTTTCTGTCCCAGTAGTTTAATAATGCATTTAGAATAGGGAAAATATCGATATGCATTACCGATATTTTCCACCAAAATTCAACTATAAAAGCAAACCCTTCGACTAATAAAGCAAGCCATTGCGACTTCAGACTTAGTGTATTCAACGCGACCCCAATCGGGCTATCGCCGACTGAAGAAATAAGTCCTTCGAGCAACCTAGAGATCCGTTGATCTACCACGGGCTATTGCATGGTATAGGCTCTCAGGAGCAGTCTAGTCTTCGTCAGTATTTTTCTACCTTGACAAACCGTCCGCTTCGGTACATGCTAACGAACAACGCGAATAGTGAATAGTGATATGCCATAATACATATTAGCATTACCCATTGATCAGTGATTGTTCTTAAGGGGGCATAGTACTTTTTACACCATATTTTTTGCCTTATTTCAAATATTTTTTTCTCGATAACGCGAAAAGCGAATCGATTCGGGTTTATTGCTTGCTAAACATTGCACTTTATACTAATTGTTAGTTTGCATACCAGATGAACCGGTTCAAATGTACATTACATACTAATTGGCAACACTGTGTATTCCCACCTAGCATTAAATTAGAATAATCTTGAGCAGCAATTGACAGTTGATAGATATGCTGATTTATTGATAAAAAACCCTAAAACCGGCAACCATCAGTTCAGTTAAAATAAAATCTTAGTAGCAGTACGATCGCGATTTTTCACATTGCCCTTTGAGGCCCGATAATACTTGTCCGAATCCCAACCCAACATTCTGGTGCCGTGACCAGGATTTCTATCCAGATCTGTCGTGAGTGAAAAATCATTACACACAACGTAAAGTCCCAACACGAGGGTAACAAAGAGCCTCGTGAAAAACCCGCGAAAAACCCGTGAAAAATTAGTTTACCCGCTGCATGTGGAGAACAAAGAGGGAACCTAACCTCAAACCGGATCACAGTGATATTTCCCCAATCCGTTCCAGCACGAGGGTAACAAGGTACCTCGTGAGAAAGTTAGGTTACTCGTCGCACGTGCAAAAGAGGAGAGGAACGTAACCTCTAGTTTGAAGCCCGTCTCGCTACCTGAGTGAAAGAGAGGAAACATAACCTCAAGTTTCGTAAACCGCGTGCTGGACATCGTTCTTGGCGCTTGGTTTAACGATTTTTCCTGCTATTGCGTACCAGTTGCACCCGCAGCAGAAGATTTAGTCGCCCGAATAGCAGCTCAACATTTTTTGTAATTTTTTATAAAAATACAAGGCCTCTTTGGAAGAGGTACCAGGTGAGTACCTTTCCAAAGTAAAATAAAATCCGTTTTGCGGTACTTCCTGGGTCTCTTTTGGTTCCAGAAACGTGCTCGAAACCGTTCCCGTTCTGATGTCGACTGTTAAAATGCCTGCTGAAAAGAAAATGAAAGCTAAAGAGTTGAAGCGGAAAAATGTGGTGGAAGCGTTGAAGCGCATGGATGAATTTCTAGTGAATTACGCTCCAGATGAGCATCAATATGAAGTGCCTCTACGACTCGAACGCTTAGAAAAACTAAATGAAGCGTTCGAGATGATCCAGTCGGAATACGAACAGCTAGATGATAGCGAGCAGTTTTTAATTGCGAACATGGAATGTCGAGCAAAAATAGAAGAGCAGTATTTTCGCATCAAAGCCAGCCTGATCTCAAAGATGCCCCCGCCAGTCCCCGTTCCTGTTGCGCAAACTTCAGCTTCAGAACCCCAGCTCATCCCGTCCGGTCTAGCAAATGTGAAATTGCCAACGATAACGCTGCCAGAATTTGATGGAGATTTCAACAATTGGCTGACGTTCCACGATACGTTCGTTTCGATGATTCATGCCTCAACAGAAATTTCTTGTGTGCAGAAGTTCCATTATCTCCGTGCGGCATTGAAGGGAGAGGCTGCCAATCTGATCCAGTCTATTACTATTACTGCAGCAAATTATTCGGTGGCATGGGATACCTTCGTCAAGCGCTATTCCAATAAGGCAATACTACGCAAGAAGCACATTCGAGCGCTTTTGAAATACCCGAAGATCCCGAACAGTAACGTCGATGCTCTGCATAAAATCGTGGACGACTTTCAACGTCATGTAAAGGTGCTGCAGCAATTAGGCGAACCCGTTGAACATTTCAGTTCTATACTGATAGAGCTTTTGGAAGATAAGCTGGATGACGCCTCATTGCAGGCATGGGAGGAATCAGTGTCATCGGAGGAACAACCCACCTACACTAAGCTGATTGAATTTTTGCTAAAGAGAACCCGTGTACTAGAGAACATTCTCATCAACCGTGCCCAACACGGCAACCCCAAGTCCGGTGGCCAGCATTCAGGAAATAAGAAACCCGTCCAGTTCCGCGTGAACACCAATGCCATGACCGAAGCTGCTCCGAAGATGTTCCCGCCCTGTCCCGCTTGTGAAAGAGACAAACATCCCATGGTTGAATGTCCTGTTTTCAACGGATTAGACGTAAAAGGCCGTCTCAAAGTGCTTACCGATAAAAAACTGTGCAGCAACTGCTTTCGAAGTGACCATTTTGCCCGGACCTGTCGGTCCAAATACCGTTGCAGGCACTGCCATAAACGACATCATTCCATGATTCATCCCGGTCCTTTCCGGTCTGCCGAAAACGACCCCGTTGCTGATCGTGCACCGCCCGGCGCTTTTCAAATTGCTACAGCTGTTGCTACCCCGTTTTCACCCGATCCAGTTCAGTTAAATGCTGCTGCAAAGGAAACTAGCGGAAACGTTATCCTGTCGACCGTTGTTCTTTTAATAGTTGATGCCTACGGTCAGGAGCATATAGCCCGAGCCCTGTTGGATACTGGATCGCAGCCTAACGCGATCAGTGAGCATTTATGCCAGCAATTGCATCTTCCTCGAAAAATTGTTAACGTACCCATTGCAGGCGTGGATGGTATAACAACCAATTCGAAATATCAAATCCGCGCTGAAATCCGTTCCCGAGTTACCGGGTTCAAGGACACTCTTGATTTCTTGGTCCTACGAAAAGTGACCAGTGACACACCTCCCAGATCGTACACTGTTTCACAATGGAAAATTCCCGATGGAATACAACTCGCCGATCCCGAGTTCAACGTTAGTCGTAGGATCGATCTGATTATTGGTGCCGGTGATTTCTACACGCAACTGTTGGAAGGTCGGCTACGATTGGCTTCTAACAAATCCCTGTTAGTTGAGTCTGTGTTTGGTTGGATAGTAACAGGCAAGACCACAATACCCGCTGAAGAAGCCCAGCAAGCACCAGTAACTTGTCATGTGGCGACAGTTACATCAGTCGACAAACTGCTCGAGCGTTTTTGGGCTGTAGAAGAAGTCAGTAAAACAAATTATTCGATCACCGAGCAAGAGTGCGAAGACCTTTTTTCTGCCACGACAACCCGAGATGCTACCGGAAGATACATCGTTCGTTTACCGAAACAGTCTAAATTCGAACAGCTGATTGGAGGTTCGAAGTTCAACGCATTACGACGTTTCAAGTGGCTGGAGCAGAAATTAGAAAAGGACGCTGATCTTAAGCAACAATATTGCGATTTCATGGCAGAATATATTTCCCTGGAGCATATGCGTGCCATTCCCGAGGACCATTTGGACGGTCCCGAAGCTTTCTATCTCCCGCATCACCCTGTAATCAAAACTTCCAGTACCACCACTAAAGTGCGAGTGGTGTTTGATGGTTCCGCGAGATCTAAATCCGGACATTCGCTTAACGACGCCCTGCTTGTTGGCCCGGTAGTGCAGGATGAGCTACTAAGCAACATTCTACGATTTCGCAAATTCCCGATCGCGCTTGTAGCGGACATCGAAAAAATGTACCGCCAAGTTTTGATACACCCAGTAGACCGCCGGCTGCAGCGGATCTTTTGGCGATTCAACAGTACGCAACCCATTGGCACATATGAACTTTCGACGGTAACCTATGGTCTCGCCCCCTCCTCGTTCTTGGCAACCCGAACCCTGCACCAACTGGTGAATGATGAAGGTAACCTGTTTCCCAAGGCTGGCCCATCAGTCAAAAAATGTATGTACGTCGATGATTTCATTGGTGGGGAACATTCAGTAGAGCAGGCGATCCAGCTGCGCAACGAACTCAACGAGCTATTGCAGAAGGGTGGCTTCTGTCTTCGTAAATGGAACTCGAACGACCCTAAAGCACTAGCTGACCTCCCACAAGAACTGCTGGGAACAAAAACATCCCACAAATTTGATTCGGAGGAAACAATCAAGACGCTGGGAATCAGTTGGGAACCGGCAAGCGACTTGTTCAGCTTCGACGTTGCTGTAAATCTGCACAATGGCCCAGCAACTAAGCGCAGCGTACTTTCAACTATCGCCCAGCTTTTCGACCCGTTAGGCCTGATCGCTCCCGTAATCGTCCAGGCAAAAATCCTATTGCAACATTTATGGCTCTTATCTTTGAAATGGGACGAGGAAGTAACGCCGGAATTCCAAACGAAGTGGTCGACGTTCTGCCAAAATCTCCCGGATCTTCGTAATTTTCGGATCGATCGTTTTGCCTTCCTGCCCCAGTTTTCTTCCGTTGAGCTACATTGTTTTGCAGATGCGTCAGAAGCAGCTTATGGCGCATGCATATATGTTCGATCCGAATCTATCGACGGCGAAGTTAAAATCAGTTTATTGGCATCGAAACCAAAAGTAGCTCCCCTTAAGCGAATTACAATTCCCCGCCTGGAACTATGCGCGGCGCTGCTTGGTTCCTGTTTATATGAAAAAATTATCGCTGCGCTGGAAGTGAATTTTAGCGCAGTTTACTTCTGGACCGATTCAACTGTAGTCCTGCAGTGGTTGAAAGCGCCTCCTCGAACTTGGAAAACTTTCATCGCAAATAGAGTTTCAACCATCCAGTCAACAACCCACGGTTCAACCTGGGCGCACGTAGCTGGCGCCGACAACCCCGCGGACATGGTTTCCCGCGGTTTTCCTGCTGACGAGTTAGTCCTTAGCAATAAATGGAAGCATGGACCTAGCTGGTTATCCTTACCCAAATCGAAATGGCCTGTGCAGCAACCTGTTTTGGACCCGAACCCAGTAGAAGAAATGGAAATAAGACCTGTAGCAGTGTCAATTGCGCAAGAAAATACTCCCAACCCGTTATTTCTACGATTCTCGTCGTACCAGCGCCTTCTCAATGTCGTCGGTTTCTGTTTACGATTTGCCCGAAATGCACGTGAACAAAATCAAACCTATCGAGTTCGCGAACCGATTCTCACTGTGGAAGAGTTGGAAACTGCAAAATTTGTTTTGGTAAAATTGGTTCAGGCCGAATCATTTCCCGAAGAAATAAAAAATTTGCGCAGAGGTAGCAGAGTAGCAACACGATCTCACATTCGTCTTCTCAGCCCGTTTCTGGATGCACAAGGTATAATTCGCGTCGGTGGTCGGTTGCGCCTGTCCGACGAACCATATAGTGTGAAACATCAAATAGTTATTCCCGGATTCCACCCGTTTGCAAAGCTGCTAATCAACTTTCATCATCGCAAAGTGTTACACGGCGGCAACAGTATGACTTTGGCTGTCGTTAGGGATGAATTTTGGCCTTTGAATGGAAGGAGAGCAGTGCACAATGTCATACGAAATTGTTTCAGATGCAGCAAAGCAAATCCCCGTCCCATACAACAACCCATCGGACAGCTACCAGTTGGCCGAGTTACCGCTAGTGAAGCATTCTGTCACACTGGTGTAGATTACTGCGGACCCCTGTATTTGAAACCTACCCATCGCAGAGCAGCAGCAAGGAAATGCTACGTCGCAGTATTCGTTTGTCTTGCAACAAAAGCCGTTCACCTTGAGTTGGTGGGCGATCTATCAACGAACACCTTTCTCATGGCCCTCGACCGTTTCATTTGGAGGAGAAATAAACCGTCGCACATATATTCCGATAATGGTACCAATTTCATCGGAGCAAAGAATACCCTGCATCAACTGTACATCATGCTTCAACCAGGACCGGAGCAAGAACGCATATCGAAACATCTAGCTGAAGATCACATCCAATGGCATCTCATTCCCCCCCGCTCCCCGAATTTCGGGGGCCTTTGGGAGGCCGCTGTGAAGGTAGCCAAAAAGCATCTCATTCGCCAGCTCGGAACCGCAACTCTATCCTACGAAGAACTTACTACTGTATTAACTGCTGTTGAAGGTTGCATGAATTCCCGCCCGCTCACGCCACTTTCAGAAGACCCCAACGACTTGTCTGCGCTGACTCCGGCGCACTTTCTGGTCAAAAACATGATTCGTCCGCTTCCCGAGCCAGATGTTAGAATCGTGCCTATGAACCGGCTTAGCCAGTATCAACGAGTTCAAGCTTATTCACAACGATTCTGGTACCGATGGAGGAATGAGTATCTCAAGCAGCTTCAAACCCAGTACATCATTAATCCCGATCGTTACACTCTCGACGTCGGCTCGGTGGTAATTCTCAAAGACGACTCGCTTCCACCAGCACGATGGCCATTGGCCAGAGTTCTAGCAATCCATCCTGGTCCTGACAACATCACCCGAGTTGCTACACTACGAACGTCAGCCGGAATATTGAAGCGATCTGTATCGCGAATTTGCCCGCTTCCCTGTGTCACCGAACATCCCGTAACGAGCAATGATCCAGAATAATTACCGAACTGCCGCGCATCCAGCAAAATAGGAGCACATTAGGAAGTGAATTTATAACTTAGTTAAATTGAAACTTATAGACAGCGTAGTTGAAAAATGTATTTTCAAGGTGGCCGGTTATGTTAGTTTGCATACCAGATGAACCGGTTCAAATGTACATTACATACTAATTGGCAACACTGTGTATTCCCACCTAGCATTAAATTAGAATAATCTTGAGCAGCAATTGACAGTTGATAGATATGCTGATTTATTGATAAAAAACCCTAAAACCGGCAACCATCAGTTCAGTTAAAATAAAATCTTAGTAGCAGTACGATCGCGATTTTTCACATTGCCCTTTGAGGCCCGATAATACTTGTCCGAATCCCAACCCAACACTAATATTTGCAGTTTTGTTTGCATATGTGAACCTCTTCCCCTCTCCCCTACGGCTCCTTGAACATGATCATTCGAAAAAAACATGATTTGCGGTATCATGGATTGGCGCTGGGGGGCTTATCCGAATTGAAAAATTCCAAAACGACATGAAAGAATATTAAATTATCTCGTGTTTGACCCATCCTTTTTTTAAAATTCGAACGCATAACGAAATGGCGGACATTCAAACATAAAAGTAGGGTTTTTAGCCGAAAAAATTGACTTTAAACATTTCTAAAAAATACAAAAATTGTAATATCGAAAAAAGGATGGGTCAAACACTAAATAATTTTGTTAGCTTTGAAACAAAAAAAGAATCATGAGAATTGCTTCAGCCGTTCTTGAGATATTTATGGTACCGACTTTCAAAACCTGGTTTCGAGAAAAACGACGTTGAAGTTTTTATTCGCTGTGTAATCGCTCCAGACATGCGCGGTACAAATAGCTGTAATTTTGTCAATTTTTGGAATTCATCGAAATGACTTATAACACATATGGTCAAAATGTTAATCTTTCGAAATAATCAATAAAAAAAATTTCGATTTTTTTAAATTGAAAAAGTACTATGCCCCCTTAAGCTCAAATAAAGTTTTATCTTCTGATGAGGCATTTGTTGACGTAAACACATTACGGAAAGATTCGCCTTTAGAAAATTTTACAAACTACATCGCGTCGGAAAGGTCCTGTGTTGTATTGAAGTAGAAGATCAAGCTGCGGTGCTCTGGTTAGCCAAGGATACTCTTGATAGAGAAGAATCGTCAAGCGAAAGTCAAGCTGAAACGGACTTTCTTGTAGTCGATAATAATTCATTGAAAGATGACTGTGAACAGAAGAATCAAGGTCCATCTTGCATACAGATCTTAATACGCTGCGGAAGTTTGACAGAAAATCTTGGAAAACTCAAATTTCCGCAGCAACTCAAAATCCGTATGCATTGTGTTGGGGTCCTTTAGGCTGAAGCTTCCTTTCACGTAAGCTTTTTAATAAATACTGCATAAATCAAGTTGAAAACATAACAGAAATGCACCATGTATTTCGGTTTTGTTAAATTTCACTTAAGGAAAAAAATGTCCTCGTGAACAAACAGGGAGGGGGGTGGGGGTTGAATCAATGCCCACGCTTGTTCACGGAGGAGGGTTGGCGGGTTGAAAATTGGTATTTTTCTGTCCACGTGGTATCTGGACGGCCCCTTAGTGCTCTAGTTATGCAGAAATTTGAATTTCATCTGTATGGGAGCCCCCCTCTTAGGGGGAGGGGTCTCTAACTATCATAAGAACCTTCCTCGGCCCCAAAAATCCCTACATGCAAATTTTCACGCCGATCGGTTTAGTAGTTTTCGATTCTATAAGGAACATACCGACAGACAGACAGACAGACAGACATCCATTTTTATAGATATAGATTTCATTTCTGCACAAATTGGAATATCTTATATATAAAAATGGATTTCTGTCTTTCGGGATGTTCCTTATAGAATCGAAAACTACTGAACCAATCGGCGTGAAAATTTGCATGTAGAGGTTTCTGGGGCCAGAGAAGGTTGTTATGATGGTTAGAGACCCCTCCCCCCACTAAGAGGGGGGGGGGGCTCTCATACAAATGAAACACCAATTTCTGCATAATTCGCGAACTAATCAAGTAAATGGAACAAAATTTGGCATGTGGGTGTTTTTGGTGACAAGAATTTTTTCTATGGTAAATTGAAACCCTTCCCCTCTTTAGAAGGGGAATTATTCCATACAAATCCATACAAATGAAATACAAATTTTCTCATAACTCCAGAACTAATCAAGCAAATGGAACCAAATTTGGCATGTGAAGGTTTATGGAGGCAAGAATTTTTTCTATGATGAATTAGAACCCCTCCCCACTTTAGGAGGGGGGCTCCTATACAAATAAAATACAAATTTCCTCATAACTCGAGAACTAATCAATCAATTGGAACCATATTTGGCATGTTGGTGTTTTTGGAGGCAAGATTTTATTTTATGATGAATTAGAACCCCTTACCTTCTTAGGGGGGGGGGGCTCCCATACAAATGAAATGCAAATCTCCTCATAACTATAGAACTAATCAAGCAAATAGAACCAAATTTAGCAGGCAAATTTTTTTTCTATGGTGAATTGAGACCCCTCCCCTAGGAGGAGAATTATGACCCCTTTCCCCTTTAAGAGGGATGGGGCTTCCACACAAATGAAATACAAATTTCCTCATAAGTCATAGCTCGAGAACTAATCAATCAAATGGAACCAAATTTGCCATGTGAAGGTTTTAGGAGGCAAAAATTTTTTTTATGATGAATTAGGACCCCTCCCCACTTCGGCACTTCCCCCCCCCCTCCGCTCCTCACCTTTCCGCTCTTCCCCCTCCTTCACCAAAAATTTCATTTTTTTTCCCCTACCGTCCCTCATCGATTGTAGAACCAAAAAAAGTATTAATACATATGTATGACCGCATTTCAAGGTCCAGACTAAAAACTTGAGATTAGTCTATGTAAAACGCACTTAAAAAGCACTTTTAAAATAACTGTAACTTTTGAGGATACAATCAGATATAAACAATTGATACTTACTTTTACAGGTTTTTTGATGTACTTTTATGTGCGAGTTTTTTTTGTACGATGAACCAGAATAAATGCCTACAACTAATTCACGAATAAAAGAATAGCTCACTCGTTTCAAGAAAAATCGCATTAATATGCATAAAAATGTAACATTCTGTTACATACGTTTTCGTACGAGGCTTCAGTTTAATTTAATTTAATTTTAGTGACCGATCTACAAAACTGGTCGAGAAGAAGTGGTGGTTGTGCACTTGTTCGATACGATTCACTCTCAGGACGTCGACTTCGTCTTGGTTCACTGGATAAAAATAATTCGGACGGGATGGTTTGGTTACTTTTTTCTGTAATCGAAGTGAACAAAACCACGGCTGTATAAAATCATCGTCTTGGGAAAGGGAAGCAACAAGTGTGTTTACATGTGATTGGTTGACAAATGAAAAATTGACTTTTCGATAAATTTTGACTGTTTAGCAATTGCATAATTGTTACAATCATTGCACTACAAAATTGCTGGACATTTTCACTTTTCAACGACGTACATTGAAGTAAATAATTTTTACTTCAAAAAAGTTGTAGAACATACTAACATAAGCAACTTTGTTCAAAATAATAATTTTCTTTCTCATTCTGGTTGCCAAATTTAATGATTTGTTAAAAAAGCACTTGAAAATGAGTTCTGCTCAATAACTTTGCACACAATTTTTTCATTGCTTTCAAATGTCCTACAAAGTTATCCAGTATGTCAAAGTACACATTTGCTGTAAAGATTGTTTTGCACTAAGATGCATATTTGTTGAGTTATAAAACATTTTATCAAAACGTAACACACTTTTTAATTAATTTTTTCCGAGGTTGCTTCGAAAATCTCTTGACGGAAATTTGAATTTTTGTAGACAAAATATAATAGTTTCCTATGAAAGTTGTTTGGTTTGCCTCAACGAAGGTCAGTAATAATCTGCAACATTATTTGCTGGCAGGTTATGATCAGTAAACCCAAATCGAGACGCACCTGTACTGCAAATTGGCGCCAGCAGAATTAAACGAGAAAACTCTATACATAGCTACGTTCTACACACAGCGAAGCTCTAGGCTGCGCAGAATCGGCAAAACAAACTCATACTTATTTCGCGTTTGATACATTGATAATAGCGGTATGTTGTCAACACAAAATAGTTTTGAATCGGCCAGCAACAGCTGTAGATGTGCTCTCCGAATTCTAGTTCGCGACCATTAAGTTGCCGGTGATGAAGGAAACGTCACATAACAGCTGATCTTATATTTTGATTTGATTAATTCAATCGAAAGAAAAGGATTCGATTAATTGATTAGTTATGGTTTGGAGCCTTTTCTTATACGCTGCTAGAAAGTTTCGATGTTTTAACACATCTTCAAAGAGCACTCAATTTATCTCACTCAGCAAATAAAGTGGCAGCATTCGGAAGCCGCGCTTATCTATTACAGTACCCTTGAGTTAGCATACAGAAGCGGTTCGTCTCGTTAAATACCACCGACAGAATCTGATCCCGACATTACTCGCCGAACTGTTTAGGTTGAATCTTAGGAAAGTGTGAAATTATGGAAGCTCCCAAGGTGAAGTTATGTGAAAATCCGCGCCAGGATGCTGGCCTCCTGTCGGTACTGACCTTCTGGTGGACCGCCGATATGTTCAGAAAAGGATCGTCGAGAACTCTCGGTTTGGCTGACCTTTACAAGCCATTGGAGGAAGACCATGCCGATAGACTGGGAGATCGATTACAACTGTGAGTCACCTTAGTGTTAGTATGAGTATTAGTATGTTGATGTTATTAGTCAGTTTATTACACGGTCAGCTGTTTGCGAACAGGTAGACAGACAACTGACTCAGATTTTGATTGTGCGTCTGACCAGGCAGTGAGATGTAGGTAATTGTGCAACATGGATCACCGCTGATAAAATATGCTGTTCTCAAAGTGGGTGATTAGGTGGACTTATGAAGAGTTGCATCGATCAACGGTCATTAGGATATAAAAAAAGTGTAAAGATATCTCTTCTACAGAACAGAACACGTTTGGACAGGACAAAACAAAATTGGACAGCATCAAAACGTTAACGTGCTTGGATTTTCAGTTCGCTTTCAGTGCGAACAAACGTACGCAAGTTAGGGTACGAGAGGGTATTTTCAACAGGTTTCTAAATTCAGCCTATTGCCTTTTCTTTCGCCAATAAATATACTTTGCCGACATACAATTTTAATTTTAATAATAACTATTTTCTCGAGACTGTAGGTAATGTACTGTCTTTATAAAAATAAATGCCATCGCTTAATGGACTGAAAATACCCTCCCTTACCCTATTTGAATTTGCTTAAAAGTTTACTTCAAGTTCTCTGAAACATTACTTGAAATGCTTCTTGAAGGGTTATTTGGAGTTTTCATAGGAGTTATTTTCTCCAAGTTATCTGAACTTCTCAAACATACGACACATAAGATTGCCGAGTAGCATATTTTCATCACATTTGGTTGCAGTAACCCATTTATGACTAGTTTCAGTTATAAATAGGTTGCTGAAACAGAATGTGACGGAAGTGTGCTGCTTGGGTTGTTCAGTAATGCAATTAAACTGTCCAGACTTGTAACATATATCTACTACAGATAGCACCCTATTCACATAAAGTTGAACTAATAGCAATTCACGCAGGTGCAGCTAATATAATATACAGATACTTGCAGTTCTTATAAAACGATAAAATTGCCTTTGAGTTGACAAATTTCGGGACGCTGTCCAACCAGTTATGCTGAAGAGAAAGTAACTACATTCTTAATTTGCTTACACCGAAAAACGGTGATTATTGGGCCAAATTTAGCATTTTTACTTTCTGGCCTAATACGAACAATCTGTCAAAATTTGGTTTAAATCCGAGAAGGTCGATTAAACATTTTCTCGGTTACTTCACGTGGGATGACTAAAGCTATGTTGGCTATGTTAACCCATGTACATGTATATGTATATTATATGCATCGACATAGCATCATATTTGATTCAGTGAATCATCGCAAATATATTTTCCCAAGAGATGACTAAACTAAGACTTAATTCGTTATCATCGTTGTTTATGTAATATAAGATAATATTATCTGATTTGTTGGCTACAATTTCTCATCAATCGGGTCGGATACATTTAAATAATCAATCGATCGAATTTTCTTGAAGATTTTTAATGTGATTGAAGCAGTTTTCATTTATAAATTTGCTGGCCTTAGTGTCAATTCTAAACAAAAATGGAATCACAATTGTGGCGCTGAAATTGTGCTTAAAATTTAACTTCAAATTGCAATTCAATTATCCTTGAAATCGGACAAAAAATTGAACTTGATTTTTTTTAACACTAAACGTACCGTAAAGGGGTCATATGACTTCACGCTTTTTTGGTTCATTTTTACAGCGTTTAAGCTAAATTTAAACTATTAAGCATTAAGCTAAATAATGAAATTGTTTTGCGTAAACCTTTTTAATATACCGGATAACAGCAAGTTCTCTATCCATTTCTACTCCAAGATCGTATGCATTATCTCTTCTTCCATTGAATAATCGAATAGCAATTTTGATTTCAGCGAAAGAAAATCTTCACAACGTCAGTGTAACAAAAGATGTAAACTTCAGGAAGAGGTTCATGGCTATGACGAAAAGCAATGGCCCAAAATGACTCCCTTGGGGCACACCAGACCAGACCAGGAATGACGCTGACTAACACTTGGCGATCTTGACATATTACGGTCGATTCTTTAGATAATCGCTTATCTTTCTCAGTTTTATGAGTATAATCAATATATATAAAATGCCAGTGTCGCTGATGTTTCATGGATATTTTAGTGGCAAACATGTTGCTGGTTCGTGTCTTGGATACGGGAACTACATTGTCAAATTGCCCAATAGAAAATTTTCCTGCCGACGAAATACCTTAAAACGACCAAATCGGGTGATTTATCCTACGTGATTTACGAAAAAGCAGAAAGATTTTTTATTGGGTTACCTTTTTAATTTGACAATCAGATTCCCGTTTCGAATCGATCACTCACACATATGCGCATACAAGGTAAATACATAATTTTCAAATGTGTGATGTTTACCACGAGCACTGCAACGACACTGGCATTCTATATATATTGATTCTACTGTTTTATGTCGCCTATTCGATACTTTGGTATTATTCCTGTCCCGGCGTTTGACTGTTTCGTTGCATATACCCTGGGCCACCACCATGTGCAACGGCACCTTCAACGAGAGGGGAGGAACCGAGTTAATTACTTTTTCCGAGAAAATTGTTAGCCGATACATATACAGTCACCCCAGTATTATGGGCCAATCTACACCTTACGTTAGTTTTATACGAAACAAATTAATATTTAACTATCGAGTATGAGTTCAATAGATAGAAGCAACATTCTGCTGCGTGCTTGACAACAATACATTTAGTTTTAATGCGTTAATTTTCTTAATTTTCCGATAGTTGTCAATTGGCTCCAATCGACTGTCGATTTGTTGTTATTTTTGCGGTTTTTATAAAAAGTCGGTAGCGAATTAAAAGCTGAAAAGCGGCGTAAATATGTGTGTTTGAGCGCAAAATAAATAAAAATCGAGGGAATAGGTATATCTATACCTATAAAGAAGGATTTCTGGCCTCTCACGCCGAGGACCCGGGTTCAAATCCCAACCCCGCAGAAGTCACGAATGACCCAAAAACTGGTTAAAGTGACTATAATCTCAACAAAAAAAAAAAAAAAAAGGATTTCTGTCTGTCTGTCTGTCTGTCTGTCCGTATGTTCCTTATAGAATCGTAAACTACTGAACCAATCGGCATGAAAATATGCATGTAGAGGTTTTTTGGGGCCAGGAAAGGTTTTAGTGATGGTTAGAAACCCCTCCCCCCCACTACGAGGGGGGGCTCCCATGCAAATGAAACACAAATTTCTGCATAACTCGACAACTAATCAAACAAATAGAACAAAATTTGGCATGTGGGTGTTTTCGGTGACAAGAATTTATTCTATGGTAAATTGAAACCCCTCCCCTCTTTATAAGGGGAATTATAACTCCTCCCCTCTTTAAAAGGGGGGGCTTCCATACAAATTTCCTCATAACTCGAGAACTAATCAAGCAAATGGAACCACATTTGGCATGTGAAGGTTTTCGAGGGCAAGAATATTTTCTATAGTAAATTAGGACCCCTCACCACTTTAAGAAAGGGGGCTCCTGTACCAAAGAAACACAATTTTCCTCATAACTCGAGAAGTAATTAAGCAAATGGAACCAAATTTGGCATGTGGGTGTTTGTGGAGACAAAAATTTTTTCTATGATGAATTGGGACCCCTCCCCGTTTTAGGAGGGGGGGATTCTATACACATGAAATACAAATTTCCTCATAACTCTAGAACTAATCAAGCAAATGGAACCAAATTTATCATGTGGGCGTTTTTGTAGGCAAGAATATTTTCTATGGTATATTTTCTATGGATTTCCCCACTTTAAGAGGGGGGGAGGCTCCTATACAAATGAAAAACAAATTTCCTCATAACTCGAGAACTAATCAAGCAAATGGAACCAAATTTGACATGTAAGTGGTTTTGGACGCAAGATTTTTTTCTATGGTGAATTGTGACCCCTCTCTTCTTTAGAAAGCGAGTTATGGCCCATCTCTCCTTTAAGAGGGTGGGCTTCCATACAAATGAAATGCAAATTTCCTCTTATCTCGAGAACTAATCAATCAAATGGAACCAAATTTGGCATGTGGGAGTTTTAGATGGCAGAAATTTTTTCTATGGTGAATTACGACCCCTTCCCCTTTTAAGAGGGGAGCTCCCATACAAATGAAATTCAAATTTCCTTATAACTTGAGAACTAATTAAGCAAATGGAATCAAATTTGGCATGTGGGAGATTTTGGAGTCTTGAATTTATTTTACGATAGTTAGAGACCTCTCACCCCTATGGTAGGGGGATATGGAGAAATTTTTGCGAAACTCAAAAACTAATCGAACTCGAGAAATTCGAGACTCTTCCATAAAACATTATGGAATATCAACACGCGGGGCACGATATTCAACAAATCTAGTCAATTCGTCTGCTTTGCCGATGACATGGATATTATCGGCAGAACATCTGTGGCGGTGGCTGAACAGTACACCAGACTAAAGCGCGAAGCAGAAAAGATTGGGTTAAAGGTAAATACGTCTAAAACAAAGTACATGCTGGCCAGCGGAACCGAGGCCGAACGACACCGCTTGGGCAGTAGTATATTGATCGACGGCGATGAGTTTGAGGTAGTCGATGAATTTGTCTACCTTGGCTCACCGGTAACGGCGGACAATGATACCAGCCGTGAGATTCGGAGGCGTATTATCAGCGGAAGTCGTGCTTACTATGGGCTCCACAAGCAATTGCGGTCGAGCAGACTAAGTCCCCGTACAAAGTGCACCCTGTACAAGACGCTTATTAGACCGGTTGTTCTCTACGGGCATGAAACATGGACAATGCTCGAGGAGGACCTGCGAGTGCTCGGAGTTTTCGAACGACGAGTGCTAAGAACGATCTTCGGCGGCGTACAGGAGAACGGAGTATGGAGGCGGAGGATGAACCATGAACTCGCACAGCTCTATGGCGAACCCAGTATCCAGAAGGTGGCTAAAGCTGGACGGATGCGATGGGCAGGGCATGTTGCAAGAATGCCGGACAACTACCCTGCAAAGATGGTGTTCGCCTCAAATCCGGTAGGAACAAGACGACCAGGAGCGCAGCGAGCAAGATGGTTAGACCAGGTGGAGCGAGATCTGGCGGAGAGTACTCGGTGTCCGAGGAATTGGAGAGCGGTAGCCCTCAACCGAGTTACATGGAGAAATTTTGTTCAACAGGCTTTGTCTTAGGACGGCAAGCCACTCAAGTAAGTAAGTATAAAACATTATTCAATACAAGACCACAAAAACTATCTATAGTAACACTAGATCATTCAGGATGAGACGGTCGCGAGTGTTGCCGGTGACCCGCCGTCGGAAGCGCCGCCCGCTTGGGGGCTTGCAAAACTCGAGATTGTGACAAAAATCATCCGAGATTCATGATTTATGTACAACACAGGTTAATTTGTGGCAATACGAAGTTTGTCGGGTCAGCTAGTATTCATATAATTACGGCGAAATCAGCTAGAGAAATTCATGTTCCGCTTTAATATACGAAATTAAACAATGGCCCATAATACTGGGAGCAAAGTTAACTTTTCCCAGTATTATGGGTCAAGCATATAGGTCAACAGTATTCGCTGTTTTTGACTTAAATTGTAATTTGTTTTCAGTAAAACGAAAAAAACATGCCAAGGAAAATCAATATACAGAAATCGAAGCTCTATTGTCCTGATATATTGCATCACGCTCTTGATCTAACAAGACAAACTGAAAAAGTTCGGGAAGTTGCAAGGGATCACAAACTACCGTACAGTTCCGCGTTATTTTTGGAAACCACCCAAAACTAATAAGCCAGGACCAAATACTTTTCTTCTTCCTGAACTAACTTACTGTACTTGCCGTCCTAAGACAAAACCTGATGAACAAAGCTTCTCCAATGGACTCAGTTGTGGGCCAACGCTCTGTAATTCCTCAGACACCGTGTATTCTCCCCCAGATCTCGCTCCACCTAGTCTAATAATCTTGCTCGCCCCTGGTATCTTGCGCGCCCCTGGTATCTTGCGCGCCCCTGGTCATCTTATTCCTATCGAATTCGAGGCAAATATCATCTTTGCAGGGTAGCCGTCCGGCATTCTTGCAACTTGTCCTGCCTATTGTATCCGTATTGTATCCACATTCACACACGCACACATACATACACACGCACACATACACACGCACGGACACATACACACACGCACACACATGCGTTTTGTTGTGCTGACCCATAATACTGGGAACATTGACCCATAATTCTGACCAGGTTTAAAAGTAGCACATAATACTGGGAATGGAATATGCATACATTTTGTTGTTCTGCAAAAAAATATGTGATTTTGGAACAAGATTGCTTACAGAATATCAAATTATGATATATTTATATATTTATAACCAATTAGGTTATAAATAGACTGTAAATTATTTAAAGCTGTGTTTCTACCAATAATTTCGTAGCATCATCATGTTTAACTGACCCATAATACTGGGATGACTGTTCTTGAAAAAGTTATCTGAAAATTTTTATATGAAACATGATAAAACACATTAATGGGACCCTACCAGATTTGTTGCATATACCCTGAGCCTCCACCATGTGCAGTGCCGCCTTCAACGAAAGGGGAGGAACCGAGTTAATTAACTTTTTCCTAGAAAATTGCAAGCCGATACGCATACTTGAAAAAGTTGAAAATTTTTATATGACACATTATATTGCCTTGATGTAGGTAACATTATTCAAATTAACTAATGTTTATTTGAGCGTCTTAGTAGAATACCTGAAACGATAAAAAAAGAAGAAAAACAAAAGTTATTTATATCATTTAATTCTACTACTGTAGTAATTTTGCACATATAAATAACTTTTGCTTTTCTTCTTTTTTATCGTAACATTATTCGTCACAATGCAGAACGATTTTGTGAGTCACTTCCTGCTCAGATTCTCTGCGCGAGTTTGGACCATCGTTTCCAGTTGAAGTTAGCTGAATAAAATGTTCTGCAAAGTTAAAGAACATTAAATTTTGAGTAACTTTGCTAGAAAAATAAAAACCCTATCTTTTATGGTTGATGGACTGCGGAAATCGACCCTTGATTAATTTATTTCGATTTTATACATTTTAACGGTTTAATATACGGCGCTGAAGTGTTAAAGTTTGAATAACTTTTGAATCAATCGTCCGATTTTCAGTAACTTGGTTTCGTTTTATAGATCTCAACTGTAACTTTCAAATGATAATAATTGTAGGATGTTGAAAGGGCATTGAAATAATGCTTATAAGCAACAAAAAGCAGTTTTAAATACATTTTTTTCACATTTCTTTATGTAACTTTCAAACCACAAGCCCATTCGTCATGAAATCTTGAAGTTAAGGTTTTAAAAGACTCCCCTTTCATATGCAATCAATTTTATTCAAATCGGTTAAGGGACCTATGAGATAATGAAGTCCCATATTTTTCATATTTTTATACATGACTTTTGAACTAAAAGTCCGATCGGTATGAAATTAAATAGCGAACAATGGGGCACCTAGACCTTTCATTTGACACTAAGATCATTAAAATCGGTCCAGCCATCTCCGAGAAATGTTGGCTCAATCAAAAGCGTTCCACACACACACACACACACACACACACACACACACACACACACACACACACACACACACACACACACACACACACACACACACACACACACACACACACACACACACACACACACACACACACACACACACACACACACACACACACACACACACACACACACACACACACACACACACACACACATACATACACACACACATACACACACACATACACACACACATACACACACACATACACACACACATACACACACACATACACACACACATACACACACATACACACATACACACACACACACATACACACACATACACACACACACACACACACACACACACACACACACACACACACACACACACACACACACACACACACACACACACACACACACACACACACACACACACACACACACACACACACACACACACACACACACACACACACACACACACACACACACACACACACACACACACACACACACACACACACACACACACACACACACACACACACACACACACACACACACACACACACACACACACACACACACACACACACACATACATACACACACATACACACACACATACACACACACATACACACACACATACACACACACATACACACATACACACACACACACATACACACACATACACACACACACACACACACACACACACACACACACACACACACACACACACACACACACACACACACACACACACACACACACACACACACACACACACACACACACACACACACACACACACACACACACACACACACACACACACACACACACACACACACACACACACACACACACACACACACACACACACACACACACACACACACACACACACACACACACACACACACACACACACACACACACACACACACACACACACACACACACACACACACACACACACACACACACACACACACACACACACACACACACACACACACACACACACACACACACACACACACACACACACACACACACACACACACACACACACACACACACACACACACACACACACACACACACACACACACACACACACACACACACACAGAAAATGCTCAGTTTTCGAAGCTGAGTCGAATGGTATATGACATTCGTCCCACTAGGCTTTCTTTCGATTTTCGGTTTTTCGAGTGATTCCTATACCTTTATACTATATTTTCATATAGTAGAAAGGCAAAAACATGGGAATCCGAAATCCGAAAAGTGGCCAATGCACAAAATTTGGACAAAATCTAAGCATTTTTAAATTTGGAGTACTTTTTTCAAGCTTAATTGAAAATACGTCTACTTACTGGCAATAAAAAAAATCTATTGGAATTGGGGTAACATTACGATTGTTAAAAGACTGAATTAATGAGACATCAAAACAAAAAACCTGAGATAATTTACATCAAAGTAAAATTAACAAGGTGTTCACACAAATCACAGATTATCACAGTAAAAAATGTTTATTCGACGAAGTTATGAAAATTTAGTTGCGTATCACCGATGATTCGCTCTCAATTAGATGCAAGGCGATGCAAGCGGACTACTGTTAGTATTCTATAACTCGCTAAGAGAAAGAGATAGAGAGTTACTGTATTAAACCTGTTAACTGGCACCATCGTATAAACTATGCGATCAAGCTAATGACTCTTTTGTCATTGAAGTTCACACAGAAATTTTTGAAGTCAATCATGTTGTTCTAGATATGTTTTTCTTCAAAAGTAAGTATAGGCAAAATTCCAAGAATATTTTTTTCTCAGTTTTCCTGAATTTCCTAATGAAAAAAGTATTCAGAGAAAATGTATGGTTTTTGCCTACGAAGTCTGCCGAATAAAAAACAGATGGTCAAATTCCGGCTGCGGAATGTAGTTTCAATGTAAATGATAGTTGTAGTATTTTTCATTTGTTTCTATTATATAGTAACTTTAGCAACTTAGGTCATTGGTGACTTCTGTGGAGTTGAGATTTTTCTGCGAGTCCTTAGCTTGACAAGTTTAAATGCTACACTACTACGTCGGGATGGGCCTCTATAAATTGTAAATTTTTTGGAATTGTTATTTTAAAATGTTGTTCAAATCAAAATTCATGAACCTTTTATTTATTCCATTCAACATTCAGCAGCCGGAGTTTTCATAATTTTTGTGCTTTATTTTTGCGAACTTTTTGAATAGGTTTGTGCCGGGAGAAAAAACTCTATCTTGAAATTTTTATCAAAAAGAATTTGATAAACGAGAAATATTAGTTTTTATTTAACATGAAGAAGAACATTTCCATCATTTTATAGAACATTTTCTAAGTACATAATTCCTGGCTTGTTGAGAAAGTTTGCTTACATTTTACTGTATCAACGGTCGGTTCAATGATCATGATTTTTAACATAAGTAATGTCCGAGACAATTAGAACCGGTGTTTGGTGAGAATTTTTTAAATAATGTTTTCGTTTGTGAGTCCATATTGTAACCTTGCAGAATATTCATAAATTAATTCCCTTGTATAAAATTTCATGAAATTTAGTCTGAATCTCTATTTAAATTAAAAAAAGCAAAACTTTGGACTTAACCGTCTTTCTAAGACTTGACCCTTCTTTATCGACAGACTTCGCGGCCAGCTATTAAAGGACAGTACAGTTACGGGGCTAGTGCAAAAATTTTACTGACTCTATTTAGCAGCACCGCCTAGCCGAGATTCGAACATCCGACGACTTGTTTTCAGTTACATTACCTGTACTACCAGTTTTAACTAACCAATAATATATTTACATGTCCTACCTGATAGCACTAAACTCATAAACTGGTGTTGTCTACCTGCCAAAACATCTCACTCTAACTGTAATGTTATGTTATGCATCGCTAGAACCAAAACGAAACATCGAAAATATAAAAGAACAGCCGATCACGTAGTCAGCATGGTAGTCTGCTTCCTCACCAGATCCGATGGCTTATCCCACCAGTACGGGGTAGAGCATGTGCGCGCGCATAAATCTTGAAGGATCCATTCCTCGCAAAAGGGGAATGAGGCTTTCGAGTTGCGCTCATGATGATTGGCACAGAATGCACAAAATTCGGAACCAATCACACATTACTGGTGGAACACGATGAATGTTCTTACCAGCTTGAAACTTATAACATACTTAAGTTTGTTGTATTCCTGCTTTCCCCATAACGAAAGCAGCAATCAACACCTCAGTAAAGTGTTGTTAAAGCAGAAAAGGTGGTCCACACTCGAGGCAAAATAATTATCAACTAGTTCTGAGCATCCGGCTTGACTAAGGAAGAAAATTCTGTAGGTCAAACAAATGCTCAATCAGTTTAGAGTCAAACAGGTTTTTCCGAACCATAGACAACGTTTACGTTTAAAAACAATCGGAAAAGCTTAGAGAAGTATCGGTGGGGAAAATTCGACTACCTTTTTGAGGGAAAAACGGATTTTTTAGGTCCACCCCGACCCAAAAACTTCAAATTACCCCAGCCCATCAACCATAAAAGATAGGGCTTTTATTTTTTTAGCAAAGTTACTCAAAATTTAATGTTCTTTAACTTTGCAGAACATTTTATTCAGGTAACTTCAACCATAAAAAAGTTTATATTTTGCACACGCCTACTATGATGGTCATCCTAATGCCATATACAGCAAAAAATGCGGAAGTTGAAATAAAAAAAATTCTCCGAAGATACTTTATACCTACGACTAACGGTTTAAGCGTAATTACTTTTGTCCACCTAGATTTGGGTTTCATCCCACGGTGTGCCGGTCTGATTAGCTCGAAGCTACTCGATGCTGCTCGAAGCATCACTGTCCGTGGAAGGCGATTTTTGTGTCGGTGTGCAAGCTATGGGGCCCGATCACCGGTCTATATAGCGCTTCCCTGTCGATATGGGCGTTCATATCTCCAATGACGATCTTGATGTCCCGTGACGGAGACTGCGCTTAGAACGTTTCCTTCTCCTCGTCGGATCTAACTTCGTGTGGACAGTGCACGTTTATGATGATGTAGTTGAAGAAACGGCCTTTTATCTTCAACAACAACCTCTCGGTGATCAATCGCGTCGCGCGATTCCAGTCCATCGCGCGATCCTTCATTCTGACCATTATTAAAAAGCCCGTTCCCAGTTCGTTGGTCTTCCTACCGTTCTGGTAAAATTGGGCTTTGACGCCACGGATCCTCCACATCTTTTCACCTTTGCGACAGATCCCCTGCGGTGTCGCGATGTCGAACTTTAGGAGTCCTAGCTGTTCTAGCAGCACTATGTCGCCACTCACGAAATTCAGTGATCTGCAGTTCCAGGCAGGTTCCAGGTAGCAAGCATCCATCCCATGTCCCTATTTCGTCGCCAATGTCCATGCCAAATGTTTCGAGTCGATCCCCGTGGACATTTTCAATACTTTCTGTATATTTTCAATTTGTTTCATGCTACAATTCATGCATTATGGCATCGAGAGCTTCAGAAAGTTTACGGAAATGCTAATTGGTTCCGTCATCGCAAAGACGGATGTTGAGAGGACCGCCCGTGTGAAGAAAAACGTATCTAATATCTTTGAAGATGCTGAATTGGAAGGACTGGTATGGAGGATTCATGCAAAACGCAAGATGAACTTGCTTCAGCTATTCCAAACGATTGCATACTTTCTTTATGGTATCGGGCGATGAAAAATGGAAAGAAATTTATGTGAACTGTCCAGTCATATTTCTACGTCCTCGGCTCGGACAAATATTCATATTACAAAGGATATATTGTGAATATGGTCGAACCAGGTCAGTGTTATGTTATGATCATTAACCCCTCTAAGGGCTCCCCGGGCCCGGGGAGGGTTTATTTTCTGATTCAAGCACGGAACGGATTTCGGAGAAACTTGTCCGGGACCTGGAATCGGCCATATGGCCTCTGAGAGACATGACATGATCGCCAATCGCTATTTTGTCGAGTACTGATGTTTTTTAACATGCGACACGACATACTTTACTGATGCTGAAATGTCCCTTTATGGAACCCCGTTCCGGATTTATAGGGTGTGCCCGGATCCGGATGGCGCACACCATGGCTCATAACTGCAGCAAAGTAACTGATATGTCTATAGTCGATGATATGTTTACAAAAATCAACAGATTTCAAACTAATTTTAAATATTTGGCAACTTTATCTTAAAAAGCCATGTCTCGGTCCCCCAAGGAACTCCGGAATAACTCCGGGACCATATGACATATGGCCATTATCTATAGATAATATGAAAATAGAAAATATTTTTGGCAAAATTCCCAAATTTGGTGAAAAATATTGTAAGATAAAAAAGTTATGGCCATTTTAGTGAATTTTGCGGTGCTAAAAATGATGTATACCTTAGAGGGGTTAAAACAGACGTACGTATTTAGGCTGCAACTTTTTCATTGGCAAACGAAAGTTCATTTATAAATAACATAGGTTACAGACCTTTAGCAGCAGAAATTAAAAAAAATTCATTACTCTATTGAAAAAGATAGTAGATTACAATCTTCGCTACAAATATTACATTCATGACTTTAACAGATTCTGATTCTATGAGGCAGTCGATTTCAATGAGCGTAACTGAGCGCAGTAACTTAAATCATTAGGCAACGAAATCGAGTATTATAGATGCGATTGAACCGCGCTCTGCTGGTAAAACGGCCGAAATATGAGCAGAGGAGCTTGGGGAGAAGTGATTTCACAGCATGACAACGCTCACCCTCACGTTACCAAACCCGCTCAAACTCTGCTGGAAAACGCTCAATAGGGAAGTTCTATCTCTCTCGCCATGTTTACCAGATAATGCGCCGTCAGATGTACCGTTCGATGGCACATCCCAAGTAACAATTTCAGGCCGATCAAACGCTTTTATAGCTGATTTTATTCAACCTGTGGCTGATCTATGGTTTAGGTTTAGAAATGAAAACCTTTTTTCAGCTCTTAAACATCTAAATCTGGTGATTTTATCAAGCTTCAGGCTAATTAATAGCTGATTTCGAAGCTGCAATGAAGCTTAATAGAAACTTTTTTGCACTTTTAAATAGCCAATTTGCGCAATGCTGTCAATTCTATTTTTAGAACGAGAAATAGTTTTGCAATCTACTTTTCTAGTCGCTTAATCAACGCTTCATCAACCTTTATGCAGCCAAAAAAAAATCTATTTTTAAATTTTAAAAAATGGAACGCGTCATTTTTATATTTCGCCGTGAACGCGATATTTTTAGTTTCGAATAACTTTAATTCGTACAAGTAAGCTAGCTAATTAAAAATGCATGTCTTTTTTCCGGGAATTGAACCCGCCATCTTTTGATCCATAAACACTCACCGTATGATCCGCCCCATTTGCATCTGCAGAACAGACAGTGAGAATATCTTTACACCTGAAGCCTAGCCCGCCTAGCGTGAAGCAGTCGATAATGTCGATAACTGACAAAATTTTGCTGTCAGCCGAATTGCGGAATTCTATGATCTGACAGTATGTGTGCTGTGAGCCGAAAGAAAGCTTGGTAGAAGTTTGTAGAGCCACTTTAACACCCTTAAGCAGACTTAAAGTAGTTTGAAAGCTGTGAACCTAATGAAAGCTTCCACTCTACATTTTAACACCTTTAAGCAGCCGTAAAACGCATGTTGATGTTTACGGTTGTTTAGAAGCAGATTGTTTAGCAGAAAAATCCGCTATTAAGCTTTTTTATCAGCTTTTGGGAGAGAATTGGTTTGAAAAATTTAAAGTAGCTTAAACATCGCTTATTTAAACACCATTTGAGTGCTTACTTTAACTTTGATCGCCTTAAACCAACCCGTAAACAGCCATTGCTCTTGCAATTCAGCTACCGTTGTTACTTGGGATGGTCTGGTTGATCAGCAGTTTCGGTTTAACTTTTACCATATGGTAGTCGAGCTCCGCCAGATAAAAATGAAATCAACTTCTACTAGACTATTTTGGTAGATGTTTTTCAACAAAATGATGCATATAAAATCTTATGAATGTGAAAAATCAAAGGGTTCATGGACACAAAATCGTACTGTCACTTAGGCGACATCCATTTAGTACGTCACGCAAATTTTGACCAAAATCAACCCCCCCTCCCCCCCTTGTCACATTTCGTCACACATTCGGTGACCCCCCTGAGAAAGTACGTCACGTCACGGTAACCCCCCCCCCCTTCACAACAAAAAAAAAAAATAGATATTCATTTCAACCTTTTTATTTAAAGTTATCAAATGAATTTCAGCAAATAAAATAAGGAAAATTTTTGAGCTTATAAGTCATCGATTCACGGATTTTAAAGATGATCAGAAGTCGCTGATGTGAAGTTGATTAATGTTTCGCGCATATCCACGTCCTTTACATCCATCCACTCAAATTCGTCTGATCTAGTTGAAAGAATCAGGACTTCCTGCTGACGTCTTGCAGCAACACGCATTGGAAGATTTTATCATTTTGTGTATTCATTCAATCGTGCAATCATTCAACACTACGTTAGATGCGAAATTTAGTCCATAAATTCTATTGGCATAAATTCTATTCTTCAGATAGCTTTTGAGTGAGGGGCAGTATAAATTATACCGAAAAACCTTAAAAGCAGCCGTGGAACTTCGGTATGAGTTTATGTTGATCGATTGAGTTTAGCACGAATATCAAGGGAAAACATTGCCGTGGGTCTCTGGTAGCACCCCGTAGCTCCTCAGGAGTTTGTGTGACTGCTATTTGCGGATGCAAAAATCTTTTAGGTAGGACGGTGCTCAAGCAGCTCTTCAGCGATGTACTGCATATTCTGTAAAGCCTTAATGGAGAGTTTATACTACATAGAAGAATAAATGAGTCCTGTTCACACATATATGTTGAAAAAAAAGTTTTCATTCAAAAAATTTAACTATTTGTTTTAAAATCCATCAGAACGTTCATTTTATAGAAGCCTTCAATAGTAGTATCTTAAAATGAAGGCTAAATTACAATTTCCCGAATAAATTTTTCATTTGATATTTTTTTTCATGTGACGTCACATAACTTCATACCCCCCCTCCCCCCTACGTCACAAATCGCCACGATTAGGTCTACCCCCCCTCCCCCCTATAAGCGTGACGTACTTTATGGATGCCCCCTTACACTTATAAGTAACTAGCTGACCCGACAAACTTCGTATTGCCACAAATTAACCTGTGTTGTACACAAATCATGAATCTCGGATGATCTTTGTCACAATCTCGAGTTTTGCAAGCCCCCCGTGAGCAGCGCTTCCGACGGCGGGTCACCGGCAACACTCGCGACCGTCTCGTCCTGAATGATCTAGTGTTACTAAAGATAGTTTTTGTGGTCTTGTATTGACTAATGTTTTATGGAAGAGTCTCGAATTTCTCGAGTTCGATTAGTTTTTGAGTTTCGCAAAAATTTCTGTTTTATTTGTATGAGAGTCCATATCCCCCTACCACAGGGGTGAGAGGTCTCTAACTATCGTAAAATAAATTCTAGACTCCAAAATCTCCCACATGCCAAATTTGGTTCCATTTGCTTGATTAGTTCTCAAGTTATAAGGAAATTTGAATTTCATTTGTGTGGGAACTCCCCTCTTAAAAGGGGAAGGGGTCGTAATTCACCATAGAAAAAATTTCTGCCATCTAAAACTCCCACATGCCAAATTTGGTTCCATTTGATTGATTAGTTCTCGAGATAAGAGGAAATTTGCATTTCATTGGTATGGAAGCCCACCCTCTTAAAGGGGAGATGGGCCATAACTCGCTTTCTAAAGAAGAGAGGGGTCTCAATTCACCATAGAAAAAAATCTTGCGTCCAAAACCACTTACATGTCAAATTTGGTTCCATTTGCTTGATTAGTTCTCGAGTTATGAGGAAATTTGTTTTTCATTTGTATAGGAGCCCCCCCTCTTAAAGTGGGGAATCCATAGAAAATATACCATAGAAAATATTCTTGCCTACAAAAACACCCACATGATAAATTTGGTTCCATTTGCTTGATTAGTTCTAGAGTTATGAGGAAATTTGTATTTCGTTTGTATGAGAGCCCCCTCTCTTAAAAAGATAAGGGGTCCTAATTCATCATAGAAAAAATGGTTGCCTCCAAAAACACCCACATGCCAAATTTGGTTCTATTTGCTTGATTAGTTCTCGAGTTATGAGGAAATTTGAATTTCATTTGTATAGGAGCCCCCCCTCCTAAAGTGGGTAGGGGTCCCAATTCATCATAGAAAAAAATTTTGTCTCCAAAAACACCCACGTGCCAAATTTGGTTCCATTTGCTTGATTAGTTCTCGAGTTATGAGGAAATTTGTATTTCGTTTGTATAGGAGCCCCCCTTCTAAAAGTTGGGAGGGGTCCTAATTCACCATAGAAAATATTCTTGCCCTCGAAAACTTTCACATGCCAAATTTGGTTTCATTTGTTTGATTAGCTCTCGAGTTATGAGGAAATTTGTATTTCATTTGTATAGAAGCCCCCCTTACTAAAGTGGGGAGGGGTCCCAATTCATCATAGAAAAAAATTTTGTCTCCAAAAACACCCACGTGCCAAATTTTGTTCCATTTGCTTGATTAGTTCTCGAGTTATGAGGAAGTTTGTATTTCTTTTGTATAGGAGCCCCCCCTCCTAAAGTGGGGAGGGGTCCTTATTTACCATAGAAAATATTCTTGCCCTCGACAACCTTCACATGCCAAATTTTGTTTCATTTGCTTGATTAATTCTTCAGTTATGAGGAAATTTGTATTTCATGTGTATAGGATCCCCCCCTCCTAAAACGGGGAGGGGTCCCAATTCATCATAGAAAAAAATTTTGTCTCCAAAAACACCCACATGCCAAATTTGGTTCCATTTGCTTAATTACTTCCCGAGTTATGAGGAAAATTGTGTTTCTTTGGTACAGGAGCCCCCCTCTTAAAGTGGGGAGGGGTCCTAATTTACTATAGAAAATATTCTTGCCCTCGAAAACCTTCACATGCCAAATTTGGTTCCATTTGCTTGATTAGTTCTCGAGTTTTGAGGAAATTTGTATGGAAGCCCCCCCTTTTAAAGAGGAGAGGAGTTATAATTCCCCTTATAAAGAAGGGAGGGGTCTCAATTTACCATAGAATAAATTCTTGTCACCGAAAACACCCACATGCCAAATTTTGTTCTATTTGCTTGATTAGTTGTCGAGTTATGCAGAAATTTGTGTTTCATTTGTATGGGAGCCCCCAACTCTAACCATCTCTAAAACCTTTCCTGGCCCCAAAAAACCTCTACATGCATATTTTCATGCCGATTGGTTCAGTAGTTTTCGATTCTATAAGGAACATACGGACAGACAGACAGACAGACAGACAGACAGACAGACAGACAGAAATCCTTCTTTATAGGTATAGATTCCGTACAAAAAAATTTATATTTCTAGTGAATGGGAAAAACAACTGCAACAAAACAAGAAGGATCCCAAACATAAACCATCACTCGTGAGAGCAATATTTCGTACATTCCGGGTGGAGTGGATCTGGTTATGCGTTCTGACATTTTTTGGTGAAATAGTATTACGTATCGGACAACCCATCCTACTGGGAAGATTACTATTATACTTTAGGTAAAATGTAATTTTAAATTAAAAAGAAATAGCAGTCAACGATTCAAACGAAAATCAATATCCAACAGACGACAAGCCGATATCAGCTACGAACATGCAATCTACTATGCACTGGGAATGGTTCTTACGAAGGCCGGCAGCATAGTCGTAGAAAATCAATATGCGATCTGTACTTGTTTGACAGGAGTAAGGACCCGAATAGCGGTTTGTAGTTTGATCTATCGGAAATCTTTGTGTCTCTCGAGGAACGCACTGGGTGACACATCCCCCGGCAAAGTCGTCAACTTGCTGTCCAACGATGTCAACCGGTTCGATATCGTGGCCTTTGTGATCTGTTTCATGTGGTCGGCTCCGCTGTTGACCGTTGTGGTGTTGATTCTCCTATGGTATGAGGTCGGCTGGGCCGGACCTCTCGGAATTTTGACCATTTTTTCGATTGCTCTAATCCAATGTAAGTTCTAGGTAATTTAGGAAAGGGTAAAATCATATTTATCAGAGTATTTTCGTAGCATTCTTCAGCAAGCTAACGTCACGGTATCGGTTGAGGACAGCGATGCGAGCAGACGATCGCATTCGGTTGATGGATGAAATCGCAGCAGGAATTCATGTGATCAAAATGTATGCCTGGGAGAAGCCATTTGCAGCACTGATTTCACTGGCACGGAAAGCGGAAATTAAGTTTGTTCTAAGAAGCGGCTTGATTCGAGGGCTGTTTATGACGTTCCAGCTGTTCACCACCAGAGCAGCATTGTTTGCGACCATGATCGCTCTGTATCTGATGCAGGAGGAGATAACGGCAGCCAAAGTTTTTGTGGTTGCGAGCTATCTGAACATTGTCGCTCATACAATGTCCGGAATGTTCGTACGAGGTGTTGCCGAAATATCGGAGGGATTGGTAGCAACTAAGAGGTTGCAACGATTCTTAGAGTATGAAGAAATACAACAGGGAACACCGGTAGAGTTTCGCAAAACAGTAAGTTCTAAACGTTTATAAGTGACGAAATTTTAGATAGTATTATTTTCCTAATTTCAGAAGGAGGAACAAAATGGTAATGTTATTGTTGAATCTCCGGAAGTGGCGATATCTATGCGTTCCGTAACCGCTCGTTGGGACCAGTCCCTGTCGCACGATGGACATCATCCTGCGACACTAGATGGTTTGGACATTGACTTCCCCAGAGGAAAATTAATTGGAATTGTAGGAGCAATTGGTTCTGGTAAATCTTCCATCCTACAAGCCATTCTGAAAGAGCTACCACTCGAGAGTGGGAAAATTATATGCAATGAAACGTTGTCCTACGTCAGCCAAGAACCTTGGCTGTTCGCTGGCAGTATTAAACATAATATCCTGTTCGGTGAAGAACTTGATAGAAAACGATACAAATCTGTAGTGCGGGTGTGCGCTTTGGAGGCAGATTTGGAGCAATTTCCGAACGATGATGATACGTTGGTTGGAGAGCGAGGCATTTCCCTTTCGGGCGGACAAAAGGCGAGAGTTTGGTATGTTAAAAACAACAAAAAAAAAGCATAACTTTAAGAAATGCTAGTTTTTTTAGTTTGGCACGTGCAGTTTATAGAAAATCTGGCGTATATTTGTTGGATGATCCGTTAAGCGCCGTAGATGCGCACGTGGCACGTCATCTGTTCGATTTGTGTATCGGCAAAAAAGGCTTACTGGGCCGGCAAGGTTCCACTAGAATTCTTGTGACACATCAGGTACACTTTCTGATTGAATCTGATTGGATAATTGTTATGAACGAGGTAAGGGAACACAATATCGATGATAGAATAAAACCATCTTAAAACTGTTCAACTCACAGGGAAAAGTGGAAGCCCAAGGAACTCCACATGATCTTATGAAAAGAGGAATAGACATATTTAACCGTAACGATAATGGTAATTCGGAAGATTACCCGGAAGATGCTCACTTTGGTCGGCAAATTTCTCAAATGTCAATAGCTTCAACTGCATCCTCTGGCAGTGATGTGAATAAACAATTCGATGCTAACCAAAACGAGAGCATGATTGAGCAATCGTTCGAAAAATCTTCGGAGGATACAACTAATAGTTCTTTATTCATACACTACGCTGCTGGAGCGGGAAGTTGGGTGGTTTTGGTGGGTCTAGTAGTACTGTTTCTTATTACTCAATTGATTGTGAGTTTCGCCGATTATTGGGTGTCCTTCTGGGTGTCCCAGGAGGAGCTGCGTGTATTTAACGCCGAGCAGAATGGAACCATTGCAACCGCAGAACCACAGAAAATTCCACTCAGTTCTGAGATTTGTATCTACGTACAGTGTTCAGTAGTGATTGGAATTTTCATCATTGGACTGGCGAGGTGAGTTAAAAAAACCAAATAATTATATGGAAAAAGCGTCATAAATGACTCTCACTAATCCCATAGAACAATCGGATTTTACTGTTCCTGTGCTCGAGCCTCCCAAACGATTCACGATTGGTCATTCAAGGGATTCATCTCAGCGACCAAGCGCTTCTACGATACCAATCCCTCCGGGAGGATTCTGAATCGCTTCTCAAAGGACCTAGGAGCTATGGACGAAATGCTTCCGAAAGCGATTCTTGATGCAACACAAGCTGTCCTGGCGATCGTTGGAGCCACGCTAGTAATTCTGGTTGTGCAGCCCTTCTTCTCGATACCGGTTCTGGCGTTGTTAGTTGTGCTCTTATACGCCAGAAAGATTTACTTAAAAACTTCTCAGAACACACGTAGACTAGAAGGAATAAGTAAGTCACTTTTATCCCTCAAATTTTTATTTTAAATTAAATTTTTAAAATTTGCCTTCCAGCACGATCTCCGGTTTTTTCTCATATTTCGACAACTTTGAATGGTCTACCAACAATCCGATCATTTTGTGTGCAGAAATTCCTCACCAGAGAGTTCGATCTGCACCAAAACATCAACACCGGGGCATATTTCATGTTCCATTGTGGTCGAATAGCTTTCGGCATGGTGCTGGACTTGATTTTCTTCGCATTTCTGGTCATCGTAACGTTTACTTTTCTGTTGTTGGATACGGATGCACTCGGGGACAAGGTCGGTCTGGTGGTAACCCAGATTACGTCCCTAGCGGGAATGCTACAGTTCGGAGTGCGGCAAAGTGCTCAAATGTTCAACCATCTGATCGCGGTTGAGCGATTGCTGGAGTACAAAAATTTACCAGCTGAAAAGCAACCCGCAGAGGACCCCAAGCAAATTACGGCGAAAAAATGGCCATCGATGGGAAGAATTTGCTTTTCGAATGTTTGCTACAAATATTATGAAGATGCTCCGTTGGTGCTTAATGACTTAACGTTCGAAATTAAACCGAATGAAAAAATTGGCATTGTGGGTCGAACAGGAGCTGGAAAGTCATCGATTGTTGGAGCACTGTTTCGAACGGCAATCGTCGAAGGTAATATAACCATCGATGATATAAATACGTCGGAAATTACTTTGGAAACGCTTAGATCGAACATTTCGATCATTCCACAAGATCCAATACTGTTCAGTGGAACGTTACGAAAAAATCTTGATCCATTCGATCGCTATGCTGATCTGGAACTATGGAAGGCCTTGGAGTTGGTGGAGTTGAAAGACTTAGCAAATGGACCACTGGGACTTCAAGTGTATGTTGCCTGTGCCGGATCAAACTTTAGCGTTGGTCAACGTCAGCTTTTATGTTTGGCCAGAGCAATTCTTCGAAATAACCGAATTCTTGTTCTTGATGAAGCAACAGCAAACGTAGACCCCGAGTAAGATGGTCTGCTTTTTCCGTTTTTTGAAGAAGATGTCTAATCATTTTTACGTTCATTTTTCAGAACCGACCGCCTGATACAGTTGACAATCCGGGAACGATTTGTTGATTGTACTGTACTAACAATTGCTCACCGACTAAACACCATTATGGATTACAATCGAGTTCTCGTTATGAGCGAGGGAAGAGCGGTAGAGTTTGGAACACCTTACGATTTGCTACAAATACCCAGCGGAGTGTTCCGAGATATCGTCTTGGCAACCGGACCGGTTGAGTCGGAGAATCTCATCAATATGGCCACGAAACATGGCAATCAATCTTAGGATAGGCACGCTTAGGTGATACTAGAAATATCAATACGTACATAACTAGTTTTGTACTTAGACTAACCCTATTAATAATGTATATATCGGTTAAGTAGTGATTATTTTAAAGATCATTTGGAAAAGTGTTCAAAATATAATATAAATATATATTTTTTACTATGAAGTCTTAGTTGAATTGTTTTATCCAAAGAAGTAGTTATTTGCGTATCTTCGAAGTTATTTAAATTTGTTGACAAGCTACAGTCAACTTAATAACTGGATGAGGCACAAAATATCTACACAAGTGCTCGAGCCACAAATGCTCATATTCAACTATTAAAAAAAACTTGAGAAAGCAAGCTACTTAGATATCGGTGTAAATTATAAGTAAAGTAGTTTTCATTTCGAATTCCACGCAGCTTTGTTTGATTAGTATTGGTTTCGTTTCAGTTTTGAATTTTGTCTCATTTTTTGCCAATTGTGATTTATCTTTTGTCAACGCTGTCCATTTAAAAGTTTACAGCTCATTTTTACTCCAATACCAATTTTAACTACCTACTTTTACAACAGAACGTTAAAAACTGAGAAAATTGCTAGTTTTCAAGAGAATTGTGATAAAATCAATAAATATGAGGTTCAATACCCAATAAGCATTTTTGTTTAAAAGCAGCTTATTCAACTATTGTATAGCTAAAACCAATGTATAAGCTGCTATTCAACAAAAATGTTCCTTGGGTCCGCAACCTACCTGGGGAGGTATTCGTTCTGAAATATAATTCAGCTTTAGCGTGTTTAGAAAGACATTTTGCTCCACAGCTCAGTAAGGGTTTCGAGCGTTTTTATTACGTGCAATTCCGGCGAAAAAATTGCGAGTCTTTTCATGAATTCGTGTTCAAATTACAAAATCAGGCCAAACGAAGTATAATTTCGTTGATTCGGACGACATAGTGATTAACCGGGTAATTGAAGGGTGGAGCTGCGTAGGAATTTGTCAGGTTCCCCGGGCAACATTATGAATACCGAAAACTATAAATGGTTGAAATGTCAAAGAGCTCCAATAGCGAATGCGCGATGCCCGCTAAATGGAAAATAGGGGTTGACACCGTTTGCTTCAAGCGAAAAAATATTTTTTAATGACGTTTTTGAAACGGATGTCAAAATGCCCAAGGCAACAGATATATGGGCATATGTTTTGGTTGTTCCCGACCAATATAATAACTACAAGTACGGCATTTGCACTTGGCATCCTGAGGATAGGATACAGCATTCATCACATAGGATTCAAATCTGATACAAGAGGATGCCCAGAGGTGTTCCCTCAGGTTTCAAACATGACGTTAAGGAACCGAATCAATGAGAGGGTTTCTCCTGATGTACAGGTGGCCCGACGACTGCCTGTGTCCATGGAGGTAGACGTTGAGGAAGCAATCCAAGATTTACTAACGAAGAATGTTATAGGATGCGCGGAGGGACCGTTGAACTGGGTTTCACCTTTGGTACCTGTTCGGAGGTCAGATGGAAAGATGCATTTGTACGTCGACATGCCGGCGGCAAACCAAGCTGAAAATAGAGTAAGTGCCAAGTATTGATGCCAGTGGTTACTACAAGAACTATCAGGGATCGACTTGGAGGCTGCATACTACCATTTTGAACTCGCCGAGAGTAGCCGTAATATAACAAGGTTTGTGGCTCGCAGTGAAGCTTGTCGGTTCCGGAGGTTGACGTTCGGAATAAAGTCAGTGAGCGAGTGGGAATGACTGTGTTGCCTGGCTTGTGGAAGAAGTAGAACCAGCAGCTTTCATAGTTGACAGACTAGAAGGGGCAACAGCGGGGTATGACGAACGTCAAGCTGTAAAGGACGCAGTGCACGCTGAATAATACCCAACTCCAATCAAGGTTGGCTTGACGGCATACAGCGAATCTGTTTTACGCGTAGACCGAATCGCGATGCCGAGGCAATAGAGCCGGCATTTAGTCCGGCAAACCTGTGCGGATTTCCATTGTCCTTTGTTCTATTTTATTTACACGCAGAGTGTAAATTTTGAAGAAGAAATCGAAGAAATTAGAGCTCGCTGCTTTGGAATGGGTCGTTACATAATGTGCCAAACGACTCGGGTCATACCGATTGTTTACCGAAGCTTCGATCAAATGAGCATTTAGCGCTTTTGAACCAAAGAAATCTCCAGGCCCGGATGGCATTCTACCCATTTTCTTACAAAAAATATAATGTTATATTGTCTGAGCTCATTGACCTCTTTTCGAGCCAGTTCCACTTTGGAACATATCCCGGAGAATTCCTAGAAAGTAGAGTTTGCGTTTATACTTGAGAAAATGAAAAGAGAAAACCATGCATAAGGCTTTCAGACCAATAATTCTGACATCAAAGCTTATTAAGTTGGTTTGCTAAGATAACAGATAACTATATCCGCAAGGAGTTTTTTTCTTCATTGCATGGAAATCAACATACATGCCAAAACGGAAAATCTACGGAAACCGCCCTGCAATCTCAAGAGATGGCACTTTGTGCTTTCCTTGATATTGAAGGAGCTTTCGATTACGCGTCCTTCGTTTGAATTATTATGGATCTCTTCCAAAACGGAATCGACCACACTACAATGAGCGAGATTACGGCAATGCTTTCGAGCAGGGAAATCGCAGAATTATTGGGAGATACGTCGGTCGCAATTTCGGTGAGGAAAAGATGTTCACAAATAGTTTACTCCCCTTGTTTTGGACACTGATGGCCGACACACAAGTTACCACAGTTTGGTTATGAAACTACTGCTTAGGGCGCCGATACCTGCCGTTTTTGTAACTTTGAACTAGAAATTGCAGCGCATCTGCTTTGCGATTGCGGGGCTCTTGCATTATCTAGGCATAACTTCTTCGGAAGTTTCACTCCTACTCCATACCAAGCATAGGGCTCAAATCCCACAAGGATTTTATTAACCATGTAGAACCAAATTTAGGAATAATAACTAACCAAATTTAGGATTATAACTATCTAGCTCAACTCCTTCAATGGGTATGAGCAGTTCGTAAACTGTGTAGAGCAATCGGAACCTGCCCCAAAAGACCATCATTAAGACTGTCACAATGGCCTTTATCCCGACGCTCTTCTGGTATAAAAAAGGCCTCGCTGCTTAATCTGCACAGGGCCTCGTGCCCTGTTGAGAGCCAAAGTATGGTTGGCATTGACGGATGGACTTGTGGAGGCCGCAGTGCGTAGCTATAAAATGACCAACAGGGCCGTGGAAGGATATTGCGACTGACTTCAAGGAAGGATTAAATGGCGTCGGCTTCTCGGTGGCTCCTTCTATTATTCTTCAACCGACCGAGGTCTCGCCGGATCTTTTCGAAATCGGAAACCGGCGCGCTGTTATGCCTATAGGCGTCTCCTTCTATTATGTCGCCATTAAGATGATCATCGTAGAACAGCTTTCGCCTGTCGACTACACCTCACACTCGTTTGTGATTAGATTCCTTTTTTCGCGAAGCTTCGTTCCTACACATACATCAGGTTTCGATGTGCATCCCTTCCGAATTTGATTTACCTTCTCGTAAAATTTGCATGTGGCACGATATCTGTCTTCCTTCTGGCGCTCATTCCGCGCTCGCCGATACTTGGCCGAGATCTCTCTCGTGACAATGCTTAAATAGTTTTTCCAAACTTTTTTTTTCATTCAATCGCTTGGTGGCATTCCCCGTCAAACCAATCCGGTACGCGCACGTAGTTCCGGCAACTCGCGGCTTGTCCAATTGCCAAATGTTTAACCGAAGAGGGTGGCTTTGTCGCGAGGTATAAACGGTCGCTAGTTTTGAGCACACATGTACTACTACTAGGTAATGGTCCGAGTTTTTGTTGTTGTTGTTTTTTATTTACGACACTTTACACTCGTTAGTACATTCGTGTCGGAATGGTCCGAGTTGATATCCGTCGTCGCGAGACAATCAATGAAATTTAAGCACATCAAGTTAAAAAGATTACGTGCTATCAATCTATGCGATCCGTTCAAAACCATGCGGAAGAAGTTGTTTGATCGTTAAAGACATTTTTTGCACGAAAGGCCTGGGTAACCTAACTTCGCCGGCAAATTAAGGATCTCTGTAGAGGCATGTTCCAACGAACCTGAAGCTACTGAGTACCAAAGCAGAGAGCCCAAAGCCCCTAAAAAGCCATGGCTACCACTTAAAGACCTGAATGGATAAACCCCTAATCCAAGGTGTGACGCGACCCCTGCCGAGGGATGAATGGCGGAGGGGGTTCTATAAACACTCAACCGCAACGGAGCCTGTGGGCGCCCTCCACAGTAATTTGCCCTTGCTGCATTAAGCCGGTCACTGATGCAGTGAACCATTTCTTTCCGAGCAGACTCTCTCTGCCGAAAAACAAAGAAACGAAGGAAGTGGAGATCAGTATAGGGGAGGAACAGGACCAGAACGATGCGTTAGCAGACGTTCAGTTCTGTTCCTCGTCTATCCTCATCACGTCGACTCGTTGTGGGTCGACGGACGAGGATGTGGTTCTAACCCTCCATTCACGGGTCCAGATTCACTCTGCCGAATCTCTGACTGTGTGCTGAAACAATGGGAGAGCCTAACAGTCATGGCCAATTGGATGGGCGTACATCTCTCAAACAATCAAAGAAAAAATGTATAACGCCGAGTATTAAGGCTACTCAAAAGTTGCTGAGTCTCAATAAGAGAGAACTCAGCACGCTTACCGGTCTTGTGACACGGCATTGTCCGAATAAATGCCATCCTCGGAATCTCAGTTTCGTACAAGGTGATATTTGTCGCCTGTGTAATGCCGAGAGCGAAACCTCGGAACTCTTGCTCTGCAATTGTGGAGCACTAATAGGACGCAGACTGCAGTATCTCAAAAAGGGCCTACAAGAGCCTAGGGAGATCTGGTTTGCGTCGCCGATCAGGGTAACAAGGTTTATAAACCAAGTCATCCCTGATTAGCACCTGTCTCACTCCAGCTACCAACCTATCACGTACTCAATAAGTGATAGGTAAGCTTGATGCGTACAGTAAAAGAAATAAACGGGGCATACCACAATGGTTCAAAATACTAGACGCAGTGGTAAGAGTACCCAACAGAAGAGGAAGGCCAGAGTAATCGACTATCATGAGACAAACATGAATAACTGAGGAAATTATTAATGCCTCGCGAAAAAGGGCAGAGTTTTCAAGTTATTGTAAATTTAAAATCTAAAAATTATGTATTAGGGTCGTTCTATGGGGGCTACCCCATATGGTATAAGACCATTTTGCATTATGTCGTTACTATAAATCCATTTGGCATAACGCTCTCTTGGCACAATAGTCTTGGCATAATGACTTTTCGCTTTGGTATAATTGACAATTTAGCCCGATTTGGTTGCTTAGTGCTTGCTAACAAGAGACAGCTTTACAAGTGGCTGCGGGACAACAGGAGGAGGGAGCTGACAAATGGTAGACGCATTCAAATGAAGAAAAAGAGTTTTGTTTCTTGCATTATAAGAATTTTCGTTATTATTACAGATGTACAAGTGGCTGAAAAACAAACCCGAGTAAGCCAATTTGTGTATACCAATATTTAGGCTTACTTCAGACTAAACCGAAGTAAAATTTAGATACGGCTTAGAAAAGAAAATTAAGACAAAAATTGAGTAGTATAGTGGCGTAAAAGATTGAATTTTAGAGTCAATAAGGTCGTAGCACTAACCCCACAATTGTCCAGTACTCTAACAGTTGACTACGAATTCTTTCGCATAAAAACAGAAAGTTAAGTTTCGAAAACTCGGAACATAACACCTTTGCTTTTTAAAAGACCGAAAGTCATAACACCATTAATTTATTTATTAGTAAAATTTAAAGCCCGTAATTGGGTTAATTGTGAATGTTGCGTAATTGACAACCACTCAAATTGCTAGTGGTATGTCGAACAGTCCACATAAACTAGAGATGGAGTATACCACAATAGATCTAAATACTGGTCCAAATCCAATAAACATAGAAAATAACCGTAAAGATTGGAAAAAGATTTACAAAACAAAAATTGGAACAAAATTAATCAAAACAGTGATGCAATAAATTGCATCATCGAATCGGCGAAAATGATTAGCGCGTACAAATATGTTATTCCAGTGGAAAATAATAGATTTATTTTCTAATTTGTAATGTATCGTTTCTAATGTCTGTTTTATTTACTTTTATATTCAATTTGTTGTCTAATTCTAATTTTTCATTTTTAATTCTGATATTGCCTAATTTTGAAATTTTCCCATTTCTAATTTCTGACATCTAATTTCTGGGTTCCTGTTTTTGATTTCTATTTTTATTGTCCTTTTTTACTTTTAAGAAACAAGTTCATTAAATTTTACAATCGCTTGATTTCTGCTAATCTTGCTTTGATTTTTGACACTCCAACTTTATGATTATGATCAGAATTTGTGCAAAACTTTATCCCACTGTGCGTCATCCACATGGATCTCAATGAAAGCATAGATATGTTTACTCTGAGCGGAGGGAGACTCTAAGCATACATATAAAAAAAAGACATTCTACACCAAATGCCTGCACGCCGGGTGCCGTGTGAAGAGACCACGTTAAAAAGAATGAACACAAACTTCTAGCCTTGTTTGTTACGCGCCGAATCGGCAAAACGTACTCACACTTGTGTTAGGTACTCTTATTCCATGATAGTAAGAATAACAGGAACATGTCCTCAACCTAAAACAGTCAAAACAGTTCTGTTTCGACCGGCGTGAGTGGTAGATTTGTTTTCGAAAATTTAGCTTTACGATTGTTAGGTTGCCGATTGTGACCGAAATGTCATTAAACAGCTGATCTTTCTTCTAGTTGAAATGGATTGATTTGATCAAATGGAAAAGTATTCGTATCGTTAGTTATGATTTGGAATCTTCTTGATGTGTTGTACACATTCAATTCAATTTATCTCACTTAGCAAATAAAGTTGCAACATTCAGAGGTCGCGCTTATCTATTAAAGCACTCTTTAGTTGGCATACAAAACCCCATCAGGTCGTTACATGAAATTACTCGGTTTACGTTGTAGTAAGGAGGTGTGAAATTATGGAAGCACCCAAAGTAAAGTTATGTGAAAATCCTCGCCAGGATGCTGGTTTCTTCTCGGCACTGACCTTCTGGTGGACCGCCGACATGTTCCGGAAGGGCTCATCGAAAACGCTGGGTTTGTCGGACCTATACAAACCACTGAAGGAGGACCATGCCGACAGGCTGGGCGACCAGTTGCAAATGTGAGTAAGCTTGGTGTTAGTATTCGTGCTGTGTTTTTTGTTGTTGGTCAGTTTATTACACGATCAGCTGTTTACCTTCGGTACGCACACTTGAGCCCGATTTTGATTTAATTGTGATACAAGCATCAGATATGAAATTTTTTTGCGTTGGCTACTTTCTTCACTGCATGAAGAAACAAGTACCTATCGCAAATTCGCGATGGAGAATATTTTTGCTTATTATTTAAAGTTCACTACAGTGATAAAATAGATTAATTATATTGTAGAATATAAAATTAATCAGTGATTCTTTCTTTAGTAGATATCTAAATATTTTTATCAATTTTGGAAGCAAGAAAGTGATGAAATTGACCTTACATTTTTGTATTTAGTCCTGAAATATATTTGAAATAGCCGCTACCAACTTTTGGAATAAGCACCGAAGTGAGTAAAGAGGTAACATATGAAGATGGGTAAGAGTAAGGCAACGGTATTTCCAGCTTGGTCTGTTGTACCTCAAGGGAACCACCTGGGACCATTTTCTTTCAAGCGTTTAGATTATGTTTTGTGCTAAAGATGTGAAAATTTATCTTCCAGTGAAATCTAATGTAGCCCCAAGCTAACATTTTTTCTGTTTGATTGACAATTTGTGCACATTTCTAGCCAATGGGAAAAACAACTGGAACAATGCCGCAAGGATCCCGAACGTAGAGCGTCTCTTGTGAAGGCAATATTTCACGCCTTTCGGCTGGACTGGATCAGGCTATGTGTACTGACTTTTTTCGGAGAAATTATATTGCGTATTGCACAACCCATATTGCTGGGAAGATTACTATTATATTTTAGGTAGGTCCATATGATTTAAAAAGTAATAAATAATCAACAATTAACATTTGACATCAACATCGAACAGACGACAAGCAGATATCAGTTACGAGCATGCAATCTACTATGCAGTTGGAATGCTCCTAACGAAGGCCGGCAGCATTATTGTGGAGAATCAATATCTGATGCGCACTGGTTTGACGGGAATAAGAACCCGAATAGCTGTTTGCAGTTTGATTTATCGAAAATCTTTGCGACTTTCGAGGAATGCGCTGGGTGACACATCGCCGGGCAAGGCCGTCAACCTGATGTCCAACGATGTCAGCCGGTTCGATTTTGTGGCCTATCTGGTTTGTTTCATGTGGTCTGCCCCGTTGTTGACGATCGTGGTGTTGGTTCTTCTGTGGTATGAAGTCGGCTGGGCCGGACCTCTCGGAGTGTTGATCATTTTGGCGATAGCTCTGATTCAATGTACGATCTAGGTATACTAAGAAAGGGTAAAATCATACTGACTGAAGTATATCCGTAGCCTTTTTCGGGAAGCTAACCTCACGGTATCGCTTACGGACTGCAGCGCGTGCCGACGATCGCATTCGGCTGATGGATGAAATCGTGGCCGGAATTCATGTGATCAAAATGTATGCCTGGGAGAAACCCTTTGCTGCACTGATTTCACTGGCACGGAAAGCGGAAATTAAGTATGTTCTAAAAAGCGGCTTAATTCGTGGTCTGTTTATGACGTTCCAGCTGTTCACCACCAGAGCAGCATTGTTTGCAACCATGATCGCACTGTTTCTGATGCAGGAGGACATTACGGCAGCCAAAGTGTTTGTAGTGGCGAGCTATCTAAACATTGTCGCCTATACAATGTCCGGCATGTTTGTACGCGGTGTTGCCGAAATATCGGAAGGATTAGTAGCAACTAGGAGGTTGCAACGTTTCTTGGAATATGAGGAAGTACAGCAGGAATTAACTGAAGAGCTGCACACAACTGTAAACGTCAAACGTCTATAAGTTTGGTTTCCTAGGATAATATTCCCCTACTTTCAGATGAAGGAGCAACCACTTTCAAAGATGGTAATTTCTATGCGATCCGTAACCGCTCGTTGGGAGACGCCTCTGTCGCATGATGAACATCATCCTACCACGGCTTTAGCGTTTGCCGAACATCATCCTGCAACACTGGATAGCTTGGACATTGACTTTCCCAGGGGAAAACTAATTGGAATTGTAGGAGCAATTGGTTCTGGTAAATCTTCCATTCTACAAGCCATTCTGAAAGAGCTTCCGCTCGAGAGTGGGGAAATAATATGCAATGAAACATTGTCCTACGTCAGCCAGGAACCGTGGCTGTTCGCTGGAAGTATTAAACAGAATATTCTATTTGGCGAAGAATTTGATAGGAAACGATACAAATCTGTAGTGCAAGTGTGCGCTTTGGAAGCAGATTTGGAGCAATTTCCGAACGGCGACAAAACGTTGGTTGGGGAGCGAGGCATTTCCCTTTCGGGTGGCCAAAAGGCGAGAGTTTGGTTGGTAAAAAAGCTATGGAAGATTGAACATGTTTCCTGACACATTTTCTTATAGTTTAGCACGAACCGTTTATAGAAGATCCGGTGTGTATCTGTTGGATGATCCATTAAGCGCCGTAGATGCGCACGTAGCACGTCACCTCTTCGATTTGTGTATTGGCGCTAAAGGGTTTCTGGGCAGACAAGGTTCCACTAGAATTCTTGTGACACATCAGGTACACTTTCTGATTGAATCTGATTGGATAATCGTTATGAATGAGGTAAGCGGACACAACGAAGATAATAAAACCATTTTATAACTGTTCGACTCACAGGGAAAAGTGGAAGCTCAAGGAACTCCACAGGATCTTATGAATAAAGGAATAGAAATGTTAAATCTGATTGAACGCGACGCGATGGAAGATTCTATTGAAGATACGCTTCTTGATCGACGAGTTTCTCAAACATCAATAGCTTCGTCCTCTTCCGATAGCAGTGATGGGAATAAAAAAGTTGACAACGACTTAAGTAAGAGCAACAATGAACAATTGTTTGAAAAATCTTCCGAGGACACAGTCAATGGCTCTTTATTTATGCATTATGCCTCTGGAGTCGGTAGTTGGGTGATTTTGGTGGGCCTGCTTGTACTGTTTCTCGCTACCCAGTTGATTGTAAGTTTTGCCGATTACTGGGTGTCTTTCTGGGTGTCCCAGGAAGAGTTACGTGAATTCACAACCGAGCGGAATGGAACCAAAGTTGCTGCAGAACCACGCAGAACTCCACTCAGTTCTGAGATATGCATTTATGTACAGTCTTCTGCTGTAATTGGTATCTTCATTATCGGACTGGCGAGGTGAGTTTGAATACGGTTGAATACAACCAAACTAATCAAAAATTGTCTCACTAATCCCACAGAGCAATCGGATTCTACTGTTCCTGTGCCCGGGCCTCCCAAACGATTCACGACTGGTCATTCAACGGATTCATCTCAGCGACCAAGCGCTTCTACGATACCAATCCTTCCGGTAGGATTCTAAATCGCTTCTCAAAGGAGCTAGGATCTATGGACGAGCTGCTTCCGAAAGGGATTCTAGATGCATCACAAGCTATACTAGCGATCGCTGGTGCTATGCTCGTAATTCTTGTTGTTCAGCCTTTCTTTTTGATACCCATTTTGGGGTTGTTAGTCGTGCTTCTGTACACCAGAAGGATTTATTTAGAAACTTCCCAGAACACACGTAGACTAGAAGGAATAAGTAAATTATTGTTATCTCTCAAAATTACAGTTGAAAATTAACTTTAAAAATTTATCTTCCAGCACGTTCTCCAGTATTTTCTCATATTTCTACAACCTTAAATGGTCTACCAACAATCCGATCATTTCGGGTGCAAAAATTTCTCATCGAAGAGTTTGATCTACACCAAAACATTAACACCGGGGCATATTTTATGTTTCACTGTAGTGCAGTAGCTTTCGGCATGGTGCTGGACTTGATTTTCTTCGTATTTCTGGTCATCGTTACGTTTACTTTTCTGCTGTTGGATACGAATGCACTCGGGGACAAAGTAGGTTTGGTGATAACCCAGATTATGTCCCTAGCTGGAATGCTACAGTTCGGAGTGCGACAAAGTGCACAGGTGTTCAACTATCTGATTGCTGTAGAGCGATTGTTGGAGTATAAAAATTTACCAGCCGAAAAACAACCACCGGAGGACCCAAAACAAATCAAAACGAAACAATGGCCATCGATGGGAAGTATATGCTTTTCGAATGTTGGCTACAAATATTATGAAGATGCTCCGCTGGTGCTTCATGACTTAACGTTCGAAATTAAACCAAATGAAAAGATTGGCATTGTGGGTCGAACAGGAGCTGGAAAGTCATCGATTGTTGGAGCCCTTTTTCGAACGGCAATCGTTGAGGGTAATATCACGATCGATGATGTAGACACATCGGAAATTACTTTGGAAACGCTAAGATCGAACATTTCGATCATACCACAAGATCCAATACTGTTCAGTGGAACGTTACGGAGAAATCTTGATCCATTCGATCGTTATAGTGATCTGGAACTGTGGAAGGCTTTAGAGTTGGTGGAGTTGAAAGACTTAGCCAACGGACCACTAGGTCTTCAAGCGTATGTTGCTTGCTCCGGTTCAAACTTTAGCGTCGGGGAACGTCAGCTATTATGTCTAGCCAGAGCAATTCTTCGAAATAACCGAATTCTTGTTCTCGACGAAGCAACCGCTAATGTAGATCCCGAGTAAGAGTATGTTAATTGCGTGTATGAAGAAGATTTTTGATTTGTTTTTATTTTCCAGAACCGACCGTCTAATACAGGTGACAATCCGGGAACGATTTGCCGACTGTACCGTACTAACAATTGCTCATCGATTGAACACCATCATGGATTACAATCGAGTTTTGGTTATGAGCGATGGGAGAGCCGTAGAATTTGGAACTCCTAACGATTTACTGCAATCTCCTGGTGGAATTTTCAGGGATATCGTATTAGCAACCGGACCGGCTGAGTCGGAAAATCTCATAAATATGGCCAAGAAACACGGCAATCAATCTTAGAGCAGATACTACCATTAGTATGTGAATATCAGATTCCTACCTAAATTGCCAGATAGATAACGTATATATTGTGTAAGTATAGATTATTTTGTAGGATGTCAAGAAATGTGTTCAAAATATAACATGAATCCGAACTTTTGGGATTAAAATTGCGCTGCTTTTTGTTAGTCGAATCCTCCTCGAGCATTGCCCATCTTCCATGCCCCTAAAGAGCAATTGATCTAGTGAATGATCGTCTTGTTCAGGGAACACTTTCTACGGGAGCTTAGTCTGATCGACCACAATTGCTGGTGAAGCCCACAGTAAGCATGACTTCTGCTGTGTTTGGAGGTTAAGATCTTTCGACACGAAATCCACATTAATGGCCTCATAAAGGCTGTCCCACATCAAACTGCACCACGGAAGAAACGCTGAAGAAAATTACCCATTGGATATTTTCTCTTGAAAATTTGGGTAGAAGTGGTTTAGAGTGTATTGTTTACTGTATTTTTATCGCTGTCAGTTTTTCGAAAATTAGAAAAAATGGCGTCACCCGTAAAGGAACGTCGTGAATTGATTTTGCGCAAGCACCTGGAAAATCCTCAACGATCTTATCGGAACATCGGAAAACAACTCGGAATAATCGTACAATCAACTGTGAGTCGTGTGGTCAAACGTTACTACAAAACTCTGAGCATCTAACGGAAGGCGAAATGCGGTCAGAATGGATGTTTTTTTTAGTGATCAGTTTAGTGATCACAAGCGTGTCGTGGAAGCGTTAAAGGAAAGCCCCAATGCTTCGAGACCAAAAAGTTGAATCTGTCCAAGTCTTTCGTTCAGAGAGCCAAGAAACGGGAGGAACTGCATACGTCAGAAGGCTCCAAATCGTAATGAACGGCAAAATTCGGTGAGAAAGACACGGGCCCAGAAACTGTACACCCAGATGGTGACGAAGCCTCATTGTTCCATCATGGATGATGAGGCTTACGTCAAGGTGGACTTCCGGCAGCTTGCGGGGCTACTGTTCTTCACCGCCCAGCACAAGTTTGAAGTTCCGTAGGTAATAAGGAAGGCCTCCCAGTTGGCCTCGAGGTAAGACGCTGGTCTAATAAGCCAGTCGTCGTATGTTCGAATCTCGGTTGGGAGAGGTTGTTAGAGTCAGTAGGATCGTAGCACTGACCCCGCACTGTCCTGTATTCTAACAGCTGGTTGCGAAGTCTGTCGTATAAAAACAGAAGGTCAAATTTCGATAACGGTATTAGCACCCAGGTTTTGCTTTGCTAGGTAATAAGGAAGTAGAAACTTTCAAGGTTTGCCTAGAAATACATGATTTGGCAAGCGATCTGCTCATGTGGCAAACGGAGTGTGCCGTTCGTGACCATCAGGACTGTAAACGGGCAGATCTACCTCAAGGAGTGTCTAGAGAAGCGTCTGCTTTCTCTGTTGAAGCAACGCGAGGGCCCTACGATCTTCTGGCCGGATCTAGCAGTGGAGTTAAGCGTAAGGTGCGAGTATTCGGCTAAGCTTACTAATGGGTTATATTTTATTGTCTGAAAGTTTGAAAAGGATCGCTCAATTATGTAATTTTCTACAGTGTTTCTTCCGTGATGCAATTTGATGTGGGACACCCTTTACACTGCAGCACGTCCTTTACGTGCTGACATGAAGCTAAATCCGGCCAGAAGACTGTAGGACAGTTGAGTAATTTCAGAAGAGGAAGAAATCGCTTTGGAGACACTCTTTCATGGAATCTGTGGTCATCAAAGATGTGTTGTGCTTTTCGCCTGAACAAACTGCTTGCCTAATCAAAAATGTCTTGGCAGATTTTGACATCTTCTATTCTCCATTCTTCTATCTTCTCTTTGCGGAGTTTCTTTGAATATCAAAGTCATCTTTAGTAGTGACATATCGGTTCCTCGAAGTCTGGTTGAAGTCCGCTTTCACGTAGGAGTCGTCATCCATCACGCAGCAATGTGGTTTCATCAGCTTTTGATCGGATAACTTTCGGGCACGGCGACTTTCGCGACCGTTTTCTGTTTTTCGTCACAGTTTTGGGCCTTCTGAACCTTGAACGTACGTAATCCAGCTCGAGCTTTGGCCTTCTACACGAATTCACGGAAGAGTTTGGTTTCCCGTCGAAGGCTCCGACTACACGCTCGTTATCCTAAACACTATACGGACGACTTTTTTCTCCGCATCTTGGCTTACAATTGACAGTCATGCGTTCTTCGAACTATTTTATGACACAAGAAACCGTAGAACTCGGAATCGGAACTCCCAATTTTTACCGATGCATGGCACGATATGAAAGATACTTATTTTCGACGTACTCGTGTAGAATTTTTTCGCGAACGAGCTTTATTTGTTTTTAAATTTTTCTATTGCTGCATATTTTGGTGCAAAACTCATTCGCCAGGTGACGCTAGTGACGTATTTATTTCCTTTCGGCATAGTTAAATACTATTGATTGGATCTCATCCAGCTTAGCTTAGCCTTCGCAGTAGACACTATTCATTAGATCTCATCCATCTGATTTACTTTGTCGGAGACGACGACTTGCTGTCGAAACAATATGTTTCCAATATGCCAGAAAAAAAAGAATCTAGTCTGATTTTTTCGATGTATTTTTACTACAACCTGTCCTTGTAAAAGGTCCCCCCGCCAAGTCGCTAGTCGTTATTTATCATTTAGTTCATCAAATTGCCTTTCTAAAACATCTGAACATTTGGAAATCCGTCAAGTTTTCGCTGAGATATTGCTAGTTGCAAGGAAAATTGTCCAGTCAATAAGTGCGCAATCGCTCATAAAAGTGCTATTTTAGCTTAAATCATTTCGGTTTCTTCGGCGCACTTTTTGCTTGGAATGTAACGAAAAAATGCGTCGAAGATACTGAAACGATTTAATGTCAAATAGCACTTTTATGAGCGATTGCGTACTTTGGATGGTATAATTTTCCTTGCAATCAGCAAAATAGCAATTTGAATTTTGGGGTCAAATTGACTCCAAAGTACAGACAACGTAAGTATTTTTTGTATAGACAGAAGGTTAACGAGAAACTAGCAGTCATTAACTTTTCGTCGGAGAGTCGAATTTCGGAAGCAGTTTTTGGGTCCAAAAGCGGGGTTCTGTTTACAGAAATATATTCACTGCATTCTTCTTGCTAATCTGAACACAGCGAATATATTTTCATGAACAAAATTTTTGTTTCACACAAAAAAACTGTTTTTGAAATTGGCAGAATCGATGACGACTAATTTCACCTTAATATCGCTCACTAGAGATTTCTCGGCGAAGTTTTCATTTTGTAATCGATTTGTCCATCTTCTAAAGACGAAATATTTTGTCTTTCTAAAATCCAAAGTTTTCCACCCACCTCGACCTCACATTCTGACTAAACCGATCCTGATCGAAATTTCTGTCTGAAACCTGACCTAACTGTATGATCAAACATTTGTCTGATCTGAACCCATTTCTATATTTCTATCGTCCATAGTATGTCAGAACAAAATATAGAATCGTACCAGATTTACTAATCTTAGATGGAATATATTATAGTGTATAACCCGTCATATAAGAGATTACCAAGAGCAGAAACCGAAAAAAAATCTGACTCATCTCCCACTCCCATCACTACCCAAATGAATAAAGATTAAAAAATTAGTCGAGTAGAAATTGATTAATTTGAAGCCAGGAACTGTGCAATTATCGTAGAGTCAATTTTCAGCTGATTTTTTTTCGCAGGGTATGTTGCTGCTTCGTAGTAATTACCTATTCCCGTCCTATTCAATACAAATTATTAAAAATATCAGCATATTTATGATACACAATGCAAAACTCGTTATTCCCTAATATTTTAGTTTGTTGTCTAACATACGCGATCAATCAAAGGTAGCTGAGATCTATTTAAATGCTTTTTATCATTAAAGAAGTCCTACCAGCCAAATTTCCTACGTTTTTTCGTGCGACGAAGAAGAAAATGTCGACTAATCGTTTTAATTTTCGTCATTCATAAATGAAAATATCTCGCAAGGCATTGTCGTTATTCTACATCCAGGAAAACTTGCCTGACCTGCAGAAATTTTGCAGAATAACATTTGTCATGCCGTTCTACACAAATGTACATGCGCGTTAGCTTCGTAAACATTGTTGTGATTTTTAGTTCGGACGACGAAAAATTTTGATGGACGGATTTTAAAACGGTACGAAGAATTTAAGAAATAAAGTCAGTTGCGTAATTTCAATAATATGCTTTGATAATCGCTTTTCAGTGATTTCACAGTACACGGATCGGAAGGTAAGTGTGTTCTTGTCAAATCAGCACATGAACTTTTGGAGTATTCATTAAATCCATCCAACAAATGATGAAAATTAGATTGGCTTTACTTACTACGACGGAAATTAGAAATAAACCCTATGTATGAACGAGTTGCAAATCTTTCAAACGAAAACATGAATTTACACAACGAACAAAGACGGGCAAATGAACTTGAAAACGGTTAATATCGGTAAAGTGGAGGCCTCGAGGTACGACGATGGTCTAACAAGCCAGTCGTCGTATGTTCGAATCTCGACTGGGAGAGGCTGTTAGAGTCAATAGGATCGTAGCACTAGCTCCGCTAGTGTCCTATACTCTAACAGCCGGCTGCAAAGTCTGTCGTATGAAAAACAGAACGAAATGTAGCACCTAGGCTTTACTTTTTTGGAGGATTCGGGTTCAAATTACAATCCCGAAGAAATCACGAATGAAGGGAGCTGAAGTCAAACTGAAATAACTGTAGATCGAGATAAAAAAACCTAAAAAACTCAATGAAGATTTTGTTTAAAACAATGCAGCAAAGCAAAGCCTAGGTGCTACATTCCGTTAACGAAATATGACCTTCTGTTTTTATACGACTTTGCAGCCAGCTGTTAAAGCTTACTTCATTTAGAATTGGAACAAACTTTTGCTCATATTGTGGCGCTCTTGGTGGACGGATTTGGAAATTTTGTTAGCTTCACCTATGTATTTTTGACATTCCGCAAAACGACTGTATTTTGTAAACAAACTCCCGAAGCCGAAAGTTGGGGGTTCAAACCCCCCCAGACGAAAATTTGTTCTATACTTTTTAGCTTGAAATTTCATTGCCAGCTGTTTAGAGCACAGGAATATTTACGGGCCATGTTGTACGATCCTCGTCGTCGTCAGCAGCAGCTTAGAGCCGGGTTAGTTCTTACTGTTTTAAGCTCTATTCAGCTCGATCTTGGGTTACTTGTCGCTCATTTCCCAGGCGTCTCTGAAGTCGCAGTTTATTTTACTTAAAAAATAAAAAATGTCACTTTAGAACCGAACGAGCCATCTCGCACGTTCAGTTCCTCTGTTCTGGGTGCCGCGCCGGTGGGGTTGTTGTGAAAAACTGTTTTCCTTGCGACCTGTCCGGTGCACCGTGGCTTATCGATTTTCTCCAAATGCACGTCTCCCCAAGCAGTATCTATTTATTTATTAACTTTTTTATATGAGACTTTCAACCCAAAAGCAGTATCTATTACCCTTGATTCATGCACCTCCGCTGCTCTTAGCTTTCAGCTTGTACTCCTCCAAATGCCGTCCGCAAAGGCGCGTGTGCCCTGCATCAGTATTGTCAAATCTATAAAAACTATCGGTCTAGTAGGGGGTTCGTACGGCGGCTTTTGCCTTTTGATCGTAGCGTTTTGCGAAGGGCAAAGCAGTTTCGATGTCCTGTTTGAATACGCCGCTTGTTTTATCTGAGCTTGAGTGCGACGCAATCTATTACTGGATTCTCTGCGAGACAAATAGCTTTGTTAAATGTAAGAAGATTAGAATAATGTAACGTCCGTATAAATAGAATACTGTTGTCCGAGATAGTTTAGTTGCGTAATATAGATGGTCAAGTACGATCATGCGGTGTTTTATTCTGCCGAAAATTTGTCCTGTTTCGCTGTCCATTGAAAGCTGATACTATTCGTCTTATGGCCCACAGGATAAGTTCAAAGATAGTGGGTATCGTACTTTCGTCTGCGGATATGTGCTGTCCGTAATTGGTGAGCAGCAACATCGCTGGATCTTCTTATTTGTGTTGTCCACGGCTATCAGCCATCCCACATACGCGAACTACCACTTTTGGTTCGTCGCCGTCAACGATTACCGTCCGCGAAAAAAGCACGTTCGTTTCGTTTGAGCTTCTGTCATTCATGTATTTAATCTTCGACGCGTTTATTTTAGGCCGAATCCTCCTAGCCACCGCTTTCAGTTTAGCGCAAATGGCCGCTGCAGTGGCAAAGTTTCTGGTTTTAATATCAAAGTCACCTGCGTAGCCAAGAAGTTTGCTGCCTTTTCTGAAAATCAAACCACCGGTTTCGAAATCTGCTCGGCGGATCACTTCAAGAGCGAAGTTTAAAATCTTGCAAGATAAGTTGTCAGCAGCACCTTCACTGCGTCTCGAAGAGACTCGATCCGATTGACTCTAACAGCCTCTCCCAGCCGAGATTCGAACATACGACGTATCTAGCCCGCCCAGTTAGCTTCAAGGTACGATGCTGGTCTAACAAGCTAGTCGTCGTATGTTCGAATCTCGGCTAGCTGTGCTTGCTAGTTAGAGTCAATAGGATCGTTGCACTGGCCCCGTAATTTTCCTGTACTCTAACAGCCGGCTGCGAAGTCTGTCGATAAAGAAGGGTAATGTCTAAAGACGGTAAAAACCCATGGCTTCGCTCTTTTACGTATCTCAATGCCAACTGGGAGGCAAAATTTTAACATTTGGTTTCTATTATTTCAATATTATCTTTTTAGTCAAAAGAACACTCAATTTCAACCAAAATAGCTTTTAACTGAAAATAATTCCCCATTTCCTGAATAAACCTTACTCCTCCTTACGGTCTGTCAGATTTTTTTTTGTAAACCCCCCCCCCCCCCCAGGAAACATTTCTGGCTACGCCCACGGGTCTGCATCTAGGCTAGCTAAACAGCTGCAATTGCCAAGAAATACCACATGTTATCAAACACATGTTATCGCGTTATCAAACAGTATAAGGAAACATTGTCGAGGATTCCGAAGCCTCAAGCTAATCATCGAAGTGGAACTGTCGACCGGAAACTGCGTGGTAAGATTTTGAATTATCATATTTTCATACATGTGTAAACATTATTGTTGGCTAACACATATTTGGCATCGAAAAATTACCTCATAAAATCCGACTCTTAGTAAAGCCAAAATACGCCGAAAACTTACAGTTTAGTTTAAGAAACCACTCATCAAATTAAAACTTTTAGACCTCAACGAAAAGCAAATTATTCTCATATTACTCTCTATTCCTCTCAAAATAGTTGCATTCATAATGTTTGATTAAATAAATAACTATAATTTCCTATTTTTGTGTTCTAATGCATATTGGTTAATAATTGGAACAATATTAGAATTTTGTCCATTTCCTGCACACCATCCGCAAATGCTGCTAAGTGAGGCCTTGCTTCACTATTCTTACTTAATCGGATTCTTTTTAAAATTTTACCACTATTTAGATGTCTGATTAAAAGAATATCAATAATTATCAATTTCCCTGAAGACAAAACCCATAAAAGCCTAATGGTATTACCGACGTAGTGATAATGATATTTTCGTGAATAGGAAATAATTTTCGCATCCGTAATCCACAATCGATTAGCGGAAAAAAGTGTGCGGAGGTTTTACATAAGAAATTCTTGAGAAACAAAAATTAAAGCGCAAAATAATGCCTCAGCCTCTATTAAAGGAAAAGGAGAAAGTTGTGTAGTGGGCGAGGCTTCCCTTGTATGCTCGAATGAAAAAAAAAAACAAAAGCTTTTCTTTTAAAAAAGCAAAATCTCAACCACAAACGCATACTACAGAAGAAATGTCAAGAACAGAAATAGTTACAGCGTCTAAATTTTAAAAAGGAAAGATACTGGAAAATGAAGTTATATTAATTAATGCAATAAATTGCACTTATTCAAGCAAACCATTTTTGGGTGATGATTGAATTGAAAAATGTGACAAAACGGTTGCGGTACGGTACTGATTATTAGTAAATATGTTTCTAATGAGTTCTCCTTTATATGTCAATATTCTGTACTTGATAATTTTCCTAATTTCGTTTTCTCTTTGCCGTGCAACAATCGGGTTGAACATGTGCAATATTAGGCCAATGACGTTAATCAAGTGGGCAACAATTGGGTCTGTATGCTGTTGGACAAAAACTCAAATTGAATAATATATGCAATATTTCGGGCCATGAAATCAAATAAAACGTTTTACTGAAAGGTCATTTTGCTTACAGGGCAAATTTTGACATAAATAACGTAATAAATTTCCCCGCGAGATAAGAAAAACTTAAAGTACCTACGTTAGGGGCGCAATTACTGGCAAATTGCCTAATTTCCGGGTTATTTGTGAAATTCCCAACATCTCCTGGTTTTTCCCAACTGTTAGTGGTTCCCGGCGCTTTTTCCCGGTTTTCCCGACTGGGCGGTCACACTAGGGGTAATATAAGCAATCGCAAAAAATATGTGTTTCTGATTTATAAATAGTTAAATTGTCAGCTATCAGTACTACATACGACTCGTTCGTCTTGAGAATGGCGATGACCACTATAAAGCTTTAGGTAATCGTTATTCCACAATAAAATCTTTAAACAATTCAATAAAACCCAGCAGCTTTAGATTGGTCCTTGGAATCGACTCGACTGTGCTCTTTACTAATTGATGATCTTCTTCAAAAGTTAACAGCCCTATAATTGGCTTCAAATGTAAATTGCTCTAAGGTTGATTTCATCGTGATGCGATAGGCATGACCTCAACATTAATGCTAATAAAACTACTATCATACCATCTACAAGATGAAAAACAGGTGCAATAAGCAGCATCAAAGGCATTGGATGCCTTACTTTATATGCTGTGCGTGTTGAGTGATCCACCAGACAAAATACGATACGTGGTTCGGTATGACTTTCTATTGTTATATCCTAGAAATGATGTTAACTATGTTATTTTATGTTGTAGAACTCCTTGAGAAAGATGTCAAATACATCGAAACGTCGGGCATAGAATAAATAATTGTCGTTTTGCTTTGCCGATTGACTGTCCTGCTGAAAACATAAAGTTTGGAATCATCAACAGTCGATAGCTCCACTTCGACCTCTGGTTATCAATAATGAGGAGTGGATGACGAAAAAAACCGCTTAATTGGAAAAGGAAAGGTCAGGAAAGATACTGGAAAATGAAGTTATATTAATTAATGCAATAAATTGCACTTATTCAAGCAAACCATTTTTGGGTGATGATTGAATTGAAAAATGTGACAAAACGGTTGCGGTACGGTACTGATTATTAGTAAATATGTTTCTAATGAGTTCTCCTTTATATGTCAATATTCTGTACTTGATAATTTTCCTAATTTCGTTTTCTCTTTGCCGTGCAACAATCGGGTTGAACATGTGCAATATTAGGCCAATGACGTTAATCAAGTGGGCAACAATTGGGTCTGTATGCTGTTGGACAAAAACTCAAATTGAATAATATATGCAATATTTCGGGCCATGAAATCAAATAAAACGTTTTACTGAAAGGTCATTTTGCTTACAGGGCAAATTTTGACATAAATAACGTAATAAATTTCCCCGCGAGATAAGAAAAACTTAAAGTACCTACGTTAGGGGCGCAATTACTGGCAAATTGCCTAATTTCCGGGTTATTTGTGAAATTCCCAACATCTCCTGGTTTTTCCCAACTGTTAGTGGTTCCCGGCGCTTTTTCCCGGTTTTCCCGACTGGGCGGTCACACTAGGGGTAATATAAGCAATCGCAAAAAATATGTGTTTCTGATTTATAAATAGTTAAATTGTCAGCTATCAGTACTACATACGACTCGTTCGTCTTGAGAATGGCGATGACCACTATAAAGCTTTAGGTAATCGTTATTCCACAATAAAATCTTTAAACAATTCAATAAAACCCAGCAGCTTTAGATTGGTCCTTGGAATCGACTCGACTGTGCTCTTTACTAATTGATGATCTTCTTCAAAAGTTAACAGCCCTATAATTGGCTTCAAATGTAAATTGCTCTAAGGTTGATTTCATCGTGATGCGATAGGCATGACCTCAACATTAATGCTAATAAAACTACTATCATACCATCTACAAGATGAAAAACAGGTGCAATAAGCAGCATCAAAGGCATTGGATGCCTTACTTTATATGCTGTGCGTGTTGAGTGATCCACCAGACAAAATACGATACGTGGTTCGGTATGACTTTCTATTGTTATATCCTAGAAATGATGTTAACTATGTTATTTTATGTTGTAGAACTCCTTGAGAAAGATGTCAAATACATCGAAACGTCGGGCATAGAATAAATAATTGTCGTTTTGCTTTGCCGATTGACTGTCCTGCTGAAAACATAAAGTTTGGAATCATCAACAGTCGATAGCTCCACTTCGACCTCTGGTTATCAATAATGAGGAGTGGATGACGAAAAAAACCGCTTAATTGGTTTCGAGGTACGATGCTGGTCTAACAAGCTAGTCGCCGTACAACAAGCAAGTAGGATTGTTGCACTAGCCCCGTAACTGTCCTATACTCTAATAACCGGCTGTGAAATCTGTCGATAAAGAAGGGCCAAGTCTTAAGAAAGACAATTTTATTCGAATATTTCATGTATTTGAGCCTAGACGTGATTCTTGGGAAGAAGGTGGTTTTGATCTTCATCCAGGCTCGATTATTTTCTACACAGATCGTTCAAAAATGGACAACTAAGTGAGAGCAGGAGTAATTCAGATGTCAATTCCTATGGGTACATGACCAACTGTATTCCAAGCTGAAATTCAAGCAATTGTAGAAGAGTGTAGGACGACAGGCATACGAACGTTAGGCATAATGGCCGATAGACATAATGGACGATTTTTTTTGTTTATAGAAGACATGGCAACTGCGACCAGCACTTAGATCTATTGTGGTAGATCTGCAGGGACGATAGGGAATGGACCTGCGGAAGACATTATGTATAGTACGCGTAACGGCTTGCAAGCGATCTAATCAACTCAGTTTAAAAGTGTAATGCATGTAGTATGAGTCAGATTACATACGAATGGCCGAAACGCAAGTGGCCGTATTACTTATTACGTATTACCGTATTACGATTGGCTGAAACTCACCTGAACAAATTGGTTACCCTACTGTCCCTAATTCGCTGCCTGAGCCTGACTGAACTAATGAATAACCCCTACTAACTAGCTGGTAAACTTAGGAAAATGCGTGCACCTAAATAGAGCTGATTTCTGCAGCGGGTTGCCGGAGAACACTCGCGGCCTACGGCCGCCTCGCCTGCAATCGTCGAAAAAACGTTTGCTAGACACGGTAACGAGCGTAACTCATTTGCGCTTAGGAGACAGAAAGAAATATCATTCATCTATGTTTCGGCTGTTATGATTCGGCCAAATAGGAGTTCGGCCTTTTCTAATACGGCCAAATACAACTTCGGCCTTCGGTGACAACTGTTGAAGTTCGGTCGTTTGGATTTCGGTTGTTATTCGACCATTCGGAACAACTCGGTGAGCCGATGCGAGGGCTATGGAAAACTAATAAGAGCTGGCAGACCTAGGAAAACGAATAAATCTAGACACATGTGATTTCTGTGGGGACGTGCGGACGGCGGGTCGCTGACAATCCACGCGGCTAGCGCATGTCTAGCCTTGAATCGTTTGTGAAAAGTCATAAACCATTTTTTACGGAATTGTACCAAACAGCCGATATGCCATATGGTTTGCTGCCAAACGGTCCCTTATGTCAATGCCGATGTTTTTATGGCAAACGACTTTAGGCCAAGCAGCATAATGCTAAATGAATTTATGTTAAATGGGCGGCCTCGGTTCTCATTGTATTGTGACGCAACGATGATTGACTCAAGTGCATATTCGTATGAAAGTGAAATTTTGTAAATTATGTCTACCGTCCATTATGCCTATCATCCATTATGCCCACCGTTCGTTATACCTAACGTCCACTATGCTTAATGCCCTTGTGCCTATCGTCCGTATGCCTTACGACGCGCACCCATTCTAGAATGTTCGACTGTGTGCTTGTATGTATGTATGTATGGGAACTACCACCTATCTTAGCAGCAGAACAACTGTTTATAGCAATGGGCATATCTTGACAAGGGAAATCGTACAAACATAACGATTGGGCACGTTTACCAGTTCCTATATGAAGGGCCAAAAGGGAATCGGTCGGCAAGCAACATCACTTGCACGTACCAAGGGTATTTAAGAATCTCCTTACAGAAACTAGGTCACATGAGTCAATCGTTGAGTAAGCCCTCCCAATGCAGAATGGCCCCAATAGGTGGGGAACAATGTGTTGTTAGCCGGGCCAAGGTTAACCTAAGGAAGTTGACCACTTCACTCTCCCTAAGCACATTGCTTCAAACAAGTACCCTGATGGACCCTCCCATTCATTGATGTTATTGTTTTTGTGTACTTTAAAGATATAATTTTAAGGTAATTTTCTTTAATTATTCCTGTCATTGCACTTATTTATTGTCTTTGGGTTATAGGTCTTAGTTGTATGCTTTCTTAGATTGTGGATATACTTACTTACTTAGGTGGCTTGCCGTCCTAAGACAAAGCCTGTTGAACAAAATTTCTCCATGTAACTCGGTTGAGGGCTACCGCTCTCCAATTCCTCGGACACCGAGTACTCTCCGCCAGATCTCGCTCCACCTGGTCTAACCATCTTGCTCGCTGCGCTCCTGGTCGTCTTGTTCCTACCGGATTTGAGGCGAACACCATCTTTGCAGGGCAGTTGTCCGGCATTCTTGCAACATGCCCTGCCCATCGCATCCGTCCAGCTTTAGCCACCTTCTGGATACTGGGTTCGCCATAGAGCTGTGCGAGTTCATGGTTCATCCTCCGCCTCCATACTCCGTTCTCCTGTACGCCGCCGAAGATCGTTCTTAGCACTCGTCGTTCGAAAACTCCGAGCACTCGCAGGTCCTCCTCGAGCATTGTCCATGTTTCATGCCCGTAGAGAACAACCGGTCTAATAAGCGTCTTGTACAGGGTGCACTTTGTACGGGGACTTAGTCTGCTCGACCGCAATTGCTTGTGGAGCCCATAGTAAGCACGACTTCCGCTGATAATACGCCTCCGAATCTCACGGCTGGTATCATTGTCCGCCGTTACCAGTGAGCCAAGGTAGACAAATTCATCGACTACCTCAAACTCATCGCCGTCGATCAATATACTACTGCCCAAGCGGTGTCGTTCGGCCTCGGTTCCGCTGGCCAGCATGTACTTTGTTTTAGACGTATTTACCTTTAACCCAATCTTTTCTGCTTCGCGCTTTAGTCTGGTGTACTGTTCAGCCACCGCCACAGATGTTCTGCCGATAATATCCATGTCATCGGCAAAGCAGACGAATTGACTAGATTTGTTGAATATCGTGCCCCGCGTGTTGATATCCGCTCGGTTCATAACACCTTGTAGCGCTATGTTGAACAGCAGGCATGAAAGACCATCACCTTGACGAAGCCCTCTGTGTGATTCGAATGAACTTGACAATCCACCCGAAGTCCGAACACAGCACTGCGTACCATCCATCGTAGATTTAATCAGTTTGATGAGCTTCCTGGGGAAGCTGTTCTCGTCCATGATTTTCCATAGCTCTTTCCGGTCGATGGTATCATATGCGGCTTTGAAGTCAACGAATAAATGATGCGTGGGAACTCTGTATTCACGGCCCTTTTGGAGGATTTGCCGCAGTGTAAATATTTGATCCGTTGTAGACCGACCTTCGACGAAGCCGGCTTGATAAGTTCCCACAAATCTATTCGCAATTGGTGATAGACGGCGGAAAATGATTTGGGACAGCACTTTATAGGCGGCATTGAGAACGGTGATCGCTCGATAGTTCTCACAGTCCAACTTGTCGCCCTTTTTATAGATCGGGCAGATAACCCCATCTTTCCACTCCTCCGGTAGCTGTTCCGTATCCCAAATTCTAACAATTAGTCGGTGCATACAAACGGCCAGCTTTTCTGGTCCCATTTTAATAAGCTCCGCTCCGATGCCATCTTTTCCAGCTGACTTGTTGTTCTTTAGCTGCATGATGGCCTCCTTAACTTCGCCTATCGTTGGGGCTGGCACCTCTTCCCCGTTTGCTGCACCGTCGAAATCGCTTTCCCCGCCGCCATGGTTTTCCGCCTGGGCGCCATTCAGGTGTTCGTCGAAGTGCTGCTTCCACCTATCCGTCACCTCACGATCGTCCGTCAGAATACTGCCAGTCTTATCCCGACACATTTCGGCTCGCGGCACAAAGCCTTTGCGGGATCCGTTCAGTTTCTGGTAGAACTTCCGTGTTTCCTGAGAACGATGCAGCCGCTCCAACTCCGCATATTCCTGCTCTTCCAGGTTGCGCTTTTTCTCCCGAAAGATTTGGTTTCGCTGCATCTTCTTCTGTTTGTGTCTTTCCACGTTCTGACGTGTGGCACTGCGCAACTTGGCCGCCCGCGCAGCGTTCTCCTCATCCATCACCCTCCTACATTCATCGTCAAACCAATCGTTCCGCTGATTCCGGGCCACATGCCCGATGGAGCTCTCCGCTACACTGCTGATGGTTGTTTTGATAGTGTTCCAACAGTCCTCGAGAGGGGCTCCGTCCAGCTCGTCCTCTTCCGGCAGTGCAGCTTCGAGTGAATGCGCGTAGTTTGCGGCGACGTCTGGCTGCTTCAGCCGCGCGAGATCTAACCGAGGCTGGCGTCGGTACCGAATGTTGTTCACAACGGAGAGTCTTGGGCGCATCTTAACCATCACTAGGTAGTGGTCCGAGTCAACGTTAGCGCTTCGATAGGATCTGACGTCGATAATGTCTGAGAAGTGCCGACTGTCGATCAAAACGTGGTCGATCTGTGATTCTGTCTGATTTGGTGACCTCCAGGTGTACTTATGGTGGATTCTGTGCTGGAAAAAGGTACTACGTACGGCCATATTCTTGGAGGCGGCAAAGTCGATAAGTCTTAGGCCCATTTCATTGGTTCGCTGGTGTGCACTGAACCTTCCAATCACCGGTTTGTATTCCTCCTCCTGGCCGACCTGAGCATTGAAATCCCCGATGACGATCTTGATATCATGTTTTGGGCAGCGGTCGTATTCACTCTCCAACTGCGCGTAGAATTCATCCTTGTCGTCATCGGTACTTCTGAGGTGAGGGCTGTGCACGTTGATGATGCTTATGTTGAAGAATCGGCCCTTGATTCTCAACCTGCACATTCGAGGATTGATTGGCCACCACCCAATCACCCGTTTCCGCATCTCGCCCATCACTATGAAAGCTGTACCCAGCTCGTGTGTGTTGCCGCAGCTCTGGTAGATGGTATGTCCATCTCTGAACGTACGTACCGTTGAGCTCTTCCAGCACACCTCCTGCAGCGCTACGACGTCGAACTTGCGGCTCTTTAATACGTCGGAGAGCACTCGAGTGCTCCCTTGGAAATTGAGAGATCGGCAGTTCCACGTCCCGAGTTTCCAATCCATAGTCCTTTTTCGTCGCGTGGGTCTATTCCGATTGTTCCAGTAAGAATATATTTGTTCTTCGTTCCATGCTTTAATATTTTTCGTGGTGACGGCTTGCAAAGCCTGCTACACCAACCCCCTGTTTCGCCGGAGGGCCAACGAAGCTCGAAAGAGCCCTCCTTTCCTGTCAGCATACGACCTTGGCTTCCACCGGGGTTGGTTACCCGATCTCCACCAAAGTTGCTCGTATCCCGGCTGGTACCACGAGGCGGTAGGAATAGGAGTTGCTGAATAAGAGGCTATGAACCACTGTAGGGTCTATTTTATGCCTACACGTGCACAAGGCACCGACGGTACGCATTATTCAGCCGTTTACCAGCCTATGATTGTGGATATATTTAATATAAATATTTTCAATGTGAGTGCTCTAGTCCATAGAACCCGTTTTTTGTCATGTACTATTATTTATTCTTTTTTGATCTTTTTGTGTTATAATTCTGTTACTGGATCATAATTATGTATAAACTCTACGATGCTTTCTATTTTGTTTTTTTTTAATATTTGGAGTGGTTCCATTATGCTTTTCAATTTTAAGAAATCCGAAATATTGACATAAAAAAACTATGAGACATCAGTTCACCGATACCAAAGCTTAAGTGCTATTAACCTATTCGATTTGTCCGAAAAAGCGCGAGCAGTTATTAGATACCGATAGACATTTGTTGCAATGCCCGAAAGCCGTCCTGAGACCAACGTATCAATTTGACAATTACATCGAAAACTATGGTTACGCGAGTTATCTTTTCGCATCCTTCGATCATAAAAAATACCTAACAACCCTGATTACTTTATCAGGGAGTTGTTCAAAAGCTATCAAGTTTTTGATATTCGATTATGATATAATGTCGTTTAAAACGCTTCAATATATGTTCTGGTTTGTAAACAAGTCATTATTAAGTGTTGCCAAGTTAATTTAATTCAATTTAATCTTCAAAAACCACCGCTGTCGGAAAAATGCAATGAGCGAGGCACGAAAACGAACAATGCTAAATTGCTATACGAAACGACACTTAGTATGTAATCGCCAATTACTTGAGATTTTCGAAAATTTTCTTGTTAAGTAATAATTACGAAAATTAAGATATAAAATATACCTTTTTTATAAATTGAATATAATGAATGGTCATAAACCGTAATTTAATTTATATCGAAAAATAATATGCACATGCAAGATTTACGGAACCACGTGACAAACTTGAATTTATTATACCTGAAAATAAAAATTAGGCATTATGAAACGAGCCAATACAGTCCCTAAGTTGATAAGCATTTCCCCTTACCAACGCTAATATGCAGAGATATAGCGCCCTACACACTTAGAATGTTCGACTGTGTGCTTGGGCAGAAACTATAAACATTCAAATATAAGCATCATGTCCGACAGCCAAGTACATGGTAGCCACAGAACTTCTTGAAAAAAATTCCCGACTTTTTCCCGATATTTTCCCGATCGGATTCAAGTTTTTCCCGACAGAAACTTCCTTCATTTTTCCGTTATAATATAAAGGTAACATATGCTGTGTATATTGCAGTTTGCAGAGCAGAACTCAAGGATCGAAACTATCACTCTACTATGAGTCTACGGAGTGCACTCGTCGATTCTGCCACGAAACAGAAGTGGAAGTTCAAATAATGTAGTAGCCGAAAATCAGGTATCTTTATGGACAGCTGGGGCACGACTGGCTTTCAAGCCCACTAAGTGTGCATCCAAATTAGTTTAAGCATGCAGCACAATTAAGGGAACTTTCCCGCCAAAACAAAGTTTCATTATTCAGGGCGCCTGGACACTGTGGAAACGAGAGTAATGAGCTTGCTGACAGCCTAGCGAAACAAGGATCAGCTCAGACAGCAGTCCGTCAATGATACGCCAAGCTGGGAAGGGCTGTTAAGAAGTCTTGCAAGCAGGACTAGAGAGCCAGGGTCAAGTATCTAGCTGATGAATGACGACGTTACTTTTTACAGCAATACAGCCTTCCGCTAGTGGCAAATTTTCGCAAGCTTCTGTCGTGCTCTGTAAAATATCTCTATTCTCGGCGTTTTCCTGGCAAAGCTCAGAAGACGAATCGATCTGCTCTCTCAGTCGGATGTTACCTTCTCCGACGCGCCGAGTTTTGTTTTGCTTTTGCAATGCTTTACTGCTTTGCTCTGCCGGCGAGTGAGCATCAGTTTGGTTTCATCTTTCTTTTTCTGCCGGAACGCTATCGAATGCATGCTCTCAAGGCCACGGAACAAATCGTTCCAGTCCATATAACTGCCTAACGCATATTCTCTTTGGGACACGGACTCGTGTCTCCAGTGTGCAAAGAAAAGATTAGCTCTGCTTGTCATTGTGCGCCTTTTGCGCAAGATGAGTGGCCGTAAGAGTAAACAGTATTTAGGCATCGCTCGGAGGGAGAGGAAACGTTGAACAGAAAACGAAAGCAATTTGATCGTTGTGAGAAGCAGATTACTCTGCCTCTGTATGCGCAAGATGAGCAAAATGAAGCCTGGGCAACCCATCTTTGTTAGCCCAAATGATGCATCAGCTTTTTAGCAATATATTAGTAATAAGGAAACCGCAACTTTTCCGATGGACTGGATGCAGGGCATATTGGTCAATGTCCCTTAGAAAGGAGACCTAACTGAATGCGGTAACTGGCGTGGCATCACGTTACTTTGCATTACTCTCAAAGTACTCTGTAAGGTAATCCTCATCCAGATCCGGGAGAAAATCGACGCTGCTCTCCAGCAATAGCAAACTAGATTTCCTGCCAATCGATGTGTGGATCATAATACGACTCTTCGTATTATGTTGGAGCAAGTCATCGAAATTCTGACCTGGGGTGACATTGCGCATCTCGTTTCGAGTGATTTTCCTTCGAGACGCCCATTTGTTTAACGTGGTCGAAACGAACGAAAATCACTCGAAACGAGATGCGCAATGTCACCCCTGTTTTCTTCTGGTACTTGTTGATTTCGAGAAGGCATTCGACCGACACACGAAAACATCTGGGGCGTACTAAGGCGTAGATGAGTTCCTGATAAAGTAGTCTATCTCATTGTTTTAATGCAAATGGCTGCACGATGGCCTCCTGTCGGTCCGTATATGTGTTACTGCAGGAGTGACATTAGGATACATATGTACTGTCACCGCAACTGCTCCTCGTTGTGATGGACAAGATTTTAATTGGAACCATTGACAGTGAACCAGACCGAGGATTACCCTGGAATCTTTTGACTTTGCCGCCCAGTTAGCTTCGAGGTACGATGCTGGTCTAACAACCCAGTGCGTTGTTATGTTATGTAATGTTATGCGGGTTTTGTGATGAAAGCTTGAATATAAATAACACTTTTTTCACTTGCAATGACCCATGTAAAACAAAACAGCGTAAAGTAGCCCAAATAGCATAGTAATAATTATCCTTTGTTTATTATTGTTATACACTCAAGTCTTTTTTTACACAGAGAATACGTGGCGCGTGAAATAAACCGTTTAAAAGGAAACCGCGTTATTCCAAAAAATGTTGTAAAAAACCGCGTTAATTCAAAAATCGTCGTAAAAACCGCGTTAATTAAAAAAACCGAAAAATCCACTCGAATTAAAAAAAAACGCTGATAAAACCGCGTTATTCAAAAATAAACCGTGTAAAAAGAGGCTTGAGTGTATTATAACATTATTTTGTGTAATAATATGACGTACATCTTTAGTAGGTGAATTAATTAGTTATATTTCCAGTCGAACAATCCTGTCGAGCAGCAGAGTCGAGGAGTTCAGTCGAGTAGTTGAGTCGGGCGTCCAGTTGTGCAGTCGAGTTAATCTGTCGAATAGAGCAGTCAACCAAGTCAACTTGTACTGGGTTCCTGGTCACTGTTGCACTGATGGAATTGAAAGAGTTGATGCGCTTGCAAGACTCGGATCATCTCATCAATTCGTACGACCTGAGCCCTTTTATGGCTTATCTGCTTCTCCTTTAAATATGGAGCTAAAATCATGCGAATGTACAAAAGTGGAATCAAATTGGAAGAGCACTATCATTGCTAGGCAGTAAAAACAGTTTATCTCTTCAGACATTTATTCACTCGTTAAATCTGAAGTTTTCGAAAAAAGATCTAAGCATTTATACTGGTCTTATAAAAGGACAAGTCCGAGCCGCTATCATCTGAAGCTTATGAGAAAACTTCAAAATGATATATACCGCTTCTATGGCATAAAAAAGAAAACTCGGAAAACCTGTTATGCCGATGTCTGGAAATTTTTAATAAAAGATTAAGGTTCTTCGACAGAGAGCTGTTAGAACTCTCTGATATATGGAGAACTACTTCCAGCGCAGAACTACTTCATCCGAAGTGCAACACCGGGCTGGTTAAATGATATTAGTCAAACAATGACGATCGCTTCTGATAGTGGTGCGTCATCTTGACAACATAGGTATAATAAAAAGGGGGATATTTCACAATTGATCAAGCAAATGGTCACAGTGATAACAATAGCCAACATGGTAAAAACAAAATACGTTATAGGTGAATTAATGGTCACTCTAATAGTGTAAAAAGATGCGCTATATATTATCAATAAACTTCTGGAGAGACACCACCCTTGAAAAATTACGCATACATATTATATTTTACGCAATAGCTAATGATCGCGTTTTAACGATACCACTGTGCATTGGAAGAACTATAAAAGCATGTTTCTTTTGACTTCGAAAGAATGAATGTAGCCCAGCGGCGCTTAGAGATATTGAGATAAAGGAACTTTTTGCAAAAAAAAATCCCCACTATGCATTGGTCTTTTTTTACAGATGTCACCGATCTTCTAAACAAACATACGGTGCTCAACTGGAAATTATCAATTTTACTTTCCTAATTCACATTATCCACTTTGATATTCAATGACCATTTTTATGAAAATTCCAGATCGAATAATTACCTAATGGTTTCCTCAATACTTGATTGACAAGTTTGATTACTCAGTTTATTTTATACTAATTGCTTACTAGTCTTTAGGCACTTTTTAACCCGTTTTGCGATTATTATCATGCACTTTTCTTAAGGGCCAGGATGAATGAAAGATTGGTTCAAACCCGTCTTTCAAAACAAAAAATCCTGATCTAATATACTGAAATAACTACCTCAATATAGGAACTTATTAGACAGTTTTCAATACAGCAACGACGCAAGTAAAAGCGAAATCTCGGTACCTTTCGACAGACGCGGTGAAAATCGACTGCATTAATTGGTCTTCTGCGCTGAGCTCACACGATATGATTCAACCTGTTGAACAAGTATTATTTTAGCTAGCTATCAAAACTATCCCATCAAATATTTAATTGTTTTACAGAGTGTGTCAATGTGCATCTAAGCGACGTGTATGAGCTTACTGTCAATGGACCGTGGCACGTGTTATGCAGGGAGTGTTACATTTGTTATATCAAAGCTTCTCGCTCGGTGGTGCGTTTTGTCCCACAAAATTGCGAACCAAGATATGGCACCGTTCAAGCACGTGTATCCGACGAAAAAAAAGGTGCGCTCGAATGACACGGTTCGGAAGTTTTTGCTCTTAGAGAGAGGTCCAAAATTGTACTAGGTGGTCACTTTGGTAAATGAAAGACGGTACCGACATCTTTGCTGACATTCGTGCGCTACCGAAGACAAACCGAGAGAAAGGATGTATAAAACCATCCGAAACGGCAGGCAAAAGCATCATTCGATCGTGATCACTTGTTTCAATCAAACCTAGGAAAGGTCGATATGAAGGTAAGTTAAAGATTAAGGTTTGAAAACCGATTCAAATTTTAATTATTGCTATTGAAATTTTTTATCATTTAAGGCGTTTACGGCAATCATCCTCACACTATTGGTCATAGTACCAAGGATATCAGCTGACAGTACGAAGGAGAAACGTAGTGTCGCAGAGCATGGGTCGCAACTAGGAGGATACAACAATCACGTCCTCCAGCAACAGCAGCAGCGTGCTCATCAGTATAGTGCTCCTGTTGTGCAAGACCATTACAGCCAGTACGAGGAACATCATTCGTCTCAACAGCACTGGTCACAACCTGACGAACTGCTGAATGGTCAACAACAATATGAACAACACGCCGTACAGCATCAACCAGATTATGAATCATTCAAACTGCACACATCAGTTCGCGGGCAGGAAGTACAACATCATCCTCAACAGCATGAACAAAATCACTACGAAGCGGACACCTATGAGAAGCCAATCCAGGACAACAACCATTATGAAAAGCCGATCCAGGCCAATAACATCGAGTATCACTACCCTAGCCAACATAACCAGCATGATTCTGTATCTCATCAGGAGCTTGGTCACAATAATCAAGTGGCCTACCACTACTCTCATCAACCACAAGAACAACAACAACAGCAACAGCAACAACAACAACATCATCATTACCATCATCAACCCCAGCAGCAGTACGTCTATGAAGCTCCAAAGGAGCTCACAAAGGAAGTTCGTTTTCCGGTAGAAAGTCAACAGCACAGGTATCCAGTAGTGCACCACGAGCAGCAGCAACAGCATCATGTTCCTGCACATGTGCCGAGTCAAGTGCCCTACAAAGTGGCACGACCCATGCCCTACCCTGCAGCAGTGATGCTGCAGCACACGGAACAGCCAATGTATAAAGACATCAACGTGGTTCACATTCCAAAACCAGTCGCAGTTCATGTCGAAAAGCCTTATCCAGTGTACATGGAACGGCCGGTGTATGTGGAAAAACCCATCCCGCTGAAGGTGGTCATTCTCCGTGAGAAAAACAAGTCCTGGTGGTCGAAATTGCTCTAACTCAGTATGCTTTAGTAGGTTTTGCTTTAAGCTTTAGGTCGTAATTATCGTAAAGAAAATAATTGAATGAATTATTTATTTCAAAATAAAGTCGTTACACTTCACTTCAGGCACCGTGTAGTTACTATCATTTGATGACACGATTTAATACGCTGACATGACTTTTGAAAATTTTCATTGCGTAAAGCAGGGCAACATAGTACCGTAGCCGCACACAATTCCAATCAGCTCCTACTTTTGAACCAAAATAGTCGTTGTTTATGAAATTGAATCAAAACCAAACTCAAGGGATGCCAGGTGATTTTTTGAAAAGTCTTCACGAATCAAGGAAAAATGTCTTCATTTGCCTTCCTTCGGCTTTCCGCCCATTTAAACTGCATGGTGAAGACATGTCTTCACATGTCTTCAAGTGAAGACATTTCACCTTTTTGTAACAAAAATGTCTTCAAAATGAAGACATGTCTTCACTTCTGGCATCTCTAATACTCAGATACACAGATGTTGTGCTATGTAGTTATGTGTCAATTATTAAAAGTTACTGGTGTTGATACGCCATGCACTTCAAAATAAATATCATTCTGCAGCGGCTAGCGAAAAACACCACTATAGGGCCCTGTTATGTAAGTCACAACGAGCAACTCGATTCGACTCAGTCGTTGTCGAGTGTCAAATGCGGAAAGAACGGGCAGCATAGCGACTCGATGAATAACCAAAATAAAGCAAGCTAAGGTGTCTGGTAATTCACTCACTAGCTTTTTAGCGCTCGACTCAGTCGAGTTAAGTCGACAAGATCGTGACGCATGTGACTTACATAATACTAAAAGTGGGTTAGCCGAGCAAAGTGATACTCGACGTGGCTTACAGAATAGGGCCCATAATATATTTTCTTAGACAAAATGCTAAGGTTTAAGCACATTAACAGGACCTAAACGATTACAAATTTTGAAAAAAACACAATTTTTATTCAGAATTCTATTCTACACACTTTTCCGCTTATTTGGTAGTAACTTTGTAATGTTCCTGATCGCGGGAAGTGGATGAAAAAGGACCATACACATAAGTATTCCTGGTTGGTAAATGCCCCCCCCCCTCTCGCAGTGCTCGGCGCCACCGACGGTGGGTCGCCTGAAACCCTCGCGGCTTGTGGCCGTCTCGCCTTGAATCGTTGGTGTTATTATAGGTATTTTTAGTTGGTATTGTTATTGACTAATGTTTTATGGAAAAGTCTAAAATTTCTCGAGTTTGATTAGTTTTTGAGTTATACAAAAAATTATGTGTTTTTTGTATGAGAGCCCCATCTTCAAGAGGAGGAGGGGTCTTAAACCACCGTAGAAAAAAATCCTGGGTCCTATTCTCACAGTCACAAGACTCATCTCACTTCTCTCACAGGCCCTTTTCATAGGTTAACCTTACCTCACCTTACAGGCCCCATTTGATTTGTACAGTTGGTAACAGTAATTCCCAGAATCGCGAATATTGTGCTCTGACGTTAGGTGAGGTGACGGTGATAATAGAGCTCCCTGCCTCCAAAAACTCCCACATGCCAAATTTAGTTCCGTTTCCTTGATTAGTTCTCGAGTTATGAGGAAATTTGTCCCCCCCCCTCTTAGAAGAGGGAGGGGTCTCAATTCACCATAAAAAAATCCTTCCTCCAAAAACCAGACATGCCAAATTTGGTTCCATCTTCCATTTACTTAATTAATTCTCGAGTTATGCTCGAGCTCTCGAGTCGAGTTATTAATTCTCGAGTTAATTTATGTATCATTTGTATGGGATTTTCCCTTCCCAGAGGGGGAGTGGTCTTAAACCATCATAACAACCTTTCTTGGCCCCAAAAACCCCTGCATACAAATTTTCACGCCAATCGGTTCAATAGTTCCCAAATCTATAAGGAACATACAGACGTAAATTCATTTTTATATGTATAGATCCTATGGGATATATTGTTATGGTCGCCATAAACTAAATCGATCAGGATGATCTAACAGTAACACTTTTATTTTTCTGCTCACGGATGTACTTTCAAGTTAACAAAGCTGGCGGAATGATTTGGCTTCTTACCAGAGCAAACTGTATGATTCATAGCTTTGTAGCGAAAAGCTTCATTAAATTATAGCGGCAGCTGTCAAGCAGTGGAACAGAGACTGCTTAAGGTTATAATCTGATTCTTATTTATTTATTTACACATTTGCATTTTACTGGATTGTAAATGGTTGAATAATGCGCTCTAGAACTACCACGAAGTTTCACAGCCACTTAGTCAGCAACTCCTATCTTTACCTCCTCGTGGTACCATCCGGGATACGCTCCTTAGTGGAAATCGGACAACCGGTGGAAACTAGGGTCGTATGCGAGCAGAGAAGGGGGCACTCATGCGAAGGCTGAGTGTAAACTTTCCGCCTGTAAGACGGATCTTGTAGGAGATATGACTACTAAGAACCAAAGCAGAGGGTCCAAAGCCCCTAAAGTAGGGTGGCCAAGTCTGAAAATTACAAAAACCGGCCGGTCGATCCTGCCTTCAAAAATGCGGGGGGGAGTTGTGGCAGCATATTAGAGGATTTAGCTGTAATGTGTAACGTGCGTTAGACAGTTTCCTGTGTAAATTATTGAAGATAGCTAGTTTTTTGAGTGACAGCTACTTGCTTCTGGCGCTAGTGGACAATTTAATGTATATTACCGCCAGAAGCAAGGTATTATCACTGCAAAACTAGCTATCTTCAATGATCCAATGTTCAGGATTGGTAATAAATTCAGCAAAAAGTACAAATCCGGCTTTATACGTCAGAAAACCGGCCTTTTTGCTGGATTGACCGGCCACCGGCTTTGCAAGTGAAAAACCGGTCGGGCCGGCCAAAAACCGGCCACCTGGCAACCCTACCCTAAAGGAGGATGGTTTTAAAAACTGTTATCTATAGCTATTATGTAAAAACTTGAATGGATAAACCCCTAATCCAAGGTGTGACGCGACCCGTACCGAGGGATGAATGGCGGAGGGGGTTCTATAAATTCTCTCGCCGCAACAGAGCCTGTGAAGTACCAGGGCGCCCTTCACAGTAATTTGCCCTTGCTGTGAGTCGACAAACGAAGATATGGCTTCAACTCTCTACTCACGGGTCGAGGTCGAGATTCACTCTGCATCAAAGTAAATTGATATATACCAGGTATATGACAATGCGAGCTGTCATATACACTTTGCACTAACACATCTACACTAGTTCCGAGATTTCGAGCATTTTGTATGGAAAATTAGTTAATTTTTTAAAAAAATCGTTGGATACGCAAGATTTGTCTTTTTCTTCTTACAGCTTTTATGTTTATGCTTAGAACATTATTTCTAGTATGTATTTTCATGAATACAATGAAGTACAACATTCCAAATTGCAAGCGGAAATTTTTTCGTCAAAGCGGCATCAAGATATCTCAAAGAAATGTCCTTATATCGCTTTCCTACAAGTAGTAAAACAAAAAAGAAATTCTTTAAAATGCTCGGACATGATTGTTCAATAAGCAGCATGAGCAACATTGTAATCCGCCCGCGATATTTTTCGTCTGATTTCTGGTAAGCTTTTAAAGTGTTAATTAGCATCTAAGACTGTTTTGTAGCAATCTAAGATTACTTTTTATGGTTTTCTATGTAGTGTTGAGACAAGAGCATATATATCAAACAACGTGAGCGGGCAAATTTATGATAAAAAGGTATCATCTTGGAATAGTGACTTCAACTTAAGGATTTTCAAGCAGTAGCACAAGCACACGGAGAATAAAAATATAGTTTCAACCATATTTATGGTTGTTTTACGCATAAACAAAAAATTCGTTTTGTTTCAAACTGAAATGTATGATTGAAATGAAAATATTTATTGCTATATCAATGTTAACTTCAAATTTAAAAATACTTTACATTTAATTCAAAACTGTTATTTTCTTGATTCAAACAGAACCTCGTTTTGAAACAACAATATTTTCAGGTTGTTATAAAAATATATTATTGAGGCTTAAAGCAACAATCATTTTGTTTGAAACAAACTGGAGCTTTTTCGCTCCGTGCATCTATTCGAATAAAACTATTTTTTAAAAGAAGACATCAGAGGCAGATATTCAAGAGCATCATGCAAGCAAAATGTTGGACGGAACGTGTTTTAATTTAAGCAACCGTATACCGTATTGATCGTGAAGTATTAGAAACATTAATTCATTTTTCAATTGTACATCGAAATAGTTAGTCACCCATGTTCTCAAATTTTTTCCGCATAATTAAAGAAAGCTACAAGTGCAAATGACTTAAAAATATATTCCTTACATTTCATTGTACATGTTCAAATATTTCTCTGGAATAATATAGCTGCATTCATTAATTACAATTAATTTAGTTTTAATTTTCATGCAAGTTCCACCATATTTCAGAACTATTTCTTCTTCTTTCTACACACACTAATGCAACCCTCGATGGTCACATACCTGGTATATATCAATTTACTTTGACTCTGCATAGAGTTCTGAATTGAGAAACTGGCCATGTCAGTCAAAAACTCGCATCATTAAACCAACGACACTCACTGATTACGTAAAACATGTGTTGCGGGTTTAATGATGAGAAGTTCTCGCGAGCTACTGAGTTGCCATGGCCAATCTCTCAATTCAGAACTCTATTCTGAAGAGATGTTTCGACCCTCGAAGGCCAATGGAGTATAGGATACGCTCGGCCGTCAATAATAGATCATTACACGGGAGCTCCTAACCACACTTTTTTGACAGCACTTGGTGGTTTGTTTACGTGGTGTTAAATTTTGAATTGAGTTTTCTATCTTTGTCCGGCAGATAATGATAGAAATTTATAGTTTTTATTGAAGAGAAAGTGCCTTACATGCATTTTACAGAAATTGATGCAGTAATCCTTCACAAAATTTCAAATCGAAGCTGCTGGATGTGACAAAAACATGTAAACAAACCACCAAGTGGTGTCATTTGACGGCAAAATGACGTCATCGCAAAATGATCTATGCCGCAACCGCGGTGCTAGGTGAAAATTAGTATTTTTCTGTCCATGTGGTACTTGCTCTGGATGGCCCTTTGGGCTTTCAAACGTTGTTAAAAAATCGCATATTTTCCCACAAAAAGCTTATTTATTCGACGAAAATGACCATGTAATGCGAACATATTTTACATTTGCTTCAGATTTTTATAATTCCATTCTTTTTTTTTGTTAGATTATAGTCACTTTAATAGCTTATGTCATTCGTGACTTCTGCGGGGCTGGGATTTAAACCCGGTTCCTCGACGTGAGAAGCGTGAATGCTAACCACTACACCGGGACTGACCCCATTCTGTCTATTTGTAAATATTTTTTTACAAAAAATAATTAAAATTCAAAATTGAGTGACTTAGGGTAGATGATCCATTAGTTGCGCCACTAAGCACAATATAACTTCATTTTGCTTGTTTATTGAGGTATATGCTTCAATTAATGCTTGTGGGATTTAAATTTATTAAATACAAGGTATTTGTCACAAGGCAAGACAATTGCTTTCGTTGTACGAGAAGATTTATAAAGAAAAAATGAATTTTCCGATTCAATTATATTGTACCAACAGTTGCGCTAATGTTTCTTTAATTAAGTTTGATGTTCCTTTAATTGTGGTATTCCATATACATTGCTAGGTTGCTAAGTGAAAAAAACATCGTAGCAAAACTATAGATGAGCGCCTATAGTTGTGCGCTTCAACTGCGCGTTAGATTTTGGAAAATTGGCATTTTAGCAAATAATGCTTTAATTTTAAATGGTGTAGTCTAACTACCAATACTTCTAAAAACCTGTATTATATAATGAATGTAATTGTTTTATCTAAAATGCTACGGTGACGAAAATATGCATTAATAATGAATAGTAGCGCAGCTATTGGTACTACCACAACTATTGGATCAACTACCCTAATTCTGCGATTATTGGCTTTTTACCCTTTGTATTGTTTTCTTTCATAATTCCATTAACTAATCTAATGTACAAAATTAGTATAATCAATATATATATATATTGATAATATAATATATTGATTCTACTACAAAATTTTGTGAAAAACATGAAAAAAAGATAAACGAAAAATGATTGTAAATGTAGATGGGACTGTCTTGCGGTAAGTGACAGTTTACATCTCGTGTTTTGGAGGCATGCGCCGCATGCGCACTGGTGATCGTGTGAAAAACGCTATAAGGTATAGGCATTGATTTCGGACACTCAAGATTGTTAGTAACCAATGTAAGCAATTCCGTGCATCCGAATAAAACTCTGGACTTATATATTTGATAGTAGCAAAACTTTAAACACGAAATGTATAATTTCGTCCTTGTAATATTATCACCCTACACGGAAATCATTACGTTACTATCAGTAAAATCGCTCTTTTTTCCAAACGAACCCGATTCAGAGGTAATAATTCATACCTTCACCCTATTTACGGCGAATGAGAAAGTGAGGTTTGTTTTTATTTTGGGTGCATGTTTTTCGACCACCAGCGTGAAAACATACGACAAAGCGAGGAATTTATTCTACGGCAAACCATGAACAAAATAGGAACCTCCTGATTGACAGTATCGATCGACTGTGCGTGTAATTAGTTCGATGCTGGTGTATAGTACTGTTACATCGTGTTCTATTCCTTGGTGAGCTTGAGACCTTGTTTGCTTCCCGGAACGTCATCGTTCGGTTCGCTACAGCAGAGATTGTAAGCAGTGATAAACATCGTCATTTGATTGATTTGTTTGGGTGAGTGAAACTAAAATTAAATCACGTTTAAGTTATCATTATCACACCATTCGATTAATTGTAGAGCTCGGATTCGGTGATTGACGAAAAGGATGTCGCTCTCTACCTTGTATAAACGTGCCCTGGTGAAGTATCCACTGCTGGTGCAATCTGTGCAGTCGGGAATTTTGATGGGATCAGGCGATATTATCGCGCAGACGCTGATCGAAAAACGTAAACTCACCGGTATTGACGGTATGCGAGCTTTCCGGTTTTTCGGCATTGGATTTTGTATTGGGGTAAGTATCCTGCTTGCTGTTATAGTACGGTCACAAATTTCGTAACGCAATATTTTCTGAAGGGCCCAGGTCTACGCAAATGGTACGGTGTTTTGGATAAACGCATCACCGGTAGTAACAAAGCGCTGACCACATTCAAGAAGGTAGCTCTGGATCAGCTGCTATTCGCTCCAGTCTTCCTTGGTATGCTCATTGGGACGATCGGTTTGCTGCAAGGCCATAACCGGGAGGAAATCGAGCGAAAACTGAAAAATGAGTACAAGGACATTCTGCTGACCAACTACTACATTTGGCCGTGGGTTCAGCTGACGAATTTTTATCTCGTGCCACTCAACTACCAAGTGCTGTTGGTGCAGTTTGTGGCTGTTTTCTGGAACACGTATCTGTCGTGGAAAACAAACTGTAACGATACCGCTAAGGTGATTGCCATTAAATCGGACGTAGTCGCGGGAGAAGAAGCGGACGGAAATGCTTACTAAGGGTAAGCTTGCTTGCAGGAGGAGCAGAATTAAGCAAAACATTCTGATGTGATACTAAACAATTAGGTTTTAGATGTAGTTGACTAAACCATGTTGGAGTTTATGCAAATACAATTTTAACTTTCCACGGCTAAGTATCATGCGGTATCGAATTCTGTACAGCTTCGAATTCCGTACACTTAATAGAATTTGCTTGGCTAATATGTAGTAAAACAATGCAAAATATTAATCCTAACAGGTCTAGACTCGAGCATCACGTCAATGTCCAAAACTTAGGCAGTGTGCCATGAAATACAGCTAATAAAAATTAAAACGTAAGTGCCTTTCGGATTTCCTGGTCAATTGGCTGTGTTGTATGCAATTTGCATTCAATGAAATGACGTGCAAAGCGTACTTGAAGTGATTTTCCTGTTTCGAATACCGAAAATCGATTCGAAAGTTAGGGGCTCATTATTGTACAGCTATATTCTATTCATTATAACATTGAAATAATTTTTATTCATCATAATTAGTACTGCACGGATCTTGATTCATTTTTACTAGTAGAAATTAAATCCGTACAGCTGGGCAGTATCCTTAGTTCTCCAACTTTATCCCATGTTTTTCAAAGAAAAATGGAAAGAAATACAGCTAAATATACACCGATAGATTTCAGCTGGCAGTTACGATGATGATGATGATGGATGATGGAAAAGCCTTTAATAAAGCATGGAGATAGTTTGCTGCTCCGATGCGTACGATAAGGGATAGGATATTTTAATCAGTACTCTCACCCAAAAATGAACAATTATCCAAAATTAGGTTTCAGTACGACGAGATCGATTCCATGCAGTGTGGACACTGTGTGTGCAAATGACTCTCAGATAAGTGGCACATAGTTCTCCGAAAAAGCTAGGCTGTTCACTCTGTTTACCATTTTTTCACCCTACTGGTAACTTTAAATATTAATGTTTCTTTTATTGTTCCGGCAATAAATAAGTAATGGATATCTAAATATATAATAAGAATGACAAAAAACGCAATAACTGTACGTCTGGCGTCACTTTGGTTAAGTGTGCACGTAAAAATGCTCGTACATGCCTATGATTTGATCTGTATGTTTAAGTAGATCTACATATTTGTAAATTTTGGTAATTTGTCTCTGTTTTGTTTACCTTAACACTATCAACCTCTTACATCTAGAGTCGGTTTACAGTGAATTGAAATTAGCATTTTACAGGTATATTATGTTTCTGGTTTAATGTTATGTTTTCTTTATTATTACTTGAATTGACACACTATATAGATTTGTTCTGTGCGGATCGTATTAGCAGCATCGGTATTATAATTGTTTTCAAATACTGCAGAACTATGTGAATATTTTCTTATATACGCAACGAACCACGTCTAGTGCATTGTTTTGATTTATCCAACTGGGTCGGGCTGTATTGAGAAACATTTTCAAACAAGACCCTTAGCAATTGACGATTCATGAAAACCCATCATCATATACCTACGCCTGTAAATAAAACAGGTTATGGAATTTCAATACCAATAGTTTCGTTTTCAAGCATAAGGCCGGAAGTTTTTAAACCTGTACCCTGTCCAGTGCTAGAAAGCACCGATTCGCATTTTTGTTTCAGCAGCGTCGAGACAAATTAAAGCTAGTTTTAGAAGGTATCAAATCGTAATAATTTCGAGAACAGGCTTGGTTTCCAACATCTAACTTTTGATTTAATTTAATGCTATATGTTAGTAAGGTCCACGATTACACTAACAATGGTTTCAACATTGACACCATCCAATACTGTTGGCTCATTCTTCATTTTTTTTTAAGAAATATAAATATGGTGAATTTGATTATTGATCGCTACTGTGGCGACTAGCTATAAAGTAAGTTACCTTAAAAATGTGAATATAGCATTTGATTTTATTGTGTGTCCTTCTTCATCTCTAAACGGAGTTTCACTTCTACTGACAAAACTATTGAGTTGTCGTTAACTTTAGGTTCGTAACAAAGCTTCCGTTGCGCTGGTTTCAGCTTTTTAGGAATAAATATCAAACTATTTGTTATTGTAGCTGGCGGCCCAAAATACCTAACGGTTAATTTCTTTGTGTTTGTTTGAATTAAATTTGCGTCTGTAATTTTGAAACTGGTTGATTTTAGAAAAGACAGTTTTGGAATATACGTAAAATAAACTTGAATTTTTGTTTTTGGAAGTTAACAGGGATTGCCTTATATCGAGCAAATAACAATCGTTGGGATCCGTCGTAAGGTACATTTTGTTTCTCTAAATTTTTCACTTTTTCGATAAATACGAAAGTATAAAATCAATCCATTAGCAGTCGGGTGATACTTTGCAAATCAAAATATGTAGAGAAATTAATGTTTTGGAAAGGAAATTGGATTATTTCAAAATTCATATTTGAACCCCATATATTTCGAAATATAAAAAAAAAACAGTTAAAAAAATTAATTAAATGCCTGACCTCACAGCCTGACCTGACAAAAACAGGTTGGTCTATGTGCTTTAGTCGAATAAAATATTTAATAAAATATTTAATATTTTGATCCAAGAATTTACGTCATTAGATATGACTATAAGGTGAGTTTCCGAGAAAATCAATTTACACGAGTTTGTCTTTAAATCCCTAAGTTTTTTAATTGCTACGCTACAGAACAGGATTTCGTCTCAAAAAAGATTATCAGAATTTACTTGGACCGAAAAAAAAATCTTTGGCAATGTTTTAATTAAGATACCGAACTGTGAATTTCAAAAATTATGAATAATTTAAGCCAATGTAAGGAGATATTTGTTGAAACTTTTATCTGCATTGAATTCCTGAGGATTTACCGATTGTTTTATCGGATCACATGATCAACAGAAGCCCCACCAGATTCTGTCCACAAGATGCCTTTTAACTCTGTAGTGTCTAGTGCTGCCTAAAAGCGGTTTTCACAAGAAATTTAACACCGCCTTCATTACAGGAACATCTATTTTCAACTGACAACAACTATGATCTGTTCTAATTTACTCAATTGTCATTCCGATTGGTGCAAAGAGTGTTGTCAAATTTCGAACCATTAAAAAACAAGGAAAATGGTAAAAATAATAAATCATTTTATAACACATTTCAGAACAGCTGATTTCTCATCTCATCAAAGACATTTTACCAGAATGCAGTGAATGTAGTTTGCTAACATGGGAAAGTAATAGCAACTCATGACAAGGCAAGTATAAATCTCGTCTTCACACCACTGCACAATGGGACCAAACCGCGAAAACGCGATGATTTACTATTGCGCAAATCTTTCAAGGATGGTGTCCGATAGTTTATTTTCGCTTGCTGAAAATCTTTCTGCCCGTAGGAATGGCTTCTGCGTGGTGACATCCCTGGATGTCGAGCCGCCGATCCCAGCACTCTCTCATGCTGCTATCAATCACACCATGTACCTTAGCTTCAGAGTTGAAATAGATTCTGTTGCAAAAAATATGAAATGAATAACTGTTGCATCTAGCAACGTGGAAGATAATTTCCTCATGCGCTTATACTACCAAAACGTACAAGGATTACGGACAAAGGTAGTTCTATTCCTTCTGCCTATAGGTGACCTACGATATTATTATATTAACCGAGCACGCACCGCGATGACTTTGCTGTCCAGCGCATCGATCGTAATTCCTCGAACACTGTAAAACCCCTGGTGGAGGTACTCTGACAGCTATCTCAACTCGCTGAAACAGCCTGTTTCCGATAATCTAGGGTCTAGAGCAGCTAGGGTTTTCAACTGCTATGCCTCAATAAGCTGCGAGTGTGAGTGTGATCTATTTATTATTGGAAAGGGGTGGGAGGATAATATGATACAACTGTATTGCTAATACTGTTTCTATCTTGAGATTCAGCGACTCCGTGCTACAGTTTGGGGACTACAATCATCCTCAGGTTCGGTGGTGTAAGTCGAATGGTGAGACTTTACTTTTTAGAAAGAGCCCCAGACAGCTTGTTCTGTCGCCAGTTCTACAATTATCGAAGGCTTTTTTCTACACATGGGTTAATGCAGGTCAATGGCAATAAGCAATAGAAACACTCGACTTCTTGATTTGGTCCCACCTACCGAAGCCGCAACATCAACCTCTGCACCCTTTCGAAAGTCAGCGAGCCTCCAATTACTCTCGACGTAGACCATTCGTTCGTTCCGCGCTATTTCTCGCTTTGACTGGCAGACAGTTGACTCTACTAATTGTATAGACGATGCCGTCGAATATTTTCAGCGAAAAATCCCGAACTTCATCCAACTCCGTCACAATCCTCCGTGGTCCAACAATCACCTACGCAAACTGAAACGGCTCAGAGATAGAACTCTACGAGAAGATCAGCCAGATGGGCCACTCGTCGCCAATTTCCTAGTCGTCTCAGAAGTCGCAAATCGCTTTCGACCTGGTCGAGCCATCGTGCACGTTGGGCCCCCCTGTTCGTGGTGCCGGTGGGGTTGTTGAACAGGACTAGTTTCGTCGCATTGTCGTCCGGCATCCTTATGACGTGTTCGGCCCACCGTAGCCTGCTAACTTTCGCTACGATGGGAGTCTCCCCCAGCAGTGCCTGTAGCTCGTGGTTTATACGCCTCCGCCACTCTCCGCTTCTAGTTTGTACTCCACCGAATATCGTCCGCAGAACTTTCCGCTCAAACACGGCATGGGCGCGTATGTCCTCCGTAAGCAGCGTCACGGCTTCAAGTCCATAAAGAACTACCGGTCTAATAAGGGTTTTGTACATTGTTAGCTTCGTGCGGCGGCGTATGCTTCTTGATCGTAGCGTTTTACGAAGGGCAAAGTAGGCCCGATTTCCCGCTTGGATGCGCCGCTGAATCTGCGCGGTCACCAGCGATCCCAAATACACGAACTCCTCTACCACTTCTAGTTCGCCGCCGTCAACGGTTACCGTCCGTGTGCGGCGCGCGTTTGTTTCCTTTGAGCCTCTTCCTTTCATGTATTTGGTCTTCGACGCATTTATTTTTAGCCCAATTCTCCTAGACTCCGCTTTCAGTCTGGCGTAGATTGCCTCCGTCGTCGCAAAGTTCCTGGCAATGATATCGAAGTCATCTGCAAAGCCTAGAAGTTGGCTACTCTTGGTAAAAATCGTGCGTGCGATGTTGAACAACATGCAGGATAAACCGTTACTTTGTCTCAACCCTCGCCGCGTATCGAAGGGACTCGAGAGTGTCCCAGAGATGCGTACGAAACACATTACTCGATCCAATGTAGCTCTGATCAGTCGCGTCAGTTTGTCTGACTCTACAAAACAGGGGTTTAACTTCAATTTGCTAACTCTGAACTTGAGAACTTCGGTCATTTTGCAGAACACTTCATGATAGTCCTCAAAAAGTTAAAACTTTCTTATGCTGCTAATCGAGATGGCATCCATTCTGAAGCTCTGTCTGGGAGCGTTGCTTGCTCCATTCACGAAATTAGAACTGTGGGAATCCTGAGTTATGTTCCCTGTTCACAAAAAAGGTGACGAGTGAGGCGTCCGCAATTATAAAGGCATTACCTTCTTAAGCTGTAGTTCAAAAGTTTTTGAAATCATTAACAGAAAGAAGCTGTTCTACTCATGTAATAATTAAATTTCAATTGTTCAGCATGGATTCTACACAAAGTAATCCGTTGCGACAAATCTGATCGAATTTGCGTCACTCTGCGTTCGCACAATGGGCAATGGAGGACAAATTGATGACAGCATATACTGATTTCAAGGCAGCATTTGACAGAAGATGTCACGGAATTCCGTTGAGCAAAGTAGAGAAACTCGGAGTCTACCGATCGTTAACAGTCTAGTTCAGATCTGACCTACCCATCTTTTTGCGTTAAGACTGGAGCTTCTCATTCTGAAATCTTTATTAATGTTTCTAACGTTCCTCAGGGGAGTACTCTTGGACCCCGTTTGTTTTCGCTGTGGCTGTCGGCTACTTAGAATTGATACCCTAAAACGTAGTAGATTTATTGCACTAACTCTCTTCGCGGCTAAGTTCATCACTACAGAAATCGATTCACCACAATTACTGCGACAGTCCCACTTTTATGTTCCAGAGAGAGTTTTGTGATCCGTTGTGTCTATTCACTTGAGTTACAACTCCAATCTCAACTTTCACGTGGTAACAGCCGGGATACGAGCAGCCTAATTGGACAAGGGTAACCCCGGTGGAAACTAAGGTGATATACCGACAGAGAAGGTGGCATTCATGCGTGTTGGCTCAAACATTAAAGCCCCGTCATGGGACTTCGTCGAGCGTCGACAATCTCAAATAGGTTTAAACCTGGTCCAGCTATCTAGCACGTAGAGCCACTCTGTTCCTAGCACAGGAGGGGTTTTTGAAGAGAACAGATTTCACTGCAGTCGATCGGCATCCTTACGACTTGAATGCGACGTATAGACTTGTTGCCGAATTCTCCTAGTCTCTGTTTTTAGTTAGATTACCTCCACCGTCCCGAAGTTTTAGTAATGCGTCAAGGTCGTCTGCGAAAGCTGGGGATAACACTTTCTATAGCGGTGGTAAATAACATAAAAAGGATAGCCAAAAAACAAAAAAAGGACGACCATCCCTTGCCGCAACCCTCTGCACGATTCGAAAGTGCTCGAGAGTGCCCCCGAAACACACACGTAGCACCTAGAAACCCGTTATCATGCATTAACTGCCAAAGCTCTTTGCGCTCGACTGTATGGTTTGCTGCCTTGAAATCCACGATAATATTATGCGTGGTTACGTAGTACTCTCGATATTTCTGGAGGTCAGCAGTGTCAGGGTGTAAAAATTTGACCTGTCGGGCTGGTACTGCCCTACAAAACCCCTTTATATAGGGGATAGACGACGTAACAATATCTGGAAGAACACCTTGTCAGCGACGTTGATCAGCAATTTTTGTAGATGGGACAAACCATATCTTCCATCCACTTCTGCGGTAGGTTTACCGTTGCTAGTGATTCCTAACCATTTTTGTAGAGTTCTGCCGGAAGCCGGTTCTTTTCGGCGGCTCTACTGTCGGCTCAGCTGTCCGATAGCTCGATGGTTCTCTTCGAACGCGAGAGCTGAGACGCTATGATCGTTCGTTCCTGGGGAATTCCCAAACCATCTTTCGTTCCGCATCCTTCTGTTATATCACGATCGAGAAGCTTATCGAAGAACTGCATCCACGGGTTTCGTACTACTGGTCAGAATTTAAGATTTGCAGAACATCTGACCATCGACTGAAAACTCGAAAATTGCAGAAAAGCAAAGATAACTAATTCTAAAACACATTTAAAGGTGGTGGCTCATTTCAAAAGAAACCCAAAGCTGCGATCCAATGTCCAGGAAGCAAAAAAGTTTAAAGACACTCAGGACCACAGGACCGTAACGCGAAGCGAAATTTGAAGGCAAGGAAATACTCAGTAAAGTTATACAAGAATTTGTTGAAAGAATAAGATTGCGTCGTTTCGAAAAAAAACTCCTGGCCAAGCAAGAATTTAGTGCTGACAGACTGGCTCGGAAGACTGCAAAAAAGGGGTTCGAAGTTTCCACAAAAAAGTTCCCTGTTTGGTAAGCCAACTGTAGCTGCGGGATTAAAAGCGATGTTTTCGTAACTTCTGGAACTCATCAACACGAGTGTCATCAGAAGGTGTTGCTGGTTTTTTTACCAGACTTGGCAATCTGTCACTATTCAAAGTCGAACAAGCAGTGTTCAGTGCAGATTGGTTGGAAAACAGGTTCCTTGTTTCTGTATCGCAAAATGTCACTGAGTTAGATTTAATTTTTTGATGTCAAAAGAAAGATATTTTTATAAGAATTCAAATGGTGTGGTGCCTGTTCACGGCACGCGTCTGTTTCTAGCAGTTTTTGTCGAAGGAAGGGTATTTTACCTTAGTTTTATCGATATGGAGAGATCCCAAGTGACCATTCTAAATCCGGTTGGTTTTATTTGAATTTTATTTCGGGTATTAATCATTACCTCCGATTTTATCATGGTATTGTTCAATATCACTTATAGCTAGTTATAAAACCATAATAAAACCGTTAATGAAGCCAATTTATTGTGGTTTCTTAAAATACCACAACAAAACTAGTTGGCTGCACCACATTTCTTATAAATTTATTATACGGGGGGGGGGGGGGGGGGGCTCAGCAACACAATATGGTGAACCAAACAAAATCGATCTTGTTGCGGTTGCTTGTAATATATCTGTTACAGAGAGAAAGTTATTATCAATTGGTTTTCATGTCACAGGAAGCAACTGAAATGATTTTGCTAGAAATTAAGATTGACCAATTGAATATATTTATTTTGTTAAAATAAGGCCATTACAAATATTTTATAAAGTTTTTGTCCTTCCGCTGTTCGGCCACTGAAGGGGGGGGGCGAAAAAAACAAAGTGAATTTTTTAATCGAGCAAAAAAAAAACATGGATATTACGAATTTTTATTTAAGGTTTAAACGTGAAAACCGAATCTATTCTTGCTTATAATATATACGTTTTTCAGGGTGGCAACTGGATACGAAAAACCAAATTCCCTGATTTTTCCAGGTTTTTCCCGGTGTTTAATAAAATTCTAGATTTCATATTACGATATAATTTTAACTGAAAATGTGTTTCGATCATTGATATTTGAATTGTTTATCAATCTACGAGGTGTTGAGAAAAATTTCCCCACCTACTATATTTCCCAAGGCAATTCTTCAATCACTTTCTCTTATTCTGCCGACCAGCAAATTACATTCCTCCCGTGAATTCCTTATCTATTCTTTTTCCCGCGCAAGTTTATTCGCAAACTCAGGCGCAAGCGGAGTTTTAGTGCCCTTTGCGGCTAGCTCTCGAACCCGCCGTGGTGCTCTTCCTGCCAGCCATATGTCCTGCCAGGTTCATATGTTTAATTTTCGTTCTCCGAGCCATAAGTCATGCAAAATAGCAGTTTAATTGAGCTAATTTTTAATTTCGCTTTACCACTGGTGGCTGTTCCACTTTCTAACCAACGCGGCTTATTTCACTATGCATGGATTGATCGGGATTTACTCTTCTGGGTCCAAGCTAGAGCCAAAAATTTGTAACGTGGAAGGTAGGGTCGCTACACCCGCATTTCTCTCGAAAACCAAATTTCGCTGCGGTGCCACTGGCATTTACTTTAATGTTCTGGCCCTTTGCAAAACACTGAGCTAATTACCGATAACCCAATCTATCGCTTGTGTGCCGTTCTTTATCTATTTCTAAGTGTTCTTGACTACTCAATCAATCGATTATTGGGGTTGTTTGAAAAATTCTCTGATTATTCCAGGGGTTTCCAGGTAATTTCACATTCCCTGACAATTCCAGGTTTTCCAGGTTTTTCCAGGTAGTTGCCACCCTGTTATTATTTTCTATGCAAAAATATACGACATAATATATAAAGACAAAAACGAAGGAAAATTTTTTTGGACGATTTTCGGAAATTCCATTGTTCGAATTTCCATTTCTGTTTCGTGCTAGAAGCGTTAATTCAACTCGGAGACTCATTTTTCGAGTTTTTCAGACTGTAGAGCCCACAGACAATTGATTTTATAAAAAGAAATTTGACTCATATCCTACAAATTATTTTTTTGCCCCCCGATTTTTCAAGCCAATTTCCAAGGGGGGGGGGACAAAAACTTTAAATATGATTTGCAATGGCCTAACTAGGTTTAAAAAATTGCAAAATATCGATGAGGTGTTGATTTTATCTGTCTAGCACACCAATAGGCACGATAAAATTTAATGCGCATATGCTGCACAACTTCGGAGACTGCTTTAATATTTATCTCATGGGATATTTTATTATGCTCGCTATAAACCAAATCGATCAGGCTGATCAGGCTGTAAAACTTCAACTTTTCTCCTCAGGGATGTATTTTCAAGTTAACAAAGCTGGCGGACTGATTTAGCTTTTTACCAAAACGAAAAGCTTCTTTAAACTATGGCACCAGTGGTCAACCAACGAAAAGCATAATCGGTTTTATTGCTACTTTCAGCAGAGCCTGATAAGACTACTTGAGCTTATAAGCTGTTTTTAATGGAGGTTATAAAAAGCTTCTAAAGAGTGAGCCACTTGGTCGGAAGGCAGTTTTATAGCGATGATCCGAAAGTTCTGGTGGAGTTCATGTTTTTTTTAGCGATTTTATGAAATTGGTCATGAAAACCCACTAGAGAAACGTAATAAAAATTAAAATTGTTACTTGGGAATGGGATATGAGATGTGAAGTTCTAAGATTTTGGTCAACTAAACGGTATTTTACCCTAATATTATCAATGGAAAGGTGAATATCTCTGGTTTCTGCTGGGCTAGATTCAATCTTTTTACACCAAAAGAAAAATATTGTTATATGCGTTCCAGTAGTTTGGTGTTTATTCACAGTCCCTGTTTATTTCTTGTGGTTTTGGCCGAATAAATATCATGCTGCCATAATTTTCACGACGCTGACTTAGAAAATTAAGGTAAATCAATAATTAATCACATTTCCGTACTCCAACAAAAGTAGGGTAAAATGCCTTTTATTTGACCGAAACTGTTAGAAACAGACGCGTGTCCTGAGCAAGGACCGCACCATAGGAAACCCCTCAAAAATATCTTTCTTTTAACATCAAAAGGTTGAATGTAACCCAACGGCATTCGGAGACATTGAGTTAAAGGACCACTTTTTGCCAGCGACGAGAAGGTGCGAAAATGGAATTAGACTACCTTTTTGGTGGGAAAAAACTTGTGAAAACGTTCGAGCTATGGAGCAAGAAGTAAGACTGAAGCAATTGACTTACAATAAACATAATGTCCGACACAGTGAAAAACAAAACAAAAAAAAACGCATAATTTTGTTAGGCATAACATCATTTTGATATTCGAAGTTTTTGTTGTTCAACAAAAGAAAGTTTTGTTGCGGATCACAAAAGAAAGCAATAGGAATTTTTGAAACGAAAAAAAATTGGAACCAAAGAAGGTAACATTTCGTAAATCATTTTATTGTGTTTTTCATTCCAATTTTGTATTATTATTATTTTATTTATCTACACTTTTCACAGAAAATTTTTTAGAGCAAATCATCCCCTATCCTGCGATGGAATCAGAATAAAAAAACAGTTTTACTAGCTGAAATGCGCTTTCGATGCTCGTTAAATTTATTAATCGTTGAAAAAAGACACATAAGTGTGTTGTTGTTTTTTTAGCAAGCAACCAGCTAATCTCATATTCCAAACGGGGTGGAGCTTTTACTTTGGATTAACTACACGGTTAGCTATGTATACTGTAATTTTTCGATAGTAAAGTCGGCTTATGGTCCCTGAGTTGATGAAATAGACTGCATAAGGGAAAGGTGCAGAGCGCACTATAGTGGATCAGTTTTGTATGTCCTGACAGATCAAAGATTTGATCATTTTTATCTCTAATTTTAACTCCAGATTGTACAGTTCTGATTTGCTTTCAAAGTTCTGTCGATAAGTAGTTCTTTACAGCTCGTTTGAGTCCGTCTCAAAATGACTAAATTGGAAATTTTCTATTCAAATGACCGATCGAAGCTTCTTGAATTTTAGCAAAAAAAAATTAAATTTATGATGAACAGGGAACATATTTATTAGATGCGCAACAAAATTCTCGCTGTTTGTTAATAGATTGTCATTTCCAAGTCATTATCTGCATTGGAATTGATTCACAAATAAGGAACTTGGGTTCCTTATAATTTAAAAGCCAAGGGCATTGAATATCGTTTTTCGTCTGTGGACAATTGCTCTACTGCTGTAATTCTGCGTCCTCGGTTCGACAATCTCGGAGGCCATTAGCGAAGTCCTTCCAGTTGCGGGAGTACCACGGAGACAAGTTCCTGGAGTACAACTTGTAGACTCATCATCATCTGTTTATGGACTTTAAGGCGGTGTACGATTCAGTTTAATAAAACGAGCTGTAGCAGATAATGCTAGAACATGGTTTGCTGACGAAACTAATTACGTTGATTCATGCGACGCTGGCTGGGCCAAAATCATGCGTCAGAACAACGAGTAAGACTTTAGCCGCTTTCGTGACGTTTGATGGAATGAAGCAAGGGGATGCACTCTCTAACCTGCTATCCAGCATTGCCTTGGAAGGTGCCGTGGAAAGGAATGAGACTATTATCACGAAAACTCCCGTAAAGCAATCGAAGAGGTTTTTAGAGTTGCATTTACATTTTCCCAATAAAAAAACAACCAGAACTTAGTTGCGCACCTAATAACCCGCTAAAGTTGCCACAAGTGCTCTATACTTTACTCAAACAGCTTGTTTTAGTTTGCTATTCATCAAGGAAAAAATTACGTCAGGCGAAATTATGATTAAAACAGACCCCATAAGCAATATAGCTTTTGACGACTTACTTTTTTTTATTTTGAAGACAAATTGAAATTCTACTTAACAAACGAAATCAACCGGTTGTGATTTGACCGCAGCAGTATCGTTGGTCATGAAGTGAAAGAACGCAATTTTGGCCCTAGATTTTGGCATGCTTTCAGTAGTTATGCACCGAAAATGACAGCTCACAGCAAAGTTATCTGTGGTTTTGCTTTTTTTTTTTGTTTTTTACCCAATAATAAAAGACATCAGTCAGCTTACATGCTGGCTCGTTGGGAGCTCGACAGAATTCTACCGTGATAGGTTCATCGTCAATATAAATATACAGTTTAGTCCTAATTAAAATTCTAGATAATAAAAAAATTGCTGTGCAATTGCCATGTACGATTATTATTGATTAAACGAGATTTTAAGGTTAACTTAGCGTGACGAAAGTACTACAATTTAAGGAACATTACGGGGCGCAGTCGGCGGGACGAGCGAAATTACTAACGTTAAACGTAAAACAGCACTGCTTACTAAGAGTAAACCTTGATTTATCACCAATCCATTTCAGATCACATCACTGCCCGACGGTTTATGCCTACTGCAGATTCTATCGGTGGACACCCGACCCGGTGAATTTCGTGATGTAGCATGTTGTTGGCATTTTGTCACCATCGCAAACGTAGGCATAACAAAGCGACCGGAGTACGAAGAATATTTGTACTTTAAAGAATATACGAGTAAAATTACGGATATCGCAAAGTGTGCGGCATATCATATGCTATAATCTAAACTAAGATCTACAGGTTTGTTTCGTATCTAATACAGTTCAAAGTAATCTCTTTCATCTCAACCCTTGGGAATCACATTCAAAACTAAACATAATTTTTAAAGACAATGGCCAATTTGGTTTATCGTATTGATCGTCCTACATGTCTTGCGAAGAACAGCTAACTCCTATAATACCAAAACGAGAAAAAAACAATCCAACTCTAAGCGAAATACCTGCTGCGGTTTGTGTATCCTTTCCATTAATTTACTACTGATTAACTGCACTTGATGCCTCCTGTGTTATCCAACGACGAACAATCCACCTTCTATTTCGAGAACGGAATAGTGATTCAATCATGTTTTACTTTTCCACTGGGTTTGAAAGGCTCTTCTTGGCGATTACTAAATAATTTATGTAGAAATTGATTTCGCCACACGCCGTAGCAGCAGCACGGCCATCCATCCAGAGAGCAGACTTTGTAAAGTTGAATCAAAGTGCCTTAAGACTAACATTTGTTGTTGTTTTTTTTTTGTTTCTGTTGTTCTTCTTCTGCCTCATCTTCTACGTTCGGGCTGTTTCCTACCTGTTGTGGTGGTTGCTTTCATATTTTATGAACCTCCTCCGCCGGTGGATGAATTCGTTGGGTTGCTGGTTATCATCGCGGTACCATTGCCGGTCGGTGTCTTGCTGTTGTTGGGGGGTTTGTTGGAACATTCTAAAAATACACGGTGCCAAATGTTACGGTGCAGATTGTAAATTTTGTTTCGGAATAAGGTATTAGCTAAGGTTAGTAAAAAGCGTGGATTGGTATGTTTCAGGATGGAGAAGAACTTGATGAAAGCATCAACAATAGCACAAACTCTAAAAAATTTTGTGTTAGAAGTTTCGATTACTTGAGCCCAAGACTGCATATCAATCATCAAATTGCGATACCTAAATTTGATAAACTAGGCATGAGCTGATGCTGCTGCTTGCTGCTCTGGCTCCAATACTACTTAAGAGGTTGAAGTATGTCCGTTAAAATAGGCGTTCCACAAGGAAGCCAACTTGGGATGGTTTTATTCTTGCTGTGTGAACATTTCAAATTGGCTGTCACGCAACCACAAGATACAGTTTATCTGCAAAAACAACTGGTAGCTTTTGCTGGATGGCGCGAAATCACACATCGTCTACGTCCTTCTCAGCTGTGCAGTTGAAACATAAAACAATAGTCAAGGATTTGGGGATTCTAATCGACACTAAATTAACCTTTAAGAATCATATGGCTACGTCCTATCGAAAGCCTGTACAAAGAAATTTAAGGATGTCTACTGTTTGGAAACACTATATTGGACAATTGTGCGCCCTGTCCTAGAATATGCGTTTGTTGTCTGGTCTTCCTATCAATAGAACGAAAATCAACGTATTGAGACTATTCTCATCCGTTTCATTTTACGTCATCTCAGGTGAACGGCTCCGTTAAACCTACCTATATATATAGCTATAAAAACAATTTTTTTTATTTGTATGCCAGAAGGGCACTGGTTTCAAAAACAAATGGTTGCTTATTAGTTTGAAACTAAAGGAGAGACGTAATGTAGCAAAAGCATGCGTTATTGACGATATCTTGCACGAAAACATAGATCTATACCAATAAAAATGAATTTCTGCCTGTCTGTCTGTCTGTATGTTCCTTATAGACTCGGAAACTGCTGAACCGATCAGCGTGAAAATTTGCATGTAAGGGTTTTTGGGGCCGGGGAAGGTTCTTATGACACTTAGAGATCCCTCCCCCCTAAGAGGGGGCTCCCATACAAATAAAACACAAATTTCTGCTTAACTTAAATTAATTAAGCAAATGGAACCACATTTGGCATGTGGGTGTTTTCGAAGGTAAGATTTTTTTCTATGGTAAATTGAGACCACTCCCCTCTTTAGGAGGGGGGCTCCCATACAAATGAAATACGAATTTCCTCATTACTCGAGAGCTAATCAAGCAAATGGAGCCAAATTTAGCATGTTGGGGTCTAAGGAGGCAGAATTTTTTTCTATGGAGAATTATGACCACTCTTCCCTTTAAGAGGAAGGCTCCCATGCAAATGAAATACAAATTTCTTTATATCTCGAGAACTAATCAAGCAAATGGAACCAAATTTGGTATGCTGTGAATCTTGAAGGCGAGCATTTTTTCTATCATGAATTAGAACCCCTCCCCCCTTTAAGAGGGGGGGGGGGGCTCTCAAACAAATGAAACACAAATTTCCTCATAACTCGAGAACTGATCAACCAAGTGAACCAGATTTGGCATGTGGGGGATTTTGGAGGCATGAATTTATTTTATGATGGTTTAACACCTCTCACCCCTGTGGTAGGGGGATAAGAACTCTCATACAAATAAAACAGAAATTTTTGCGTAACTCAAAAAGTAATCGGAGTTAATAAATTTTAGACTCTCATAAAATATTAGTCAATTACAAGACCACTAAAAACTATCTATAGTAACATTAGATGATTTAGGGCGAGACGCAAGTGTTGCCGGCGACCCGCCGTCAAAAGCAATACGAATTTTAATAATACCGTATAATTTGTGGCAATACGAAGTTTGTCGGGTCAGCTAGTTCCTCTATAAAACACGGATCTTCGACATCAGTTACGCCCAGTATGCAGCTCGTGCTTACTACAGGTGGAGAAAATTCCCAGTGCAAAGATCTCGTTTCAGGATGTACACATTCATTTTTTTCAGTTGAAAAAGACCTCAAAGTAATCTTGCACGTCTTTCTGTATCTTCAGAAAAGGAAGCCACTCTAACATTGCTACGAAAAGGACTAATATAGATATAGAATAGAATATATATATATATATATATATATATATATATATATATATATATATATATATATATATATATATATATATATATATATATATATATATATATATATATATATATATATATATATATATATATATATGCAGCACTACAATGTCGAACTAGCGGGCCCTCAATAAGTCGGGAAGGATGCGGGTACTCCCCAAAAAATTGAGAGACTTGTAGTTCCACTAGTACCAGTATATTTTACGGATTGGCTAAGGCCTGCACAAACCTCTGTGTCGCCGGAGGACTATCGTGACAGTACTGTTTTGCATCCCACACTGACACGATGATTCCCTCTTTACTGTCAGCATACGACACTAGTTTCTATCGGGGTTGGTTACCGGTTCTCCTCAAAGGTTGCTCGTTGGTACCACGATGAGGTAGGGATATATATATATATATATATATATATATATATATATATATGTATATATATATATATATATATATATATATATATATATATATATATATATATATATATATATATATATATATATATATATATATATATATATATATATATATATATATATATATATATATATATATATATATAAGATATAGAAAAGGACTAATATAGAATAAAATGGAATGCTGCTTGACTTGGCTTTTGTAAGTAACGTGAATTACTGCGAAATCATTGAGCCGCCATGAACTATATTAAGAATTGACGCGCACCTTCACAAAACTATCAGCCTTTTGTTCGACGAGCATGTTTCACTCAACAAACAGCGCAAATCGTCCAACAATTGTTAACCGTGGTGGAGCTCAGAGTTCACTCATTCCTGCAACCAATTAGAAAAAGCTCGCAAACGGTTTTTTTTTTCAAGCACAGACCAGACCAGAACAAAAAAGCTCTTCGTCAACTCAAGCAATAATACGAGTCCCATCGGAATGCTTATTACCGGGAGTGTAAAGTTAGGCTTGAATCTCAGATATAACGCGTGAAACAACCCCCATAGTGGTTCTCAGCCTCTTATCCAGACTCCTATCCCTACCTCATCGTGGTACCAACGAGCAACCTTTGAGGAGAACCGGTAACCAACCCCGATAGAAACTAGTGTCGTATGCTGACAGTAAAGAGGGAATCATCGTGTCAGTGTGGGATGCAAAACAGTACTGTCACGATAGTCCTCCGGCGACACAGAGGTTTGTGCAGGCCTTAGCCAATCCGTAAAATATACTGGTACTAGTGGAACTACAAGTCTCTCAATTTTTTGGGGAGTACCCGCATCCTTCCCGACTTATTGAGGGCCCGCTAGTTCGACATTGTAGTGCTGCAGGAGGTATGCTGGAAGGGGTCTAAGGTACATTCGCGTAGAAATGGATAGAGGGAAGTCCCCCAAGTGTAGTGTAGCTCTTCCGATCCATTGATGCTAAAGACGAGTTTTACGACAGGCTTGAGAGGATCTATGGAGAGTGCCCAAAACACGACGTGAAAATCATCATCGGAGATGCAAACGAGCAGATCGGGAGGGAGGAATTCTTCCGTCCAGTTATTGGAAGACATAGCCTGCATCTGTCGACCAATGATAACGGTCTGAGGCTCATAAATTTTGCCGCGGCCAGAGGGATGGCCATTTGTAGCACCTACTTGCCACGTTTGAATATTCGGAAACACACCTGGAGGCATCCAAATGGAGACTCTAGCTCTCAGATCGATCATGTCTTGATTGACGGTCGACACTTTTCGGATGTTATCGATGTACGGTCTTTTCGTGGACCAAATATCGACTCTGACCACTATCTCGTAGTGAGTAAGATTCGCGCAAGGCTGCCGAACACGGCGAAAGCTCGCACTGAGAGGACGCTGCGTTTCAACATCCTGCGGTTAACGGCAGACGGCGTAGCAGTGGAATACGCCAGGAAGCTTGACCAGCGAATCGCAGAGCAGCAGGTAGAAGAAGAAGATATAAATGGGCTGTGGAGGAACATCCATGGGGCCATCCAAACAGCAGCGAGAGAGGTGGTAGGCACAACGCGTGGAAGACAGCGTAACAGCTGGTTTGATGTCGAATGCCAGAGAGTGACAGATGAAAAGAACCAGGCCAGGAGTCGCATGCTCACTGCGGCAACGCGTCAAAACAGAGAGAGATACAGAGAGACTAGAGCTGCGGAAAAAAGAATCCATTGTCTAAAGAAACGCGAGTACGAGGAGCACGTGCTCGCAGGCGCAGAGAAGCGATACGCCAGCAACGATACACGGAGTTTCTATAAAACGGTGAGATGCACGAATTTTGCCATGCCTGTGATGTGCAATGATAGTGCTGGCAACCTGCTTACCGACAAAACGGCGGTAGCAGCCAGGTGGAAGGAGCACTTTCAGCCACTATTGAATGGAGAGGTAAATGCGGAGATCAGCAGGGACAGGATAGAAATTGTACGCGATGGTCAAGCTGTGGAGCCACCAACACAGGAGGAGGTTAAGAAGGCAATCAGTGAGCTGAAAAACGGTAAGCCTGCTGGGAAGGACGGTATCCCGGCTGAACTTCTAAAAGCGGGGAGCGAGCGGCTGTACGAAGCAATCCTCCGGATCATTGTCAGGATCTGGGAGGAAGAACAAATGCCGGAGTGGTTGGATGGCCTCATTTGCCCAATTTTCAAAAAGGAACATCGAATGGAGTGTAAAAATTATCGAGGAATTACATTGCCCAATTCTGCGTACAAGGTGCTTTCCCGTATCCTGTTCTGCAGACTGAGACCGTTAGCGGAGTCCTTCGTCGGCGAGTACCAAGCTGGTTTTCGTGAGGGTCGCTCCACGACGGATCAGATGTTTACCCTGCGTCAGTTGCTAGACAAGTTCCGGGAGTACAACTTGCAGACACACCATCTGTTTGTGGACTTTAAAGCGGTGTACGATTCAATTAAACGAAATGAGCTGTGGCAGACTATGCTAGAACATGGTTTTCCGACGAAACTAGTTACGCTGATTCGTGTGACGCTGGACGGATCCAAGTCATGCGTCAGAATAGCGGGTGAGACCTCTGCTGCTTTCGTGACGTTGGATGGACTGAAGCAAGGGGATGCACTCTCTAACCTGCTATTCAACATTGCCTTAGAAGGTGCATTACGAAGGGCAAACGTGATGGAAAGGAATGGAACTATCATCACGAAATCTCACATGCTTCTTGGTTTTGCGGATCACGTCGATATCATTGGAATCAACCGTAGAGCAATGGAAGAGGCCTTCAGGCCCTTTAAAAGGGAAGCTGCGAGATTGGAACTTACCATTAACACCGCCAAAACGAAGTACATGGTTGCTGGTAGGGAACGTGGGAGCCCAAGTGGTGTTGGTGCCGAGGTGGAGTTAGATGGGGAACGATATGAAGTAGTGGAGGAATTTATATACCTTGGTACACTCGTGACATGTGACAACGATGTAAGCCGCGAAGTGAAACGACGAGTTGCAGCCACGAATCGGATTTTCTACGGATTACGTAACCAGCTGAAGTCACGTAGTTTGCAAATTCGCACAAAACTGGCGCTCTACAGAACACTAATCCTCCCGGTGGCCCTTTACGGACACGAATCATGGACGCTAAAGGAAGCTGATCGGCGAGTGCTTGGAGTTTTTGAGCGTAAAATTCTGCGATCTATACTTGGTGGCCAAATGGAAAATGGAGTGTGGCGCAGACGCATGAATCACGAGCTGTACCAAGTATACAAATATGCTGATATAGTGAAGGTAGTGCAATGTGGCAGGCTGCGGTGGGCTGGACACGTGACCAGAATGCCCGATGAAAGAGTAGTCAAAACTGTTTTCAGCAGAGAACCAGGAAGAGGCCGTAGACTCCGAGGCAGACCCCGCACCCGGTGGGTGTGTGCTATCGAAGACGATGCACGTTCAGCTGGTGTTCGTGGGGATTGGAGAACGGCAACCCAGGACCGACGGTACGGTAACGGACCATTGCCACTAAAGTAAGTAAGTAATGTAGCTCTTGTTTTCTTCGAAAAACTGATCATCAACTGGTTTCCTTGTGTTTTTTTTATCATAGTAGCTACTAAGGTGCACCATTTGAACTATAAAAGTGTCCGGTATTGGGAGCTGTCCGGCGCTGGAGGACTTACCCCTGATACCATTTACCAGTGCTGCGGCAATACACACGAGCTGGGTACAGCTTTTATCGTGATGGGCGGAATGCAAAAGCGCGTGATTAGGTGGTGGTCACACCTAGGAAGTGACGAGGACGAGAAGGATGCTTTTCACGCACAGCGTGAATACGACAACTGCCCAAGACATGACGTCGAAATTGGTATCGGAGACTCCAATGCTCAGGTCGACCAGGAGAACGAATTCAAACCGCTTATTGGAAAGTTCAGTGCAAACCCACATGTGAACGAAAACGACCATCGACTCATTGATTTCGCCTTCTACAAAAATATGGCCATACGAAGTACTTAATTCCGGCAGTCTCCCATATCGGTACACCTGGAGATCGCCACAACAGACGGACACGCAAGTCGACCGAGTTTTGATTGATGGAAGGCAACTATTGGATATCATCGACGTTAGAACCACTACCTTTTGATGATTAAAGTGCACCAAAGACTATCGGTTGTTATAAACATTCCGTACCGTCGCCCACCACGGTACAATCTGGAACGACTCCAGTTACCTGAGGTCGCTACTGAGTACGCGTAATGCCGTGACGCTACGTTGCCTCAAAACCCAGCTTTTCCGAGATGAGATGCCTAGAAGAAATGGAGTGCGAGGACATGGAACAGCTGCATCGCTCTAAGGAAACGCGAAAATTCTACAAAAAACTCTACAATCTACAATTCTTACACAATCCCGCAAAGGCTGTGTGCCGCGAGCCGAAGCATGTCGAGATAAAGATCCTGGCGGATGGGCATGAGTAGATCGAAAGGTGGAACCGGCACTACAATGAGCACCTGAATGGTGCGGAGACGAAATACCAAGACAGCAGGAGGAATGACTACACCAGTACGGCGGATGATAGTGAAGCGCCGACTCCCACAATAGATGAAGTGAATGATCAAGCCATCAAGCAGCTGAAGAACAACAAGGCAGCTGGCAAAGATGCTATCGCAGCGGAGCTTAACAAGATGGGCCCTGATAGGTTGGCTACCTGTCTGCACCGACAAGTTGGAATGTGAGAACTATCGAGCGACCACCATTCTCAATGCCGCCTATAAAGTGCTTGCTCAGATCATCTTTAGTTATCAAGCCGGTTTTGTGGGCGATCGACAACGGACCAAATCTTTGTACTGCGACAGATCTTCCAACAGTTTCACGAATACCAAGTCCCTACGCACCACTTTTTCATGGATTTCAAGGCCGCGTACGATACTATCAACTGTAAAGAGAATTCTGGACGAAAACGGCTTTCCCGCAAAGCTGACAAGACTGATTAAGGCCACGATGAATACTGTATCGTGCTGTATGAGGATATCGGGCGCGTTATCAAGTCTGTTTGAATTTTAACATGCGGGAATGATCTTCAGTAAATCTAGCCAATTTATCTGTTTCGATGACGACGTGGACATTATCGGAAAGATGTTCCAGGCAGTTACCGAGCAGTATACCAAACTGAAACGTGAAGCAATGAAGGTTGGATTAGTGATGAATACGTCTAAAACCAAGTACATGGTAGGAGGAGGAAGCGAACGCGATCGAGTCCGCGCAACTTCACGCTCATACCAAATGTACTATGTACAAAACGCTAATAAGACCGGTAGTCCTCTACAGGTACGAAACATGAACAATGCTCGACAGAGACTTGAAAGCACTGGCCATTTTTGAACGTCGTGTGCTTAGGACTATCTTTGGCGGTGTATGTGAAAAAGTTGTACGGAGGAGCAGGATGCACTACGAGCTGGCGCAACTCTCCGGTGAACCCAGTATCCAGAAAGTTGCAAAAGCTGGAAGGGTGTAATGGGCGGGACATGTTGGGACATGGACCGAGTTTGTTGGCGGAACACTATTATGCAGGTGAAATCCTAGGAGACATCGCCAGGATAAGTAACTGAATCTCAGATAAAACGAGACCCATTTTGCCAATGGCCGCAAACGTTCAATTGGAATTCCTTCAAACCTTTTTTTTATTCAGTGAACCTGCTTGCTGATTTCTTTCAAACTGTCAACGACCCTCCGACAACTCGGCGAGAAGCGATCAGCGATATACAAATGTTTAACTGCTTTCTTCCTCCTATGACACTATCGAACAATGAAGTGTGAGGCGCTCGTATCTCGCTTTTGAACAGCATATCAAAAGTTTTTAAGAAAATTGCACACCATTCGTTTTATGCAGCTGTTCGCAATATATTCACTGACTACCAACACGGATTTGCTAGAAACCGATCGACGGTCTCCAATCTGATGAGTTTCATAACTAATATTTCAAAACGCATAGAGAAGCGGCAACAAATAGATGAAATATGCATAGACTTTTCCTACGCTTTCGACAGTGGCCCGCACCTATTAGCAATCGAGAAAATAAAGCACATTGGCGTACCAGAATAGACTACTTATTTATTATTATTAATCAACGGGCTCGATTTGGCCCCAATGATTGTCAGGTTAACATAAAAATAGTCAAGTCGAATTGAGTAAGATTCTATCAAACGTATACAAACAGATTTTAAAATAACTGTATCTTCGAGGTTTACCTCTCCCGAAAAAAGCGAATGAAACTGCCCTGTAGTATCCGTCGTGGCAGATGAAAGTCGAATAACGACGATACTTGATTAAAGGCCCGCTGTAGACCGCCGATAGCGCCGTTCATACTGTAGTTAGTGCGACGAGGTGGCAATCTCAACATTGCATTGTTCCGCAACGCTCGTGGTTGAACATTTATGTTAATTTGTTCCAGCAGCGCGGGGCAGTCAATTCTCCCTTGTAAGCTATCCGCGATAAACAGTGCTCTGGAGCTAGCCCGACGAACACGGAGAGGTTCTAGATCGATCAGTTGACAGCGGCTTTCATAGCTGGGAAGACGGAACGGGTTTCTCCATGGCAATTTTCGCAAGGCGAATCTAAGAAATCGACGCTGAACGGACTCGATTCTTTCAGCGCTGTTGTTGTAGTTAGGGTTCCAAACAGACGAACAGTATTCCAGAACTGACCGCACCAGCGAACAGTATAGCGATTTGAGGCAGTATATGTCAGAAAAAGTTTTCGCGATCCTAAAGATAAAGCCTAAGGACCTTGAGGCTTTAGCGACAACATACGAGATATGATGCTTGTACGTTAACTGCGAATCTAAGACAACGCCCAAGTCTTTAATATGCGAAACACGTTCAATTACTGTGCCCTCGAGCGTATATCGAAACAGGATCGGATCTTTCTTACGGGAAAATGTGATTGCTGAGCACTTCTCCGGGTTCACTATCATACAGTTCACGTCGCACCAAGTGGCAAAGGCCTCGAGTTGATTTTGAAGAAAGTGACAGTCGTCAGTCGAGCGGATCCGGATGTACATTTTAAGATCATCTGCATACGAGAGTCGTGGGCCCTTAATGACCAAATTAACGTCGTTGAAATAGAGCAGAAAAATCAGAGGACCTAGATGGCTTCCTTGAGGTATACCTGATGAAGCTGGATAGCTATCGGATCGACAATCTCCAACGGCAACCACCAGCTGTCGGTCAGTGAGATACGACTGAAACCATTGCAAAAGGCTACCGCTAACACCCAGTCTATGTAGTTTGGCAATTGTGATGGCGTGGTTTATCTTGTCAAAGGCTGCCGACAGGTCTGTGTACAAAACATCTGTTTGCGCTCGTTGTGCCATACCCTCCGTTATGTATGATGTAAGACACAGCAGATTAGTAGTGGTAGAACGCTGGAATGTGAAGCCATGTTGATCAGCACTTAGATATTGCTTACAGTGGGAAAGCAGAGGTTCCATGACCACCAGCTCGAATAGTTTCGAGACTGCGCTCAACGATGTGATGCCTCGATAGTTGTCTACATCTCGTTTACTTCCTTTTTTGTGTACAGGGAACATATGTGCAAATTTCCAACACGACGGGAAAATCCCACTGGAAATGGACATTCGAAATAAACGAAGCAACGGTGTCAGTAAGCAGTCTATGTGTCTCTTCAGGAATACGGAAGGTAGTCCATCGGGTCCAGGGTTAAAGGACAACTTGAGCATGTTCGCAGCCTTTGAAATCATCTCAACATTGATGTCGATGGCACCCAGCGTTTGACCATATATTGGAACGTTGTTGGCTGCTAGGGCAATACGGTCCGCGCTCAATACCTCGTTGGAGAAAACACTTGCAAACTTCCTGGAAAAGAAACGGCATGTATCCTGAGGAGTGGCAGCAACTTCCCCGTTGTATTCCATTGATGATGGGAGCCCGGACTCTTTGCGTTGCTCGTTTACGTAATTCCAGAAAGACTTCGGGTGATGCTTCAATCTTCGTTGAATACTGCGTTGATACTGCGAAAAGCATTGGCGACTGACTTGCCTGTATAAATTGTTTATCCTCGTATAGTGGAGTTTTAGTGAAAGTGTACGAAATTTCGTGAATCGTCTTAATGCTGCTCTTTTGTATGACTTCAGCCTGCGTAGCTCATTCGTGTGCCAAGAGGGATGAGATGTACTGCGGAGACTACTTTTGGGTACGTGTCGATCAATAGCATATATCAGGACATGAGTGAAGGTCTGCGCAGCGGCTTCGACGTCATCGGGATCTAGTGTGTTTGCCCAGTCAATACTAGACAACAAATCATTGATGCTTTGTTGGTCAGCTTTACGGAAATTATATGAGATAGCAACTGGACATTCATCGAAGTCCTGAAGGAGTTTATCTTCTATACAGACGATCAGAGGAGGATGGTGTGGAACTCTCTTGATTAACGGACACGGAGCCGCTGAGATGAATGGGGCCTTGTCCTGTGCGCTCACGAAGCAGAGGTCTAACGAACGGTTGTTCTCGTTGACGACATGATTAACTTGATGAAGCATTGCAGCACTATAGTTGTCAAGAAGATTAATTGCACCGGCATGGATCCTAGAATTTTCAGAATCAGGGTAGAGGAAACCGCTATGGGCAGGTTTCCACGATATATCTGGCAAATTGAAGTCGCCCAAAATAACTATCTCATCGAGCGGCGTAGCGTCCCTCATAACTGAGTAAACTGACTGGCAATGAGCGTCAATTAGATCGTTGTCCCGGACACGATCAGGTGGGATGTATAAGGCACACAAAAAGAGGAAGCGATCACTCAGCTTGATGGCCGTCCAAACCTGTTCTACGCAGTTCCATGAGTCCTTCTCAATTGCTCTTGCTTTCAATCCACGTCGAACAGCTATCAGAGCACCACCGCCAGTGGATTTGCAGCTGTTGTTAGGGTTTCGATCGCAACGGAAAACTTCGTACTCGGAACCAAAGACTTGCATGGAAATCGTCTGAGAGTTAAGCCACGTTTCGCAAATGACAATAATATCATAGCAGCAATCCGATACGACTAGTCGGTAGTCTTCAATATCGGAATTCATTCCACCGGCGTTTTGATAGAAGACTAGGACATCTTGTTTGCGACTTGGGGTCGGAGTACCATTTTCCTCGATAATTACGAATGTGTCGGAAGAATGCTGTCCATTAGCGGAGCTGGAGGAGCCCCCGTCGCCGTCGTTAGGCTGCGTTATCCTCGCCTCAGTAGAAGGCCGGGCTGAGACGGAGCTGTCTACGCTGACATAAACGTTGCCCGCAGTGCTGTGAATTGGATTGACATCAGACAGCGAATGAGCTGATTCTCGAGTATACTTGCCAGAGGAAGCAAGTTGGAAGACTCCTGATCCACATCTAGCCACAGTTCCGGGACGACTTAGCTGAATACTTGCGGGAAACGGCAGGACTGGGCTAGAGGAACCAGGAGCTTCCAAAATGCAATCTGATGAGCGTCCCGGAGATGAACAAAGGTAACTCGGGCGGTGAAACGGGTGTTTAGCATCGTTGAAGTTGTTCGGTTTCGGGTGAGAAGTGTACGGTAAACCATCGTCGCAAGAATCGTTACTACGAACGGGCAAACTTTCAAAAAACGAAGATGTACTGGAATTATGCTGGTACTTGCCCAAGGAAGCAAGTTGGAAACCCCCATCACCGGCACCGAGCACAGGAACGGAACGGCTCTGATGGCAGGAACTAATTGTATGATCGAAGTTTAGGCAGCGCTCGACTGTGACGGGCAGGCTGAGGGTTTCCATCATGCTATCTACAGTGCGTTCCGTTGTTGAAATTGAGCTGGTGATACGATTAGAGGGTGGCGCAACTATTGCAGAGTCGTTGTTGCAATATCTTGAGGGCTGGTCCGCGGCATCCATAGTACTGAGAACACGGCATGGGTGAGTGAGCGGAATGAGGTAAGCGTAATTGTACTTGCCGGGAAGAGTGTGCTGGAAGCCTCGTTCTCCGTACACACACGTAGGACCGGGACGACTGTTGAGCGCTGGCGGCGGTGGCACGACTACGGCGGAGGAGTCAGAGGCTTCCATAATACTTAAGTCGTTGCGTCCCAGTGTCCAATCCGAAGATGGTATTGCACAGGTATCAGTACCGACTAGTTGAACTAAGACTCCATTTGTTGTAGGTTCTGTTCCGGGGGTAGAGTTTCGCTCGCTGGGGTTAGCTCGATACGTGAAGTGATTGGTAATCTCCGGCCTGAGGGTGGAGCCCAATAGTTTTTTGTGCTAGTGCCTTCAAACTCGCGAAATAGTATGCCATGTGGCCATGTACCCGTGTCAAGTGCTATGTCTCGAAATTTTTTATCGATTGAATTGAATTGACTGTTATCGTACATAACAGGCCGCACTGCTATTTTTGAACCAAACTGTACTGTTTTGATATAACTTCTGGGGTCCCTCAAGGCAGCAATTTAAGATAATTAATTTTTGTGCTTTTTGTAGACGACCTCTGTGATAGCCTGGAGTCAGAAAAATTGTTATATATCGATGATTTGAAAATCTTTCGCTTCGTGTTGTCGTACATTGGTGTCATATAAACGAAATGCAGCTAAACATAATTAATGTAGCGTTATCACTTTCTACAGCCAGTGTTATCCTCTACATTTCACGTATGTCATGAGCGGAAGTGAATTAAAACGTTCCAGCTCTGTCAAAGATTGGGGTGTTACACTTAACAGTAAATTAATGTTCGATGAACACATCAGTACAAACATCAAAAGCATATGCTGTGCTTGACTTTATTCGACAGAACGCTTCGGATTTCAGTGATGTCTATATGCTTCAAAAATGCTCTACTGCTCCGTGGTCCGCAGTATCTTGGAATATGCAGAACCATAATGAGAGCCGTACCAAACAAGACAGATTAAAAAAAATTGAAAAGGTTCAAAGTTCTTTTATCCGTTTTGCTCTGCGTTGTTTAGGTACCATGGCAGGATCTTCTACAGGTTCCAGCTTACGAAAATTGGTGTCGATTGATAAAACTGAATACGCTTAGCGACAGAAGACGAACATCTCAGAGACTAATCATATCGTATAATGGACAATGTTATCTCTTGGACGAAATCAATATAAATGTGCCCCGTCGAACTCTCTTCAAAAATTTCAAACTCAAAAATAGCTACGCGGAAATTCGAAACAACTGGGATAACCATAAAATGCACCGGTTGTATTAGATGGACTGGCCGTCTAAATCCCCGGAACCGACAAAAAATTATTTCTAGAATAGCTATCTCAGAATAGAATATTCAGAATTCTGCAGGTTTTTGTTGGATAGGGTCTAATCTCGTAGCAATGAGTAAAGTTTTCAGCACCTATACCTTAATTATGTATGTTCCAAATTTTGGTTCTCAGAACCACGCGATAATGGCAAGCAAAACAAAAACTCACCGGAGGTAGACAGCGCTCCCATCTGTGTCGGTAGATCGGCCGTTGTGGTGGTGCAGTGCGAACCAAGTATATCCGGCAAGGCATTGCGTCGGCCGATTCTCCCCGTATTATAGAACTCACTGTGAAACTCATCTCCAGCAGCCGGTAATACACCTCCACCGCCGCCGCCTTCACTACTTCCGCCAACCGGAACGCCACCAGCTACTGTTGTTGTGGTTGTGTCCTTCATTTTGTCCATTATGGCTAGCTCTATTATGTTTAACACTAAAAAGTAAAGGTGAATGAAACAATGAGTAATATAAGTAAATAATAAATCACACTTGAAATAAGTTGCGCTTTATTATTAGAACTACTGCACGTGCAAATGCTTTTACCACAACGTAATGTTTACATTTTTTTTGTTAGAGGCGGCTTAGCTTTCTCAGTTGGTGGCTGATTTCTACATGCTTGTTGTATTGAGCGAGTGATCTATACGTCACAATATGCTGACGACAATTGAGCTCAAAGAATCGTTGATTGTTAACGTCTGATAAGATATGAGGCAGTGTAGCGTACCGTTATCTGGTAAACACAATAATGATACTCCAATTTTTGCTTCTACCGGACGGTATAAGGGTCTTTTTTCGTTCCGCAGTTGTCATCACGCGATACGTTCGTATTAGATTGATGCTTAATTAATACAAAATTAGTGAGTTAAAATTGTACTACCAGTCCTATTAAATTAATCTCAATCGTAAGATCACACAAGAATGAATAATTGTGAAAATAAATATTCACAACTACTCAATAACATAATTGAGTTTATATGATATAAAAGGATTTAGTTGTTCGTTGTTAAAATTAATGGAACTATCAAAACAGTTAGCAGGCAAAGGGAAGAACTAGTAAGCTTTTAAGGGTACACTGTGAGTTGTACATGTCAATGTAATTTACAAAATCTAAAACTCGCTCTACTTCCCGATCGAAATAAATACCTTTAGAACGGCTAAACCGTTTCGCAAGCTTATGCTTGATGATTGGATGATCACGAACCGTGTTAGGCATAGTTCCGCTGCCTGTAACGACCTCTTTAGTGAACACGTTTAGAGTTTTCTTGACTTGGGCTGGGATACTCGGTTAAACACTACCGACAACGAAGCAATTCCAATATGTACTGTGGTCGAAACAACAGATAAGACATGAATGACGGCATTGTGTGAGATTTTGGATAGCTCGCATTTTTTTTGTTTGTTGAGGAATTGAATACAGCAACATGTCTTATTTTGTAATTCGAAAACTATTAACACATGCAGAAAAGTTATGCTCTTAAAAAAATCACGGTATAACCCTCTCTGCCCCAAGGTAGCACAGGTGATCAATGATTTCCGACACTAAAATCAGTCGAATAAATTGTTATGGCATCTAAATTTGAATATTTCTATTTTAGAATTGTTTATTAATACCTTTTTTTTGTAAACTACCCAAATAACCTTGAGACACAGAGGGTTTAAAATGTTGAGTACAGTTTATTATTATTAAGTAATTTTTATATGTAGCCCTAACACGCAGAATAGCTTTTAAATAAAATCTTTATTCATAATGGGTCAATTAGAATAAAATTTCAAATTTTACCGGAATTTTTCGAATGTTCAATAAACTTTTAAAACTCATGATGGATAATTGTCGTTAAAGGCACAATTCATGATGATCAATTAAAATAGGATGAAGAAAAATTATTGTTTCTTATGAAAAGAATATTGCTAAAATACATCTAAACATGCGATATTTCAATACTGGAACTGGTGTTATTTCCTACTGCAGACAGCCAAAAAAAAAAATTGTCTCATAGACCCTGCCTGATAGCTTGCAGTTTTGTTGTAAAACGCCGCGATTAAAGTTGGTCGATATATTTTTGAACTAAAAACGATGACCAATTGTATTAAAAAATAAAGATAAAATCCTGTACAACCTTAGTGTGATTTATAACTATTATAGGCGGAAGTCTTGTGTGGCCGGACGGCTTCTATGCCCGGACTAGCGATTTCTCAAAAATAAAGAATGATGGAAATATTTGGTAGGAATGGAACAATAGTACTTCACTGGTACTATTGTTCTATTCTTTCCAAATAGTTTTATCATTCTTTGTATTTGAGAAAACGCTAGTGTTCGGGCAGAGAGGCTGTCCAGCCATACACGACTTCATCTACAATTTCAAGTGCTATTGAAATCCGTATTTCCTCAGTTTTGAATTCGGCAAAACTCAAAGGCATAGACTGTAAAAACAGTTTATTGCCATTATACTAGTCTAGATATGTAGTTTTTCTCTTTTCGGAAAAGTTTCAAGGTTAACGAGCGCAACAGCGTGCTGTAATGGGAAATCATAGTTACACCTTTATTAAGTAAAAGCGCTTGCAAACGACTATAAACTCCAGGTCCCGTAGACCCAAAGAATCACCAGTCCACAGTATTTTAAAAATTCCCGATATCTATCGGGCCGTACCAAATAGTGATTGTGTTGGCAACTGAGGCGCAGAAAAAATAACTTGAAACTTGCCTACCTTCGCTCTGCCGCTCCCGGTACTAACTCTTGAACAGATTTTATGATGCAAAGTCACTAGATAGTCATGGGAAAACTTGTCTCCCGACAAGTTTTCGCACACCTGAAACCGTCAGAAACTGCAAAATGTTCAAAATACTAGATTTTGAACCGCAAGTGCCGACTTTAATAAATATTCTTAACTACGGCCGCTGCTAAACACTGGAACTGACAGCAGCTGAAATAATAATTATGGCATTTGACGTTTTTTTTATGCCTACACTCTGCCACAGAAGTGCCGAACAAAACTAGTTAAAAAAACATAAAAATAAATCGATATTTACACTGAGAAAACTTTTCGAATCCACATTTTCGTGCGCCTAATGGCGGCCGGTGGGTGCAGTTTTCGACAATGTTTATTTGCTTTTGGGAACTCCGCTCACGTATGCTTGAAAGTTCTACAACAACAATTAAGGCTGGAAATATCAACTCGACGTGACTAAAGTTTCCAAAGGCCTGCTAACGTTCTCCGGAAGTTATACCCACTAACCGCCATTACGCACGCGAAAAGGTCGATATGCGGCACATGATAATCATATGGAAATTCACTATTAGTTATGTGCAGAATATTGTGAGAGTAGGGTAGGGTAAGCGCACGACTAAAATAAACAAGGCTTGCTACTCCGCGACCAGCTTTTTTTGTGAAGTTGATAAGTTCGATGAAACAAACAAATAGCTTTTTCCCCATTCATCTCCAAGTGATTGTTTGCAGCGTCTAAAACTTTCCTATGTTTCCTTAACAACCCAACGCAATTTTCAACATTATGAATGGAAGAAACTTTTACCACGTGCGAAACAAATTGAGGACTTCAATGTTTGAAGCTTGTGCGCGACAAAATCTGGACACCTCAATTTTGCAATAAAACAAATCTGCTAGAAGTTTAATCCATGAAACGATTTTATATCATTTATGTGTGTATCGTTAATAATTATCAAACAAATTATTGTCAATTGCAAGGAAAATTGTACCATCCAAAGTGCGATATCGCCGTAACAAAGTGACAGTTATTAACATAGACTAATCTCAAGTTTTTTTAAAGTCTTGACCTTGGAATGAGGTCATACATATATTAATATTTTTTTGAAACGATGGTTCTACAATTGATGAAGGGACGGTAGGGGAAAGAAATGAAAATTTTTTGGTGAAGGAGGGGGAAGAGCGGAAAGGAAGGGGGGGGGGTATTGGTAGCTATGCTTGACAAGTAGTCATTTTGACTCCTACCTTTTGTCCAATGCTGGAAGGTACATGAGTCGAACCAAGCTGTAATCTGAGATTATAACCGAATTCGAACCCACAACACCCTCCAGGGCATGTGGTTCGCTGGTACCTGTACCTTTGAACCACCCATCCCCCCTTCCTTTCCGCTCTTCCCCCTCCTTCACCAAAAAATTTTCATTTCGTTCCCCTACCGTCCCTTCATCAATTGTAGAACCATCGTTTCAAAAAAATATAGTTATTGACAGTTTCCCATAACACCCGCCAGTGTCAAAAATGTCGCGACGATCGTTTTTACGTGCCGTTCAAAATTGACGCACATTCGATTTCCAAAGGAAATGTTAATTTTCGTTACGTTAAATGAAGATAGAAGGGCGAATGTCGCAAGCGTAAGCAAACCGAGTGAGGGTTGATTTTCCTATGGTGGTCCAGCAAAAAATAACTCTCACTCGTTTTGTTTACATTTGCGACATTCGCCCTTTTGTTAATTCTATCTAGAAATGTGAACGCAAAAAGCTGTCTGGACAACGATTTGAAAAGTGCGTATTGATTATTTCATGTTTTCGGTAAAACTGCTTGAATTCTTGGTGGGTTGTTTGATTGATTTGTTTACAAGATAAAAATCGATATTTATTACAAGATTGTCACTCTTGTGTACGAGTTGTCTAATGTAAAGTATTTCAATATTGCGTGTTTCATTGAAAGTTATCCGCTGCGCAATGCAAAATGAAATGCTCTTTCATGATTGCTGGATCGATTTTGTCGTTAACAGAACAAGTTAAGCAAAATTCAAGAGTCAATCCAAGCAATAGAGATCGTTGCAGTTGTACAAAAAACACTCTGTTACATGACAGAACCAAATAGAGCATGTTATTATGACAGAAGAACCAGTTATGCTGCTATTGTCATTACCACGGAAACGTTTTGGTACTTTACATAATCCCAGATAACACAAAATCGTAATAGAAAGTTCACATTAAATCGTTTTCATGTCAATTTCATATTAGAGTTGTATAATGATTAGAGTATGTCAAATCGAAGTGAACAATAAGTTGTTTTGCAGTCGTGCGTGTCTTCGTATACAGTTCAAGACTGTGAATTATAAAGCAGGATAGACAATTGCAATATTTGATTATATCTATATCATATATTCAGTAGTATTTAGTTGCATGTTATTAAAACTGCGCAAAATAGAATTACAAATAGATGTCAAAATTTTCGCACGTATATCGCCTCCACTTTGGTACATATACGCCACTCGCGCGCCGCGGTGTGGTCATATTGCAAAACATGCTTTTTTGAAAAATGAGTGGTTTTTGATCGGACGATGGAATTAACGCAAGTGTCTCGTCTGTTTGTCTGTGGTACAGGATAGTACACTCAACTCCCGCTAATACGAAAAACAGCTCGTTCAGATTGGGCGAGTTCATTTTTAATCTGAATATTTGGTAACTCTATTCATTTTCACACACGCACAAGACGCGCACCCTAAGAACTTGTTGTTTTGATTTGACGAAAACAAACGTTTTGAAAACATCTCAAACATGCGCGAATTCTAAAGGTTCGGTTTGTATAATACGAAATTGGCCCGGCAGTTTCGACTAAAATGGTCTATTTTGAGTGCTGGAGAGATATAGTTGCATATGAGCTATATTGCCAAAGCTCATGATCAAGAGGAAACGCATTAAGATTTTTTGCTTTTTTTTTAATTTACCGGTTCACTTTAACGTCAATTGTGTGTGACGCTTGATCGGTTTTTAATGTGAACGCATTCATACCACCGGGGTACAGATTAAAAATGTTCAGATTAAAGAAGGTCATACCAACGGGGGTACACGGTAATTATTAAATAACTAATTTGCGTAGGACTCGTAAAATTGCTGCAAGGTACAATAGACCAAATCATCATACCATCAATTGACAGATACTGGCGCCCTTGTTTACATTTTGGAAAATTTTCCTTTTCGTTTATAGCGAATGTAGCGTGTGTTTTAACATTTTAAAGGCATAATGGCGTTTTAAATTTATCCTAATGCTGTTTAAAACAACAAACTTGCCGTTTAACAGCTGAAACTTTTTTGGACTCTGCGGTCTGTTTGTAAACAAGGGCGCCAGTATCTGCCAGATGACGTCACTTTGATTTCCCGGGCAACCATTTCTTCATGTTTCTTCATTTTTCGATATATCAGTCTTTAAAGACACCAATAGAGAAAATCGATGGCGATCGTTACCATTTCTAAAAGAAATTTCTACATACTTAATAGAAAATTAAAGTTTATTTTATAAAGATCTTCACCAAAATATCGATATCAACCGTCATCTTCGAAAATAAATATCAATTTCTGTCGCCAATTCGTTATTAATCTTTACGTAAATTTTTTTTTGGTTTTATTTTTGGCTCGGGCAAGTTTCGAACCCATGCAATTTCTAAACTGTACCACTAATCCTCAGATCTACGACTACTCTTGAGCTGAGAGAGAGTCGCGGAGACGGTCTTCTTTTTCTTATGCTTTGGCTGTTCTTCTTCCTATTACGTTTGCTTTCATTTTCGGGCAAATAAATGAAACTTGTGCGTGAACATCTCATTGGACGTGTGAAGTGTGCATTTTATAATAACATATTTTGGTGTTAATTGTCACACGGGCATTTCAGTTTTTGCAAAAATGTTAATTTACAATTGAGACAAACAAGACTAATTCAATTCCGAATGTGTTTTTCACAAAAACACCGGCAGAAAACTTATGAGAATTAACAATACTTTTCCATTTTGGGACAACGATAACGACTGGCTGCATTTGACAGATCGTACTGGCTGCATTTGACGTTAGAATTTTTCCTCTTCGCGAATCTCTCTCAGCGCTTGAGGAGGTTGGTAAACGGCTAGATAATGCGGAATATAGACCCCATAGTGGTCGCTAGCCTCTTATCCAGCAACTCCGATCCCGACCTCCTCGTGGTACCAGCCGGAATACGAGCAACCTTAGCGGAGATCGGGTAACCAACCCCGGTGGAAACTAAGGTCGTATACTAACCGGGAAGGAGGTAGTGAGTCTCGGCACTATAAGATGGCAGCCCCATCACGAGACTCGGTTGTGTTGCCCCAGTACGGCTACACACCTAAACAACACAAACTAACAACATTCAAGCATATTCGGAGCGGAATATTCGGCATCGACCTAGGCGACGAAATAAGGACGACGAATGGAGACTCGGGACTTGGAACTGCAGATCGCTAAATTTCGCAGGTTGCGAGCGGGTGCTGATTGAACAGCTGGAACCCCGCAAACTCGGCATCGTAGCTCTGCAGGAAATCTGTCGCAAAGGAGAGAAGGTATGGAAGATACGTGGCGGAAAGGCCCAGTTTTACCAGAGCGGTGGCGCTACCAACGAACTGGGAACGGGCTTTGTAGTGCTGGGCGGAATGCAGGATCGCGTGATAGATTGGAAGGCGATCAACGAGAGAATGTGTGTATTGAGGATAAAGGGCCGTTTCTTCAATTATAGCATCATTAACGTGCACTGCCCGCACGAAGGTAGACCCGACGATGAGAAAGAAGCGTTCTACGCGAGGCTGGAGGCTACGTACGACAGCTGCTCGTCACGGGACATCAAGATCGTCATCGGGGATATGAACGCCCAGGTCGGTAGGGAAGAAATGTATAGACCGGTGGTAGGACCCCATAGCCTGCACACCGACACAAACGATAACGGCCAACGATGTATAAACTTCGCAGCTTCCCGAGGCCTGGTGATCCGAAGTACCTTTTTCCCGCGCAAGGATATCCACAAAGCCACCTGGAGATCACCTGACCAACGTACAATGAACCAAATTGACCACGTTCTCATAGAGGGCCGGTTCTTCTCTAACATCACGAACGTACGCTCCCGTCGGGGTGCGGATATCGATTCTGACCATTACCTAGTAGCAGTACATGTGCGCTCAAAGCTGTCCACCGTATACCGGACACGTCAAAGCCGCCCTCCTCGGCTGAACATCAGGCAGCTAGATAACCCACAAGCTGCCGAGAACTACGCGCGAGTACTGAATGAGGCACTGCCTTCTTCCGAAGAGTTAGGTGCTTCAAACCTCGAAGACGGTTGGGGCAGAATACGCTCGGCCATCGGAGAGGCCGCTACCGCGGCACTAGGTATTAAGCCTCGGAGTACACAAAATGATTGGTTTGATGGGGAATGCCAACAAGCGGTGGAGGAGAAAAAAAACGCTTGGAAAAATTATCTAAGTATTGCCACTAGAGAGAACCTGGCCAAGTACCGACGAGCTAGGAACCAGTTGACCACGATCCTGAGGAGAAAAAAGCGCCAAAAGGAGGACAGAGATCGTGAAGAATTAGAACAACTATTCCGAGCTAATGACACGCGCAAGTTTTATGAGAAGGTGAACCAAACTCGGAAGGGCTACACACCGAAACCTGACATGTGTAGGGACGAGGGAGGGAATCTAATTACAAACGAGCGCGAGGTGGTCGACAGGTGGAAGCAGTTCTTCGATGAACACCTAAATGGCGAAGTCGCAGAAGGAGGCGGAACGGAAATTAACCTAGGAGCGCCCATGGAAGATAGTGATGTCCTAGCACCTGATCTCCAAGAAGTCAAACGAGAAATCAGGTTGCTGAAGACCAATAAAGCCGCTGGGAAGGACCGCCTACCGGCAGAGCTTTATAAACATGGCGGGGAAACGCTAGCAAAGGCTCTACACTGGGTTATTTCGAGGATTTGGGAGGAGGAAAAGCTACCGGAGGAATGGATGGAAGGAGTGGTTTGTCCCATCTACAAAAAGGGTGATCGGCTAGACTGCTGCAACTATCGTGGTATTACGTTGGTAAACGCCGCCTACAAGGTACTCTCCCAGATCCTGTTACGCCGGCTGTCACCGATAGCACAAGGTTTCGTAGGGAATTATCAGGCGGGTTTCATGGGGGCTCGCGCAACTACGGACCAAATATTTACTATCCGACAGATCTTGCAGAAATGTCGGGAGTACAACGTGCCCACGCATCACATCTTTATCGATTTCAAAGCAGCATACGATACAGTCGATCGAGACAAGCTATGGCAGATAATGCACGAATACGGTTTTCCGGACAAACTGACGCGACTGATCAGAGCTACATTGGATCGAGTGATGTGTTTCGTACGCATCTCTGGGACACTCTCGAGTCCCTTTGAGACGCGACGAGGGTTGAGACAAGGTGACGGTCTATCCTGCATGCTGTTCAACATCGCTCTTGAGGGGGTGATCCGACGAGCGGGCATTGAAACGAGAGGCACGATTTTTACCAAGAGTAGCCAACTTCTAGGCTTTGCAGATGACTTCGATATCATAGCCAGGAACTTTGCGACGGCGGAGGCAATCTACGCCAGACTGAAAGCGGAGTCTAGGAGAATTGGGCTAAAAATAAATGCGTCGAAGACCAAATACATGAAAGGAAGAGGCTCAAAGGAAACAAATGCGCGCCTCCCACGGACGGTAACCGTTGACGGCGACGAACTAGAAGTGGTAGAAGAGTTCGTGTATTTGGGATCGCTGGTGACCGCGGACAACAACACTAGTAAGGAGATCCAGCGGCGCATCCAAGCGGGAAATCGGGCCTACTTTGCCCTTCGTAAAACGCTACGATCAGGAAGCATACGCCGCCGCACGAAGCTAACAATGTACAAAACCATTATTAGACCGGTAGTTCTTTATGGACTTGAAGCCGTGACGCTGCTTACGGAGGACATACGCGCCCTTGCCGTGTTTGAGCGGAAAGTGCTGCGGACGATATTTGGCGGAGTACAAACTGAAAGCGGAGAGTGGCGGAGGCGTATGAATCACGAGCTACAGGCACTGCTTGGGGAGACTCCCATCGTACATCTAGCGAAAGTTAGCAGGCTACGGTGGGCCGGACACGTCGTAAGGATGCCGGACGACAGTGCGACGAAAACGGTCCTCTTCAACAACCCCACCGGCACCAGGAACAGGGGGGCCCAACGTGCACGATGGCTCGACCAGGTCGAAAGCGATTTGCGACTTCTGAGACGACTACTGTGTTACCTGACTCACTGCGAATATGCGTTGTGTTCGCGGGATCGTGTTGGTTCGAAAGGTTTCGAAAAATATCGCCTTTGCATCGAAAATATCGTTAATTTTGATCACTAAAAATAACGTACTTAAACGTTATATTTCAAGTGCGAGTAGTACGCAATAATTGTATTGTGAAACTGAATTGTTATTTATGCAACTTTTTACAAATTAAATGCTATAACAAAAGCACAACTTATAAAAAATCGATTGTTATCGATATTGCCTGCATATGCGTTATAAACGAATAAAACGTATGGTTACGTTTTATTCCAATAATACGCATATTCGCAGTGAGTCAGGTAAAACAGTAGGAAATTGGCGACGAGTGGCCCAAGACCGAGTTGAATGGAGACGAGTGCTTGAAACAGCACGAGCCACCCCGGCTCTATGCTGCTGAAGAAGAAGAAGAAGAAGAATCTTGAGGAGCTTAGATTAAAATGGCAATCATATTCTAAAGGACCCCATGCATGTATATTAACATATTGGCGAATTCGTCTATTTACGAGAGTCGCGAACTAATTTGGCGAAACGCAGAAGAAGATGTTTGGGTTCAGTGCTCAGTTCAAATAATTTGCCCAACATATTGTTAATTTCGAGTTGAACATACATCATTTATGCACATGTATACGCATCGATGCCATTCTTCATTATCAGTAGTTTTAGATAAATATCTGCGAAGAAAATTGACGTTTTTGCGATACTTTCATACTGAACAAAATTTAGTGTAATATCTTTAAAGATTTTTATCAAATTACTGACAAAGAAAATGTTTTAAATGCGAGTATCGATCTATGAAGAAGTTCAAATATTCGTATCGATATTATTGAAAATTAAACGTTAAGATTTATCGTCACAAAGCTTTATTTTTGTATCCACCTTTTTACGAGCCATAATGGCGGACGTGTTCGTAACATTTTAACAGCATTTTTGACATTTCCCTAATACATCGCACGTTTTCTTTCCGTACATTCCTTTAGTTTTACCGTGAACGCGCGGAAACAAGACGTGCGATGTATTATAGTGACATGTCAAAGATGCCGTTCAAATATTACGAACACGTCCGCCATTATGGCTCGTAAAAAGCTGGATAAAGAACTACAAAGGCATTTCACGAGTGGTTTACCGCACACTTAATTTTGATTTTTGCTCTCGGTAAAATTTCATGCCGAATTCAACGGTAAAAATTATTTTTAACGATATCTCGTTAAAAAAATAACATTTTACATCATCTCGGCAATTTGGTTTCACGTACTTCAGTAATTATTTTCAAAATGCCGATAATCGTTAATAAAATGTGACGAACATTGCGGTTTACTTTATTTTACCGGAATCAGCAATTTCAAATACCATTTCTCGGTAAAACAGCATCTTGCTTTGCCATAAATCGGCAAATGCATGGGATATTTTTTTGTTCCACCAGTTTTTTGGCGGCAACATGACAGCGAGAAATGTCAAACGTTTTTTTCGTTCGTCACTTCGTCAGCCAGCGCATTTCAATATTTTTGTTTGGCATTTCGCTAGCGATTTCGTTTTCGTCGTGTGAAGGTGCGTAAGAAATTTGGAAGTATATTAAGTTTTTTGTACTTATTGTAATACTTTTTTTTCAGAATATTTGAAAACCAGCACCGTGTGAATCTGATCTATTTCCATTGCCGTGCGAATCTGATCTTTCCTGTCTGCGGGAGGCCGCTCACAATATGGTTGTCTTAACACCGCCCGAAATTGTGATCAACTATAAGATTTCACACCCACCCTAATATGTACCTGTACCGGCACGCATTCGAATCGGGCGCAACGCAGCATGAACAGTACTCGACGGTGGCTCAACCGTTGATTGAAGCGCTGATCCGTATGAAGTCTTCACCTATGGAGTAACAGGCAAAGGGAAAACGTATACCATGACCGGGGTTATTCAGTACCGCGGCATAATGCCGCGCTGTTTCGATACCCTGCTTCGTACCATCTCGGATATTCGGGCGAAAAAGTTCGTTTTCAAGCCGGTCCGGTTGAACGGGTTCGACATCCTGTCGGAAACGGATGCCATGCGGCAGGCCGAGCTGCACTCGCAAATGAATCGAATGAAGCGAGAGGACACCGATCCGGAGCTGGCGTCGAAGACATCGGTCGCATCGTTCGAGGTTAGCGGCTAAGCGATAATATTTATTCCGTTATTATTACATGCGTTGAGGTTTTATGCTATTTTCAAAAAAGTGGTTTTAGTTTTTTCCGAATATCGGCAGTAAATAATACTGATCATTCAGCAAAATTAACTGACAAAATCGGCAAACTTAATTTAAAAATACAGCGGATCTCGGTTAAAAGCTACCGAGTGTGTCGGCATGTTTTACCAGATCTCGTCAAAAAACTACCGAGCGCGTAGGTAAAATTTGCCAGATCCTCTTTAAAAAACTGCCGAATGAGTCAGTATATTTTGCCGAAGTTCTCAGTATATTTTGACAGTTCGATATCATTTGCGCTTACCGAGTGATCAGTAAACGTAACTTTTGCCGAGAAGGTTACCGAGAGCTCAGCTGTCCAATTCTCGGCATTTTTTTTGCCGATTTCGGCGAAAAAAATTAAGTGTGCGGGTTGGTCTATCCAGCTTTTTACAAGCCATAATGGCGGACGTGTTCGTAATATTTGAACAGCATTTTTGACATTTCCCTAATACATCGCACGTTTTCTTTCCGTACATTCCTTTAGTTTTACCGTGAACGCGCGGAAAGAAAACGTGCGATGTATTAGGGAAATGTCAAAAATGCTGTTCAAATATTACGAACACGTCCGCCATTATGGCTCGTAAAAAGCTGGATACGGAATACGCCCTTTTGTTAATCCTATCTTCAATTATTGTCAAACTTTTTATGAGGGGGTTGGTGCGTTTCGCAATATTTTTACGATCCTTTTCGAAACGTCAACGTCCCGCTCACTTTTCGCTGTTCTGTCGTCCTGTGTCCTGTCAGTTTTTTGTCGTTTATGGTTTTGTTCGGTTCGCTGCTCACTGTCGTTTCGCCACGATTGCCAGCGCCAGATAGTTGAATATATTTAATAAAAGCATGCTTAGAAACGTGATTTTCATTTTTGGAATATATTGATTTAGGTGTACCAGTTTTATGCAGTACAAAAGTGGAAATTGAGTGGAAGCGCATTGTGTTTTGTGAAGGAAAAATCTTTTCCGAAAAAGCGCAGTGGAGACGGTTCGGTCAGTGCCCGACTGCACAAAAACGAGGCGAACGATCGTTGTGAAGAAGAGTGAATAAGAAGAAACAAAAGAAGATCTGACTGAAGTGCGTGTAGACGGACGGAAACGAAAAAACGCCCTTTTGGAGGAAATTCTAATTGAAAGTAGATGAAAATTGATTATGTCGACGTTACACTTTGTGGTGCACCCGCTGCCAGGAACGGAAGACCAGTTAAACGACAGGTAATTGGGAAATTTGCTATTTTATGCTTGCAGCAAAATGGGAAAAGTTAAGATGGCAGCCACGACGATGAACGAAGGAAAACTTAGAGCAATGCTCATCAGATTGGTAGAGGGAGCGCTAGCGCTACTCGATTGGCAATCAAAAATGGCCGATATTTATTTCTGTTATGTTTGCATAAGGTTGCAACCGTGAATCAGTATGATCTTTCACGGATTCCGCCGAACAGATTCCGTTCCGTGATGGCAAGTGCGTTACACCTGTTTTTTTTTCTAATTGCATTTTTGACAGCTTGTCTCAGCAGTCGGCAGTGCACACTAAAAAGATGCACGGAAATGTTCTAGAATTGAACATTACTAGAAATATAAAGAATTCAATAATGTCAATTGCATTGCATTGTATGAATCATTGATTCTGTCCGGACTTGTATAGTAGCATATTTCGAGAAATGACAAAATATCTAGCGATGTGATTCATGACGGAATTATTTCTGATGAACAATATTTATTATTGCCATTTTCATAATCCTTTTATGTTTGATCAAATAAAAAGTATAATGTAATATTATGCAAATTAAAATAACTCTGCTATTTGATTGTTTTGACTTTTGAGAAAATATATGGAAAACGGCGCTCCTCAACTAAATCATAAACTTTTAAAATATTTAGTAAATTTATTTTGTTCGAGAAAAAACCACAAGAACAAAAGCCAAATCATCTCATGTTTTTTCGTCTACTTTACAGAATCCGTGAAGTGGCAGATAAAATCAATAAATATGGAGTGCAAACGCTACCGGCATTACAATCGCTTAAAGTTCCAGTCAAACAAATCGTGATCGGACCGGCTCATTTGGGAATACTGCTTGAGGATGGCCGTGCTTTTCGTGTTGCCTTTTCTATAATCCCGGAACGGTTAGATCTTAGCAAACAGGATGCGAATAAGACAAGCGGTGCCAGTGGTGGCACAACCACAAGCCAATCGAACAATAATTCCAAAAATTCCCCGGCCTCACGACAGTGCCGCTCGCGTGCCCGTATTATGCGTACCAGCAACTCGGTTCGTGGCGGCGTTAGCTCGCAGGGTTCGGGCTCACGAAGTACCGGCGTGATCATGGGCGGTGGTTCTTCCGGCAGTCGATCACTGGTGTCGGTCCCGGCTCCGTTCGTTCCGGAGGAGCTGGTCACCCAGGCGCAGGTGGTTCTGCAAGGTAAAAGCCGCAACTTGATCATCCGCGAGTTGCAGCGCACCAATCTGGACGTGAATCTGGCGGTGAACAATTTACTATCGCGTGACGACGAGGGCGGTGACGATACGGAAGAGGGCAGTGACAATTATGTGGCGGAGGATCTGATTTCGCTGCTGGACGGAGGCTTTCATGCGGACAACAGCGTTATTATCGATGCCGAAGCCATGTTCTCGGAGGATATGTTTGGATTTTCGAACATTCGGAAGTAAGTTGAACGCTCCGTGCGGGTGCCTGTCTTCTCTTTCTTTGTCTTTATGAAGCGGTTAGGAAAATTAGATGGTTCTGTTCCAGTGCTATTTTGTTATTTTTGTTCTTTAAGTTTTTTTTTATAGAAAGTTTATTTTCAAATATGCCGTTATTTTTGTTTTTTTTTTGGTTTGTCTAAAGCGGACATACCAGTTTTTTAGTTTGGATTGTTTGCTTTTTATTTCTTTGTCGGTTGTTTTAAACAAATGATTGCAGACAGTATTTCTTTCTGCACTTCATTGTGAGTAGGGCAGATGATAATTATTTCGAAGTTAAAGAAAAACTTGTAGAAAATGTTTACTTCCAAAAAGCCCTATGTAAAATTTCAGCTAAACTGGTTGTTTCCTTCCAGTATCCAGTAAGGTTAACTTTTACTAAATAGTGACTTGTCCAGCCGAAATTGTCCATAGAGAGCTTATGTTGGATGTAACACATTTTCTCTAGTAACTTTTATTTTAAATTCAAGTCAATCATAATGATCAGCAGTAGAAAATTTTGTATAAAGGCGCTCACCCTCGAATTGTAATGTAAATAGTTGGTAGAATTTAAAATTTTGATATTAACAATTTTTTCTTACTATGTTCAGTTATCTGGTGCTGGATTACGAGGGTTATTAGAAAATGCGCCATGAGGAGTTCTGTTTTTTATTTTGTTTTTATAATTTATTTTATTTACTCTTTATATTTTGTTTCGATTAAGTCCGCCTTTTCCTGGTCTCATGCTGCTTTAGGTAGAATACAATTTAAAGGTGAAATTCGGGGGTCTTCTAAGAGAGGTAGGAACACGAAACACGATTGAAATGAGGAAGGGAAAATCTCGTAATCTTAGTAAAAAACAGTTGTCACAGAAAATACGTATTTTAGCATACATGACATTTGAAAGCAATGAAAAAGTCATGTGCAAAGTTATTGAGCAGAAATAATTTTACGGGCTTTTTTTTAAACAAATCTTATTTGGCAACCAGTAAAAGAAAGATAGTTGTTATACGGGACAAAGTTGCGCATTTTAGTATGGTCTAAAACTTTTCTGAAGAGAAATTTTTATTGACGTACATATTTGGAAAAATTTAAGTTTGTAGCACCATAATAGGTGGATTCACGGTCACCCTAATAGTGTAAAAGAATGCGCTATATTTTAATAATAAACTTCTCCAAAGGCACTACCCCTCAAAAATTACAAATGGGTACATTATAAAAAATATTGTAATTTTGGTGGTTTAAAGGTTGACACAAATTTTTGTTTTCCAGATGCGCTCATATTCTGAAGATCTGAAAAGGGTGGCTGTCGAGTATGACAGTGGTTTAACACATCAGCTTTATACTAAATTTAAAAAGTATGGAATGGATATTGTCTACACTAGTAGAAATAACCAGCTACAAACACGATTAGGATCCACAAAAGATCCTATCGGTAAATTGAACAAAGCAGGAGTCTACAAAATGGCATGTAGTCACTGTGATACGATTTATATCGGACAAACAAAAAAAAATTTTGGAATCCGATTCAAGGAGCATGTTTTAGAGGTAACAAAAGCTAGGAAAGAACTCCAGGAGAAACAATTTTACCACTTCAAATCCAACGTAGTCGCGCACATTTTCGAAGAAGAACATCCCATTCTTCGCCCTGTCAATAATATTTGGAAACTGGATGTTGCCGAATCTCTTGAAATTTTTAAAGAAAATCCATCCAATCTTCTAAATAATCAAACAGGTAGTAACATTTCACAGCTTTTTTACCTTGTAGTTAATTTAAATTAAAATTAGAATTAAAATATTTTTTGGGATATGGCAACTATCGGTTTTTTTTTTTGCAAATAGTACCATTTAAATCTAGTCAGCATGCTCTGGTTTGCGAGGGGTTTGAAGATTCATTGCAAATAAATACTTACCCTGTTTTATTCACTCAAGCCAGCGTGGTTCGCAGGGTGGCAACTCAACCAGGAAAAGACCAGGAATTTGATTTCACCAGGAAAAACCGGGAAAAAACCAGGAATTTTTATCCAAAACCAGGAAAAAATTCTGATTCTTGCTGACGACTTAATTACTTATGCGTCTATATTCACTAGTTCGGCAGAACAAAATGTTTCATTTCCCAAATAATCACAGTATGGCGCCATGGCCTTGATCTGTCACCCGGAGCGCTTCGAATCAATAGTCTGAATACAGTCGACTAGGCTACACCGCCAACAGCTTCTAGATCTACCTCTTCTGTGTTGTCCCTGCGGGTTCCAGTTGACTGTCTTTCTGTAGATTTCGTTCTCTACTCTCCTCAAAACATGTCAGATCCAGGCAACGATTGACGAAGATCTGCGGTTGTGTCCGCTGAAATACATCACATCTCGCAGGCAATAGAACGAATTTCACGTTCAAATTGAAAATTCGTGTTAGAGTCGGTAAAATGATTTGATTCGAGCGCCAAACATTCCCAAGATCCAAAAATTACCGCTGGCTATCCTGATTCATGTTTCTATATCAGTTTTGGCACCACCGCCTAGGGCTATCTGCTACCAGGATATAAAAAATCTGCCACCTCCTCAACCTCTACTGTGAAATAGGAGGGATTGTTGATGTTTGCGACATTGACTATGAGACCTGCTGCCTTAGAGTTATCGCAAAGATCATCAAGTTTTCCCTGCACATCATATTGCATTTGGGAGAGCAAGATAATAGGATAATAGATAATAGCAAGATTCGTTTGACAATGCATTATCTTCAGGATCGATGATCGATCCAATAGCTGCGAATCGTTATACCCCTGATATGTTTACAACCTCTCTTTAGTTTTCCAATGTTTGGTAGTAGGGATATGAAAACTATCATTAATTACTGATAGTTATCAGTAAGCAATAATATCACTAAGTATCAGTAAGGTTTCGCAGTTATTGATGCTTACTGATACAGTTACGTCGTCCCGTTAGAAAAATCATTTGGATTAAAGTTAATGGTCGAAAGTTGCGTCCGATAGACGAGAATGACACAATCAATGTCGGCCAGGTCGACGTCAATTAATTGCTCATTTGTCAAAGGACTCCAGGGCAATCTTCGGTTAAGTTTACTATCAATGGCTCCAATTAAATTTTCGTCCATAATGACGAGGATCAGTTGCGGTGAAAGTATGTAACCCTGTCTCATTCCTGCAGCAACCTGGCAGGAGGCCTCATAATGAGCGTCGATAAGATAGACTCGCTTACCAGGAACTCTTCTACACCTTAGTGCGCCCCAGATATTTCCGTGATTCAGTCGGTCGAATGCTTTTTTGAAATCAACAAGCACTAGAAGAAGACAGCGTTGGATTTCGATGAGTTACTCGAATATTATATTGAGCGTCGTGATCCGATCCACACATGATCGGCCGGCACAGAATCCAACTTGCATAGATGAGTTTACTCGTAAATTGGTTGGTAGCTGAAACTTGGTTAAAACTACTCAAAATGTCCTTAAAGTGTACAACCTCCGATTTTGAGTAGTTCTTTAACCACAAAATTGGTAGTAGGAACTTAAAAGTGCGTTATTTATCACAGAGAATAATTTAATTATTGGTAGCAAGTAGCCAAAATTGGTTAAATTGTTACCCAAAATTTGAGTTTGTACAATTTAAGGGCATTTTGAGTAGTTTCAACTAAGTTTTAACTAAATCTGGCCTATTTACAGGTAGTATCATTTTAGAGTGCACTATCGAAGAGTAGTATCGTTTTTTTCTGGATTCGATTGAGGATCACCTTTCAGGGTACTTAATGAGTGATACAGAGCACCATGATACCGCCGTAGTTCCCACATTCAGATAGGTTCCCTCAGAGCCGGCGTTTAGACCGGCAAACCCTTGCGGTAGCGGTAGCGAAAAATGTTAAAAAACATCTCAATCCTTGGCTGTTTACAAGACAATTGGCTATTTAGAATATATTTGCATGATTTCCATTGTTTCCTTTTCTCTTTTATTTAACTGCAGAGTGTAGTGCCAAGAAAAAATCGACGAAAGTGCCAAACGACTCGGCTCAGCTTGTACGCCGATTGTTTATGGAGGTTTCGATCAGTTTCGGGCACTTAGATTATTTGAACCAATGAAATCTCCAGGTCCGGATGGCATTCTATCCATTTTTTTACAGAAAATCGCTAAAATATCAGGAGATGGCACTTTGTGCTTTCCTTGATATTGAAGGAGCTTTCGATTACACGTCGTTCATTTCAATTATTACGGTTATTTTTCAAAACGCAATTCACCACACTCAATGAGCTAAATTCAAGCAATGCTTTCGAGCAGAGAAATCATAACATCATTGGAAGATACATCGGTCACGATTTCGGTGATCAAAGGATGTCCATAAGGAGTTCTCTCCCTGATAATCAAACTGTCATGAGAGTATTGCTTAAGCCATCAACGTAGAGCTTATCGTCAGAGAAAAGTTCAACGCAGTACTGTCAAGTTGTTTGTGAGGCGCTCTAAACACTGTTATAATGCTTACAAGACGGGCCTAATATAAACCGAACAAAAGCAGTCGCTATATCATTCACTATTCACATGCTATTTCTTCCCCTATATTGATTGGTGTCAGGCTGAGCTTCAGTAACCGCCTAGATATTGCTATTAAGAAAGCATTCCGTTGAAATCAACTCCTAAAAGTTTGTTGATTTTATTAACCATGTAGTACCGACTTAGGACACAAGATTACAACTATCTAGCTCAACTCCATCAATGAGCATAAGCAGTCTGTAAACTGTGATAGAGCTATCGGAGCCTACCTCAAAAGATAATCATTAGGACTGTTACAGTGGCCTTTTATTCCAAAAAAGCATGGCATACAAAAAAGCCTCGCTGCTTAATCTGCACAGGGCCTTTCACGTTGTAACGCCGGTTTCCTTCTTGGTGATTTTTGTCAAGATGCCTTTCATCAACTCCACGGAAAAATCCAGATATTGCTGAAGTGCTGATGCAATATTTCCGGTGACAATACTGGGTAAGATTTCAGCGTCTCGGCTGTCATCCAGATATTTCTTGGTGCTCTGCAAGACTATATATTTGAGGGTGAGGTTAGTTATAGTTTTGAGGGTGTCCCCGAAACGCGCACGTAGCACATCACTCGCTCCAGGGTAGCTTTAATCAGCTGCGTCATTTTGTCCGGGAAACCGTCAGGTTCCTCTCTCTTAGGTAGTTACCATTGTGAGCAAAATTGCTTACATTAATGTGTTCTGAAATTCTATCAATTTTCCCATTAACTAATACCTAAATTGCTGTACATGATTTTACATGATTTTGTACGTGGATGGGACGTGTCGACTTTTTAGAATGTAGCCCGTTGCTGATGTTCGCTTTATTGCGATTTGGACCGCTGTGCGCTCCTATCGATGTTTATACCATGCCTGATCCCTGACTGGTGATCTGCTCGGTGACCGAAGATGAAATAACTAAAATGTTATAACGGTGGTTTTTTACAATTAACTGGGGGCGGTAGAGGAAAAGAGAGTAATGAAACCAAAATATTGATAAAGTTGCAAACAGAAGGTAACGAGAGGTGAACGAGAAAGAGTGATAAATTGGGTAAGGGAGGGTCATTGAAGCACCGCTTAAGAAGTTGTATCTTGTGTAGGTACCGCTTCTTTTTATCTAAGCTGGGGGACCCGCAGATTAAACCAAGCTATAATAGGAGCCAATTAGAACCGGATTCGAACCCACTTCCAGGTTCTGTAGACGAGATAACTATAATGTGCGCGCGGCCCTAGAGAAGGCCTTTGATATTTAGTTTGTTATCGGGGATTTCTTTCGTTTCGTCTCGCCATTTGATCGATGGTCGGCAGTTTCAAGGAATGCTGAAAATTGAGCGAGAGTGAGAAGCATAGCATCGCATGCGTACGACAAACAACCGCTGTTGCCGTGTGCATACAATCTGTCACAGACGCACTCGTTCGCACGCAGCCTAATAGCGTCGTTTTGCGCATCCCGCTCATGAACCCAACAACTCGTTAGCTGCCCGGCAGCTTGCATTGTCGTCAACTGGTTGCATTGACGAACGAAAGTGACGATCGTGGCTAACAGCGAAATACACACTCACAAATTTTCGTCGGACTCTGAGAGATACTCTTGTCGTCAATCTCTTCGTTAGAACGAGTACGCGCGGGTGAGAAAATTAGCCCATATGACCGCGGGCTTTGCAACACAGATTCATAGTCATTACAGATGTGCGGTCTTTCTGGGCTCCAAAAATCTCGGAGTGATTATACGTGTTTGCAGGGATATCGTCATAAAAGGAAAGGGCGAGAAATTTAAAAGAAAAAGAAACAGAAGAAAAAATAGGAGAGGGAAGGAAGAGAGACAAAAGGATAGAAAGAAAAGGAGAGTTAAAAGGATAGAAAGAGAAGAAGAGACACAAGGATAGGAAGAGAAGAGAGAGCAGAGAGAGAGAGAGAGAATTATAAACCTTGATATTGATAATTAATTGTTTCATTTAGTTAATGCCACTGCACATATAGTTTGACAGGGTGGCAACTACCTGGAATACCAGGAATTGTCAGGGAATGTGAAATTACCTGGAATAATCAGGGCATTTTTCAAACAACCGTAATGATCGATTCATTGAGTAGCCAAGTTCTCTTCGAAATCGATAAAGAAGTACGACGCCCAAGCGATAGATTAGATCATTGGTAATTAGCTCTGTGATGTACAAAGATTCGGCAAATTTTTATTTGCTGCCACCCGCGTTTCGTTCGGCGTTAGTCAAGTCGAATGGCATTAGAGTTTTAGGACGGACCTTTTGCGGCATGTCACTCGATTTGCAGAACATTGAAGTAATTGCGGGTGGCAGCGCAGCAAAATTTGGCTTTTCACGTAGCTCTCGTCGCAGATCAGACCCCACAACCTCATCAAAGTAGTTATTGGAGCGTCTTAGTAGAATACGAAACCTGGAAATTGAATAAAAAGAAAAATTATCCAATTCAATTCTACTATGTAGGAGAAGTTCCTCTGACTTGCGGCAGGTCTCAAACTGGCTGATGAAGGTTACAAGTTGTAACCGAAATACGGGTGTAGCGATTCTACCACGTTACGAATTTTAGGATCCGGCTTGGACCCGGAGGAGTAAAAGGTTATCAATCAGTGCAAAGTAAAATAAGTCGTATTGGTCAGAAAGTTGAACGGCAAATGGTGATATAAAGTAACAAAAATATTTCTAAGAATGCGCGGCCCAGTTTGCCAAGGGCGCGCGGCCAAATTGAAATTAAACACGAACTCAATTAAACAGCTTTTTCCGCATAGCTTGTGGCTCGGAGAACGAAAATCAAACATATGAACATGTCGTCCGCGTGGCTTGCAGAAAAAGAACCACGGCGAGTTCTAGAGTTAGTAGTAATGGGCTCGCTGAAGATGAGAGTGCGAGCGACAGAATAGGAGAAAGCGATTGGGGACTGGGGAATCCGCCTAGGGAAATAGAGTAGGTGGGGAAATTTCCCCTTTCGGTAAGTTGGGTTAAGACCGGCTGTATGGAGAAAATATACGAGAGTTGCTCTTGACAAGTTCAGCAGGATGGTTGGCACACGGAGAAAATTTTAAAATATTCTAAAATCCCTTGTATTAAACGCAAAAACACACAATCAATGGTCATTGAAGACAACGAAATTTGTTACAACCAGAATGCGGAGGAAAGTGCACCAGCAGCTGAAACCTGGAATTTTATTAAACACTCAAGGAAAAGCCTGGAAAAATCAGGGAATTTTGTTTTTCATAACGGGTTGCCACCCTGTTCAACTAATCAAGTACAAAATTTCCAATATTTGAAGACCTCGTGTCAATAGTGGCCCCGTTTCAACGAGAATTACTCAACTATTTTTATCGATGCAATATCTTTCAAAAACAGCGATCACTGTATTACGCAGCATGAGACCAGCGAGTTCCACACCCGCGCCCAAAACCCGCAACCTTTCCCGATATCATTTTCATTATTTTCATTTCGCTTTCATGAACTAACAAATTATCAAATTGTTTCAATTTCTGAAACAAGTTTGATGTTATACAGTCGTGCTCGTAGTGAACGAAATCAGAATAGCTCCTCGTCTGCCGGTGGTTCCGGAAACGGTTCCGCTGGTGGAGGTGGCGGCGGCAGCAGCGGCGGTGGTGGAGGCGGTGGTAGCAGCAGCAGTGCCGGCGGAGGAACCGGAGGCTCGGGTGGCACCTCCAGTGCACCAGGGTCAGCAGACGCGAGCACCGGTAGCGCTGTGAGACAGAGCAGTGCTGGTTCGGCCGGTGTTGGAGTTGCCGGTGGAAACGGAACGGGCGTCGCCACCGTAGGAGTCGCTGGAGGGTCAACTGGAGTCAGTGCCGGATCTAGCGGAGGTACTGCTGCCGTTGGTTTGAACAGTACCGAACGCGAAGGGTTTGGTCGCTGGCGCGACCGGCAGTACTTTGGCCCTCGCAGGTGGTTCCAAAGCGGTCGAGAGGATGGTTGGGACAAGGAAAGTGGTGAGTAAAACGCGAAAGTACGGGGGGAATCGGAAAGGCTGAGCGTGTTGAAAGAATAGACGCTATTGTTGAGCTGTTTCTTGATACTGATCATACAAGCAGTCGTCCTTAGTTAGCATAACAGATCACTCGTGTACGATGCCCCCCTTTTACGAAATCGACATTGTTACGAAGACAAACTGCATTTACTATGTATCTAATAGTTAAACTTTACTACACTCTAGATCCGAAGAAGAAGGACTATGGCTCCGGTTATCCGCTGTGGGTGTCGGACGAGTTGGAAGCTTGGCCGGAGAAGGAGCAGCCCATTCGGTTTACTGAGATTGCTTCCCTATATTCGGAATTTATCGGTGTGACCGCTAAAGGCGAGCTGCACCAGTGGCGTTGGGCGGATGTTGAACCGTACAGGAGTAGCGAGTCGATAAATATATTCCACCCGAAGACGGTTCCACTGAACTTACTCTACGAGAAGGTAACGCATATTTCAGCTACGTCGATCCGTTGTTCCGTCTCAACGGAGAGCGGAAGGATTGCCACCTGGATGGACGAACTGTTGGGTTATGCAGGCAATAAGCTGGAACATGCCGCCACAAGTTATCCGGAATTTGCTCTGGATAAGATAGTCTCTCTGCACACGTGTACGTTGTACACTGTGGCTCGCACCGAAAGCGGAGAACTGTTCTGGTGGGGCGTTTTACCTTTCGGTCAACGGAAGCGTCTTTGGGATAAATACAAGGCCAAGGCTAAAAAACCTGTTCGACCAAGCTTGAACACGCCGGAGGTGACCGTCGGCGCACAGGTGTGCATGAAAAATAGTCCCATGTACCAGCACGGTGCAATAGGATTCACGATATCAAACGGTGTACCGAAAGTAGGTCAGTTGCTGAATGCCGCTTGGGATTTAACCAACATTTGCCGCTTCAAACTGCTATCGATGTCGACACTATCTCAACAGCTTGGCCTAGTATCTGGGAATACTTCAACGGGAGCCTCCGGCAGTGGAATCACCGCTCCGCAACCTCCGGTGGAGATTAAAGAGAAAGCACCCAGTTCTGCAGGAAGCAGCAGCAAGCAAAGCTCCGGTAGCGGAAGCAACAAGGAAACAGCCGACCGGTTGGACATGCCACCGCCGCCTTCGCCAGCATCCAGTACTTGCAGCGATACAGGCAGTGTAAGCAACTCCCACAAACGACAGAAACGGTTAGCCCCGAAGGAAGACCCCGACCCCAAGAAGGATGAAGAGCAGTGGTTGTTAAAGTAGGTTTCCATTCATGTAAAATTGGTTTGTAATTTTTAAAATTCTTCTAATTTTAGGGATGTAATTTTCGTGGAAGACGTTCGATCGGTCCCCATTGGTCGCGTTCTGAAAGTCGATGGTGATTACGCGGCGGTAAAATTCCCGACACTTCTATCGGCTGGAGCTGGCAGCTCGTCGGGCAGTGGTATAGCTAGTGGCAGTGCTGCCGGCACTAGTGGCGGTAATAGTAAGGACAAATTTGACGACAGCATCGAAGCCTGGCAGGATTGTCGTTTGTTGCGGAAAGATGACCTGCAAGTGATTAAATCGGCTACAACATCGCGGGTGCCTGATTGCTTTCAGAAGATACCGCGGCGGATCGTGCTGAATCCACATCTGCCGAGTGGAGAAACTAGCTCGCAGCTGCTGGCGATTGCCGTTGATTCGAAGGGAATCCATGCGATTATGAAAACCGGCAGTAAGCTGCACTATTGTCTGTTTAACTTAAACACCGGTAGGCAGGAGCAGGATAGTGTTTTTCCGACGGATATAGCTTCGTTCCTGGGTGCATCCGCTCTGAATGTTGCGCTCACTTGTGCCGGCGATTGTTCGGAAAGTGTGCTTTTATTGCGGGATGGAAATAATACAATTTATCCTATGGCTAAGGACTGTGTTGACGCGATTCGTGATCCGAGCTGGTTGGACTTACCACCGATTAAGTGCATTGCGGCGGCTTCATTGACACTTCCTTCCGTTGGTGTGAATCTAAAGTCTCAGGTGGCACTGGTAGTGCTGGCACCCGAACATCAACAGCTAATGTCGCGAATTTTACGTTGCGATCTGGAAGGTGTTCGTCACGTGCTAGCTCAGCTTGGAGACGAGCTGAAAAGCCAGCTATCGTCGGTTATTTCTGAGCATACAGACCGTAATAGAAACATTATTCATGCTTGTATTAGTATGTGTTCGCCCACTTCGAATAAAGATTCGGACCAAGATCTGCTGGCACAAGGAGCATCCGGATCTAATTCCAATGCAAACGGAGGTTCGGCCGGTCCCGGTTCCAATTCTGCCGGCCTAGAGTGCATCAACGTGATCACAAATACTATGATTGGCAACCGACCGGTCAGTATTCGGGAAATTATGCGTCGCAGTGTGAATCGTGAGCTGGAAGCTTCGAATTCAAACAGCGCTCCGCTTCCTCCGGGAAGCGATGAGGCACCGGGCGGATCGCTGCCAGTTGTCTATTGGCCGCCAGAATATGATCCTACAAGCGGTGATGAGGACAGCATGAGCGGTTTGAATGCTCCGTTGTCGCAAAAAGGCCTAAACGAAACCTACATTTCAGATCCGAACGAGCGGCGCGCAAATGCTCTGCAGATTGTACAGCTTTTGTGCGAGAGCTCAGTTCTTCAACCACATCTAAGACAACTACTGAGCGCAAAGGATGCTCAAGGACAAACTCCTTTCATGCTGGCTGTAACCTGTCGCGCCTATCAGGCTGGAATCATAGTTTTTAATGCTATTCTCAAGATAGCTAATGGAGATGCCAGCATTCGAGACTCGATGATATTCCCGTCAGGCAGTGCTCCTGATCAGTCCCCGTTGGGAACCCTATGCTGTAATGACACTTGCTCCTTCACCTGGACGGGTGCCGATCATATTAATCAAGACATTTTCGAGTGTCGCACCTGCGGTCTAACAGGATCTCTTTGCTGCTGTACCGAGTGTGCAAAGGTTTGCCACAAAGGACACGACTGTAAACTGAAACGAACATCCCCGACGGCCTATTGTGATTGTTGGGAAAAATGCAAATGTAAAGCTTTGATCGCTGGCAATCAAACTAAACGCTACGAATTGCTCTGTAAAATGGCCACCGATACGGATTTGGTGACGAAATTCAACTCCCGAGGAGAATCGATTCTACTGTTTTTGATTCAGACCGTTGGTCGACAGATGGTCGAGCAGCGGCAATACCGAGCCACTTCCAGAGTGCGCAATTCTTCGGGAAGTGCTAGCAGGAAAACTCCTTCCCTCGAAACCGATAGCGATATGCCAGAGCACGATCTTGAGCCGCCCCGCTTTGCTAGAAAGGCTCTCGATAGGCTGCTGAATGATTGGCCAGCTGTGCGTGCCATGATAATGACTGGTGCCGAGCTGGAAAAACCGGTGGTTCCCAATCCGAATCAACCATTCTATGACGACGACAACCAGCAGGTCTACTTGCAGTCGCAGAGCGGAACCACACTGCTGGATAAATTTACCCACAGTCTAATTGTACGGTGCAGCAATGATCCACTGGAAAAGCTGCTGGTCACACTGGTAAATGAACTGCAGAACGAAACCATACCGAGTCGCATCGAGGAGGCGCAAAAGGTAGCACGACGATTCGTTCGGTCCGTTGCTCGAGTTTTCGTCATCTTCAGCATCGAACGTTTTCACAATCCTGAAAAGACGCGCAACTCGACGACCCAGGCCAAACATCTGCAGGCCTACCGGCGGGTGTTTACGACGCTGTTCAAGTTTGCGATCGAAGAGTTGATCGAGATTTCCGATGCGCTGATCACGCCGGTGCGGCTGGGAGTGGTCAAACCGACGGCACCCTTCTCGCTGTCTTCTAGTAGCATTGATGTGAGTATCGGTTGATTGCCAAAACGGTGCTGTGATATTTTAATACGATTACTTTACTTTTACAGAGTACGGATGACCTTTTCTCGGTGGAACCGTTGGCGCCGCCAACGAATCGTGCCTCGAACATAGTCGATATAGCCACTGGCAGCTCGCGAGGCGAGCCAGTCGAGAACGAGCGCAGCTCCAATTCGGGATTTATGTCTCGCATCAATCTGCGTCTGCGTGATATAGAGGATAATAACGACGCCGATGCAATGGTTCAGGATGATGGGGAAACTTCCGAGCAGGAGGAAATGTCCGAAAGGGATCAACCGCCGCCTAGGCGAAGCTCCGGTGTGAGAGCGGTTGCGAGTGCGGCGGCTATCAATGCCTCCGAGGAGGAATCGCAAGATCCGCTAAGAAACGAAGAGGCAGCTCAAGGCGAGAGTGACACCGAATTCAACTTTCATGAAGCTGAAACTGAATCGGATTCTGACGATAACCAAAGCACTCAGGACGCTCAACGAAGTGTGCAGACAGGTGCCACCGCCGGCTCGGACACAGGTGACGATCAACGTCTGTTTGACGACTCTAACGGAAGTTAAATTTGGCTACAATTTTCAGGTCTGGCTTTGCTGTTTGACAACGAAGACGATTCGGGCGATTCCAGCCAACCGGATGACGAGGGATCCGAAGATGGGGAAAGTGACGATCACTCACATGAAGATTTCAATCTGGGCGATGAACAGCTTGAGCGCCGGCAGACTAGCAGTGGCAATCAGCGTACCAATCTTGCTCCGCAATCGATGCAATGGGCTATTCGCAGTCGGGACACAGAAAGAGTTCGCCTAACTACCGGCGGTTCTAATCTGGTGTTCATCGATCCAAATGCGTTGCGTCGAACTACGGCTGCCAGTGCTGCAGTTACTGCTGCTCAACAACAGGAAGCACCCACTATGACTACAACGGCCAGTGCTCTAGCACGAACGTTTGGGATTGTGTTACGACAAATTTCTGACCTAATCGGTATGTTACCGACGAGCTTTACTGGAGCGTCATCGGCATTGGATGTTACTCATCAGGAAGCTGTTCAGCTTCAGGTATTTCTACTCATATTTAACTACCGTAAAACGGGGCGAACAGAAACAAAACTTTCCGCACTGAGAAATATTCTAATAAGTCTGTTATTTTCTTCAAAAATCATGCGAGTCTCGTTAAGCAGTTATTAGATTGGCAACACTCCTTACATTTTTGTAGGATATTCACAAAATGTAGTTTCATGTTACAACAAGGGTTTGTGAGTAACTGTAACTAAAAACCCTAAAAACATCAATTGTGGAAACCATTGTGTTCGATTCACAACTTGTCCATGTGATTGATTCAGTGATTACATAAATTTTCTTAAGTTTTACAGTGAAATTGAGGATCATTTATAGGGATTTTTCTTTTTCTATACTTATATTCCAGTATGAAACGTTATTCACACTTTAGCGTGGCGAATAGAAACAATTTCCTTGCTAAATTTCCTGCATAAATTGATTTCAAGGCATTGATTACATTGATTAAATTGATTACAACAAAGGCCACGGTTTTGATGTATTTGACATCAAAAATGGCCATTGTATATTTTCAGCTAAATTATGGTCAGGAACTACAAACCAAAAGGTTGAAAGATATGCAAAAAATCGGACCCGCACATTTTAAAACAAGCCGTTGATGATGCTTTAAACAAAAATATGTCCTTACGCCAAGCGGCTGTTCAGTGCCATGAAACCTCGGGACGGGCAGACATGCCTATCTGAGTCCGATGAAGCTTTGTTGGTACAAAGACTGAAACTGTTCCGAATGGGGAAGCCCAATTACCACAATGTTACATTCCAACGGAAAGGAATATGCGGATACGATAAGAAAGAATTGCACAGCATCTGTTTGTGTGATGTTTAGTGCTTCAGGAGATGGTACCATATTATCTCCGCTTGATAGTTTACAAGGCTACTCATTTGTACGATTCGTGGACAGAAGGTGGACCGCAACAGGCTAGATATAACTGTTCTAAGACGGGAGGGTTTGAGAGTTCGTCTTTCGAAGGCTGGTTGAGTACTTTGGTAATACCTTATTCAAAGAAGCAAAAAGGGAAGAAAATCTTGATTGGTGCCAATCTTGCATCGCATTTTAATTTAACGCTGAAAGTAATGGAGTTGTGCACCGAAAACAACATCATAGGGTGGCTACTCAACTGAAAATTCGTGTTAGGGTCTGTAAAATAATCTGATTTGAGCGTCAAACAATCTATAGTTCCAAAAAGTCACCGCTGGCCATCCTGATTCGCCATCTAGCTATCAATATATCGAAAAATTTCCACCTCCTTAGCCTACTTTGAAACTGGACGGATTGTTGATGTTCATTCCCACTGACTGAGTCTCTGCGACGTTGAGTATGAGCCCTGCTGCCTAGGAGTTGCCGCAGACACCATCAAACTTTTTTTGCAGTGCTAGAGAATGTCGTCGGCCAGGTCGCGGTCATTTGATTACTCCATTGTTAAAGGGTTCCAGGGTAATCCTCGGTTACTTACTTACTTACTTAGGTGGCTTGCCGTCCTAAGACAAAGCATGTTGAACAAAGTAACTCTCCATGTAACTCGGTTGAGGGCTACCGCTCTCCAATTCCTCGGACACCGAGTACTCTCCGCCAGATCTCGCTCCACCTGGTCTAACCATCGTGCTCGCTGCGCTCCTGGTCGTCTTGTTCCTACCGGATTTGAGGCGAACACCATCTTTGCAGGGTAGTTGTCCGGCATTCTTGCAACATGTCCTGCCCATTGTATCTGTCCAGCTTTAGCCACCTTCTGGATACTGGGTTCGCCATAAAGCTGTGCGAGTTCATGGTTCATCCTCCGCCTCCATACTCCGTTCTCCTGTACACCACCGAAGATCGTTCGAAAACTCCTAGCACTCGCAGGTCCTCCTCGAGAATTGTCCATGTTTCATGCCCCTAGAGAACAACCGGTCTAATAAGTGTTTTGTACAGGGTGCACCTTTTACGTGGACTTAGTCTGCTCGACCGCAATTGCTTGTGGAGTCCATAGTAAGCACGACTTCCGCTGATAATACGCCTCCGAATCTCACGGCTGGTATCATTGTCCGCCGTTACCAGTGAGCCAAGGTAGACAAATTCATCGACTACCTCAAACTCATCGGCGTCGATCAATATACTACTGCCCAAGCCAAGCATGGAAAAGTTCATTCACTCACATTATTTTTGGTGAATATATTGCTTGCTTCGAAGTATTGCTTTCAATCATTCTCGCTCACATGCAAGCTCTCGAACAGAACCCTACAAAGTGAATTCACCGATGAATTGCCGACCAACAGCAGAGAGAATGCGAATGATTCAAACAAGATCGGAACTGTTGTATCGAGGTTCATTAAGAATCGTTTGAATCAAAAGATCGTGTTGGAAAGAATCATCTGCGAACCATGATTGCGAATCCAAATGATTGCGTTCAACGATCTTCTTACTGAACGAAATAAAAGAATGTTTGCTGTTGGGTTGGTAAAGCGCAAACCCCCAATGCGTAGCTATGCAAGGAATATTCAATGTAGTTTTTAAACTAAGGCACTGACTGAAACTTATATTTTAGCAGATTTTGTAATGGTATTGACGGAATAATCCTGCCATTTTTGTTTTATGTATTTAGGTATCGCTCATTATTAACAGGCTCAATAAAAATGAAATGATTGGTCACGTATGGCATCAAATAAAATATTTTCAAAGTGATTTTTGCTGAATATCAGTGATGGTTAGATGTACAGTAGACTCTCGGAACGGTTAATTGATTGGGGATCGGGTCGATTAACTTTTGACGTAGGACTACGTCTTTGTTTACTATACTGGGACTGGGTAGCACTTTGAGAAAATGAAAATAGAAGTATAACGTTTGAATGAAAGATTTCAAATGGTAATAACTACTAAACTACTGAACGAAACTGAATAACTCATATGTCGTTGGATAGATAAAATGACAGGCAATTTTATAGGGTGGTAAGAGAGCAATTTTAAGGAGGGCGTAAGTGGGGGGGGGGGCTCCAATACAAAGGAAACAAAAATTTCCGCAGAACTCGAGAACTAATTAAGCAAATGGTAACAAATTTGGCATGTGGGGGTTTTTAGAGGCATGAATTTATTTATTTTATGATGGTTTGAGACCCCTCACCCCTGTGGTAGGAGGATGAGGACTCTCATACAAATAAAACAGAAATTTTTGCGTATGTGCCATATTTTCTGCTATGTAACAAGCGGTAAGCTGTGAAAGTAAACTAGTAAAACCTTCTCGGAGCAAAAGACAGTGATCAATACCATTTCAACCTTTATGATCCACACAAGTGATTTTTTGATCTCTGCGTCACAAAGGTTGCCTGCATTGTACTTATGAAACCCCGTCCACGTATTTTGATAGCCACCATTGTATTCAATGAAGAATTGAATCTGAATATTTCGCTCTTCCCTTTTAAACATTCACTTAAACAATGGCACTCACAGATTCTTGTAAACATACATATGGCAGAAATGCAGTTTACATTAGTCTTGGATCTGATGATTTGATATAGTCCTACGTCACCCTTTCGTACAACCCTTAGGGCTGTATACCTTGTAGTTTTTCGCTTCGTTTTTCACTGTATTCTTTTTGCCAATCTGAACACTGCGAATTTTTGTTTCAAATAAAAAGCTTTTGAAATTTACAGGATCAATGACGAGTCATTTCTCCTTAAATTCAACCTGATTTTGCGCTTTTTTAGCATGTTTACAAAAATGATTAAGCATGCCTGTATAAAACCATACAGACAACTTTCCGGTACAAGAGTTTAACTTTTTACTCATTTTGGGAATTTTTTTTGAAATGCTTTTCCTAATTGCATTTTCCTGCAGACCTAAGCCACATGCTATTCGGCCCAGAATTATTCCGATGGTCGTTAACATGTAGCTTTTAACAATTTTTTGTCGAATTTCTAAAATTTGCCTGATATTTTTTTTTAACAAATCATTGACTGTAGTCATATCGGTCCGTTTAACCAATTTCTCAAATATTCCTGTGTGAATTGCTGACCCTTTTTATACAAGAGCTCGGTTTAAGGTGAAATGAGCCGTCGTTGATTCTGTAAATTTCAAAAGCAGTTTTTTGTTTGAAACAAAAATTTTGTACATGAAAATATATCTCTATGTTCCGATTGGCAAGAAAAATGCAGTGAATATATTTTTAAGAAACAAACTCCTGTTTTTGGCCCAAAAACTGCTTCCGAAATTGGGCTTTCTGACGAAAAGTTAATAACTGCTCATTTCCCGTTAAGACATTTTGATTACAAACCGACTGATTTCTCATTATAGATATGAAATTATCTAGGTTTTTAGTTATGTAGCAAAACAAAACAGAAAACTTTGCCTTTAAATCATATTTCAAGAGATGTTTAATGCGGTTCAAACCTGAACTGAGCGCTGATTAGGGTCGGGAGTGCCGACAGTATTTTTCGAAAACCGGTATTTCGGTACTGGAAACATCAATAATACCAGTAATACCAGTACCCAAGAGTTTTCAAGCTTTCGATACACATACCAACTTCGATTAACGGACATGCTCGCATAATCCACGCAAATAATAATGTTGCCTGGTGACAAACTTATAAAACTTTGTTCACCGATCTTAAGATCTTGCTCTACTGATTAATTTTGCTGAAAACAGTAACGTTTTGTATTGCCTGAATTCCAACATATACCGAGATAAAGTTAGCGTTCCTCATGCGTTAAGTGGAATTTCGAATTTGGCAACAAATGCGTGTCGCCTATGTTGGGCAATCGAAACCAAAATCGAAACGGTGCCTAAATCGAGACCTTTTTTTGATATGATAAATTGAATGTAAATGCGTTAGAAATTGAGTAAATATTATTAATCAACGATTGCAACAGTTTTATGTTTGAAAAGTCCGCCAAGAGTTATCTGTCCGGTGCAAGTAAGTTTTTGGTAACTTGCGGTAAGACGTAGTCCTACGGCAATACAAATATTATTCGAAACATTCTGTAACAGCAAACTTTTTTTCATGAACACTCTGGGGACATCATTTTTGCGTCATTTGAAGCATGTGTGCGGAAACTGATTGATATATAAGCATATTGTTGTAAGGGAAATATTTTGTGTTGCCAAAATCAAGGCATGATAAAATCGAACCATGCCAAATTCGAAACTCCACTGTACCTCCGGTACAAATGGAACCTCCTGGTTATAAAAATAACTTAATGCTTTTCATAATACATAGTTTCGATAGCCTATATGAACTTATTTCATGGAAAAATTGAAGAAAAAGAAAATGTTCTACTAACTCTAGGTAAAGTTAACAGCACAGTGTCCAGAAATAATACTAGGTACCGGTGTAGATAAGACAACAGGCTCGTAATCAAATTAGCGGTTTCAAAATTTGACTTTAAACTGCACAGAATATTCAATGCATTTCAAATCCTCCATGTGACAATAAGCCTTTGTAACAAAATTGCTCGACACCCAAAATCTCCTCTCGAAATCTATCATCATAGGACAGACTGTACACAGGGTATCATAAGCATAGTCAAATACTTGCCTTCAAATGTCTAGTTTCGAAGTAAGTAAATTCATATTTTTTTTTGGAATACGGGACTAGTCGAGCCCCTTCAAGTTGCCACTGCCTTGTACTTCTACAGTCCTTTCAAATTTTTCCTTTAGTTCTACTCGCATAACCAACGCTCGGCGGTGCCTTCCCAACAATTTCGCCAATCTCGTTCCTCATGTTCGACCACTTCGGTTTTGTGGGCGAATGTTAGAAAAATTGCATTATTGGTCGGTGCCGAAACAACCTGTATTCTCCCGTGTCGGTACCGGTATTTCGGTATTGGAAAATCAGCCGGTATTAGCGGTTTTCCCGGTTCCGGTACGGCCGCTATCCCAACCCTATCCAGAACCGAATGACATATGGTCACAATCTGTAGGGATTATGAAGAGAAAATCTCTAAATTTGGTGAAACAATATTGGAAAACATGAAAAATTATGATTATTTCATTGACCGCACCGCGCCGACCGCATAGAGGGGTTAATAACGAACGCTCAAGAAACATTCGAACGATCGCACAAGAAAGATTCAAACGATTGTTTTGTGAACATTCTTTGCGACTGAATCTTTTGCCGAGCGTTCGTAGTACAATTAACACACCGCACGAAAGATCCATCGCGTGAACAAAACCACCAACGAACGCTGTCGCATATTTTCCTTTGCTTTGCTGGATCTTCTTCGTTCGTAGGAGTGTGCAATTTTGTACAGAGATGGTCAGTGCGATTGAAACCTTACGATGAGCAGGTTCGTCGATGATTTCAAAATGAATGCTGTTTGATATGAATTTTTCCATGCTTGGCCCAAGCGGTGTCGTTCGGCCTCGGTTCCGCTGGCCAGCATGTACTGTGTTTTAGACGTATTTACCTTTAACCCAATCTTTTCTGCTTCGCGCTTTAGTCTGGTGTACTGTTCAGCCACCGCCACAGATGTTCTGCCGATAATATCTATGTCATCGGCAAAGCAGACGGATTGACTAGATTTGTTGAATATTGTGCCCCGCGTGTTGATATCCGCTCGGTTCCTAACACCTTGTAGCGCTATGTTGAACAGCAGGCATGAAAGACCATCACCTTGACGAAGCCCTCTGTGTAATTCGAATGAACTTGACAATCCACCCGAAATCCGAACACAGCACTGTGTGCCACCTATCGTAGATTTAATCAGTTTGATGAGCTTCCTGGGGAAGTTGTTCTCATCCATGATTTTCCATAGCTCTTTCCGGTTGATGGTATCATATGCGGCTTTGAAGTCAACGAATAAATGATGCGTGGGAACTCTGTATTCGCGGCCCTTTTGGAGGATTTACCGCAGTGTAAATATTTGATCCGTTGTACACCGACCTTCGACGAAGCCGGCTTGATAAGTTCCCACAAATCTATTCGCAATTGGTGATAGACGGCGGAAAATGATTTGGGACTGCACTTTATAGGCGGCAATGAGAACGGTGATCACTCGATAGTTCTCACAGTCCAACTTGTCGCCATTTTTATAGATCGGGCAGATAACCCCTTCTTTCCACTCCTCCGGTAGCTGTTCCGTAATTCCAAAATTCTAACAATTAGTCGGTGTAGACAAACGGCCAGCTTTTCTGGTCCCATTTTAATAAGCTCCGCTCCGATGCCATCTTTTCCAGCTGACTTGTTGTTCTTTAGCTGCATGATGGCCTCCTTAACTTCGCCTATCGTTAGGGCTGGAACCTCTTCCCCGTTTGTTGCACCGTCGAAATCGCTTTCCCCGTCACCATGGTTCTCCGCCTGGGCGCCATTCAGGTGTTCGTCGAAGTGCTGCTTCCACCTATCGGTCAACTCACGATCGTCCGTCAGAATACTGCCAGTCTTATCCCGACACATTTCGGCTCGCGGCACAAAGCCTTTGCGGGATCCGTTCAGTTTCTGGTAGAACTTTCGCGTTTCCTGAGAATGATGCAGCCGCTCCAACTCTGCATATTCCTGCTCTTCCAGGTAGCGCTTTTTCTCCCGAAAGATTTGGTTTCGCTGCATCTTCTTCTGTTTGTGTCTTTCCACGTTCTGACGTGTGGCACTGCGCATCTTGGCCGGCCGCACAGCGTTCTCTTCATCCATCACCCTCCTACATTCATCGTCAAACCAATCGTTCCGCTGATTCCGGGCCACATGCCCGAAGGAGCTCTCCGCTACACTGCTGATGGCTGTTTTGATAGTGTTCCAACAATCCTCGAGAGGATTCTTCCGGCAGCGCAGCTTCGAGTGAATGCGCGTAGTTTGCGGCGACGTCTGGCTGCTTCAGCCGCGCGAGGTCTAACCGAGGCTGGCGTCGGTACCGAATGTTGTTCACAACGGAGTGTCTTGGGCGCATCTTAGCCATTACTAGGTAGTGGTCCGAGTCAACTGTCCGAGTGACTCTGACTGATTTGGTGACCTCCAGGTGTACTTGTGATGGATTCTGTGCTGGAAAAAGGTACTACGTACAGCCATATGCTTGGAGGAGGCAAAGTCGATAAGTCTTAGGCCCATTTCATTGGTCCGCTGGTGTGCACTGAACCTTCCAATCACCGGTTTGTATTCCTCCTCCTGGCCGACCTGAGCATTAAAATCCCCGATGACGATCTTGATATCATGTTTTGGGCAGCGGTCGTATTCACTCTCCAACTGCGCGTAAAATTCATCCTTGTTGTCATCGGTACTTCTGAGGTGAGGGCTGTGCACGTTGATGATGCTTATATTGAAGAGTCGGCCCTTGATTCTCAACCTGCACATTCGAGGATTGATTGGCCACCACCCAATCACCCGTTTTCGCATCTCGCCCATCACTATGAAAGCTGTACCCAGCTCGTGTGTGTTGTCGCAGCTCTGGTAGATGGTATGTCCATCTCTGAACGTATGTACCGTTGAGCTCTTCCAGCACACCTCCTGCAGCGCTACGACGTCGAACTTGGGGCTCTTCAATACGTCGGAGAGCACTCGAGTGCTCCCTTGGAAGTTGAGAGATCGGCAGTTCCACGTCCCGAGTTTCCAATCCATAGTCCTTTTTCGTCGCGTGGGTCTATTCCGATTGTTCCAGTAAGAATATATTTGTTCTTCGTTCCGTGCTTTAGTGTTTTTGGTGGTGACGGCTCGCAAAGCCTGCTACACCAGCCTCCTGTTTCGCCGGAGGGCGAACGAAGCTCGAAAGAGCCCTCCTTTCCTGTCAGCATACGACCTTGGCTTCCACCGGGGTTGGTTACCCGATCTCCACCAAAGTTGCTCGTATCCCGGCTGGTACCACGAGGCGGTAGGAATAGGAGTTGCTGAATAAGAGGCTATGAACCACTGTAGGGTCTATTTTATGCCTACACGTGCACAAGGCACCGACGGTACGCATTATTCAGCCGTTTACCAGCCTAACACTACCGTTAGACGTGGCATTTTCCGCCCTCTCAAGGCAGCCTGGCATAATATCCTTGAAAATGGAAATTTTCGCAAGGTAAACATAAACCATTTTTTCCCAAAAACAGATTTTCCAGGCTTTTAAAACGCCTAATGGAGGACAATAAAGTCCATGATCCGAAAAACGTTCGAGCGGAATTCTCTTTTCTGTTGGGTACTCTTACCACTGCGTCCATTATTTTGCACTATTGTGGAGCGGGAATTAAAAAAATGCGGAGTTGTCCGGATAAATCTCTCGTTTTACGGAAGTTACCTGCAGTGCCAAATCCGGCAGAAGATCAAGTTCGCAGGCAAAAAATTGACGAAAGTTTCGTTGCGTGACGCTTGGTATAGGCCAACAAGAGTGTCTAACACCAGGGAAAAGCGAACTAAGTTCCGAGCGTTACCTGGACAAAGAGTGACTGGAAATACAACTATTCTCACGGATAAAATCCCCAGGCAATTCCGAACTGGAAGAGACTAACATAACATTGACTCCATCCAACGAAAGCGGAAGAACATATCCGTTTATCAAGTTTACAGTTCACAAGAACTTGTTTGTATTCGCCCCATTTTACGGTATCTACGGAGCAAAAATTTCATTTTACTTTCTTTTCATTTGAATAGATGTACGTGGAAAAGCGTCTTCGACCAACCTGGGAATGGATTTTGACAGTAATGGAAGCTACAGAGGCCCAGCTTCGTTTCGGAGCATCGCTAACCGATTCAACCGACCCAACGCATCCGCTACATCCGTTAAATACACCGAGTTCATCTGCAACCACCGCCACCAATTCCACTGGTATGATGGGAGTCCTCGGTAAGTATCGGAATACCTCAACCCCCAGTAGATAGGACTTTCAGTCGCTTTACGACAGAAAAAACATCGCTTTGTGCGGAAAGTTGTTCACATTTCGGCCACTTCACACTTCCACACTTGACCAAAAATTTGCCTCCCCCAGTTTGGGAAGGAAACAACAGAAACACAAACTCGATGCATACCTTGCATGAAAATTTACTACCACCGATACACATTTTTGTTCACATTTGTTTTGGTCCGGCGGGTACCGAAACTCCGGTCTGAGAAATTGTCACCGAAACGTTCCTTTTTTAATACTTCCAGCAGGCAGTAGAAACCGAACAGCCATCACTACGCTGGGCGCAACCACCGCGCGAAGTCTCGGATTTAGCGATAGTAGCAATAACGAGCGAAGCACGCGCGATGGTAGGTTTTGTTATGTTTATATTCCGTTGTATGTGTAGTAAGTGTGTTGGAAAGTTGGCGATAATTTCACGACTACCACGAATAATAGTTGGAATCAATGGATACCGTTATCCAACGCTCCAACAGTGTTGATGTCAAATTTGAAAAGAATGGATGGTCATGATGATTCATGTCAAAAACACATGAACCGTATGCTTTGGCTAGTTTGTAGTACTTAGTTAAGGCATTTGCTGCAACGTGCTCTTTTATTTCTTCTTTGATAACATAACAAATATTTCAATTTATTTTGCCACTGCACTATGAAGAATTGAGAGAATGCTAAATTTTATGGGTCTCGTCAAATGTAAGGCCCAGTTTGTTCTAAATTTCTGGGGTTTTAAAATTCTTCGGTAAATTGTATATATCGTATAACCGAGTGGATAAAAAACTTGGTCTCAACAGTTCCAATCTCTTCATTAGGTACCTCGTCCTCGGACGCAGCTTCAAGTCGACGGGACTTCCTAACTTATTGCCTATCGCTCATGCGAGCCCACAACTCGGAACATCGTGATTTCTTGCCGGTGTTGGATGTGACCGCCTTGCGCCACGTTGCATATGTGCTCGATGCCATTCTGTTCTACATGCGAGCCACGAACGATTGTGACATCGATCGTACCACTACCGGGTCGAATGTTTGGGACGACCAGGATGAGAATGAGAACGAAGACGCTGAGGAGGATATATCCACTTCGATTGTCATGGATACGGATTCGGTCGATGACGACCTCATGCGCCCGTCGCTAGGTCGCCGGCATTCGTTTTTCCAACGATCCGAGTCGACACTGTGCCTTGGCTGTCCGGCGCCGGATCCGTTCAATAACGCACTGGCAGAAGCGTTACCATTGGCAGACCAACCGCACCTTTTGCAACCAAATGCTCGCCGAGAGGAGTTGTTTGGAATGCCCAAACGTCCCATAACACTAGCGGCCAATTCCCAGCAGACCGCTGACGGTACTGTCAATCTGGAAATACCTCCGGTTCGACTTAGTTTGTCTTCTAACATTAGAGATGAGCCATCCGTTGCTCCCAGTGGGGATGGAGCTGTTGGCAATGTCGAAACAGTCGCAATGGAGATTTACCAAGATGAGTCTTCACAGGATAATAAACAAACAGCTGGCACTAGTGGCACGGTCGAATTAACAATCCCTGTCAGTATCTATCAGGATTCGAAGCAGCACAAAACTACCATCGTAGTCAATGAAAAAGGTGAAACAGTCTCACCGGTAAAAGAAATAGCAGTTAACAATTCCGAAGTGGAACCCAAGGCAGGTCCGTCTGGCGAGCAATCACAGTCTCCAAAACCACCACCGCCACCGCCTCCGATAGCGACTGGTTCAAACGCATCCGGTGAAGTTTACTACAAGAAAAATCGTCTATTCTACATTAAAAACAACAAATACAATGAGGAGTCCGACGTGGACGTTGACGACATAAGCATAAGCTCCGACGAACCGCAAGATCTGTCCCAGTCGTCGCTTAAATTGGACGGCGATACCGATCAGGACCATGATGAACTCTCCGAGTCCGATTCCGAAGATTCACGTCAGATTATCAAGCGCCAAAAGCTAGACGAAAGCGTGTCGAACGATGGTACGGTGGTAGTGCAAGAATCCACCTCAGCTTCCACCATTCGACCACCGATTATCGTTACCCGGCGTAAGGTGCCCATGGAGTCGTCGCAACAATCATCAGCCGGTAATGGTAAGTGAAGTTTAAATATACTCAACACCGCAAGTCAAATCTAACTACTCAACTTTGCTCAACAGGCTCGGATGGCAATTCGGCAGCAGTTATTACGGCGCCAACTGGATCGGCATCGTCACTCTCCGATCAACCGGGCACAATTGCTTCGTTCGTTACGTACACAACCACCGGAAATCAGGTGACGGTAGCCACGGGAGGATCTGGATCAGCTGCTGCAGCAAGCAGTAGTTCACCCGGCAAAAGCGTAATCGTGCGCGCTGGACCTTCGACGGTAAGTGTTTTAACTCTAGCTGAAAGTTGGACCTCTATTTCGATTGTTTGATGAGCACTTTGATACAGAGGATGCCATGAAGTATTTGCGATACCTCTCACTACGTTGCTCGTAGATTAAAATCATCGCTTTCTGATGACTTCGAATGATGTTAGCTTCTCTTCGAGGACAGATACGAAGCGAACAGTTGCTTTAACGGGAAACGAACAGTCATTAACTTTTCGTCAGAAAGGCCGATTTCGGAAGCAGTTTTTGGGACCAAACTCTGTTTTTAAAGACGAATCCTTCCGGAATATTAATTGTTTTTCTTGTGGCTTGTGGTAGACACTTGACAAATTTCGAGAATTCATTCTGCATGCACACCGTCTGTTTATAGATTTAAAGGCGGCATACGATTCAGTTAAGCGGAGTTAGTGGAACCGTTTATGGAACCGGTTCTAGGCTACCGCACTCCAATTCCCGTGCGCCGTCCTCGACAGCGCACATTCATCGAGTGCACCGAAGTCAACGGCCTCTTTCTGGTTCTCTGCTGAAAACAGTTTTGGTTACTCTTTCATCGGGTATTCTGTTCACATGCCTAGCCCAGCACAGCATGCCATATTGTATTACCTTCACTATATCAGCATATCTGTATACTTGCTACAGCTCGTGGTTCATGCGTCTGCGCTACACTCCGTTTTCCATTTTGCCACTGGTATTGATCGCACAATTTCACGACGCCCAAAAACGCCAACCACTCGTCGGTCAGCTTTCATGTCATACATGTCATTTCATGTCCATGTCCATACAGAGCCACAGGAAGGATTAGTGTTCTGTAGAGCGCCAGTTTTGTGCAAATATGCAAACTAAGGGACCTTAGCTGGCTACGTATTTCGCAGAAAGCCCGATTCGCGGCTGCAATTCATCGTTTCACTTCGCGGATTACATCGTTGGCACATGTCACGAGCGTTCTAAAGTATATGAATTCCTCAACTGCTTCATATCGTTCCCCTTCTAGCTCCACCTCGGAACCAACACGGTTTGGACTCCCACGTTTTCTGACAGCAACCGTGCACTTCGTTTTAGCGGTGTTACTGGTAAGTCCCAATCTCACTGCTTTCTGTTTAAAAGGCCTAAAGGCCTCTTCCACTGTTCTACGGTTGATTTCGATGATATCGACGTCGTCCGTAAAAGCAAGAAGCATGTGAGATTTCGGGATGCTAGTCCCGTTCCTTTCTACGTTTGCTTTTCGTATTGCACCTTCCAAGGCAATGTTGAATAGCAGGTGTGAGAGTGCATCCCCTTGCTTCAGTACATCCCGATAGCGACTGAAGCCTCACCCGCTATTCTATTGCATGATTTTGACCCATCCAGCATCGCATGAATCTGTGTAATTAGTTTCGTCAGAAAACTAGGTTCTAGCATTATCTGCCAAAGCTCATTTCGTTTGACTGAATCGTACGTCACCTTAAAGTCCACAAACAGATGATGAGTCTACAAGTTGCACTCCACTGGACTGGACTAGACTTGCACACTGGACCTTGTCTAGTAACTGACGCAGGGTAAACATCTGATCCGTGGTCGTGGAGCGACCCTCATCAGCTATTACGCTGTCTCCCACACGTCGTGTCTACCACATCTTCCGCAGTTGTTTCAATGGCAATATTGAGGTTTCTCCACAGCCCTTATACTTACTTATATCTTCCCTTTCTTCCTGCTGTTCTGTGATTCGTTGATTAAGTAGATTAAGTTGAAACGTAGCGTTCTCTCAGTGCGAGCATTCGCCGCGTTCGACAACCTTGCGGTTACCGACATTAGACCTGTCGAGAGCCATGAAGAGCTTGTGGCCAGCTTCCCGGCCAAATTATTCTGGGTGTATCTCTGGCAGTTCCACCCCACCGTGACTTCTGACGTCATAGAGAGAGAGTGTTGTTTCACTGGTGAACAAGGGAACCGACCTTCTATCGCTCAACTTCGTTTCGCTCAAAGTTGTATTTCCTCGGGCGTTCAAAACTTCGACCTTTGAACCCTGAGGCTTGGCCACAAGGTTTGTATTCAGGGAGCGCTGAATTCGCGGTATGGCTGCCTCCTATTGACCCTGCTCCTGCTAGTACTCCATCGGTTGGTCCTCGCGCTAATTCTGGCATCATTGATCACTCCAATGGTGGTGACCCATCGACTTCGGGTCTAGAGCAGATTCCTGCAGTAGATGGACCATAATTTGGGAGATGCTCATTGATCCAACTTGCCGACTGCTGCCACCCCAACGCTACCGCCATCCAGGCGACCTAACACTGGGACGCACCGTTGTTGTTATCATGGATGCCCTCCATTCTCCCACCGTAGTCATGCCACAACTGCCAGCGTTCAATAGTTATCGTGGTCCTACGTGTGGGTGTGCGGAACGGGGTTTCCAAAACACTCTCCATCCATCCAGCACATATTTGCTATCTCCCATTCGCCCACTGACTCGTACCGTGCTACTAGTACTGCGCAACTTGATGATCCATTGTCAGTCTCTATAGAGCGAAACCTTACTGACGGCGCACCGACTACTAGACTTCGGATATACTACCAAAACGTTCGTAGACTTCGGACTAACGGACTGACGACCACCGAATTAATGTGACTACGACGTTGTTGTATTGACCGAAACCGGGCTGGCCAGTTGTGTTAATTCCGTGTAGCTTTTTGGTAATATTTTAACCGTTTACCGTAGTGATCACGCCATCATCACACGCGGCGGAGGAATCTTGATTGTAGTCTTCAGAGATTTAATCAGCTATGCTGATCCCACGCCAATTTGTGATACACTAAAACAGCTAAGCAAAGCAAAGCCTAGGTACAACATTCCGTTATCGAAACGTGACCTTCTGTTTTTATACGACAGACTTCGCAGCCAGTTGTTAGAGTATAGGACAATTGCAGGGCCAGTTACTATGATCCTATTGACTCTCCAAGTCAGGATTCAAACATATGACGACTGGCTTATTAGTCCAGCATCATTCATACCTCTTGGTCAATTGGAAGGCACACTAGAGCAGCTGTGGGTTAATATTTCAGCCCATCCTCGCTGCATTACTTTAGGCGGTAGCTACCTACCACCCGATCGTAGATCTGATTTTATCTCAATTGAAAATTTAAAACGGTGGTGATTTCGCGAATATTCTCGGATTCTGGACTGATTTTCCACAGTCCAACATATCTGCAGCATGTTCCACGTTGTTGAATGGGATCAATTTACACAACCTAACGCAAATTGACCATATAACCAATAGCAACGGTCGCCTGCTCGATTGGGCACTCGTTAATGACGCAGCTTTACGTGGAGTGTTTGAGGCGAGTAAACCACTGCTACTGCTCGATTCTAACTACTCAGCGCTTGACATTTCTGTCAGTCTAACCAGAGCCGGCACAATTCGTGGGTATCCCAGACGTTTGGAGTTCGGATTTCCGCAGAGCTGATTTTCAGTCACTGAGCGTTGCCGTTTCTCAAAGTGACTGGCAGTTTCTGGAGTCCTCCCCGCCTGTTGAAGCCCTGGAATACTTCAACTTGGCTATTATGCCAGTAATCGCAAGTTTTGTTCCTTAATTAGCATCTCTGGCAGTTAAACAGACAGCGCTCCTTGGCTCTGCGAAAATACTGTAAACTGCGATGCCCAATTTTTAAGCAGCACTTCAACCGTGCTAGCAGCATCCACCGAAAATATAACCAATACGTCTACAAGCAGTACACCTTCCGAATGAAGAATAATCTTAGACGCAATAGACGCGACAAACATGATGTGCAGAATTACGGAGCCATTACATCACTTTGTGTGTGCTCGAATTTTTTTTTAAAATCATGACAGACGAGCTATTCATTAGCTGCAAACATTGCATCTCGTCGGAGCAACATGGGTTCTAGCCTAAACGTTCGACAAACACTAACTTAGTGCACTTATGCTCAACCTGCTTGCTGAACATGAGTGCTGGTGCTCAAATTGATGCGGTGTACACCAACCTGAAAGCTGTTTTCGACCGCGAAATTCTGCCGATCTGGTTCCGATCTTACCTAACGAACCGCACTCTTTGTGCGCACAGTTAACACAACCGTACTCTCAGCACAGTTTACAAATGCCTCAGAAGTACCGCAAGGTAGCAACTTTGGACCACCGGTCTTTACGTTGTTCATCAATGATATATCGCTACTACTTCCGGATGGTTGCTGGAAGCTCTATGCAGATGACGTCAAAATATTGAAAGTTGCTCGAAGTAGCCTGGATTGCGATGCGCTTCAGCAGCTTCAGAATTGACAAGTTATTCCCGCTCCTTCGGTGTTTATTATTGAACCGTCTATTTTCAGCAAAAAACCAGGGAAACGTCGTCGACTGCGGTATAGATCCCGTACTCGAATGTTGAGCGCTCTCGAAAAAGATGCACGATTAGCTGTTGTTCAAAGTTATTGAAAAATGGATGACCAAGACTGGCGATACTGGAAAACTATATTACGTTCGGCACTGGATTGGTAATGGTCAAATTATAGTACGCCTTAAATTGTTATTGTTATATCTAGGTATATTAGAAACCAGCGCGGTCGCAGGTGTAGGATCGTAGTAAATTGTATAGCATTAGGTATCCTTGACTCACTGTAACTAATACGGAATAAATAATATTTTCAGTCCGATTTGGACCACCAAGCAGTGAAGATTGATTTTTCCTTCTACAGCAGGTGTCTTGTTCGGGCTGGTAACTGAATGGCCGAAACACAAGTAGCTGAATAACAAATAGCCGAAATCCAAATGGATTTCAACAACTGTGAAAGAAGACCTAAATTTTGTATTTGTCCAAACCCGAAGATCGAACACCTATTTGGCCGAATTACAAAAGGCTGCATTAGCCGAAACACGATAAGCCGAACTCCTACTTGGCTAAATTTTGGAAAGGCTCAATATGGGAGATCCTTCGGAAGCGGCGACCTAGTGCATGCAAACTAACTTAGGTTTATTCTACCTAAGCGCTCAATTAAGTCCGAACGAGTGACAGTGGGTAAGGACAGAATGCATTACCAGGCGGTCGAATCGACCGAAGGCGGCCTTGTGTGATTTTTTACAATATATTGTTGATTCTGTCATTTGTGATTCGACCATTCGTGTTTCGGCTATTTGTTTGATTTTGATTATTAGATCTATTATGTCAAATGTTATTTTGGCCATTTGTGCTTCGGCCACTCGTGAAAGGGTCGTTTGTATTTCAGCCATTCGTAGGTAATCTGTCTTGTGCGTAGCTAATACATTATAATTGCAAACTTTATTTACAAACATAACGGGTGGCTTATGCTCAACAACAAACGAGCTCAGAGAGAAATGAGAGTATGTATGTGTTAGCTTTCTCTCTCCTCTTTTTGTTGATATTTTTTGTCCCCTCTGGTTTGACCCTCTGGTTTGGCTATCAATTAAGATGCACCAGACGAATGTTTGAAGAAAATTTTGATTCCGTTTCTACAAAAACATCATGCAGATGGACAATACGTGTTTTGGCCGGATAGAGCATCATCGCATTACGCCAAAAAAACACAATCGTTTCTGAATACCCATTCGATCCCATTTTTACACAAAAACCACGACCCGAAAAATCTGTCTCAGTGCGCCCAATCGAAGGGATTCTGAGTTCTTTGGTGTACAAAAATGACTGGAGAGCCACGAATTGCAAACAGTTGATTGGTAGAATCAAGAGATGCAAAGTTGACATGACGGCCGTACAACGCTCCTGTTTTGACGTCAAATGAAAGCTTCGCCGAACAGCCGCTTACCGACCGTTTTCAAATGTACACTAATTTTTTTCAACAATGGATAATGTATCCTTAATTTCGGTAAATCAGATCTTCTTCATGTATCTTTGTTTTTTTTTGACAGCTTGAGAAAAAAATTCCAAAATCTTAGTTGCCACCCGTTATAAACATTAGAGTGATCGATGGTTCTCCATGTAAACATTCATTAACCTTTATATATTTGAGTGCGTACAAGTGCATTTAATTTATTTTAAAAATACCATAAGGTCGCCATTTACCGCTCAGCTCCATTTACCGCTCATTTCAAACAAAAAATGCTTATAATGTTGTATATTTAATGATACGAATTAAACTTAAATTTACACTATATTCATAAAAGCTCATTTCCAAAATAAATAATCTTTATAGTGAGGAGCGAAATGTGCCGTTTTTGATCGCGTTTTTATCAAGACCGAGCGCAAATGACTAAATTAATTATTGGCTCAAGCGAACTTGTTGGTTATTTAGAAACTATTCTTCTAAATAACATGAAATAAGTTAACAGTATTTATATTAGCGTTCTATTCGGCTATAAATGCCAATCCCAAAACAAGGGTTCAGACGCGGGTTTTATTTATTTGGCAACAGCAAAAAATATGAGCGGTAAATGGCACCTATATGGGCGGTGAATGGATCATCATATTTCAAGTGAGCGGTAAAAGGGGTCATGAGATTGCATTCCTTTTTTTTTAATTATGAAATATTTAGAAACCAAGTAATTTTTTTTTGTAAACACAATTGTTTTCTGTATCTTATGACGCAAATTGGGATTTGACGGATTTCAATTTAGATTTGCAATGGACAAACTAAGCTAGAATCGTTTTTTAAATGAGCGGTAGATGGCGACCATACGGTAACCCTAATCAATTATTTTTTCCCATCGTTACAGTCCTTTTCGTCGTCAGCCAGTACCACTACGGAAGTCATCCAGCACGCCGAGGCCATGGATTTGCAGGAAATTTCCGCCCACGTAACCGTCGAAACGACGCCAAACGTTCAGCAGACCGTGCAGCCGGAGCTGCCCCCACGTGGCATTTATTTACGCTCGGGCAACCAAATGAATTCCTCGATTCTTTCGGACATACTGCTAGGCCGCTGGCGTCTGTCGTTGATCCTCTTCGGGCGTGTATTTCTCGAGGATGTTGGAATTGAACCGGGCAGCGTTATCTACGAACTGAACGGATTCCCTGTGAAAGAGGCAAAATTTCGACGATATATGGAAAAGTTACGTAACGCCCAACAGAAGGATCTCACACTGTCTAAAATGGAACGGAACAGGGCTTCGCTACTGACGCAAACATTCAAAGAGCTCAACACGCACTACAACAACAGAAGATTGCAATCACCGCTGGCGTTTAGCCGTGTAAAGGTGACGTTTAAGGATGAACCGGGCGAAGGTTCTGGCGTTGCCCGTAGTTTCTACACCTCGATCGCGGAAGCTCTATTGGCTAATGAGAAACTACCGAACCTAGACGCTGCGCAAACTGGCGCAGCCAAATACACATCTGTTCCTTTCAACAGCATGCTGCAACGACATCGTAGCGCTATAAGCACGAGTGGGAGTGGCTCGTCAGCGGCTCCCGGGGGCAGTAGCAGTGTCAATCGAGATTCAAACGTCCGACGTGGTCTGTCTAGTAAGCAACCTTTGTGGAGACCCAATCGCGATTCGAGAAAAACGCTCAACTATGATGCCAGACCATTCCGACCGGCTGGCGAACAGGTTCAAGGATCTTCGAACGCTGCTGGCGGGGTTGGAGGCAACAACAGTCCTCCTTTCCTACACATCAACGACAGTTTACCGGCCCATCAGCAGCAGCTGGGCGAGCGTCTCTATCCGAAAGTTCAAGCCCTGTACCCGAACAACGCCCCAAAAATCACCGGCATGTTGTTGGATCTTCCTGCCACACAAATTCTCATGCTGTTAGCATCGGAAGAAAGTCTACGGCAAAAGGCTAATGAAGCGCTAGAAATTATACTCAGCCGTCAGCGTCTAGAGATAGACAATCTTAGTGTAGCTGGTGCCGGAGGTTCGTCCGTATCGGTGTCGGTCGGTAGCGGATCGGGAGATCAACAGTCTGCTGCCAGTACCGTGTACACACAAAGCCCTAGCTCTGGACTGTCTAAGAAGAGCGGGCCAGTATTGATTTTGGAAGACTGTCAGCTGGATGCTCCGCTTTTCTACTCGCCCGGTAAGCGCGGTTTCTACAGCCCCCGCCAGGGTTATCCCTCGAGCGAACGACTCAATGCATTTAGAAACGTTGGAAGGTAAATTAGTTTCGGGTTTCACGGCCTTTTGATGGTGGGTAAAGATTGTATTTTTTTTTGCAGATTGGTAGGGTTGTGTTTACTGCAAAACGAACTGTTCCCGCTGTTTCTGCAACGCCACGTGCTCAAGTACATCCTGGGCCGTCAGATTCGTTTCCATGATCTAGCATTTTTCGACCCGGTGGTGTACGACTCGCTGCGGCAACTGGTGAAGGATTCTCAAACCAAAAGTGGAATTACCATTCTGCAGAGCTTGGAGTTAAATTTTGTGTGAGTATCAGAGAAACCGTCTTTTGTGAAAGGGTAATATTCTCATTCTATTCGATTTTTTTTGTCACAGCATCGATTTAATACCCGAGGAAGGTTCTGGCACCATCGAGTTGGTTCCTGGCGGTCGTGACATTCAAGTTAACGAGACAAATGTTTTCGATTACGTGCGCAAATATGCTGTATATCGCATGATAAAAACTCAGGAGAAGGCTTTGGATGTAAGCGATTGTCGTCGAGCAAAGTGTGAACGTTTTCTAATTTGTTATTTTTTTTTTGTTGGTTCGTTTGCAGGCACTTCGTTCGGGCGTGTTTGATGTCCTGCCAGATACCGCACTGGATCAATTGACGGCAGAGGATTTACGGCTACTGCTTAACGGCGTTGGAGATATACACGTGGGAACTCTCATCTCGTACACGTCGTTTAACGATGAATCGAATGAAAGCAGCGATAAGTTGCTTAAATTCAAACGTTGGCTCTGGAGTGTTGTGGAAAAAATGAGCAATCTGGAGCGTCAGGATTTGGTAAGGGATAACCTTTAAATTAATTTTTATCATGGTATCCAACCATAAGTTGTAATTTTTTATCTAGGTCTACTTCTGGACCGGTTCGCCTGCGCTGCCAGCCTCGGAAGAAGGTTTCCAACCGATGCCATCCGTTACGATTCGTCCGGCTGACGATGCCCATCTGCCTACGGCCAACACGTGTATATCCAGACTGTACATCCCGCTATATTCCAGCAAGGCTGTCCTCCGACATAAGCTATTACTGGCGATTAAAACGAAAAACTTTGGATTTGTCTAAACGACCATGCAAACATGGAGTGTATGTTAAAGAATGAATGAAATAATTAAACCAGTGATAGAGCGATGAAGCACAGCGAAACAATAGCAGCAAAGGAAGTTTACAATCGATTATTAGACTCTGTTTAACGCATTAATTCATTCCGCTCCTTTTGTCTGTAAATATGTTGATTTATTTGCGTTTTTGGCATTAAATATGAATTCCAAACTATACTTGGATTGCTCCTTGCTGGGATGCCGGTAGCCGTGACACTCGGCTAAACGCTATTATAATAACGAATACAACTGCAAACTTGTGTGTGCACACAAGGAAAAAAAATAAACACGCGTTAGCCTGATACTTTTTCTCTGTTTGTAATTGAACGAAAGGAAAAAATTAAACACGCCCGCGTTTTAATGTGATTGAACCATTTATATATTCGATATAAATGCAACTATATAAATAAATTTATATATATATTTATCATATATACGGTTAAAATCGTAAACTATTCTAGCATTAAACGCAAAGTTCTTTAGCAGCATCAACAACATGTAGGTAGATCTAGGTTCAGTTTTGAAAACAAAAAAAAAAAAAATAACGAAGGGAGAGGGTGTATAAAAAGTCTAAGACGAACTATAATAGCTCGGGTCCGTTCACGTTGAGCAACTTAACTCGAAATTTTAAGAAAAATTCTCACCGATCTTAATCATCGATGTCGATATTTGCTGCGCTTTAACGTAAACCTCGTACAACGATAGCTTCAATTTTGTTATTCCTATTATGTTGCATCGCTCTCGTTTTCTATTAAGTTTGTTAATTTTTTCGAATTAGTAAGCTTAGTTTTCTTTGATTAACTTGAAACCTATCGATTAATTGGGATTTATGTTTCCTTGTTAGTTTTTTTTTTGCAAATTTACGACTAAAGCAAGGGTTATCAACTTGGACGATTTAGCATCCTCTTCTAGTTTCGAAAATTATTAATGTATGGCAATACCATTCGGCAAAATAAAACGTGCAGACTTAAATACAGCAAAGTAGTAGTCGAAGAAATGGTTGAAAGTTGAAATATCAAACGAACGAAACACGTTTTCCTGTAAAGGTGTCTATTCGCAGTGGTTATTATCTGATACACTTAATCAACTATAATTATTACTGGACTCAACTGAACTATTATTTCGTAATTTCAAAGAAATACATTTTTAACAGAAGAAAAGTGAAAATCACAGCTCTTTTGCTTGCACTGATGACAGATTCATTCTCTTTTTACTACTCTTCCAATAAAACGGCAAACGTGCGCATACATAATTGAGAGATTCAGCAGCTTCGCTTTTAGATCCTTTGAGAATTCCATCAGGATTCTTTGCCGGTTTCACTGTGTTCCAAAGTCATTCCAGCTGAAGAAAAGTTTTCGCTGCAAACTTTCAGGATGACCAATAGACTCTCCCTTATAGATTAACCTCTTTCCAACGAAGGCAGACTTGAACCGGCTACGAAATTCCAGCGATTTCACTTCTGCTAGTTTCAGAACTGGTGCTTGCACCTTCCAGTTTTGTAATAAGTGCGATAGGCCCATAACCTGTAAAGAGTTATACAAATGCGTCTATCTGCAGTGGTAGCTATAATAACAGTTGCGGCGTTTATTTAAGACAACTTGCTGCCTAATATTCATGGCATATGTATGTTAACGTTGAAGATGCGGAATCATCTCGAGAAATATGGCAACGACTAGAACAAGCTTTCAAAGACAAAGAACTGTCCAGGCAAAAGTCTCTTGCACAAATTACTACGGTTAACCTTGGAAAGTTGCTGCAATATAGAAGAGTATGTCAACGATGCTATGTCAACTTCTAATCAGCTGAGTAATACTGGAGTAATACTTTTGGCTGGTCTTCCGGAATGTTTCATGGTCATGGCCTTGGAAAATTCTGGTGTAGTAGTAATCACCGGAAATTATGTGAAAACTAAACTGCCCATAAATGCATAACAGTCCCATCTGACTTTTCACCACTTTTGAGATAAACCTGGGAATCATCTTTAAATTAACTGTTCTTTCAATATTTCAAACAAAAAAGTTATGTTTGTTCTCAAAATGTTGAAAAAAATATCAAACTATGTCAGTCCCATATTACAAATAAACGCATAACAGTCACAGTAGTAAAAATATATCAATAAGTATCTGTTTTTTGGAAATGCCTGAACCGATTCGACTGCAGCAACTACCAAACGGAAGATTTTATGGCCTAGAAGAACACAATTGAGGAGAATTTGGATCGGATGTACGATTCCGAAGTTATAGTGGGAACAAGTTCCGGAATACATGGGACTTGAACATAGAAGCACCATGAATCACAACAAACCCATCATGTGACACCTATAAATACACGGATTTGCAAATCTAGGCTATTGGTAGTCGTATAAAGTGTTAAAGACGTCATTGGCCGCATCTAAACATGTCCGTGAATGTTACAGATACCTCTACGGGGATCAGTTTCTGAATTTAACTAAAATGCAACATGTGACTTCTCTAAGTCGGTACTCTAAATTGCAAAACTAGTTTGAAATAGTTCATTTGTTGTCACATATAGTGTCCAGGATCACATTGGTCATACTTGGACACGTTATGGGACCTCACTGTAAACTCAAGATAACAAATTACAATAAAAAGGAGAAAAGGCCAGGAAGAGATTTGAGTCAAAAAGGACATTTTGAACAATTGAATTGAACGAGCACGTGAATTATCAAAACAACAACGACACGTGGTCTTAAAAGTACTGCCGAGTCACCGACAACGCAAGGATCAAGGCATGCTGTGGCTGTGACTGTTATGCGTTTATTCTTTCTTATTCAAGCACAAATAAACGCATATCAGTAACTTCGGCAGTTTTTCTAAGTTTTGGAACAAATTTTATGTCACTTGTGAACAAATTGCTTGTAAAAGTATTCTGATATGTACATTCAAGTGATTTTATGACGATCTGGAGATTTGTTTCCAAAATCGATTCAATATTAAAGAAAAATTGTCGTGGCTTCAACAGCGTTTTTCGTAATTGCACGTTTTTGCAGATGTGACTGTCTTCCATTTATGGGCAGTAAACTTCTGTAAGAGAAAGATTACCATGGAAACGCAAAAAAACAATCAAGCCTTCGCAACCAGCAACGGTAAGCAAAAACAACAGCCTACTCTTGCCAAAGGTCCAAAATGCAGGAAATGTTATTGATACGGGCATATCGTAAGGGACTGTACGTAGACGAGGAAGAGCGAAACGTTCTAGACAGTTTTAACCACGTTTGATTTGGGAGAAATCGAAGATTGAATTTTCGATTCGACGCAAAACAAAACTCGGTTGAAATCCGCCTCTATTCTACATACCGATCAGACACAGATTCGATCAGAAATTGCGCTTCGATTGGAATACAACGTATGCTATAACACACGTCAGTCGGGATGTTTCTGTAGAATCGTGGCGATCGTCGAAGAAAATGGTAAAGTAATGCTAAGGTCTGGTAAAGGGTGAACATGTGCATTCCATTTAACCTCTGTTCACCAACTCCTATCCCTACCTCCACGTGGTGCCAGCTGGGGTACGCAACCTCGGTTGTCGTACGCTAACAGGGAAGGGGGCACAGTGGATTCCGCCCATCTTAAGATGGCAGCCCCGTCATCGAGATACGGACCTTAACTTAACAGCCTACTGTACCGGAAAACAAAAAGTTAATGAAATTGGAAGAAGGAATCTATTTGGATTATTGGTAACGACCTTTAGCATGAAAACACGGACACGAATCGGAACATGGAATGTACTGACCCTTGCCCGGCAGGGCAAGCTGGCACAACTTGCAAGGGAAGCTAGCCGCGTGAAGCCTGAAAACCTGGGGCTGAGCGAAGTCCGCTGGCCAGGTACTGGCGAACACAAGACATTATCCGGGCAAATCTTGCTTTACTCTGGCATACGAGGTGAAAATGCTACTCGTGAAAGAGGAGTTAGATTCCTACTGAGCCCAGGGGCACATGCGGCCCTGATGAAGAGGGAACCGATAAACGAAAGAATAATCGTTGCCAGATTCAGATCACGGGTTAGAAACCTTACAGCAATCCAGTGCTATGCGCCAATAGATGCTGCTGACCTGCAGGAGTAAAAGAGTTTCTAGAGCCAGCTGAACAGCGTGGTTGAGAAAATCCCGAAGGGGCCATCCAAATCCACATGGGCGACTTCAACGCGAAGATTGGCTCAAACAACGCGGACCTTGAACGCGTCATGGGACACCATGGCCTAGGAGAGATGAGCGAAAACGGGGAGCTGTTTACAGAATTCTGTGATAACAACAGCATGGTCATTGGTGGAACAGAAAACCAAATCGACCACATCTGCATCAGCCGAAAATGGCGAAGGAGCCTTCTTGATGTGCGCAACAAACGCAGCGCTGGTATTGCATCCGACCATCATCTTGTTATCGCTGAAATACGTTTGAACGTCGCACGTGTCCAACGACGGGAAGAGAGGGTTGGGTGCCGTTATGACGTCCGCCGATTGGAGAATCCTGAGGGGAAAAAGGCCTTTGTCGAACAACTTAAATCCCAAGCCTCGGAGTTGCCACCTGGTGGAACCGTCGAGGAGCGGCATCAAGAACGCCTTCATCACGACCAGTGATGGAACCCTCGGCAAAGCGTGCAGCGGGTGGAGGGAGTGGATATCGGATGAAACTTGGTGGATGATCCACGAGCGGAGAGAGGCGAAAGCTGGCGTTGAGCGAGCGCGAACCAGATCGGCTTAGACAGCTGTCCGTCAACGATATACCGAACTGGAGAGGGTTGTTAAACGAGCTTGTAGGCGGGACAAGAGAGTCGGGTCTAACTCCCTAGCCGAACAAGGGGAAACCACCGCCGCCAATGGTGATATCTGTTTGTTGTACGATATTTCTCGCCGCCTTAGTGCCAGGATGAATACAAAGATACCGCTAAAGGGCAGAGCTGGTCAACTACTGACTGACCGTACAGAATAGCTTAAGCGAAGTACTGAACATTTTGAACAATTCTTCCGAGTTTCAAATGTCAGAGATCAACCAAACTAGCATCGTATGACGCCAACAGCACGTCGTTAATCGTGTCAACTCGGAGGCTCCATCGCTGGATGAAATTGAAGCAGCCATCAAGAGTGTAGCCGTCGCGGACCGATTCTGATGAAGCGTGTAGCTTAAGCGCCACTCCTTACGGAGGCTACCGCCAAGATTTATTTGCCCGGATGAGACTGCTTGCTGTGCAAGTCCAGTTGGAATCCTTTCTAAGAAAAGAATCCGAATCGGTCAGCTAGGTACACAAGGTTGTGACCAAACAGGTGCAAACACCCTAGAAAGATAACTTAACGAACTAAACGAGTTTTCCTGCAAGAATCCCCAGCATAAAGTTCCTATCACTTAAGCTTTCCTCATCATGGGAACTTTCAATACTCACCACCAGACTGCGCTAAGTTACGCGAAACTGAACGAAAGTATGTATTCAACATAGTCATACCAAACGAAGCGGACAAGATCGACTAAAGGTGACTAGGGAAATATTTCACTACTAAAGTCCTACATAACTCAGGAGAGATCAAAAAGTTTTGTTCTATATAAACCGGTTAATTTTGTATTCAGTTTTTGGGTTAGTTCATAATTCTAATTTGTACATTTATATACATTTGCTTCCAGCATGTTTGTAGGCTAAACTCTCTTCCTATCTAGTGTGCGAATTCTCTCCTTAGCTGTCTTTATCTCTCAAACGTTTCTCTTCAATCTGTCTTCACTGTGCGGGCATGACCTTTACTTTATCAATGAATCATCCCGAGAGTCAAGTGTCACATGGCAAATCTTGCACTCTCGGGAGCGAACGCAGAACGTTTTGGGGGACGACCGAGAATGCGGTAACAATCACTATTTGACTAAGCTCACTTTAGTCGGTGAGTCTAAGCGGGTGCACTCGACCCAAGCGGGATTCGAACAAAATGGCCGCCTAGCGGCGTCACTTTAACCGCGTGGCGTTTTCAATGGTCGGCACTTTCTTCACTGCATGCGGACGAAAAACGGAAAGGACTCACCGGCTCTCTGCTCTGATCGATGCGATGCGAAGAAGTAGCTGCTGCTGACGGAGTTGGTTGGCAAGCGGTTACAACTCAATCATTCACCGATCATTCGATGCTCTAGCAGGCGATGGTGTTGGCTGGTAGGGATCGATTTCCAACTCGATCACGTGCTAATTCTGCGGCATTTGCCGCCCTGGACGAAAACTGCAAATGCCGGCCGAAAAGGGTTGATTCGGTCCGGCGGATATCGAAACGGCCGGGACAATCTCCCGGAATGACGGTTGAGCGGGTCGGCTTCCTGCCGGTGCCGGCTGGGCGCTGTAGCGGTTGCTGACAAGCGGCGGGGCAAACGTGCGGAGAACACGCTCTCGTGTGGTTTCTCCGATTCGTACGCTAAGAAATTTGAGCCGTCTGGCTCGAAAGAAAAAGGTCGTTAGCCCTACGCACAGGTCATTGCCTTCGCACATTTCTTACCTATCTTTCTTCTAGGCTTTACCCGAATCGGGTTTCGCACACTAAGCACTCGCACGTTGCCTATCTTTCTATCTCCTGCGAATATAGAAACTTTAGCACATGTAACACTTCCCTATCACTAATGGCTACCTTTATGCAAAAATAACGGAATCGCGCACAATCACTTCCACTTAACTTGGCGGTTGGGAATGAAGTGATTGCAAGTTTCGTCCTCAGATAAAGCCAGGAATCTAGGTACTTACGGAAGTACCTGGCCGAAAACTCTTCGGGATTGATCGCTAGTTCGTTAACTCAATCTTTCAGTTCGTTTTGGCCTACGCAAGTCATCTAGCCTTCCCTTTTCTTCAACTTGACTCGAACGGTTCCTTTTGAACTCGCGTTCGAAGCAATCTCATTCGGGCCACGTTATATATTTCGCTTCGGTTGCCTAAGGGTTCGCGCTTCATCGACACGGACGCATGGCTGCTATTAGCTTGGACAAACACCCCAACCGGTCAATTTAGGAGTGGTGAATATTGCATCTGCTATATTTATCGATGCAAGATCGGAAACTGTTATATTCGCCAATTTATGGTTTGATCAACAAAACCATTCAAATTAAATAGCTAAACTAAATATAACTCTATATTGCTGTAACGTGCAACGGTTACAAGAGTATGAAATCCAATAGAGCGCCAGAGATAGACTGTATTTCAGACGAGATGCTCAAAGCTGACTCATCTTTGTCAACCCAAATGATGCATCAGGTTTTCAGCAATATGTGGGAAACCGCAACTTTTCCGGTGGACTGGATGCAGGGCATATTGATCAAAGTCCCTAAAAGAGGAGACCTTTATTAATTTATTAACTGAATGTGGTAACTGGCGTGGCATCACCTTGCTCTGTATTACTCTCAAAGTACTCTGTCAGGTAATCCTCAGCCGGATCCAGGAGAAGATTGACGCTACTCTCCGGCGGCAGCAAGCTGGATTCTGTGCTGGCCGATCACGTGTAGATCATATCACAACGCTCCGCATTATATTGGGGCAGATCAACGAGTTCCAGGACTCTCTTTTGCTGGTGTTCGTTGACCTCGAAAAAGCGTTCGACCGACTCAACCACGAAAACATCTGGGGCGCACTTAGGCGTAGAGGAGTTCCAGATAAGCTAGTCCATCTCATAGAGGCTCAGTACAAGGCGTTCTCGTGCAAGGTTTTGCAAAACGCCGTCATGTCCGACCCTATAAGGGCTACTGGTGCGAAACAGGGCTGCATTTTATCACCGCTTCTGTTTCTCATCGTTATGGCTGAGCTATTAGTTTGGGTCAATTGACAGTAGACCAAATCGAGGATTGCCTTGGAATCTTCTAACGATGGAGCAGCTAAACGACCTCGACCTAGCCGACGACATGCCGACGATGGAGCAGCTAAACGACCTCGACGACATTGTCTTGCTCGCACAACGCCGAAACGATATGCAGAGCAAGTTGGATGACCTCTCCGAGAGCTCCCAGGCAGCAGGCATGACAGTCAATGTAGCAAAAACTAAGTCTATGGTAGTGAACATTGACAATTCCACCAACTTCACAGTAGCGAGACAACAAGTTGAGCAGGTAGACGCCTTTCAATATCTTGGTAGCCATACAACGCCCGATGGTGGTACCAAGACCGATATAGCCACACGGTTCAGGAAGGCCAGGGGTGCCTTTGCAGGTCTGCGAAACATATGGCATTGAGTTCAACTAATAGTTAACTGTCCGAATACTTTTTTGGCTGCATTTTTAGGCAATTCAAATTATATGTACTCTATCTTCAAAACGGAAAGCTTTTCCCCGAATTTTTGTTGTGCATCTAAATATGCTTTAGTTAAACATTGTTTTAAAAAATATGTGTTACCATTCTTTGCAAAAATACTGCGCAAAATTACTAAAAGAAAAATTTATGCGCTGCTGTCCGAATACTTTTTTGGTTGACTATAGGGGTACCTTTGCAGGCCTGCGAAACATTTGGCGCTCAAACCAGATCACTCTACGTACGAAAACTCGAATTTTTAATTCAAACGTTAAATCCGTACTGCTGCATGCCTACGAAACGCGGTGCGCCTCAGCGGAGACAACGCGAAAACTGCAGGTATTTATTAACCGGTGCTTTTGATATACAAGATTCGTGCCTGGTGGCCTGACAACTGGATATTCAATGAGCAACTTCATCGTCGATGCCATCAACGGCCGAGAGCAACAGAAATTCGTGAACGTATGTGGAAGTGGATCGATCATACCTTGAGGAAAGGCGCGAACGAGATCTGCAGAGAACCACTCGATTAGAATCCGCAAGAACAGCGTAGAAGAGGCAGACCCAGAGGCTCATGGCGACGCAGCTTAGCCAACGACATCCAGGCTGTAGACGAGAACCTGTCCTGGCGACAGGCGAAAGCTATGGCGGGTAACCGTCAACAGTGGAGATCTCTGATTTCATTCATTTGTCCTGCCGAACACGGACACATAAGTAAGTAAGTAAACCTCGGCCAAAGGTGTTGAGGCGCAGTGGACGGGAGAACGTGTTACTAGGCCAAGTACAAAGATTGCTCTATTAAGTCAGCTGGTATTCCTAGTTTGAAAACTCCACAGGTATCCATTTCCGAAACTAGTTCCGAGGAGTTCCAAGGTTTCGACGACGGCGTTTACGATGTAACAAACGAAGGCTGCGTAGCAATGGTGACTGAATTTGGTGGTATTTATTCGGATGATCTTCATACGTATCAAGAAGCTTTAAAACGAGATGATAGCGGGTGCTGGAAACGTGCAATGCAGGAGAAGTTCAACGCGTTCATCGATAATAATGCCTGCACGCTTACTGATCTCCCGAAGGGACGCAAATTCATTAAAAATGCAAATGAATTTTCAAGGCAAGGTTTAATACCAATGGACAAGTGCAACGTTATAAGGCGCGGCTTGTCATCAAAGATTATTCTTTTCGAAAGGGGGTGTCCTACGACGAAACATACGCTCCTGTTGTTCATTATAGTTCACTGCGATATCTTTTTGTACTACACACTTAAAAAGAAACGCCGAAGTCGGCTAAATTTTGCCGAGATTTGGACAGCCGAGCGTTCGGTAAAATTTTTTATGATGCCAAACGTTAGTAAATATCCGTAAACGTCGATTTGCAAAACCGAAATTTTACCGAACGCTCGGCTGTCCAAATCTCGGCAAAATTTAGCCGACTTCGGCGCTTTTTTTTAAGTGTGTAGGCAGGGTAAAGTGGTGCAGAATGCACCGCTTAAGCAAAACATCATTTTGCAGAGCAACGGCGTGTTTGTTCACGTTTTTGAACTTCTAGAAGAATTTGGGATCTTTCTTACACTTACTTCTGGTGAGATTTCCTAACAAAAACCAGTATTTTGTGTTATTTTTGACGATTTTTGGCAAGAGTCAAAATCATTATGCGGGGCAAAACGCCAAAGCCCGTGGACAAAACGCACCAAGTTTGCACAGCTAGGCGTTAAACGCAACCAGCAAATTTACATATAATCACGTGTTGTATAAACTCCTAAAACTAGGCTGCGGAAATGGCGGAAGCGCTCGTTATAGCGTTTGTTACATACGCTTGTTTGCTGGGATATAATGGGCTCATATCTCAACATAATTGGCAATAAAATTTAATCATCTACTTTTCTCCAACTGATGTGTGATGAAATATTACTATACAAAGAAACTATATATTATTTTATAGTAATATAGTTTCCTTGTGTCTGACTGTAACGTTAGATCCAAGCAAACTGTTGAATAAAAAATTTTCTAGATATCAACACGCGTTGTGAAGGTAACAATGATTTCAGTCAGTGGGTGGGTGGGTGAAATAGGCAATTTGATGGGCTGCCACATAATGCGATACTGATTTCAACAGGTCCTGCGCTTAAATAAAACATTTGATTTTAAAACAAATTTTCGAAGTAAACGTCAACCGTTTGAGATTGATGGAGCAATCTAAACAATGGATTTGGCACATAGTAATAAGGATAGCCAACGATTTAATCAAGCTGCCAAGGTAGCGCATAATCAATAAATAATCAATATAAAGCGCGAAAACGCATATCCCGTTGAGTATTTTTATATCTACATTTACTTCTTCCGGAGTTCCTTACGAGAATAGTAACTAAAACCCAGAGGTGGGCATATTTCCGCTAATCCGCTAACAGCTAATTAGCTCAGCTAACATTTTGGTTAGCGGTTAGCGTTTTCGCTAATTTTTATAACCGTTAGCGTTTTTGTTAGCTTCCGCTAAATTTGTATACCGCTAAATAAACCGCTAACTTTTTTTTTGCAGAAGGAAAATTTGTAAGAAATATCGCACAGGCTTCGGTCGAAAGATTCCAAATTCCAAACTTTTGTATGTACTTTACCAGCCAAGAGCCGGGGTGGCTCTTGCCGTATCAAGAATTCCTCTCCATTGTACTTCTGGGTCCTAGGCTACTCGTTTCCAATTTGTTACGCGTCTCGGCACATGCAAGTTGGTTTCAACCTGGTCAAACCATCTAACTCGGTTGGCCCCTCTATTCCTGTTGCCGGTGGAGCTCTTGAAGAGAACGGATTTTACGTTCGGTATCCTTGCGATGTGACCGGCCCACCGTAGTCTCCCAACTTTTTCCCAAATAGTGACTACAACTCATACGTCTATGCCACTCTCCGCTATCCTTTTGTACTCCGCCAAAAATAGTCCGCAACATCTTTCGTTCAAATACGGCAAGTGCACTTCCGTAAACAAAGTTGTTGTCTCAAGTCCGTAGAGGACTACTTTTGTACGCGGACTCAAATAAATCGATATTTAAAAACTTCGAGGCCTCTTACATTCACTGAAAACATCAAGGGAGATTTTTCGATTTTCTCGGACATCACTCGTTTTATAAATGCATAAGTGCTCGGCCAAATTTCAACGCAATAAATTTTTCACAACAACCAAGGAAAATTATTATCTACAAAATATATTTTTACAAATTTTCTACCTTCTGATTCTGATTCCTTTTATTTTGATTTCATTGTATTTTTACTAAAAACTTAAGAGAAAATATTATTTGGAAAGCATTTACATAAATTTTCACAGCAATGGAAAACTCCAATAAAAAATCGAGGAATCTATGTCATGGAACATGGAAATGTTTTGTACCCTTTTAATGTGATAATATGCGAAGTGATAATGTTCTTTAAACATTTGTCATGAATGCCTGCAATTCTTTGCACGGAATTATCTCAGGAATTTTTTCTTAGACCTTTGAAACAAAAATTTTCTTTTATTGCCGAAATCAGCGCTTATCAAAGTAATGCTGATTCTACAGTGCTAACAAATTTAGCTGTTAGCGGTTAGCGTTAGCTTCCGCTAAATTGTTGGTTGATTTAGCGGTTAGCGGTTATCGAAGCTAACGTTTTGATTTAGCGGATTAGCTGTTAGCGAAGCTAAAATTTCGGTTAGCGGTGCCCACCTCTGCTAAAACCCTTCCTGATTCAGGTGAATCACACAGAGGTGATGTAGCGCGTTTTCTTAATAGTCTGATGTTTAATCAAGGACACATGGTTGGTATTTAGTCAGATTGAACCAAGTGACAAAACCATGATTTCTAGAAAAACGTGTTCAAACTTTGCTGTTCTGTATGATTTATAGCTATCAATCGTTCGAAATCATCTTATAACTTTAGCTGTTTGAAACATTTAGGTGGTCTGGTTAGAGTAAAATAGAGCTTAGAAAATTCTTGAGTGTTTGCTATCATTAACTCATTTTTTTAAATTTTACGACTTGATCCGGTCTGATTTGTCACCGACCACATTGAAACTTTGATAATAAAAAAGCCAGAATTAATCCAAATGTGGTTTATGTGGAACATATTGTTCCCTGATTTTGTTGTTAAGTTGATTTACGAACGCGACCTGAAATATCTCAATATAAAGTAATATAAATATTTAGGTTCTAACTTTAAGAATTTAATAGAAGTAGCATTAGATATTTTCTTTTCAAAAGTATTTTAATTTTTTATGAGACTGGGCCGCAAAAAAGCCGTTTAGATCTGAAATATCCAAGGATTTTGTATTGTATTGGTTCGATTTCAGGCAAATAACTAATCCAAAAGTTTGTCCGGCCGTGTGGTCCAACGAGGGGTAGCGAATTAGATAGCAAGCGTCTGCCCGGTATAATGCAATCAATATTTTTTGCAATCATAGTACAGGCGGGACTGATTTTAAATTTTGTATCGGCTCTAGAATTGAGTACTTTTTCAAAATGTTCTCCCTCGAGCAGCACGTTCTTAACAATTCGTAGATTTTTGCCCTTTTATCTAAGCCCCGTTTGCTTCGTTTGTGGTTTACACGTGTTTTAATTAATAGAATCAATAATCAATTTTAATACGCACTATTGAATTGTAAATACATGAATAATACAATTTTCAAGGATACCAAAGTATCGTGGCTAGCCACGTCGGGTCAACCTAGTTGTAAGATAAACAACTGTTCGATCCCATTGTTAAAACTTGCGTGAAAGCAAAAGCAAAAATACTACCTTCACTTTTTTCTCACGCAAAAACCACACAAATATTAGCAACTTCGTAGTTGTGGATATAATCTAGAAAAAGGAAAGGACTGCAGCTCACTTTTCTGTGTCGTTTTACCTTCAGGACATCAATTTGGACTAGATTCAGTGTTTAAAAATAAACTAGGTTGAAAGGAAGGGGTGGTTTTATGCTTTAACAAAATAGTTTACTTTCAAGACATCAAACTGGACTAGGTTTGTCGCAGTCCTAAGAAATCTTGTTAGGACGAGAGGACTTTATCACTCTTTCTGGCATACTTCCCAAGCACAGATTCCAAATTAGTATAAGTCTAAACGTCGTAAAGAATCTTCGACCTATTGGGACGAGGGGGTTTTGTTGCTTTTTTCTAAACATAAGGTAATCGAAATCACAGTAAAAAGATGGTGTATTTAACTGTCGTCCCTGCCTGTGGAGCAAGGCGATCACAAAGAAAATATATGGGATAATTTGACCTTGAAACTATTCGGTAATTTTTACTAATTAGTGATTGAAAAAGAATGTTTCAATAGAATTCACATAAATGCTACAACTTTTATGAGTCGATAGGTATCTAAACCATGAAAATCCATTCAGAATTGGCTGAGTTATTAGCGTTCAAAATCTTTCATTCTTTGGTGACGCTGGATTGAATCCAAATTTTGGATTGACACCCTGCGATAAGACGTAGTTCTACGTCAAAATTTACAACTTCGCTCCAGTATAAAATTAGATTTACAACACCGGTGCCAATACATTTTTCTACTTGGTCTAAATATTTGGATTAAAACCAGAATTAAGATCATCGTAGAAGATGCCCTTAATCGATTCAACAACAATCCAGGACAAGAGCATTGGATTGCCGTAAAGCACGTTAGAGGAACTTCGATACACAAGTTGAAATACGATTAAGATGTTAAAATGGATGTTACCTATCGGTTATTGCGGTGCTGATTTTGGCTCGGATCCTGATTAGTCTACGAGTGGACACGTATTCTTGGCTTCTGGAAGAGCAATTTCGTGGTCTTGCAAGAAACAACCATCATTTGCACTTTCAACATGTGAAGCAGAGGCATTATCAATCGTCCGCTACTGTACAAGAAGCTTCTTGATGGCACAACATTATTCATCTCTTTGGATCTGCAAAACCTATCGAGATTAGATATGATAATCAAAGTTCCATTGAAATCGCAAAGAATGGAGGAATGTGTACAAAATATTTCAGTACGATTGCAACATATCTCTATCATCTAAAAAATGACCATCGCATACCAAATAACTATCGGATACAATGTATTTACGGTCGCTGTGATTTAATTTTTTTGAAATTCTTTTCGTTTAGTCGTGACGTTTTAAACCATAAGTTTAACGATGTGCAAAGTACAATACCGTGCAGCGATAAGGAAGATGTAGCCTTTCTAGACACATATGCCAAAATAAAAATATTAATTACGAGAGTAATGATTTTGTTGATAACGCGGTACTAGATTTTAGGCTGAATTTATATAAAAGAAATAATATTACTAGTTCTGATGCAGAGCATATTTTAGGTCCTGAAAGTAAACAATGTTGTGAAACATTCCTTTCAATCCTGTTGTCCCTTCAATCAACTTTACCATTTGAACATTGAAACTGGACCAAATTGATGTCCTGAACGTAAAATGAGATCGTAGAAAAGTCCAGTCATGTTACCTCACAGAGATCCAATATTACACGTATTGGGGCACAGTTTTACAACAATCTGACTCAATTTCTTGGATATGAGCAATTCGTAAACTGTATACCTACAGCAATCGGGGCCAGCTACAAAAGACAATCTCCATGACTCCATGGCATTTTGAACTCACAAGTTCCATTCTGGCATACAGAGAAGAGTGCGAGAGCTCAAATGAAGTGGCATGTTCTTCAAGTATCCTTCAAGTGCTTTATTCCAAGGTAATCTAATTTCGGAATAAATAATCGACACGTTTTTGATGGTGATACATAATTTACAATATTGGTTATATGAGTTAATACTTTGTTTTTCAACTTTCTTACAGTTAACTAACACTAACAAATGTTACGTACTACTTAAAAAAATCCGAACATAACTAGTGATATTTCGAAAGAACCATAAATAAATGCTTTACTACTTTAACCATCCGAGTCATTTCAAACACAACTGTCAGAATAACGAGAGAAACTAAAAGGTTTAGCAGATTGTTTCAAAAACGAAACGCGCGATCAACGCTAGTGACACTAGGAGTGACTTGCTTGAGCTCAGTTTTTACGTCTACGAAAAGTATGGTTGTGTCCGCACGTAGCACGGATGGTGCTTTCGTTTCAGATCTCGTTCACTCATGGTTGGTACCCGAGGTTTGTGCTCCGGTGCGATTGCGTTACCCATCACCGAGAGGTTGTCCAGGTGGGGCCCACTGTAGATGCTCTCGAGCGAAACACGCCGGTAGCCGTTGTTATACACGTTAGTTCTGCAAAAACGGAGAAGGCAACCTTTTTGTAACATTTTTAATTTACTCAATTTTTTGCACACACGAACAAAGGTCATTCAAGCATTGTACCGAAAATTAGATATCCTTGTTAGACAAGGTACGATAAATAACGATAATTATGGTCGAACTATTCGTGAGCGTAATATGTTTCATGATTTATGATACTACCATTGAAAATAAACTGGATTTATTACCCATTGCCTAGCGATGATGGATCATGATAGCTTGTCTGATGATGCAGGTTGGATGAAGAGAACTTGCCACCACCACCACCACCACCGGCCCCGCCACCATGATGTAGCGTGGAAGCTTGATGATGCAGTGATTGAATGGACATGGTGCGCTGGCGACGGGAGCCACGGATTCCACCACCACCTCCGGCTCCGGCTAGCAGTTCGGTGGTCGATGGTGCGCCTTGCTGATGATGTTGTGAGGAAGACGTGTTGAGATGATGAGGCGGCTGATAGCGGGTTTGCTCGTGCAGTAACTGTTGCTGATGCGAGAGCATGTGATATTTGTTGGCAATCGTTTTCGAGGTGGCGGATGTTACGACACTACACTGCATGGTTTGCTAAAAATAGTGGAGTAGGAAAAAGTGCAGGATAGAAACGGCGGTTCACCGGTGGGATAACACATGATAAGCGAAAAGGCGGTTTAAGGCGCAAACACGCAGCACGTTCCGAAGAGTGTTGTAATGTTCGAAGCGAAAATTTACACGAAAAATGGTGATGTAACGGCGGCAAGCGTTTTCTTTGTTAATTTTGTACATGTTTTAGAATTACGTAGGAATTGATTTCCTTGTTTGATTAATCGTGTATAGTAGTTTGTAAGAGTGGGGTTCTCCATGAAATTGAATTTGATGGAGATGGATGATGATTTGTAGGTATTTAGATTTTTGTCATAAAAAGCAAGCGAAAGCGTAATGAAACTTTTTAACCCTTTGTTAGTAGATAGAAAACACTGCTCACATACAGGCAATCACATAGTTATGCACGCGCTTTAGCAATCTCAATCACAGTCCACAATTAATATTACGAAAGGTCAATATGCCAAATTACCTATTTGATCATACCTAGTAGTTGGTCTCTGTGAAAATGTATTGTTTTGAATTTTTGAAAGTTTAAACGATTTTGTTGGACGGACGTAGATTGATTTTTTTTTTCGTTTTGCTGACGAGCTTCACTTCGAACTGCGTGTTTGACTATTAACCTTCTCAGATACCTTGACTGCCTTCTTCGGGTTTTGTCTTGCCGGAACGTTGTTCATTGAGCCAACATTGGGAAGACGATGCTCTTTGCCGCCAGCTGAAAACACGGAAATGGTGTCATTTGATGTTGAATTTCGCACATAGAAATGATTATTACCGATTCCATCGGATCGCGACAGTGAGCGTTTCGGGTTTAATCCATTCGTAGTCGGGAGAGCAGCGCGGGATGTACCTTGACTACCACCGTAGCTGTCGTTTTCCGGCAGGGCGTAGTTCTGTCCAGTGCGACCTGGAATTTGGTGCACATCTTCGATGTATTGCTTTCGGCTGCCGCTCGATTGATAGCTGCTGTCGTGTCCATTCAAGATGGCGGAATTGTTAGTGCTGTTGTTGGTGCGCTTGCCACTGGCGGACATCCCACTGACCAAGGGCTTAGCAGTCGATGCAGAGGTCGGTTGCTTAGGAAAGCTCAAGCGCATCTCGACGTCCGGAGCCATGTCCGGATTGTAGTTACCGGCCACCGTCACTGTCCATCCTGTGAATAAGAATACAAATTTGATGTGAGTTAGCGGTTATTCAGCGTGCGATTTGTCATGAGATTTAATACTTGATGTTCGAAGAACATTCTTTTTTTTTACAATCATATCAAGTGGGTGTTGAGAATTTTTGTATTAAATTTAATAATAATCAGAAATTAAAAGACTTGTCAAATGACTGAAATGTCGCTGGACACTTTGAATAGCAATTTTCTACCGTAGAAATTAGATCGTATTTCACCAACCTATAGTGGACCCTCGGGTATAATAGGAGTGAGGAATTGTCTAGTGCGAAGAATGATAAACTGGATGAACTAGAAAATTTCGATTCAGCCAAAAATATATTGGGTCGTTCAATAGCAGGTGCGGCTCGCACCCACGTTTTTCCGTTTGGTATCCGAATGTTTTACTAACTAAACTATTACCTCATCCTTATATTAAGTATTCTAATATCCAATTTCGTTCAATTCTCCCAGTTCTATCAATCTACGCACCAGACACACTCCTCGACGACAATAATATTTTTTTTGTACCGACTACCGACTGAGCTATACAAAAATGCCTAAGAACCGCTAGCAACGGCACTTCATTGGATAATTTCTAGGATTTGGAAGGAGGAGAAACTACCGGAGGAGTGGATGCAAGGTGTACCCCGTCCCATCTACAAAAAGGGCGACCGGCTAGATTGCCGCAATTATCGTGGCATCACGTTGGTCAACGCCGCCTACAAGGTGCTCTTACAGATTTTGTTGCGTCGTCTATCCCCAATAGCCAGAGAATTCGTAGGGCAGGTGGGCCCGTGCTACTACTGATCAAATTTTTACTCTCCGACAAATCTTCCAGAAATATCGAGAGTACAACGAGTCCACGCATCATATTTTCGTGAATTTTAGAGCAGCATACGATACAGTTGAACGCGAACGGCTATGGCAGATAATGCACGAGTACGGTTTTCCGGACAAACTGATGCGGCTGATCAAAGCTACTCTGGAGTGAGTGATGTTTCAGGGACAATCGAGTCCTTTCGAATCGCGCAGAGGGTTGCGGAAAGGGGATGGACTGTCCTGTATGTTATTCAATATCGCTATTGAAGGTGAGATCCGGCGAGCGGGCATCAAAACGAGAGGAACGATTTTCAGCAAGAGTAGCCAACTCCTAGCCTTCGCAGACGACCTCGACATCATTACTAGAAACCTTGGGATGGCGGAGGCAATCTACGTTAGGCTAAAAACGGATGCTAGGAGGATAGTATTACAAATCAATGCGTCGAAAACCAAATATATGGTAGGAAGAGGCTCTAGAAAAAGCAACGTTTACCTTCCACGGACGGTGGCTATTGAAGGCCATGAACTGGAAGTGGTTGATGAATTCGTGTATTGGGAATTCGTGTGTGGGATCTCCAATCACCTCCGACAATAATGCGAGTTAGGAGATCCAAAGACGCATCGAGCGTACTGTCCCCTCCGCAAGACGCTTCGATTAAGGAGCTTACGCCGTCGAACAAACCTGACGATGAACAATACGCTAATTAGGCCGGTAGTCCTCTACAGACTTGAGACAGTAACTTTGCTTACGGAAGATATTCGTGCACTTGTCGTATTTGGACGAAAGGTGTTGCTAAGGTGGACTATTGTTGGTGGAATACAAACGGAAAGCGGAGAGTGGAGGAGGCGTATGGCTCACGAGCTACAGGCACTTCTTGGAGAGATCCCCATCGTACACCTGGCGAAAATTGGGAGACTACGGTGGGCCGGCCACGTCGCAAGGATGCCGAACGACTGTGCAATGAAATCCGTTCTCTTCATCAACCCCACCGACGCCAGGAATAGAGGGGCCTAACGAGCTAGCTGGCTCGGCCAGGTTAAAACTGACTTGCGTGTGACGAGACGCGCAACGAATTGATGACGAGTAGCCCAGGACCGAAATGATGACGAGTAGCCCACGACCGAGGAATTCTTGATACAGCAAGAGCCACCCCAGGACGAAGGAGTTGGACATCGTGAGGCATTTCGTGTCTGCTGGATGCAGCCGATTCAGCATTCGCATGATCCTCTTTTTTCTGAAGAAAGGCAGGAGCGTCAAACGGAAACCTGGCTTCGGCCGCCCGACTGTGTCGCGATCGTAAAGTGCAGCAGAAGCAGATGAGGACGTAAGGTCGCCTCATCGTACCGCGGCTGGGAGATCGGAGCAACCGGCTAAACGGTGAAGAAGCACCTGGTCAAAATGGATTATCCGCTATCCTACGATTACTTGGAAATGGTTTCTGTCCAAAACATGCTTTTGAAAGTTCTTGGCACGCCAGGTCTTCAGAATAAACTTGGAATTCCATTGGAAAATAAACTTAAAATAAGAATTCAAATTTGACTTGAAATTGAGCCTAAAATTGAACTTTAATTAGACTTGGTATTGGACATGAACACGAAATTAGATACGAAGTTTAACTTAAAGTTGGGATTGTCATTTTTCGGCTCATTCTCTCACACTTTTTACCTCATTAAAAAATTTTCGTATGACGTTGGACGAACGTCGTTCGACATAAACGTGACACTTAAGGCCCAGACACAATGAATACGGCTTTTACTACGTTGCGGCAACTTGACAGTTTTTCCATGGGTTTTCTGGCAAATTTCCGCAACGTAATAAAATCCGTATTCATTGTGTCTGGGCCTTTATGCTTGCGTTTTTGCGTTCTGTTCTGTTTTTACTTTTTTCCACTCTCGGATTTTCACTCTTTATGCCGTTTTTTCTCCTGTACCTTTCCTGTACCGTGTTTTGTTTGTTTTTGGTTTCATTTTTCTTTCTCTTTCTTCCGTTTTTTCTCAATTCCTATCGTTTTTACTTTTGCTGTCCCGTAATTCCAGTTTCGTTGGTCCGGTTTTCTTCGTTTACTGTCAACTTTTTCTTATTTTCAATCCTGTTTTTTCTTCGTTTCTTGTTGTTTTCTTTCTCGTTTTTCGCGTGTTCACATAACTTTTTGCTTTTTTTCATTTCCAGTTTTTGACTCCTTATTTTCTTTTCTTCACGTGTTTCGGCTTTCATGACACGATTATTCTGTTTTGGGTTCTCTTTTTTCCTTTTTCATCGTCCGGTTTTTCTCCCGTTTTACAATTTTCTTCAGCTCCTTGAAAAATTTCCTTTTTTTCTGTCCCATTTTTCCGTTTTTTGTCTCATATTTCTGCTTTTACATCCAGTTTGCCCTCTTTTTCCCGTTTAGCGCCATTCTTCTCATTTTCGTTTGTTCCATTCTTCCGGCAGGAATTCTTTTTCTCGTAGTTTTTTCTTTCTTCTCTTTCAAGTTTATGCCGTTTTTTCTCCTTTTATTTACCGTTCTTTTTTACCGAGTTTTGCTTCCACTTCGCTTTTCCTTCCGTTTTCCTCTTTTTGTATCCTGTTTGTCACTATGTTTAATGCGTTTTTCAGCCCTGTTTTAGCTCATGTTCACTTGTTATTTGTCAGTTTTCCTGTTTTCCGTGTTTTCTTTTCCAGTTTTCGTCCTTTTCTAACTCTTTATTTCCTTTCTTTTTCATTTTTCGTCTTTGTCTGTTCCTCCTTTTCTGTCACGTTTATGCTATTTTTGACTCCCTTTTTTCTTTTTGTCTCCCGTTTTCCTCTTTTTCCCCGTGGTACTTTTTCCTTTGGTTCCTTCGAAAATTTTCAGTTGTGCAATTTAATTTTCAGTTTTTTGTTCTGTTTCTCGTCCATTTTCAGGTCATCTTTTTCTCTTACTCTTATATTCCATTTGACCACTTTTTCTTTTTTCGTTTGGTTCCATCTGCTTTCTGTTTCGCATTCTCTTTCTTGTCTGGTTTTCCCTCTTTTTAACTCCCGTTTTTTAGCCTTTTCTGTCTCGCTTTTTTCCGTTCCGTCGTCCTTCTGTTCGCCTCCTTTTCTTTCGTTTTTTTCTTTTTTATGTCCTCTTTTCCTTTTTTGTTTTTTTGTCATTTCCTGTTTTGTTTAGTGTCTTTTTTTGAATCCTTTTCGGTTTTGTCAGTGCTTCCTCTTTTCTCATTTCTCCTCATTTTCTTCTTTTCCGTTCTAGTTTCTCTTGCTTCCGCATTTTCTCTCTTTCTTCTCTTCGTGTTGTATCCTATTTTTTCTTAGTTTTCGTCAGTTTCGGCCTCATTTTTCTCGTTTTCTTTATCATTTGTTCTCTCTTGGGTTTCTTCTTTTTTCTTCCGTTCTCCTTCTTTTTCTGTCCTCCATTTGTGCCTCTTTTTTCACCTATTTCGTTTTTTTTCACTATTTCTGTCCCGTTTTTCTTTCCATTTTGCCATGTTTTTCATTCATTTTTTTTTATTCCAGTTTTTTCCTCATTCTCAATAAGTTCAATGCGAATTGTGAAGTAAAGTTTCAAATCTTAATTAGTCTAAAATTTAGTCCAATCGCATGCCAAATTTTATGCCAATTTTAAGTCTAGTTTTCTGTTTATTTTGAAGTCGAATCTAAAGTCCAAATTAAAGTCCAACTTTGAGTTTAATTTTAAGTTCAATTTAAAGTTCACCTTTAGTTGAAAATCACGTTCAAAATTAAGTCCAATTTCATGCCAAAGTAAAGTCTAATTCTATGTTTAATTTCAAGCAAAAAATCAAGTTTAATTTTAAGTCCAATATCAAGCTTTATTTAATATCGATTTCAAGGCCAATTTTAAGCCCTGTTTCAAGTACAATGTCATGTCAAATTTCAAGTCCTATTGTGTATTTAATTACAAGTTTAATCCCAACACAAATTTCAGTTTCCAATTCAAATCAAATTGGAGATCAATGTTAGGTCCCAGTTCACGGCCACATTCAAGTTCTTTTTCAAGTGTGTGTCATTTCAAGTAAAATTTAAAAATTCTGACTTAAAATTTTAACTTGAGTTTAACTCTTTTTTCGAGCTGCTTTTAAGTAAAATTTTAAGTCCTATTAAGCTGGAACAATTTTCAAGTCCAGCTTCAAGTAAAATTTCACCTTAACTTTTAGTTTATTTCAATTTATTTCAGTTCCGATTTTAGGATCAATGTCTACTTGACATTGTCAAGTGTTATTTCAAAACCTATTTATGTCCTATTGCATATCCAATTGTAAGTCCCGCTTCTAGTATTATTGCATGTCTGATTTCAATTCGAGTTTAAAGTTCAAATTCAAGTCCAATTTTCAAGTCCAATTAAAGTCCAATTTCTAAATTTATTTGAGACCAAGTTTCAAGCCTAAATTGACCCGAAGTCTAATTTCAATTCCAATTTCAAGTCCAAGTTTAAGTTCGAATCCAAGTTTAAATTTAAAACGAATTGTAATCCAATACTAAGTCGAATGTAAAGTCCAATTTCAAGTCCAGTTTCAGGTCCACTGAGGTGCTTATTCAGACAGCCTAAGTTAGTTAGATACTGAAGAAGGTTTCACGTCGAAACCAAAATACGTATTTAGGGTTAAACTTAAACATGCTAGTAGAATTAAAGAATATCAATAATTTTCGTTTTCTTTCCTATCGTTTCAGGTATTCCCCCTAGACGCTTAAATAAACAATAGCTAAAGGTTCACCTTGTAACCTATCTACGATAAATTCCGAGAATTAAATTTGCAGACACACCATCCATTTATGGACTTTAAAGCGAAGTACGATTAAGTTGAGCGGAAAAAAATGACGGCTTATGGTTTAACATAGTTTTCTGACGAAGCGGGATTCATACCTTCCTTGATAGTTCAACGTCAAACGTTAGAATAACTCCTGAGATATTGGACTCGCTTTCGAGCTCAGAGGCTTGAAGTAAGATGAAGGATAATCGAATTTGCCATTTGAAGCACAGAGGAGTGCAACCATCATGTCGAAGTCTCACACATTTCTAGGTTTTGCGTACGACAGCTTTATCATCGGTGTTAACCGCAAAACTGTGCAAGAGGCTTAAACGCATAATAAAAGGTAAGCTCTGAGGATTGGGTCAAAACGAAATACATGGCGACTGATAGAGAGTGTAATATATCTTCGTCTAAGAATTCGAATACCTTGGCATCACGGGCGTAGCCAGAAAATTTCCTTGGGAGGGGGGGGGGGGGGGTTTACAAGAACAAATCTGACATAGCCTAACCGTAAGCAGTTTATTCAGGAAATGGGGAATTATTTTCAGTTAGAAACTATTTTGGTTGAAATTGAGTGTTCTTCTTCAGACAAATGCCGCTTAGTTGGTTTCGAGGTACGATGCTGGTCTAACAAGCCAGTCGTCGCATGTTCGAATCTCGGCTAGACGATGCTGCAAGATAAAGTCAGTAGGATTTTTACACTAGCCCTGTCGTAACTGTCCTGTACTCTAGTAGCCGACTGCGAAGTCTGTCGCTGAAGAAGGGTCAAGTCTTAGAAGGACGTTTAATCCCACGGCTTTGCTTTGCTCATCAAACAAAAAATCAAGCTTAAATAACAAAGTTACAGTTATGGCTTCCCAGCAGGCATTGAGGTACGTTGTATGCTCGAATCTCGGCTGGGAGAGGCTGTTAAAGTTCATAGAACTGAGTCTCTTCGAGACGCAGCGAGGGTGCTTAAGAACAACTTATCCTATATGATTCTCAACATCGCTCTTAAGGTGATCCGACGATCAAATTTCGAAAAGAGAGGTTTGATTCTCAGTAAATGTAGCAAACTTCTTGGCTAAGCAGATGACTTTGCCAGGTGGCTAATCCGGTGACAGAAACTTTGCCACGACGAAGGCCATCTATGCTAGACTGAAGGTTAGCAGGATTGGGCTTTAAATCAACGCGTTGAAGACCAAATGCAGGAATGATAATAACTCAATAATTGGTCGTCGTTAAATCAGACCGAGCCGAGTAAAAAAAATCTTATTTCGAGAAAAACGCGTTCAAAATTTACTGCTCTGAATGGTTTGTAGCTATCAATTGTTCGAAATTATCTCATAACACTGGCTGTTTGCAACATTTATGTAGTCTTATTAGAGTAATTATAGAAAATTATTAGATTATTAGAAAATTCTTGATCGTTTGCTGTCATTAACTCATTCTTTTAAATTTTGCGATTCGGTCTGGTCTGATTTAACGCGGACCAAATGACGAACGTGCTTTTTTCGCGGACGGTAATCGTTGACGGCGACGAACCAGAAGTAGTAGATGAGCTCGTGTATGTAGGATAGCTGTTAGCCGCGGACAACAGCACAAATAAGGACATCCAGCGACATATTCAAGCGTAACGGGCCTTTTTTTGAAGGGGATTTGACTACTTTGTCCATTAATTTGAACTTTTGTAGTATATACCTGTTTACCGTACGTGCCATGCAATTCCACATTCCCAGTCAGGTATAATATGGTTTATGAAACCGATAACCTTCCCGGGATTAGCAGACCAAATTTCAGTAGGAGATAAGCATGTCTTGTCAAAAAATTTAGCTCTGCTCATGTAAAGCGCACTACTACTGCAACGCAGGTGCAACGGGCCTACTTTGAGCTTCGCTAAACGCTGCGATTAAGAGGCATAAGCCACCTTAGGAACCTGACAATGTACAAACCCCCAATTAGACCGATGGGCCATGCTCACGGAGGACTTATGCGCCTTTACGGATGACATTTGACGAAGTACAAGCTGAAAGCGAAAAGCAGCGGAGGTACATGAATCAAGGACAACCTTCCCTGCTTGGGAAGATTGCCATCGTACATTTGGCGAAAGTCGGTGAACTACAGTGAACCAGTCACGTCGTAAGGAAAACGGTTCTATACAACAACCCCACCGACACCGGCACAGAGAGACTCAACGTGCGTGAACCCCCAAAACCCCCCCCGTCGCTACGCCCATGCTTGGCATATTAATGAAAACTATTGGAACATGAAATCAAAAGGTGGCTCACGACTGGAAATAGGAACGGATGGTTTCGGTAGTTCACTATAAAGAATTGAAATAACAAACGTCCGGTAATATCGAAAATTTCAATAGCAGCCTGCCAAAAAAAATTAAGACCATTAACATTTAGAAATAACTGTAAATTTTACGAGCCATCCAGCAGAATCCACTAATCAACTAGCAAGTTTGGAACTAACGTAGTAGAAGTAATTAAAAATTGATCCAAACTTTCACGTTGATTCATACACTTTTTAGTTTGTTACTCCGAAATTTCTCTATTACAGAAGAGTTATAAAGTTGGAGTATCCCTTGGTGCATTTATTTTTTTTTGTCAGCGACGAAAAAAATCTCTTCGGTTGCTGGTTTGTAAAATTTACTTGAACACATACAAATCCACCAGTATTTCGACGACAAAAATCATTTTTCAACTAATATGAATGAATATAACATCAAAAAGTACAGAAAAGAACAGTGATTTGCTAAAAGCGGCGGCAATAATCGTAACAAAGCAGGTGCCACTGTACTAGATCGAATACCGTCAGCATATAGAATGACAACTAAACAATGAAATGTAAATGTAAAGTGGCTTTCCTATTTTATACTGTACCTTGATTGGTCGCCATGCTCTGGCTGGTTCCACTGACCAAGCTAGGAACGATAGACGCGGCAGCAGCAGCAGTAGCAGCGTTGGTCGTACTCGTGGCGGTTATCGCGGAGCTCGCCGTAATGATGCCGGTTCCATTGATCCTATCCATTGTCAACGGGGCCGGTGGTTCGTCCCCGTTGACCGGAATCCGCCGGGCTGGGCTTAGCCCAACGTGCTCCGGTGCCGGTGAGTGTTCGTGTTGGCGAGCGGCCTTTCGCCACTTGTTGCCCCACTTGCTGGCCGTTGTGATCTTCTGCATCGTTAGCTGCGTCAGGTTCCGTTCGCTGTTGTGCTTCCAGCGCGCAGCCGGCGGCAGGGCAGCGGCGCATTTCTTGAACGGACTCGAGTTCGGGCTGCTGTCCGTGGAGCTCGACGAGGACGTCGTTTCGTCGTAGCTTTGCGTCGATCCACCGAGAGGTTTCGATAAGTTCTCGAAACCGAGCGTCGTTTTTGCTTTCTCGGCATTCTTGCGCGGTGAATGACTGACGGGGTTTTCCAGCGGTAGATTCAAATCGATTTTTCTGTCACGTTCCTTGCGGTTGCTTAGCTCTTTGGCGGTTTTCGGCAGTACCTTGATGGGTGTTTTGAGTTCGTTCTTTACCTCTTTCTGCACCGAGTGCACGGTGGCAGCGCTTCGGTTGAGATTGTTGACATTTTTCGGTCGGTTCAGTACGGAGGTTTCGGACTTTTTGTGGGTTGATTTTTTGGAAAGTTCCTCCAGTTTGTCCGAGTCCGCCGTCGATGGCACGTAGGAGCGTTTGATTTTCTCGTTCGTCGTGGAACACTTTGTACTGACGGTATCGGAGTCCTTCGTTTTGGTCTTCGTGTGGGTATGGTCAGTCTTTTTGGTTGTTTCCGTGTAGAGTCCATTGATTGAGGTGGAACCGGAACTGCCATTGGTGTCGGTTGGTGGTGGTGCGCCAAGGTTTGATTTTTCTGGTGCAGGTTTTTTGCCGAGTTCCGGTGAAGTTGACGTGGGCTTTGGATTCTCTTGAGGTTTTTCTGGTTGAGGCAATTTCTTAGGAGGAAGAGAAATTTCCTGAAGAGTCGGAGTTGGTGTTAGTTCCATTATTGGCGTTTTCGGAGATGGCGGTATGGGTGACATTTGTATGTTGGGTGGAGTGGGAGGATTGGGAAATAATTTACTGGGCGTTTGAGCTTTTGCCTGGCAGTAGAAGCAACTGTCCGAGGGTTTACAAGAGTTTTTGTGTAACTCGGGATTGCAGAAGCAGCAACTGCTGCAGGTATCCGCTGTTTTAGGGGGATCCTCGCCTATTGTTGTGGTTCTGTACGCATGGATTAATGGGATATGGTGACTATCAAGTGTATCCGACGATGTAAGATTTGATCGATCATCTGGCTTTAGCTCATGGCGCACAATGGCGTGGTTGTCGAGAGTGTTCTTGACAATGGCCGCTCGCAGAGAATCGGGAGTCCGTTCATCAAGATGTCCGAACACATTAGAATGGTTCTCCGTCAATGGGGTTCTATGAATTGATGTTTCGTAGTATTCAATCTTCGATTGAATTACTTTGCAGTCGGCTGTCTCGTAAACATGCCAAGCATTCTCTTCTCGGATCTGCCGATAGGGATATAATGATTCACTACAGTCGCAAAAGTTCGCTACGTTTACCTCTTTAACGGATTCGTTCGTAGATTTCAACTCATTGACACTGTGACCTCCGTGTCGGGATGATTTCAAATCTTGTTCCAGTGGCACTGGGATGGCCAGTTCTCGAAAGTTGGTCAACTCGTTGTGTCGTTTGGGTGATGGTTTTCCGTTAAGACTATCGGTGAAGCATGATTCGTCTGAAAATTCACCGCTGGTCAGTTTACGGGGAGTTGCAGTGGCGATCGCTAGATGGTTAACGGTTCCACTTCGCATTGATCGACCGAACATCGATACAATGCTCTCGGAGCCAGCCGTGCCGTTGCAGCTACTATTCGATCCGACGGTAGCTACGGTTGATCGTACGTGATCGACAGACACCACTGGCACAGAATCGCTATGATTTACGCTGATGTTTACACTTTGATGATGGCGAATATGATCGACAGTTTGAAGCCGGGTGGAAATTGAACTGGTGTCTTGGTGCCGCATTGGTTTGCTACCACTGTCGTGGCGTGCAATGTTGCCAGTAGTGATGGTTTTTACAATGCTTTTGCGATCATGCTTAGGAGTGACGGGTAAACGCAAATGATGATGGTGGCCATTGGCATTCAGTGCTTTCTGCTCTGCTAGTGGAATATGGTCAACGTCTGAAAATGATTGTGATGAGTGTTTTGCATTCAAGGATTGTGATTGGTGGGAAACTTAAAGTCAAACAAATCTAATAAACATTCTAACTTTATTATGCAACTTCTACACATATCAGCTATCACACTCGGTTAAACGAGGTCAGGGTCAGTTTTTTACAATTCAACAACAAGAACTTGGAAATCAATCTGTATGTATTTAGTACGTCCCTGAAATACAAAGGAGTAACGTATGATTTACGGCATCAAACTACACTAAAAACAACAACTCGTAAATTAAGTATGCAAACAGAACAACAACAGCAATCCCGAACTGCAAACGTTATGACATGTGCAATTATTAACGACAGTAAATTCAACTTTTGAGGTTAAAAAATCGATAATACTGAAAGTAGAAAACGAAACAGAAGTGCACCGGCACAGTGCAAAACACGAAAGAGTGTTAGACCTGTGAAAATAAAACAAAACTAAAGTAAGAGAACTTCAAAACTAAAACTACATTAAACAGCGAAGCTTTACGGCATGCAAAAGCACAAACTGGATCAGCACTTAACAACGTCTAATGGTTGTCGATTGTGAGCTCGCTATAAAAACCGCACATTAAAAACCTGCCCCAAAAACCAAGCAACCCACGAAATGAGACAATCGTCGGTCGGAAGCTACTGCGATTAGTGGCATACGAAGTGTATGTCAAACACGAAAGTAGCATATTTTACATTCGGAATCCTCGTTGACCTGCATTCCATTCGTGGAGCAGCAAGCTGGGAGCGGTTTGACGAAAGCCACAAGTTTTAATGAAAATTTGTGGTTTTCGTCTGACCTTTCCACCCCCCGAGGTGTGCAGAGGAGTATTTTGCGAGTTTTTTCACCTCAACTTCTTCCCTCCGGCCCCCCGTGATTCGCCGTAGAAGTTTGACCCAAATTAGCAGTCGAACCAAGTGGTACACGCCACGTTTTTGTCCAGTCAGAGAACAGTGTTTTACATTCGAAACGTTAATTGCTGAACGGAAGTTACCATACACTCTAAAAAAATCGACACATGTCATCCACGTGTAAAATCATGTAAACTTGTGCACAGCAATTTATGTGGACTTCAGGTGCTAGTTAATAGGAAAATTGATAAAATTTACTGGGATCGCTCGTAAACCGGTTAGTGCAAGCTACCAACAATTTACGTGAGCGTATCATGAAAAGTGCGATGGTTGAGAGTTACCTATGTTTCCACGCAAATTGGACGTGCTGATTTTTTGAGTGTACCTAGTTTGGCGAAAGAGTCGGTAAATAGGGTGACGGGCCCATATTTCGCCACCTTTGTCCTAAAAATTTACATGAAACGAGATAGACCAAGGTTCTCTGAGTTCAGATATTTGATAACATAAGAACAATATAATTCGGACAATTCTTTTACTGATTCAGTTATCGTATTCATACTAAATTGTGTATTTTTCTTGTTAAATTGATTATTTAAATGTGTAGGGAAAGAGTGGTCAACAATGAGACAACAGGAACAGTGAGACATCGGGAATAGCTTCGCCACAAGGTATTTAAAATCCATGATATTTTTTTGGAAAGTGAAGTTTATGAACCTTTTTTGAAACGGTGCTTCTACAATTGATGAAGGGATGGTAGGGGAAAGTAATTTTTTTTTATTTTGTTTAGAGCTCCTGGTATACGACTAGACAGCACTGCTTCAAATTTACCTCTGACAATAAGTACTACGTCGTCGGCATACGCCATGACCTCATAACCATGCTGTGACAGCTTGTGGAAGAGTGCCTCAACCACCAGTGATCAAAACAAGAGGGAGAGAACTCCTCCTTGAGGACATCCTTTGATCGCTGAGATTGTGATCGACGTATCTCCCAATGAGGATGTGATTTCCCTGCTTGACAACATTGCTTGAATCCAGCTCATTGTCAGCCGATCAGTTCCGTTATTAAGGAGAGCCGTGTTAATCAATGTTGCGAATCGAGCGAGAGGAAAATGTTGTCTACATTGGGGCGAACCAACCAACGCAACGGTTGAAAGCCCCATCAAATAGAAAATAAATAAATAAATGTTGTCTACTCTCACGCGAGTGAGTATGAGAAGCATAGAATTTAACGCTTACGGCGCAGACGCTAGCGTTAAACAAAACAGCCACCGTTGCTGTGTGTAGACATTCTGCTACCTACACACTCGCCCATGCACATCCCCAAATCGTCTTTCTGCATAGCTTATTCGCGAGTAAAAAAACTCCTGAGCAATCAACTGCCCGGCTGGCAAAGGGTGAACATGTACATTCCATAACCTCTGTTCATTAACTCCTATTCCTACTCAACGAGGTGCTGGCTGGGGCACGCAACTTCGGTTGTCGTATGTTAACAGGAAAGGAGGCACAGTGGCTCCCGCCCACATTAAGATGGCAGCCCCATCAGCGGGATAAGGACCTTAGGTTAACAGCCTACTGTACCAGAACATAAAAAAGTTACCGAAAACGAAAGAAGAAATCTCTGTGGATTATTGGCAACGACCTTTAGCATGAAAACACGCACACGAATCGGAACATGGAATATACTGACCCTTGCCCAGCAAGGTAAGCTGGCTAAACTTGCAAGGGAAGCTAGCCGCCTGAAGTTTGAGATCCTGGGGCTGAGCGAGGTCCGCTGGCCGGGTACTGGCGAACACAAGACACCATCCGGTCAAGTCTTGCTCTACTCTAGCATACGAGGTGAAAACGCTACTCGAGGAAAAGCAGTTGGATTTCTACTGAGACCAGGGGCACATGCGGCCCTGATGAAGTGGGAACCGATAAATGAGCGAATAATTGTTGCCAGATTCAGAACACGGGCTAGGAACCTTACGACAATCCAGTGCTATGCGCCAACAGATGCTGCCGACCTGCAGGAGAAAGCGAGTTTTTACAGCCAGCTAAACAGCGTGGTTGAGAAAATCCCGAAGGAGGACATCCAAAATCACTTGGGCGACTTCAACGCGAAGATTGGCTCAAACAACGCGGACCTTGAACGCGTCATGGGACGCCATGGCCTAGGAGAGATGAGCGAAAACGGGGAGCTGTTTACAGAATTCTGTGGTAATAACGACATGGTCCTTGGTGGCTCGCTCTTCCCCCATAGACCAGTACATAAAGTCACGTGGGTTTCCCGCGACGGCCGAACAGAAAACCAAATCGACCACATCTGCATCAGCCGGAAATGGAGGAAGAGCCTTCTTGATGTACGCAACAAACGCAGCGTTGATATTGCATCCGACCATCATCTTGTTATCGCTGAGATACGTTTGTGCGTCGCACGTGTCCAACGACGGAAGGAAAAAGTTGGATGCCGCTACGACGTCCGCCGATTGGAGAATTCTGAGGTGAAAAGGGCCTCCGTCGAACAACTTGAATGTCGAGCCTCGGAGTTGCCACCTGGTGGAACCGAGCAATGGACCGGGATCAAGAACGCCTCCATCACGACCAGTGATGAAACGCTCGGCAAAGCGCGCAGCGGGCGGAGGGAGTGGATTTCGGATGAAACTTGGAGGAAGATCGACGAGCGGAGAGAGACGAAAGTCGGCATTGAGCGAGCGCGGACCAGATCGGCTAAGACAGCTGCCCGTCAACGATACGCCGAACTGGAGAGGGCTGTTAAGCGTGCTTGTAGGCGGGACAAGAGAGCCTGGACTAACTCCCTAGCCGAACAAAGAGAAACCGCCGCCGCCAATGGTGATATCCGTTTGCTGTACGAAATTTCTCGCCGCCTTAGTGGTGCCAGGATGAATACAAAGATGCCGCTAAAGGACAGAGCTGGTCAGCTATTGACTGACCGTACAGAACAGCTCAAGCGATGGGCTGAACATTTTGAACAACTCTTCCGAGTTTCAAATGTCAGAGACTAACAAAACCAGCAGCGTACGACGCCTACAGTTCGTTGAATAAATCGCGTGAACTCGGAGGCACCATCGCTGGATGAAATTGTAGCAGCCATCAAGAGTATGAAATCCAATAGAGCGCCAGGGATAGATCGTATTTCAGCAGAAATGCTCAAAGCTGACCCATCTTTGTTAGTCCAGATGATGCATCAGCTTTTCAGCAATATTTGGGAAACCGTAACTTTTCCGGTGGACTGGATGCAGGGCATATTGGTTAAAGTCCCTAAGAAAGGAGACCTAATGGAATGCGGTAACTGGCGTGGCATCACGTTGCTCTGTATTACTCTCAAAGTACTCTGTAAGGTAATCCTCAATCGGATCCAGGAGAAGATCTATGCTACTCTCCGGCGGCAGCAAGCTGGATTCCGTGCTGGCCGATCATGTGTAGACCATATCACAAAGCTCCGCATTATATTGGAGCAGATCAACGAATTCCAGGACTCTCTTCTGCTGGTGTTCGTTGACTTCGAAAAGGCGTTCGACCGACTCAATCACGAAAACATCTGGGGCGCACTTAGGCGTAGAGGAGTTCCAGATAAGCTAGTCCATCTCATTGAGGCTCAGTACGAGGCGTTCTCGTGCAAGGTTTTGCACGACGGCGTCTTGTCCGACCCCATAAGGGTTATTGCTGGCGTGAGACTGGGCTGCATTTTAGCACCGCTTCTGTTTCTCATCGTTATGGATGAGATATTAGTTGGAGCAATTGACAGTAGACCAAATCGAGGATTGCCTCGGAATCCTCTAACGATGGAGCAGCTAAATGACCTCGACCTAGCCGACGACATTGTCTTACTCGCACAACGCCAAAACGATATGCAGAGCAAATTAGACGACCTCTCCGAGAGCTCCCAGGCAGCAGGTCTTACAGTTGCCACACGGATCAGGAAGGCCAGGGGTGCCTTTGCAGGTCTGCGAAACATTTGGCGCTCAAACCAGATCACTCTACGTACGAAAACCCGAATCTTTAATTCAAACGTTATATCCGTACTGTTGTATGCCTGCGAAACGTGGTGAGTCTCAGCGGAGACAACACAAAAACTGCAGGTATTCATTAACCGGTGCCTGCGATACATCATTCGTGCCTGGTGGCCTGATAACTGGATATCCAATGAGGAACTCCATCGTCGGTGTCATCAACGGCCGATAGCCACAGAAATTCGTGAACGTAGGTGGAAGTGGATCGGACACACCTTGAGGAAAGGAGCGAATGAGGTTTGCAGAGCAGTACTCGACTGGAATCCACAAGGACAGCGTAGAAGAGGCAGATCCAGAGGCTCATGGCGACGGAGCTTAGCCAACGACATCCGGGCCGTAGACGAGAACCTGTCCTGGCGACAGGTAAAAGCCATGGCGGGTAACCGTCAGCAGTGGAGATCTCTGATTTCATCCCTTTGTTCCGCCGGACCCGCGGACATGGACACATAAGTAAGTAAGTAAAAAATCAACTGCCCGTGAGGCATAGTGGCGCACTGGTATACAAGTTAAGCATTACTTTTTCTTTTCACCTTCTTTCTCGCCATCGATTCTACTCACGGGCGGGAGTGGTAATCCCCGCGAGTAATCGCGTTCAGCAGCCTGGGCTGCAACGAAGAACGAGTGACGACCGTAGCTGTCAGCTAAACACACGCTCGCAAAAACTCGTCGCAATGCATGAATAAGTACGAGCGAGAGTCCGAAAGGGACGCTTATGCCGGCGCGTTCGTTCGAATGAGTACGCGTGTGTGTGAGAAAATTAGACCACACGAGTATGGGCTTCGCAACACTGGTATTAAATGAATCGAAGGACGTGTTGTCGAAAGCGCCTTCAATGTCAAGAAAAGCACAAAGTGCCGTCTCCTGGTATTGGAGTGACTTTTCATTCAGCGTCACTAGGCAGTGCAGTGCGGTTTCTGTAGATCCACCGCGTTGGTATGCATGTTGATTGCCATGCAGAGAGCAGTTCTTTAAAAACTCATTACGGATGTGATTATCCGTGATTTTTTCCATCAACTTGAGAAGTATTGATGTCAGACTAATTGGTCTGAAAACTTTTGGCATGGTTTTATCTTTTTTGCCTGCTTTAGCTATGAACACCACCCTGACTTTCCGTTAGCTTGCCGGGATATGTCCCAACGTAAAGCTGGCTCGAAAGAGGTTGATGTGCTCGGACATTATAATCACGTCCGCTTTTTTAAGAAGATGGGTAGTATGCCATCCGGACCTGGAGATTTCATTGATTCAAAGGAGCTGAGCGCCCAATTAATTGAAACCTCCGTAAACAGTCGGCGTGCAAGCAGAACCGAGTCGTTTGACACATTGCGTGATGACTCAACTTGCTGCTGCCCGTCGACGTCGCTTTCAGCGGTCACTGTCGAACCAGGGAAATGCGTTAATAACCATTTTAGGTAGATAAAAGTGAAGATTGTGAAACATTGGTCGCGTTATCAAATCGGTATCCCAGACATTTTGCTGTGCTATTTCTGTTCTTCAATACTATTATCATGCACCATGCGTCTCCATTGACATGTGTGAAAATGTATTTTCATACAAATTTTAAGTAAAGTTTTCTCAAAAAAGTTGCTCAGGCTACACCTGTATGGGTAGTGAAGTTGTGGATCGACAGGACTGCACTATGTGGTAGCAACCATAAATAATATGGTTGAGTCAAAGCCTGTTACCGATGGTGTTGTTTCCTTGTGAGCCGAATGATACCTGACATTCTTTAGATTTTCGGGTTTTCAGCTGTTAATACAGTATCTCTGAACAATTCTGCTTCTTTTTGTCAAACTGGGACTCAAAAATTCCCCTCTGGCTAATTCAACAAGTTTCATTTTCACCTCAATAGAAGTAGGTACCATGCGCCTATATGGACGAATAATCGAACTGCGACGCATGGTTGCTTACCTACGAGGAAGAAGGAAGTGGAAGCAAATAATCGGCCGGCAACATGGTAGTAAAGCCCGGATAAAGCAGTTGAAAATAAAATCAGTTCGTATGGATTATAAAACATGACTGGTTCGTGACGATGATCGTCGATTCTCACAGCAGGTTTTCTGTAACACAGAAGAACCGCATGGCAATGGTCCTAAAGCGATTGACTCTCGTTGGGAACCTACGTTCGATTGGAGTGACTTGGGCTAACCTTCCTTATTGCTGGCTTGATTTTACGTGTGTAACAGTATGGATCAATTACCGCAAGGTTTTGTTGTCCACATATTTTTACTAGCTTTTTGCAGTATTTGCAAAACTTTAGTTACGAATTTTGTATTATTTTCACTTTGTTAATCACTCAATTAAAAATCCTAAAAAAATTTTTGAGCATAGATTGGAGGTGAATCTTAACGTGATTGAAGGTGATCTTCAATCAAATCGAAAATTAAAATTTTATGCTTCATTGAATAAATAAATCAGATTGGTTTCAGTACTATTTTAAACAAAAAACAAGCACTCATTTGCGAGCTTGAAAATGTTTTATGTTCCCCCAGTCAACGGTAGAATACGAAATTTTAGGTGTGAAATGGGTAAACCTTTTGATGATAACCTTTTGATACCATTCTTATTATAAAACACGGATACTACAGAATGTAATTATTTTCGGTGGCAATTTGTGGGTTATTATAGCTGCTTCAACTTCACACAGTGCCGAATAGCTACGCTGGAATCAAAATATGTAAATGGGAGATTACATTACAAAGCAAAGTAAGAAAGCATGCAAAAGAACACACAAACTTTAAAGTGCACCCTAAAAATTTTAAATGCAATAGTATCAGGAGCAAGATTAGCATATTTTGAACATTTTTGAGAGGATAAACATGGAAATGTGAAAGCTTATTTCAACCGAAAACCAGTAGGTACCGATGATGACAGAGTTAAGCAACACGAAAATCGCAATCAACCAAAGAACGTACGCTAATAAATACCTTCGTCTTTGTCGCCGCCGACCGGAGTGGCCAGATCCTCGTGCTGGGTGGTGAACCCGATCCAGCCCTTCTCCTCGACCACATCGCTCTGGATGGCCGCCTTTCCGCGGCTGATGGTGGTGTTCTTTTTCAGTGCAGGTGCCTTGGGTGAGGGTGCCGATGCGGAAACCGACGACGTCGTGGCGTTCACTTTCTTCGGCGATGGCTTCGGTGAGGGCCGGGGGGATACCGAGGCCACTTTCGGCGCCAGCTTGCCCGGTTCGAACTCATCGACATTGAGAATTTTATGATGCTCGTCGAAGCTTACCCGGCGCGGCGACGAATGTTTCTTTTTGCCGGTGGAAAGTTCTTCGGAAGACGATCCAACCGAAACCGAGCTGCGCTCTTCGGGGATCACTTCGAATCGTTGGGTGTATTTTCCGCTGTTGGCCGATCGTTTCGGGGTGCTACTGTTGGCGGGATTATTTTTCCGAACGTTCGGCGAACGCTTGCCCTTGTCTTTGAGCTCTTCTGGGGTTTTGATGAATGTTACTCCTACATCGTCCGGATTCGATAGCGCCTCTAGTAAGTAATCAGCAATCATGCGATCGACTTTCGGTGTACCGCCGGCGGTCGAAAGGGGGCTACTTTCCCGGGAATAATTACTCCTTCTGTTCCGACCCCATCGGTAGATCGGTATAGGAATGAGTGATTTTTTGTGACCGGATCGATTTCCAGCACTTTTTGCTCGTTGCCGGTGTCGGGGACCACTACCTCGAGGAGCACTATCGCCACATTCCACAATCTCCAGGATTTCGATATGCTTATCTCCCTCTTGGATCTCCGTCTTCTGATACATTCGCCTTGGGCCACCTTCGATATCCGGTGTTAAATCCGCTTGCTGGTAGAGAGTCATATGTTGAATATCTTTTGGGGCTTGCTTTTTTCTCGACTCGATGGTTGTTTTTCGTGGTGTCCTGGACGATGCTGTTGTTGTCATTGTGATCGACTGTCCGCCGGAGGATTTCGTCGACGTTGTTGGTGGTGCTTCCGCGGTTGCACGAGCTTGTCTTCTTTCCGCAGCCTGGCCCCAGGGACTTTTGGCGACTTTCTTCGCGCTTGACGTACTTCCACTGGAGCCGCCTCCACCAGCTGGATTTTGAATTTGCATATTTCCCCTGGCATCGATCTTGTAGGATTCCAGCAAGCCCAGCTCTGTTCGAAGAGCGCTGGTTTTCTTTTTGGTTTTCGGTAGTCTTGCGGCATAAGATCCGGAAGATTGGCCGAAAATACGTTTTTTGTCTTCCGGTGCAATGATTTCTTTACGACCTAGCGCTCGGTCGATTGTGCTGATGACCTGGATCGCTGGTTCTCCGTAGAATTTTTTCTGCTCGATCATTCTCATCATTTTGCGATGGCGCTTGAGGTTTTCCTGTTCTCGTTTCCAGACCATCAATCGATGGCGGCTGTTTAGTCGTTCCTTGATCAGTAACGGCATCGTATCAGCAACGACAATGTGTTCGTTGATTATCACGTTGGTGTCCTGTATAGGTACGAAGAAAGCTTCTCCCTTTTCATGCCGCGGTGACTTTTCCGAGAGTGTATTTTCCGATTTAGTCACACTTTCAGCTACTACCGTGCCCACCGATGCCGGTGAATGTTGATTCTTTTTCCGGTCATGACGTCTTCGTGGGGTTATTTCGACTTCATCCAAACTGTCGACCAGGCTTGGAGTGTCCGAATCGGAACCATTGTTGCCCAGTAGATCATCAAATTCTTCTTCCGCTGAGGTGTTCGAAGGTTGAACTTCCATCGATTCCGTCCGGGGAAAAGCCGATATACGGGACACTATGATCGACCTCGGATTAGCATTCCCATGGTACGTTGATCCCGTCCCAATTTTGCCGATAATCTGCATCTCCGGTTCCGAAGCAATGTCCGTGTGATCCGATGGATCCGTTTCCAAACCGTACGCGGGGAAATAATACTTTCCATTGAGATCTATTTCCGACTGCCCATCCGACTCTCGAGAACCATTTTTCGGCACCAAATAGAAACCGTTGGCATTGTGTATTTTTTCGCCATTTTTCTTACGTATATAATTGATTGCAAGTTTGCCGCCACCCTCCGAAGCATTATTATTCACACAATCTTCATTCTCTTTCTCGTTCTCTTTATCCTGCTGCCTGCCGAGCTGGTGTTTACTCCCCGGTGCGGGCGGTGAATTACAAACCACTCCACCACCACCGTTAATATATTTCTCCGGCAGTTTTTGTTTCATTTCGTTACTATTCGCAATTTTGCTGTCACCTTCATCAAAAGTCTGACCCTTTTCTTGCGGCTGATTATTATTCGTTTGGTCACCATTCGTTGTCGTCGTCCATTTGGCAGCACTGTTCGCGTACACTTCTTTCGTGCAGAGCAGATTGTTTAAATTGTCCACCAACAGACTAGAAATGTACTCATCCAATTGTTCTTCCTTCTTCAAATAATCAGCTCCCGTGAGAGCTGTCAACTGTTTCATTTCCCGCACACATTTCTCGTTGGTGTCATTTGTCACACTTTCACTATCGGTACTTTCACCGGAAATGCTTAGCGCACTGCTACTCGCGTTGCTACCACGCCGCACAATTTGTTTCTTCAGCGGAAAGTGTTCCTCCCCATTCGATTGTTTTTCACTGACCTTCACAGCACGAGCTCCTGGTGGCGCACCACCAGCAGCAATCGCAGCACGTTCTCCAGGATATACATCAACATTAGGATCACCCCCACGCTGAGCAGCAGCTTCCCGACGAGTTTCGCCAGCATCCTCTGTGCGGGCATATGCTTCTTCCTTCAGAAACTCACTGAGATCACTTTCGTTATCCTGCACGTTCAAATTCGTACTGCTGGCGTCTTCGTCGTCGGGTTCGACCTCTGGTTCGTTATCGATTAACGTACCTTCCTCGCTGCCTTCAAGGATAATGCCAGCGTTGCCAGCCGAACGATTTGGCAGGGCACACGCCTGGGACACCACAGATGATGCACTACTGGAAAGATCCGCTTCGTCTAGCTCAATGTCATTGGCGGCACTGGTAGGATTATCCGATAAACCATTCATGAAGACGCAGTTTCGCCTGTTCCGGCCATTCACTGTTCCCTCCTTACGTGGTAATATCGGGGAGTTGGTAGTCCCGCTGCCAACAGAAATCTCCGACTTCGAACCTGCCGCACTGTCATCCACTAAACCCTCACTGGACAGCAAATTTCTACCGCCGTCAACCTCTTTCTGAAGGTTATTATTTTTCACGGAGGTCACCAGCCGCAGCCTTTTCGGAGACTCTTCGGTTAACTTTCCACCTCTAGCGCTGTTAGCGTACTGACTTTCCAACTTCGCACATTCCTTACAGGAGGTCGCCGAGGTTGTCATATTGCTGCTGCCACCACCCTCACTGCTAGCGCCACTGCCATCACCACTACCAGCACCACCCAGCCCGTCGGGCGGAATAATGCTCTCAATACTGTAGATACGTCGCGGCGTCCGTCTTAGCGGTGGTGACCAACTGCCGGACCGGTCGTAACGTCGCATTTCTTTACTCCACATTCTTCGCAGCAGAGTGGATTTTCTCATCGAAAAATCGGCAGCGGCACCACCCACACCCAGCACGCAACCCGCTCCCAGGGCACCTGCACCCACCCCGTTGACCACCCCATTGCTACCGACAGGACCAATATAGTTATTATTATTGTTATTAGTGCTACTATTTATACCAATAACACTACTACATTTTTGGCTACGACTAATACCACCTAAAGACGCCTGCCGCTGGCCCATCGTGGCCAAGTTGGACTCGGACCCGGTGGAAGCCAGCGTCTGAAAATGGTTCCCATTATTGCTCGGTGCGCTCTCTACGCTGTTGGCCGCTCGCGTAATCGATTTCCGGTGAACTAGAACCGGAGCTGCCAGCGGCGATTCGGGCTGCTTACGGCAGGGTACCGGGGATTCTCTGCTTCTAGCACGTGTCATTGGCCCACCTCGCCGATGCGGACTTTCTTGTTGCTGCTGCTGGTGGTGGAACTGTGGCGTTGGCGGCGTCGGACTGTGATACGGCGAGGAGTAGTAGCAGTTTTTGTTGCTCATGCTAATGCTGTTGTGGTTGGTGTCGTGCGGCTCATCGTACGATTTCTGCTGGGCCAAGGTATGCCTGCGATGGGGAAGGTCGAAAGAAATGTAACCGGGGAGGGGGAGAAACAGTCAGAATGGAAAAAACAAAGAAATCAACCGATTAGAACACGTTCCGCTGGAATTGTTTGATGCTTGCTATGAGACCGTAGTATTTTTGCTACTGTTATAAGATGAACAAAGTCAATCGAATTAAAATCGAGTCAACATAAATTGATATTTTAGGAAAAAAATGAAGGTCCGATTCAACTTACTTTCGCATAATGATTTCTGGTACGGAGTATCGCCGTCGAAGCAGTCCCGGACCGGAGCCCATCATCGAAGCGTACGTTCCGGCGCCCATCTCGTAGCCGTGATAGTGTCCCTGGTCACAGTAGTGGCTATCGCATGAACTCGATAGGTCCCAACCGGACGAGAACGAGTCACGGCTGTCCTGGCTGCAACGGGAATGGGAAAAGAAAGTACAATTAGGTAAGTTAACGATTTCTGTACAGTATAAGTTCGGTTTTTTTGCATGCGCATTGCTATCGTGAGACATTCTCTTTGTCAACATTTGTTGCGTGCGATTTAGCAATGGGCATTGGGTAATATAATTAAAGCCAAAATAGATATAACATTCACTTTTGTGGTTTAAGTTCAATGTTCAGGCTCAGGTTCCCAAATATGTATATTAGTGGAAAATGTTGCACTCAAGATTTACAGGGTGAGCAATAATAACTGTCAGTAAGGAAAATGGTCACAAAATAAGACGCTTGCTTAAATTTTAATTTAGAGTATATTTCGTGTAAAGTATATATCCATAACATTTGTCTTGAATGAGTACAGTTCTAATCTTTCTGTCTTTTCTTTAATTACCAGCCGCAATCGTCGTTGAAGAGCGTTACAGCTGGCACGCACGGTATTTCATTCCAAATCTTCTCCAAACGTTGCACAATCCCAATTTGAGGTCATATGAACAACCAAACGAGTGTTTCAGACGTTTTAACCCTTTATGGATCAGGCTGCACAGTGGTCAAATTTCGAAAAAAACGCGGACATTAGCAATTGGGTAAAAAGTGCGTAATTTTTCAAGGATGGTGTCTTCGGAGAAGTTTAATAATACAATATAGGTGACCGCGAATTCACCTATTGGGGTGATACGAACTTTTGCTTTTTTAAATAAGGGCATTGCAAATCATATTTAAAGTTACCACCCCCCCCCCCCCCCCCCTTGGCAATTGGCTTGAAAAATCGGGGTGCAAAAAAATAATTTGTAGGATATGAGTCGAATTTCTTTTTAAAAAATCAATTGTCTGTGGGCTCTACAGTATGAAAAACTCGAAAAATGAGTCTCCGAGTTGAATTAACGCTTCTAGCACGAAACAGAAATGGAAATTCGAACAATGGAATTTCCGAAAATCGTCCAAAAAAAATTTCCTTCGTTTTTGTCTTTTTTCGTATATTTTTACATAGAAAATAATAACGTATATGATAAGCAAGAATAGATTCGGTTTTCACGTTTAAACCTTAAATAAAAATTCTTAAAATCCATGTTTTTTTTGCTCGATTAAAAAATTCACTTTGTTTTTTTTCGCCCCCCCCCTTCAGTGGCCGAACACCGGAAGGACAAAACTTTATAAAATATTTGTAATGGCCTAATTAAAAAAACGATTTATTCCACCTAGTGGTGAAAGGAACCTTTGTTATACCATCTCATTTGTCATTTGAGTTAGAATTAGACTCGCCTTCGGAACATAATTCAGCTTTTATAACACTATGGTAGTTATCATCAATACATATGCATGCCTATGTAATACAGCAGTCCCCCGAATAACGCGGTTTCGAATAAGGACGTTTCCATTAAGGACGGTCTCGAGTGATTCCATTAACGCGGTCGAACGTCCTTATTGGAGTCTACGTAGCATATGGGAATTGACCTAATTGGTTCCAACATGGAATAACTCGTGATCCTGATCTAATAGACGGTTGGTGTCTTCGACAAAGCTGTTCAGTACATCAACGGGTTTTTATTGGATTATAGTATTGCGGAATTGTCTCACAACGTGGCGCTAGCGTATATGTAATATATTTGTATAGGCTGTATCTCGCGCTGCAGGCTATCTAGAAAGTTGCGGCCTTCGAGAAGGTTGCTCAAATGACTGCCACTTTCAAGATGGCATGGAAAAAAACGCAGAACTGACTCACTGCGTGGCGCTAGTGTATATGTAATCCTCTTATGCAAGCTGTATCTCACGCTGCTGACTATCTAGCAAGTTGCGGCCTTCGAGAAGGTTATTCATATGATTGCGACCTTCAAGAAGGGATGGAAAATATTACAGAATTGCCTCACTACGTGGCGCTAGCATATATGTAATCTTCTTATGAGGGCTGTATCTCGCGCTGCTGACTATATAGCAAGCTGCGGTCTTCGAGAAGGTTATCCATATGACTGAGACCTTCAAGGGATGGAAAAAAGTGCAGAATTGCCTCACTAAGGGCGCTAGCATATATGTAATCTTCTTAAGCAGACTGTATCACGCTGCTGACTATATAGCAAGTTGCGGTCTTCGAGAAGGTTATTCAAATGACGGTGGGATTTTTCTGGCCATTTATGACGTACCATTTACAGATAGATGGTAGACTAACCCGATGGATTATTTTTGCGAGAACTGTGGGGGATATACGAGTTTCTTCTAAAAAAGCATGCTGAACATAATAGCATAAGCATAAAGGTCAGCATTGATTTGCAATTGTGGAGCCCCACCTCTGGGCACGCCGGTGAGCAGATGCGTTCCATGTAAAAAAGTTGTAGGGACCTAAACTGCCATTTTCAAAAGATGATTAGATCACTATACTATTTCGTGGTTACCGTTGAACCACTATTATCAAACTGGTTCATCTCTACCAGGATGCTTACCAGGATGAGTCGAAAAATTTTGGTTTGTTAGGTTTCCACAAAAGTTTAAGTACTGTACGAAATTTTTGTATTTAATTTTTAATATATGGAAAAATAAACACTGTTTTTTTTTCTTTTTTGTTTAGTTATTGAAGGTCTGAAGTTATTATCTTTTTCTTGCCCCCCTCTTCAAAAAAAAATCCAGACCAGGACACCCAAGTAGCACACTTTTGTCACTTCTGGTTGCTGCAACCTATTTATGACTGAAATCAGTCATTAATCGGTTACCACTTCTAGATTATAACAACTGTGCTAGTAGGGCATAAACTTTTTTACAAATTTGTATAAGCTTTATTAAACTTATTATTAGAATATGAATTGGTTGCATAGTTTTAACAGATATTTTGTATTCAATGCAGCGCAATATAAAGCCTTCACAAGAAGATTACATATACACTAGCGCCACGTAGTGAGACAATTCTGCAATAACTTTCTCGAAGGCCGCAACTTGCTAGATAGTCAGCAGCGCGAGATACAGCCTGCCTAAGCAGATTAAATGTACACTAGCGCCACGTAGTGAGACAATTCTGCAGTATTTTCCATACCATCTTTAAGGTGGCAGTCATATGAATAACCTTCCCGAAGACCACAACTTTCCAGATAGTCATCATCGCAAGATACAGCCTGTACAAGAATGTTACATGTACACTAGCGCCACGTAGTGAAGAAATTCTGCAATATTTTTCATACCATCTTGAAGGTGGCAGTCATATGACTAACCTTCCCGAAGGCCACAACTTTCCAGACAGTCAACAGCGCAAAATGCAGCCTATACAAGAATGTTACATATATGCTAGCGCCACGTAGTGAGATAATTCTGCAATATTTTGCATCCCTTCTTGAAGGAGTCATATGAATAACCTTCTCGAAGACCGCAACTTGCTAGATAGTCAGCAGCGTGAGATACAGCCTGCATAAGAGGATTACATATACACTAGCGCCACGTAGTGAGTCAGTTCTGCGCTTTCTTCCATGCCATCTTGAAGGTGGCAGTCATTTGAACAACCTTCCCGAAGGCTGCAACTTTCTAGATAGCCTGCAGCGCGAGATACAGCCTATACAAAAATATTACATATACGCTAGCGCCACGTTGTGAGACAATTCCGCAATACTATAATCCAATAAAAACCCGTTGATGTACTGAACAACTTTGTCGAAGACGCCAACCGTCTATACGGTCAGTATCACGAGTTATTCCATGTTGGAACCAATTAAGTCAATTCCCATATGCTACTTAGACTCCATTAACAGGGTTTCCATTAACACGGTTTCCATTAACGCGGTCCCTATTAGCGTCCTTATTGGGGGGGGATTTATAAATTTGTATAATATTTCAAATCAATCAAAAAATGTCTTCCTTTTATTTGTAATTTTTTATTTTGAGTTAAAAGCGGGGTCGCATTCTGGGGTTTGCTTTAAGTTAGAAACTGGCCGTTTTCCTAGATGTATTCGGAACGTTCCTAGAACGTGTCCGGCTGTGGTCAATGTAATCCTGCACTCTTTATATGACGACAAATGAACTACATTTTCAATTTTGAGTACTTAAAGATGCCACATGTTGTATTTTAGTTCAATTCAGAAACTGATCCCCGATCCGGAACATTCCCGGGCGTGTTCAGATGCGGCCGATGATGTCTTAAACAATTTATACGACTACCAATGGTCTAGTTTTGCAATTTCGAGTACTTGGAGGTGTCGCATGATGGGTTTGTTATGATTCAAGGTGCTTCTATGTTCAAGTTTCATATATTCCGGAACTTGTTCCGGACATATCTTCGGAACCGTACATCCGATCCAAATTCTGTTCGATAGAATTCTTCTAGGCCACAAAACTTTGCGTTTGGTAGTTATTCAGTCAAATCGGTCCAGGCATATCCAAAAAGCAGATATTTATTGTTATATTTTCACTACTGAGACTGTTTTGCGTTTATTTGTAAACTAGCTGACCCGACAAACTTCGTATTGCCACAAATTAACCTGTGTTGTACATAAATCATGAATCTCGGATGATCTTTGTCACTATCTCGAGTTTTGCAAGCCCCCCAGTGGGCGGCGCTTCCGACGGCGGGTCACCGGCAACACTCGCGACCGGCTCGTCCTGAATGATCTAGTGTTACTATATATAGTTTTTGTGGTCTTGTTATTGATTAATGTTTTATGGAAGAGTCTCGAATTTCTCGAGTTGGATTAGTTTTTGAGTTTCGCAAAAATTTCTGTTTTATTTGTATGAGAGTCCATATCCCCCTACCACAGGGGTGAGAGGTCTCTAACTATCATAAAATAAATTCAAGACTCAAAAATCTCCTACATGCTAAATTTGGTTCCATTTGCTTGATTAGTACTCAAATTATAAGGAAATTTGTATTTAATTTGTATGGCAGCCCACCCTCTTAAAAGGGAAAGGGGTCGTAATACACCACAGAAAAAAATTCTGCCATCTAAAACTCTCACATGCCAAATTTGGTTCCATTTGCTTGATTAGTTCTAAAGTTATGAGCAAATTTGTATTTCGTTTGAATGGGAGCCCCCCCCCCCTCCTAAAAAGGTAAGAAGTCCTAATTCATAATGGGAAAAATGGTTGCCTCCAAAAACAACCACATGCCAAATATGGTTCCATTTGCTTGATTAGTTCTCGAATTATGAGGAAATTTGTATTTCATTTGTGTAGAAGCCCCCCCTCTTGAAGTGTGGAAGGATCCTAATTCACCGTAGAAAATATTTTTGCCTCCAAAAACCTCCACATGCCGAATTTGGTTCTATTTGCTTGATTAGTTCTCGAGTTATGGGGAAATTTGTATTTCATTTGTATTGGAGCCCCCCCTCCTAATGTGGGAAGAGGTCCTAATTCATCACAGAAAAAATTCTTGCCTCCAAAAACACCTACACGCCAAATTTGGTTCCATTTGCTGGATTAGTTCTCGAGTTATGAGGAAATTTGTATTTCGTTTGTATAGGACCCCCCCTCCTAAAGTGGGGAGGGGTCCCAATTCATCATTGAAAAAAAAATGTCTCCAAAAACACACATATGCCAAATTTGGTTCACATCGCTTGATTAGTTCTCGAGTTATGAGGAAATTTGTAATTCATTTGTACAGGAGCCCCTCCTCTTAAAGTGGGGAGGGGTCCTAATTCACCATAGAAAATTTTCTTGCTCTCAAAAACCTTCACATGCCAAATTTGGTTCCATTTGCTGGATTAGCTCTCGAGTTATAAGGAAATTTGTGTTTCGTTTGTATAGGAGCCCCCCCCCACTTAAAGTGGGGAGGGGTCCCAATTCATCATAGAAAAAAATTTTGTCTCCAAAAACACACACATGCCAAATTTGGTTCCATTTGCTTGATTAGTTCTCGAGTTATGAGGAAATTGGTATTTCATTTGTACAGGAGCCCCCCCTCTTAAAGTGAGGAGGGGTCCTAATTCAACATAGAAAATTTTCTTGCCCTCGAAAACTTTCACATGCCAAATTTGGTTCCATTTGCTTGATTAGTTCTCGAGTTATGAGGAAATTTGTATGGAAACCACCCCTCTTGAAGGGGAGAGGAGTTATAATTCCCCTTATAAAGAGGGGAGGGGTCTTAAATTACCCTAGAATAAATTCTTGTCACCGAAAACACCCACATGCCAAATTTGGTTCTATTTGCTTGATTAGTTCTCGAGTTATGCAGAAATTTGTGTTTCATTTGTATGGGAGCCCCCCCTCTCAGTGGGGGGAGGGGTCTCTAACCATCACTAAAACCTTTCCTGGCCCCAAAAACCTCTACATGCAAATTTTCACGCCGATTGGTTCAGTAGTTTTTGATTCTATAAGGAACACAGGACAGACAGACAGACAGACAGACAGACAGACAGACAGACAGACAGACAGACAGACAGACAGACAGACAGACAGACAGACAGACAGACAGACAGACAGACAGACAGACAGACAGACAGACAGACAGACAGACAGACAGACAGACAGACAGACAGACAGACAGACAGACAGACAGACAGACAGACAGACAGACAGACAGACAGACAGACAGACAGACAGACAGACAGACAGACAGACAGACAGACAGACAGACAGACAGACAGACAGACAGACAGACAGACAGACAGACAGACAGACAGACAGACAGACAGACAGACAGACAGACAGACAGACAGACAGACAGACAGACAGACAGACAGACAGACAGACAGACAGACAGACAGACAGACAGACAGACAGACAGACAGACAGACAGACAGACAGACAGACAGACAGACAGACAGACAGACAGACAGACAGACAGACAGACAGACAGACAGACAGACAGACAGACAGACAGACAGACAGACAGACAGACAGACAGACAGACAGACAGACAGACAGACAGACAGACAGACAGACAGACAGACAGACAGACAGACAGACAGACAGACAGACAGACAGACAGACAGACAGACAGACAGACAGACAGACAGACAGACAGACAGACAGACAGACAGACAGACAGACAGACAGACAGACAGACAGACAGACAGACAGACAGACAGACAGACAGACAGACAGACAGACAGACAGACAGACAGACAGACAGACAGACAGACAGACAGACAGACAGACAGACAGACAGACAGACAGACAGACAGACAGACAGACAGACAGACAGACAGACAGACAGACAGACAGACAGACAGACAGACAGACAGACAGACAGACAGACAGACAGACAGACAGACAGACAGACAGACAGACAGACAGACAGACAGACAGACAGACAGACAGACAGACAGACAGACAGACAGACAGACAGACAGACAGACAGACAGACAGACAGACAGACAGACAGACAGACAGACAGACAGACAGACAGACAGACAGACAGACAGACAGACAGACAGACAGACAGACAGACAGACAGACAGACAGACAGACAGACAGACAGACAGACAGACAGACAGACAGACAGACAGACAGACAGACAGACAGACAGACAGACAGACAGACAGACAGACAGACAGACAGACAGACAGACAGACAGACAGACAGACAGACAGACAGACAGACAGACAGACAGACAGACAGACAGACAGACAGACAGACAGACAGACAGACAGACAGACAGACAGACAGACAGACAGACAGACAGACAGACAGACAGACAGACAGACAGACAGACAGACAGACAGACAGACAGACAGACAGACAGACAGACAGACAGACAGACAGACAGACAGACAGACAGACAGACAGACAGACAGACAGACAGACAGACAGACAGACAGACAGACAGACAGACAGACAGACAGACAGACAGACAGACAGACAGACAGACAGACAGACAGACAGACAGACAGACAGACAGACAGACAGACAGACAGACAGACAGACAGACAGACAGACAGACAGACAGACAGACAGACAGACAGACAGACAGACAGACAGACAGACAGACAGACAGACAGACAGACAGACAGACAGACAGACAGACAGACAGACAGACAGACAGACAGACAGACAGACAGACAGACAGACAGACAGACAGACAGACAGACAGACAGACAGACAGACAGACAGACAGACAGACAGACAGACAGACAGACAGACAGACAGACAGACAGACAGACAGACAGACAGACAGACAGACAGACAGACAGACAGACAGACAGACAGACAGACAGACAGACAGACAGACAGACAGACAGACAGACAGACAGACAGACAGACAGACAGACAGACAGACAGACAGACAGACAGACAGACAGACAGACAGACAGACAGACAGACAGACAGACAGACAGACAGACAGACAGACAGACAGACAGACAGACAGACAGACAGACAGACAGACAGACAGACAGACAGACAGACAGACAGACAGACAGACAGACAGACAGACAGACAGACAGACAGACAGACAGACAGACAGACAGACAGACAGACAGACAGACAGACAGACAGACAGACAGACAGACAGACAGACAGACAGACAGACAGACAGACAGACAGACAGACAGACAGACAGACAGACAGACAGACAGACAGACAGACAGACAGACAGACAGACAGACAGACAGACAGACAGACAGACAGACAGACAGACAGACAGACAGACAGACAGACAGACAGACAGACAGACAGACAGACAGACAGACAGACAGACAGACAGACAGACAGACAGACAGACAGACAGACAGACAGACAGACAGACAGACAGACAGACAGACAGACAGACAGACAGACAGACAGACAGACAGACAGACAGACAGACAGACAGACAGACAGACAGACAGACAGACAGACAGACAGACAGACAGACAGACAGACAGACAGACAGACAGACAGACAGACAGACAGACAGACAGACAGACAGACAGACAGACAGACAGACAGACAGACAGACAGACAGACAGACAGACAGACAGACAGACAGACAGACAGACAGACAGACAGACAGACAGACAGACAGACAGACAGACAGACAGACAGACAGACAGACAGACAGACAGACAGACAGACAGACAGACAGACAGACAGACAGACAGACAGACAGACAGACAGACAGACAGACAGACAGACAGACAGACAGACAGACAGACAGACAGACAGACAGACAGACAGACAGACAGACAGACAGACAGACAGACAGACAGACAGACAGACAGACAGACAGACAGACAGACAGACAGACAGACAGACAGACAGACAGACAGACAGACAGACAGACAGACAGACAGACAGACAGACAGACAGACAGACAGACAGACAGACAGACAGACAGACAGACAGACAGACAGACAGACAGACAGACAGACAGACAGACAGACAGACAGACAGACAGACAGACAGACAGACAGACAGACAGACAGACAGACAGACAGACAGACAGACAGACAGACAGACAGACAGACAGACAGACAGACAGACAGACAGACAGACAGACAGACAGACAGACAGACAGACAGACAGACAGACAGACAGACAGACAGACAGACAGACAGACAGACAGACAGACAGACAGACAGACAGACAGACAGACAGACAGACAGACAGACAGACAGACAGACAGACAGACAGACAGACAGACAGACAGACAGACAGACAGACAGACAGACAGACAGACAGACAGACAGACAGACAGACAGACAGACAGACAGACAGACAGACAGACAGACAGACAGACAGACAGACAGACAGACAGACAGACAGACAGACAGACAGACAGACAGACAGACAGACAGACAGACAGACAGACAGACAGACAGACAGACAGACAGACAGACAGACAGACAGACAGACAGACAGACAGACAGACAGACAGACAGACAGACAGACAGACAGACAGACAGACAGACAGACAGACAGACAGACAGACAGACAGACAGACAGACAGACAGACAGACAGACAGACAGACAGACAGACAGACAGACAGACAGACAGACAGACAGACAGACAGACAGACAGACAGACAGACAGACAGACAGACAGACAGACAGACAGACAGACAGACAGACAGACAGACAGACAGACAGACAGACAGACAGACAGACAGAAATCCTTCTTTATAGGTATAGATTGTGACTGACATAGTTTGATATATTTTTCAAAATTTTGGGAACAAACATAACATTACTGTTTGAAATATTGAAAGCACGAACAATTTAAAGATGATTCCCAGGCTTATCTCAAAAGTGGTGACAGATTTGTAGAATACTTGAAAGCAATCAAAAAATCGTGAGCAAAGTTCTTGAGCAGAATTGATATTTAAGGGAGACCCTCACTGGAAAGTCGAAAAACTTGTTTGTTTTGCATTTTCAGAAGGCTTTTATCTTTAGAATTGTTGAGCCCATAGTATTTTTCGGTACGTGGTCTCGTTGAGAATTTACAGTAAAACTGTTGGATCACTTGAAGGGAAGTGCAGTGCTGTACAATAGTTTAAACGCGCTCTCCTCGAAATCATATGTTTTCAGCGACTGTGCGTGTATCGCAGTATCTAGAGGATCGATTTGGGTGAATTTTTTTTGACGTGTAAAAATTACTTATCTAAATTGTGACGTAACCGCTTTTCGATATCTCAACTTTTTAATTTTCGCTGCATTTAAAAAAAAATCGTTGCACTTCGCAACCAGTAAGAGATAGATAGTTACTATGTACAGCAAAGTTGCTTATTTTACTGTGTTCTATAACTTTTGTGGAGACACTGTACTTTTTTGGACGCATTAAAAAAAACAAAAATTGGTATCACCCTAATAGGTAGATTTACGGTTACCCTAATAGTGTAAAAAGTTGCGCCAGATTTTTTAAATAAACTTTTCCAAAGTCACACCACCTGGAAAATTAAGCATTTTTACGCTAGAGCACATGATCGCGTTTTTTCTATTTGGCTCATATCAGTAAAGTTTGCTTAAATAATTTCATCAATGTTTTTCAAATAACTTTTGACCGGTAAGGCCAATTCTAAGATTTAGCAGAAATGTTCAAAGCGTTAAGGCCTCCTGTTTGATACTAAAATAATTGAAATCTGATTAATTATCTGGTTAAAATCGTTATGAATAATTGTAATTTTTATTATGCTGTACACGACTGCTCGTAACTTTCAAATTAAACATCCAATCAAAAAACAAATCAATAGTGATCTATGAGGCTATATTACCTACCAAATGAGACTAATAGCGCATAAATCTCTGAGAAACGTTCGACTAATTGACACCTTGAAAAAGCACATTTTTAAGCATATCTTTTGAACCGCTTGATTGTTTGCGATAAAACTCTCCACAAAAAATTTGCAGTAGCAAGAGCTTTGATACTAAAAATGTTGAAATCGGTTGAGCGGTTCCGGAGAAAATCATGTCACGTAATTTTTACATTTTTGATTATAACTTTTAAACAAAATCTCGGACCGCAAAACCATTCAATAGTGATCTACAAGGTAATAACACCTTTCAAATAAGCGTAATAGCAAACGACTAAAGTCAAGCGTCACACACACACACACACACACACACACACACACACACACACACACACACACACACACACACACACACACACACACACACACACACACACACAGCTATTGCTCAATTCGTCGATCCTTATCGATTGGTATATGTGGTTCGGCCCTCCGGGCCTCGTATCAACTTCGTGTTTTTCGACCAATTTTTAAACCTTTGTTATAGTATAACAAAGGTAAAACATCAATCCACCAATTGAACGTTACTGGTCGATTGTGAAGAGGATCTTCAGAAGGGAAGGAACAGTTTCCTAAAGCATGGAGGAACGCAAGGAAAATTGAACAGCAGCATCTCGGAAATGCACAAAACCTAGTGTGCAGAATTTGCTCGGAGGAGTTTTATCAAAAGTGCGCTCATTCTTTAGAACCTAATATTTTGGCTAATGTAAGCCATGTTATCATTGCAAATCGCATATGTTTGAGATAAAACTCCAAGCTTTCAGAAACGGTCAAGTTTGATTTTTTCGTTTGCCCCTTTTTGAGATATTCTATTCCAAAAAGGACTAAAAAACACAGGAAAAACGTTAGAACTCGTTATACGAATGAGTTTTCAACATACAATGTTCTACAAAAATATGTCTTTTGATAAGATAACCAACTTTGTAAGACATTATGATGCAATAAAACCATTGCATTTGAAGTAATCGCATTGATTTCGCATTAATTGTCTTTTAGAGTTGTACAACTTTGCTGAACATTGTGAGGAGCTATTTTGAACCACAAAAAACTTTCCACTTAATTTTCGCTGCCGGACCACTGTGCACTGTGCATAGTTTTATGTTCTTCGTTGTTTCGTTACTTCGTTGCTCGAATCATCTCGTCAGCATTGATACCAAGTTGTTTTTCAATGCGTTTTACAAACTTCTATCAAACTTTTTTGTTTAGTTGTTTACAAATTCACAAATATATCAAATATCAACAGTACTATTATTTACAGAAAAATAAAGTTCAACTAACCAGTAGCAAATTTTCTTATTTTCAATATGAAAAAAAAAAGAGATTTAAAATTGATGCACTGCAGCCGGAGATATTTGCATTTATGGGTATGTACTTTCTTTCTTTAAGCAAAATTTTAAATTTTGCGTGTATCTCAAAAACTATTAAATTTTTTCTAACCTCATATTCGGACTCAGCGGCTAATCTTACATGAGAAATCGGCTTCAGATTGTTGAGTTCACGATTTTTGTTTTATATTGTGGGACGATTATGTAAAGGCAATAAAAAATGTGTGTGTTTGTGTGTGGCTGTGTGTGATCTGGTCTTTCCGCTGCAATAACAATTATATTTTAACTAGAGGACCCGGCAAACTTCGCACTGCCACAAATTAGACTGAATATTTCAGATTATTAAATTCAGACGAACTGCGAGAGCTGCTGATTTTAATTTTTTTCCGTAATTTTTTGAGGATTCCAACGTTTGATGTAGTCGTTAAACACCGGATTTTCGGAGAACGTGTATATCTATCAAACGTATTAAGCCATTAGCAAGAAACAAAAATCTGACAAAATCTCAAAATTATTATCATCTACACGTTGGAAACATGTCGGTGTAAAAGTTAGTTTGTCAGTTCCCAATACCCAACGGTTGTGTTGGTAGAAGTGCTGATTGTTAACTTATTTTTTCATTTACATCAGTACTTACACAATAGATTTGTTGCTGAATTGCTGGAAACTCTATTTTACTACATATGTGACAGGTATTCTTCATTTGATGATCGGGAACTGGCAATTTAGTCAATTTAGTGCTTAAACCATTTGTAAACCTGTATTGGATCTTCTAGATAAGCATACGATGTAAAAAGGCATATAACAGTTTTGTGTTTGTTTCATAAATTCGATAAATGAATACACGAATTAATTAAATGAGCGAATTTTTTTATTGGCGTTTTAAACTTGTGCTTAGGTTTATCAATAAGTTGTAACTTAATGATAAGTTATTTTCAGAAATTGCAAGAGCATACAAATTGTTCATAGCATTGTTACATGTAGCGAGTTCAATGAAGGCAACCACGTGTTTATTTACCAGACGACGAACACGGTAACGGCGCTGCTAAAAATCAAATGATGGCAGCAAACACTGTTATGGCGATTGCAATGCGTTGTGGATTTTATATGGAAAACCAACTTTCTGAGTTTTCTAATCTTTCAAGTAAATTTTCCGATTTTTCTCGCCGTAAAAACATAGCGGTGGGGAAAATAAACACAATAAAAAATATATGGCGCAAATCGAACGCTCCGTTCTCAAGTGATGCGCGGTCGAACTTTTACACTCCTCTTTTATATACATAGTATTTTTTTCGGATTACAATACTTTAAAAAATCATATCTTGCGAATTCCAACAGTAACATCGAAATAGAAAAATACGTGTCGATTTTTTTTAAACAAAGAACGTAAAAAAATATTCCGAAGAGAAAAAAAATTTGACTGTAAATTTCCCGTGGAATGACCCATATATAAGATTTCTCAGTAAATGAACAGATAATTCTTTGAAATTCATAAACATCTATATTTGACAAAAAGTTTTCCATGAATTGAAGACCATTGCGAATTACTTTTAAAGTTTTTATTATCACTTCCATTCGCCCACCCCTTTGAAATTGGTTTTAAAAATCAGGGGACAAAAATGCAGAATACTACTTAACTTATTTTATATAAAATCAATTGTCTGTGGGCACTATAGTTTGAAAAATGAGTGTGCGGAGCGCAAACCAATAAACTTCTGTCTCTCTTTTTGTAGATTTTTTGCAAAAAACAACGTTTAAAGGTAAAGCAACGATAGATTAGGCATTCAGGACTTAACTCGAAATGGTGAAAATGATTTTATTTTGTTGCTTTAAAAATACCATAGTTTTTGCCCCCTCCCTTTTAGTTACCCAATATCGGAAGAACCGAACAAAGTTTGTACGACATAATTTGTTCAAAATGATACGTAGAATTTGATTTCGATTGAGTTTTACTAAAAATTTAAAATTTGGATATTTATGAAATATCTTTTTACCTTTGTTATACTATATAACAAAGGTTTAGAAATTGGTCGAAAAACACGAAATTGATCCGAGGACCGTAGGGCCGAATCACATATACCGATCGATAGAGCTCGACGAACTGAGCAATGTCTGTGTGTGTATGTGTGTATGTGTGTATGTGTGTATGTGTGTATGTGCAGCTCATTTTCTATCGCCTGTTTCTCGAAGATGGCTGAACCGATTTGATCGCTTTTACTTTTGTTTGAAAGGTATTATTGTCTAGTATATCACTATTGAATTTCTTTGCGGTCCGACGTTTCGTTTAAAAGTTATAAGCAAAAATGTGAAAACTACGTGACACGCGTTTCTCCTGAACTACGCAACCAATTTTAACAATCTTAGTACCAAACGAAAGCTCTTGCTGTTACTAAACTTTTTACCAAGTTTTATTGAAAACGGACAAGCAGTTTAAAAGTTAGCCTTAAAAAACCATTTTTGATAAGGTTCAAATGATCGCCTGTTTCTCAGAGATGGCCAAACCGATTTATGCGCTATAAGTTTTATTTGGCAGGTAATATAGCCGGATAGATCACTATTGAATGGTTTTTGGATTGGACGTTTAATTTGAAAGTTGTGAGCAATCGTATACACCACACCAAAATTAACAAAAATTTATAATGATTTTAACCAAGATAATTTACCTAATTTCAATTATTTTAATATCAAACGAGAGGTTTTGACACTACGAATATATATGCAAAATTTCATAAGAATTGGTTTTACCGGTCAAAAGATATCAATCCTCGAACGCTCGCGCCAACTTTCGCAACACAGTTACTCGCGCGCACAATAGCCCAAAACCAAAGAAAACGTGCGCACTAGAGTTTTGACTAGGAAAACTTGTTTTTAGTTTATCGAACCTTCGGAAGAGTTTCTTGAAATTGAATGCTCTATCATCTGGTGCAATTTAATTTTGGATTAATCCCCCTAAAAGTGAAAAAATTTTTTTTTCAGTTTCAATATAACACATTGATATGTTCTGCAAAGTTTTAGAGCCTATTATTACAAGAAATTTTGCTGAAGACTGTAACCTGAGATAGAAGCGAAGACAGAGAAATCTTATTTATTGTTTCTGTATTTGTAAAATCAGTTTTTCTATTTTAGCTCTTTTTGTAATTGTTGTATGACTTTTTCATGTGTTACAAAGTTATACAAATAGTAAAAATACACAACTTTGCTGAAAATAGTATACCTCTATGTTTGCTTGTTTAGGAACTGTAGAACTTTGATTATAAAAATACCCTGATTTTAACCCCGAATTACTCGACTACCAACTGACGGATACATTTTAAACATTTTACATTTGCTGATAGTTTTGCTATATATAGACATCATTTTTCCATATGAAGTAACGTGAAAAAAATTCCAGTTTGGGGCCAATAGCGGTACACCCACGGTTGCCAGTATGCCAGATAAATCTGGATTTTGCTAGATTTTTGATTGCGCGCCAGACCAACAGACAAAGCTTAAAACCTTCTAGATATTTGGCAATGTGCCAGATTTTCGATCCTCCGTCTTGCAAAAAGGTCATCACTTCTAATTTTGGACAAAATTTTGCATCTACGGTAGGCAAAACGAGCAAGATTTTTTCGGGAAAACGCCTCCCCATCGGACTAATTTACCACCAGATTTTTGCCAGACACTTTTATTCGTGTTCGCCAGATTTTCGGGAAAACCTTGGGTACACCTCACATGCTGCTTGCTTCGTTTCTGTGCTCTCGGTTTATGCTGATCTATTTTCCTAACAATTTAAAGTATTATTGTATTGAATAATTCAGACATTTTGCTGAACATTTTTTTGAAGAATATACGTTAGTTAAACACCGATTGGTAAATATGGCATTCAAAGACCTACACATGTTATTCAGAATACAACAGCGCGTTTTTTCAAGAAAACCTTATTGATGCATAGTTATGCATAGTTCAAAAACCTATAAACTAGACCTTTACTACGCAATGTATATGTTAAAGAATAATATTTCTTCTTACAACTTACTTTTACTTGCACTTACCCACATTAGTAACAACTTACTCAGCAATTTCATGAGAAAAAGAACTATCAAAATTTGTAAGTGCTACTATTTTGTTCAAATTTTGTAAGCTTATTCAATTTCCAAAATTTTTATGTAAACCAACGCACAATGCAACGTTAACTAATAGATGATTTATGTTCCGAAGCTGTGTCGATTTCTATCTCAAATAGCAAGTAAGACCGTATAACAAAGGTTCCTTTCACCAATAGGTGGATTAAATCAGGTTTTTTTGTTAGATTATAGTCACTTTAACCGACTTGGGCCATTCGTGACTTCTGCGGGGTTGGGATTTGAATGTGTGAATGCTAACCACTACGCCGGGACTGACCCTTATGAAATATTTGTCATACCATCTCATCATATCTTGTCATCGTAATTTAAGCTACACTCTAAAAAATCGACACGTCGCATCCACGTGAAAAATCATGTAAACTTCTGTACAGCAACTTACATGAACTTCATGTACTAGTTAATGGAAAATTTACCGGGATCACATGTAAACTGATTAGTATGAGTGTGAGTTATCATCAAACCACGTGAGAAGTGTGATGGGGGAGAGTTACCTATGTTTTTACGTAAACTTGACGTGCTGATTTTTTTAAGGGTACATTTGAAAATAAATTAGGTAAATCGGAGGGGAAGGCTTTGAGATAATTGACATTAAATGATTTTTTTTTCATGATTTTTCTTTCAGCACAAGTTTTTTTTTCAGCAAATTTTTTTCCTGGACTTAATTTCCAAAACTTTAATGTCATTTTGATCAAATGTAGTAGTGTTTTGAAGTAGTTTTCAAGATATGATATTTGAAAAATAAATCATCTCATTACTGATTACGTCCCTTTGAAATAATCTCATTTTGATACATTTATGTATACGTCCTTTTGAAAAGTGATTCGGACGAAAAGAATTATGTTTCACGCAAAATGAATCCTTGCGTGGTGTCCAACATATCAGTAAAATTTCATTTCAATCAAATAGGTACAGTCGATCAAACCGTTTTGCTAGTTGAGCTGAAAATGCTTCATTGCAATTTCAAGGGCATTGATGCTAGGTAAGATATGCCGCGGCATATGGCTACCTTCTTCTCACCATCACATCTCTTACTTTTTTTAGGTAAAAGCACAATTTGCGATTCAGAAAGTTACCCCCAGTGACTCCGGGAGAATCCGGGTGCTAAAACACCCGATTTTGGTAATTGACTTTGGCAATCACGTATATGCCGATGATTTAAAAAAAGCTGGAGTGATTTTAATTCACGGTAGGTAGGTTTTAGTTTTACAGGTTTGCTTATTTTACTGAAAGATAATTTTCAGGAATTTTCTCGTTCTAAAATTTCAGCATTGTTTTGCAGTCCAACTTAGTTTTTTTTTAAATAAACGTGTGGCTTCTGAAAGGTAGTCGCTTTTCAAGAGTTTAAACTAAATAACGTTACACAAAAATGCAGCGTTCTCACTGAATATCCTTTATTGGTCAATTGTCTGAACATTAGTTTCTTACTGCATCGTTTTCGTATTCATGATTATCGTCAGTTTTTAATATAAAAAATCAGCCGCTCTCGACCGTTTTTGTCGTTTTGTTTTTTTTTATCGTTCATAGAGCCAGCCGGTCTGAACGTTGTTAGCTATGAATCAGGTAAACTTTATCCGTTCTGTCGTTAGAGGCTTTTCACAGATTGGAGTTACATTGTGAACTGGCATGTATAGGCAGTACAATCAGTTAGCCTTCTCCACAATGTGATCGAGCACAGACATACTGAAATGGGGCGTAACCGAGTAACTCGGGTATCCCTGGACAGCCAAGAAACAAAAAAAAACCGCCGAAATAATACGATGATCGCCTTTTTTGTAGACGAACAATTTCTCAATCTGTAACGGCTTTATGGAAATAACCAGATTATGCAGCAAACATTTCGTAAAACTTCCAACGTGACGTGAGCAGATTTTTCTTCCATTGATCTAATTTTTGAATTCTGGTGTGATTTATGGTATCGTACGATCACCCTAATTCTGGATACAAAAACACATAATTTATAGGTAAAAATACGACTTAAAAAAATTATGACTTTTGAACCATTAAATGTATTTTGAATTTTAATGATACTGACAGAAACATTGAAAATAGTCTGTTTTTTTTGTATTTTATTTCTCTGGCGAATTAACTATTCATACCGTTCTGATTCAAACTAAAACAGTATCTCGAACACTTCGAATAAAATGCTCGCTAGTATCGCTAATATTATGAAATATTATGCTTATTGCATACCACCAGATAGAGGAAATTATAACGAACAGGGTGGTATGCAATAAGCATAATATTTGATCATAGCGATACTAACGAGCATTTTATTCTAAGTGTTCGAAGTTTGAGACTGTTCTAAGTTTGAATCAGATCTAAGTTTGTGCTGTGTGTTTTTACATAACTTTTGAAAAATGAACAAATTTATAATTTTTTGTTTTTAATGTGATTTTCTGAAGAAATAAAGTTTTCGATAATGAAACGAAGATGGACGGTTCGAAAATAACGGTTCGAAAACCGGACATTGGACATTCTAACGGTGGTGTACAAGAGGCATAATATTTTGTTACTAAGAAGCATTTTATTTTGTGCTGTTTTCGGAGTTTGAGACTGTTCAAAGTTTGAATCAAAACGGTAGTACAAATTGCGGCAGTACGAAGTTTGCCGGGTCAGCTAGTTTCAAATAAAACTTTGTATCCACGTGCGGTGTGACTTTCAGATTCAATATTCCTATATCAAGTCTAATTTGAAATCTAATTTTAGTACTGGTGTAAGTCTAATTTCTAGTCCAATTTCAGCTTTGAGTTTAACTCCAATTGTACCCGAAAGCCCGAAGTTTTGAATCTAATCTGCCAGTATATTTGTGATAAGTAATAATAAATTGGTCTACGATTCCTAACGATTACTCCAACATATTCTTCTGAAAGGATGTCTAATATTCTTCTTGTTTATGTCTGGGCACACCAGTGACCGTCCATCTTCGTTTCATTATCAGAACTTTATTTCTTCAAAAAATCACATTAAAAACAAAAAATTATAAATTTGTTAATTTTTCAAAAGTTATGTAAAAACACACAGCACAAAATATCGGTCTGATTCAAACTTAGTACAGTCTCAAACTTTGAACACTTAGAATAAAATGCTCGTTAGTATCGCTATGATCAAATATTATGCTTATTGCATACCACCCTGTACGTTATAATTTCCTCTATGTGGTGGTATGCAATAAGCATAATATTTCATAATATTAGCGATATTAGCGAGCATTTTATTCGAAGTGTTCGAAGTTTGATACTGTTTTTAGTTTGAATCAGAACGGTATGAATAGTTAATTCGCCAGAGAAATAAAATACAAAAAAAAACAGACTATTTTCAATGTTTCTGTCAGTATCATTAAAATTCAAAATACATTTAGTGGTTCAAAAGTCATAATTTTTTTAAGTCTATAGGTAAAAATTATGTGTTTTTGTATCCAGAATTAGGGTGATCGTACGATACCATAAATCACACCAGAATTCAAAAATTAGATCAATGGAAGAAAAATCTGCTCACGTCACGTTGGAAGTTTTACGAAATGTTTGCTGCATAATCTGGTTATTTCCATAAAGCCGTTACAGATTGAGAAATTGTTCGTCTACAAAAAAGGCGATCATCGTACCATATATGGTATTAGCGGCAACCTATAAATATCTACCTTAGCGTTGTATTATTTCAACGCCCCATTCCAGTATGTCTGTGCTCGATCACATTGTGGAGAAGGCTAACTGATTGTACTGCCTATACATGCCAGTTCACAATAGTAACTCCAATCTGTGAAAAGCCTCTAACGACAGAACGGATAAAGTTTACCTGATTCATAGCTAACGAACGTTCAGACCGGCTGGCTCTATGAACGATCAAAAAAATTAATTATAATATAATATAGGCTAATGTTGATAATTATAATTATAATATAGGCTAATGTTCAAATAATTGACCAATAAAGGATATTCAGTGAGAACGCTGCATTTTTGTGTAATGTTATTTAGTTTAAACTCTTGAAAAGCGACTACCTTTCAGAAGCCACACGTTTATTTAAAAAAAAACTAAGTTGGACTGCAACACAATGCTGAAATTTTAGAACGAGAAAATTCCTGAAAATTATCTTCCAGTAAAATAAGCAAACCTGTAAAACTAAAACTTACCTACCGTGAATTAAAATCACTCCAGCTTTTTTAAAATCATCGTCATATACGTGATTGCCAAAGTCAATTACCAAAATCAGGTGTTTTAGCACCCGGATTCTCCCGGAGTCACTGGAGGTAACTTTCTGAATCGCAAATTGTGCTTTTACCTAAAAAAGTAGGAAATGTGATGGTGAGAAGAAGGTAGCCATATGCCGCGGCATATCTTACCTAGCATCAATGCCCTTGAAATTGCAATGAAGCATTTTCAGCTCAACTAACAAAACGGTTTGATCGACTGTACCTATTTGATTGAAATGAAATTTTACTGATATGTTGGACACCACGCAAGGATTCGTTTTGCGTGAAACATAATTCTTTTCGTCCGAATTACTTTTCAAAAGGACACGTATACATAAATGTATCAAAATGAGATTATTTCAAAGGGACGTAATCAGTAATGAGATGATTTATTTTTCAAATATCATATCTTGAAAACTACTTCAAAACACTACTACATTTGATCAAAATGACATTAAAGTTCTAGGAAATTAAGTTTCAGGAAAAAATTGTGCTGAAAGAAAAAAAAACTTGTGCTGAAAGAAAAATCATGAAAAAAAAATCATTAAAAGTCAATTATCTCAAAGCCTTCGCCTCCGATTTACCTAATTTATTTTCAAAGGTACCCTTAAAAAAATCGGCACGTCAAGTTTACGTGAAAACATAGGGAACTTTCCCCCGTCACACTTCTCACGTGGTTTGATGATAACTCACACTCATACTAATCAGTTTACATGTGATCCCGGTAAATTTTCCATTAACTAGTACATGAAGTTCATGTAAGTTGCTGTACAGAAGTTTACATGATTTTTCACGTGGATGCGACGTGTCGATTTTTTAGAGTGTAGCTAAAAATATCATACGATGATATGATGAGATGATGATATGATGAGATGGTATGACAATCTAATTCGGTTCATTTGAAACAAGTTGAACAAAATTTAAAGTAAATGGAGCCAAAAGTCTGATTACAAGCACCCCAATTTTCGGCGTCGGGACTTAAAGGTTAAGCACAATAGTCGCCTGTGACCTGTAGCAGGAATCAGAAAGCTTAGTTAGTGAAGGAAAATTGTTCGAGACTAACGGGATAATTACTTTAACTCTCATTATAATTATTATTTTATGTTGATGGTCATAATTATCCTTCAATACGGAGGTTAGGTAATACGTATTACCAACAGCGCGTAGCATAGAACTTCGATCACAGTTACTAGCGTAGATGGATATCTCGCGGTAGTGCTCAACACAGCAGTAGCTTTATTTCATCAAAAATATCATTTTCAGATTCATTCGATTTTAAGTTGTGGTTTGTAGCGCATCAGCCAGTTTCTAATATGCCAAGTAATTGTCATGTTTCCACTGCTTTACATTTGTTTAATTTACCGGAATTGCACCAAATTCTGCGCATGGTTCCTAATTCTGCGCACCGCATGTTTCCCTTAAAAACTGTAGTGGACCGATTTGGCTGAAATATTTTTTCAGCATGTAAAAATGAATTATCTAAATTGTTACGTAGCCGTTTTTTGATATCTAATTTTTCAATTTTTTATGAGCTTTTAATTGGCGATTTTTGATGAAAAAACACTTGTCTTTTCGAAACATTGCCGCCATTTTTGTAATTTTTCGAATTTCCAAAAACCGCTACGTAACAATTTAGGTGTTAACCTAAAGCTTCAAAATTATCCTTGAAATCCGTTCTACGATACTCAGTTGGTTCCCTGCATGTACCGCCAGCAAGGAAGTATTTTCTAGAAGGCATTCACGCGTCCCCCTGCCACCAGCATAATAATCACTATTCTGGTATTCAAAAAATACAAAATATACCTTAACCAATAACCAAAATACCCCAACACTTAACTATAATTCTAGCATCTGAAATTTTTTTTCGAAAATCTATTATTTTTCGGTCGCCCAGAGTAGGGTCCCCCCTTCAGGCCGAAGCAGCGCACGAAAGAGTGAAAGTGTGCGAGAGAAACTAACTTGGGGTAATGTTTTTACACACACACATGTTCAGAAAATTATTTTTTGGAATCAATATCAAAAATCAAGATGATTAAAATACCATCATTCTCTTTCGCACCAACAACGCTTCGTCGGTAACCCCTACATCAGGTAGGTAAAGTTTACCGACATTTCGAGTTTTCTATTGGCAGGCAGATCTTTAAAGCCAGTCAGGTAGGTTAAAAATTTTCATTATAACAAGGTTTGCTAGAACTTGAGAGTTTAGTCTTGATTTGATTACTGTCTTCAAAGCAAAGCCGTGGGCTAGAACCGTCATTAGACATTGTTAGAGTACAGGAAAATTACGGGGCCAGTGTAACGGTCCTACTGACTATATCTAGCAAGCACCGCCTAGCCGTGATTACTGTCTTACGAATAAGCCGCCCAGTTCCGAGTGTTTCAGTACAATCAATTTAATTTGTGTAAATCCTTGAATATGGACGTAGGACAAGAATTTGAATTTGGATCGTCGACTGCAAGTTCGCCAACTTCGGATGAGTTATTGAAGTATAATTTCGAGCCTGTGCCGTGTGAAATAGAATCTACAGAATTCGATAATGCTCCGGCCGGTGAATTTGAATTTGGATCGTCGACTGCAAGTTCGCCAACTTTGGATGAGTTATTGAATTGTAATTTCGAGTCTGTGCCGTCTGAAATTGAGTCTATAAAATTGGAATCTATAAAATCCTGGTTACTCCAGGATACTGGATCGTCGACTGCAAGTTCGCCAACTTTGGAAGAGTTATTGAAATGTCATTTCGAGTCTGTGCCGTGTGACATTGAAACAATAACTACCAGCGTGGCTCCGGTGTTCTCCGATAATAGTGATTTTAATAATAATTGTGCTGCAGTACAGCAATTAACATCATCGTCAAGTGGCTCTTATTTCCAGCCAGCCGAGTCTAGATACTCAGGATATAATATTATTTCTCAACCAAACGAACAGCCAGTAGGGACTACAGAGGCTCAAGTTTTGAAGTTCGGAGTTGGAGTTAATAATAATTGTGCTACAGTACAGCAATTAACACCGTCGTCAAATGGCGCTTATTTCCAGCCAGCCGAGTCTAGCTACTCAGGATATAATATTAATTCTCAACCAATTTCCTACGAACAGCCAGTAGTGACTACAGAGGCTCAACTTTTGGAGTTCGGAGTTGGAGTTAATAATAATTGTGCTACAGTACAGCAATTAATACCGCCGTCAAATGGCGCTTATTGTCAGCCAGCCGAGTGTAGCTACTCAGGACATAATTTTATTTCTCAACCAATTTTCTACGAACAGCCTCAAGTTTTCATAATCGATGCAGGTATTTCAAATTCTCAACTCCGATTGACAATCTAATAATAAAACCGTTCTCTTTGTTTTTTTAGAAGCTTTGCCCGGAATGAGCTGTGGAGAATTCTTTTCGTCCGTGAAACTTGATTCACCTAGCAAGCCTCAGGAAGAAGCGATTACTATAGCCCAGCCTGTCGTTGCGGCTAACAGCAGTACCCAATTAGCAGGATGCTCCACTACGAAAAGAAGAAAGCGAAACAATGCAAAAATTGATTATGATACGAACTTCTATTGTAAGGAGTGTAATCAGAAATTCGGCCGTGTAAGCAGTTGGCGGCAGCACAACAAGTCTCAGCATACCGAACTTCCGTTCGAATGTACTAAATGCGGCAAACGTTTTGGCACTCAGACGCAGCTATCGAGTCACGAACTAAATCACACCGCAGCTAAACAAATATTTGCATGCGACTATCCCGACTGCACTCGTAGGTACGTCCACCGGAAAGATTTACGACGCCACAAGCAGAGTCATGAGGGTTACCAGTTCATATGTAATCTATGTGGCCGTGGATCTGCCCGTAACGATCAATTCCTTAAGCACATGCTAACACACGACAATAACGGTAAAGTTACACGAAAAAAACCCAAAAAAATTAAATGACACATTCCAGTGTACCAACCAGATATTTTATAAAACTTGCTTTTAGCATTGTTGAATATTTTTTCATGATTGGGTAATGCTTGAACCTTTCAAAACTGCCCTAACTGGTATTCTAGCGTTTTCGGAAGTTATTTAAAACGTGTGTCGAAAATAAATGATTTTTCGCGATATTTTTAAAAATGCTACTGCAGTGCGTTAAAACATTTCATAATAGCGCTTGTTTTCGACCAACTTACAAAGGAATATATGCTGAATTCATTCCAAAAATAGTTTGGATGCAATTTTGCAGTTATTTTGTATTTCAAGTGACCTTATGACATAGCATAATAGTAGCTTCAGAAAAGTTTCTTCATTTAAAAAGCACTTTCTAGTGATTAAAAAACATGTGGACATTAGGGTGTCCCTAAGCAGATACAAAAAATATTTTTTTCTATTTTAAGTCAGAAATGAATGCTGTCTACAGAAAATTTGTAGAAAAACTAATTTCAAGAAACTTCGTTGAATAATGAAGATTTATATTTCTTACATGAAAAAAGTTATAGAGCCAAACTCTTAGGGACACCCTTAAAAATAGTTTTTTTTATCTAGCTCTTTAATAACGCTTCGTACGCCTTTTAGATGTTCCAAGAAATTGGTAATAGAATTAACCTGCACATTTTCGTCGAAGATAGTAGAGATCTATCTTTTTCCTTTAGGAGTTATCGCTTGTTTCTTTTATTTATACATGTTCACCTGTCTTCATAATAACTTTTTTTAGATTTTCCACATTATACTCTAAGCTGTACATGGTGGAATACAGCATAAATTAATTCACAGAAAACAAGTGAGATTAGCTGCTCTCCCTCGGGATACACCCCCTTAAAGAGTACATGTAAAAATAAAAACCCGAATTAATCCACCTAGCGGAGTGACCTAGCCTTTCTACTGCCACAATAATCACTATTTAATTTCTCAGGAACATCTATAATTAATTTGACTATATTTTTAAATATGCGTTCCGTATTCCTCAAAATCATTATTTGCCAGTAAAATTCACAAAAAGAGAAATTGAACTTTTTCTTAGCTGGCGCTCCTTCAGATAATTATTTTTGCATGAAAATCAAAACTTAAGCTTATTTTGAATGTACTTTCATGAAAAGAAAGTTGCTAATGACTTTCGCATCGTTTTTAAAATGTTAGAGGGTTAGGAAAACAAAATGAGGTCGAAAAATAGTGCAAAAGCTGCGCCATTAACATGCTTGAGAATGGGAAATATGATCGATATGATTCCCAGTGCTTGTCTTTTTTTGATTTATTTATTAAAACATGATACATGACATAAGACATCTGTCCTTTAAAATGTCACTAACGAAAACAAATCTTACAAAATTACTACCGTGCACCGTTTACTTCTTATTTTTCAAATAACATTTCTAATCTCTAATATCTAATGATTGAAAAGAGCATCTATTGATGCGCAAAATTTGTTTGAAATTTGTATAAATTTATTTGGAAAAATCGACTCACTAGTATTTTTAATCCTATACACTACTATACCTACATGGTTAAATTAACTGCTTTTCTTCGCTTTTTGCTTTTCTTGTACAATTGTGAGTAACAGCAAGTGAACAAAATGACAATTGACAAACTCAAAGAAAAGAAAAGAAAAAAGCTTTTCGTTTGAATCCCACTATTTAATATTTATTTGCAACAGATACGTAGTTCGTCTACGACGTGCAGGCTTCATCAGTGTCTTATTTCAAAGCGTATACGTATCTGTCGCGAATAAATAATAAATACTGAAATTTAGTCGGCAAAAGTTTTTTCTTTTCTTTAATTACAAATTTCGTATTCCACTAAGAGGCTTCAAAAACTTCAGACAATTGACATGTTTCTCACTTTTCTTGAATTTCAATGCAAATTTAAAAATTGCAAATTGTCATCACATACACACACATCCCAAGTAACACACAAAACAAATTAGAAAATAATATTCGTGGAAAGTAGTGGCTTAAGAGTACTATAAACGTACTTTGAAAACATATGCCGTTATTATTAAGGTTTTGAGATGTTTTGTGATAACATGAATTTATTTGACAGCTCATATCAAATGAATAATGTTTGTTTTGTCAACATGTCAACACGAAGTTTTTATTATGTCTCCATTACTAAATTTAAACTACTGGAAGAACAAGTTGTAGCTTATGCTATAATAACGTTTTAAATTGGTATGAAATAACCTGATACATACTTCTTTCAATACTTGTTTCATTAGACTTCAATTTTTTGCGCTTTTCAGGTAATAGAGAAGTTCTGATATATGTAATATTATACTGTTCTATAACAAGCTGTGTTGCTTGGGATACATACATACATACATACATACATACATACATACATACATACATACATACATGGCCGGTGAAGGCCCTATCCCAGGTTATGGTGTCGAACAATGTCAGTTTGGCTTTGTACGACCCTATATAGCCATTAAAATGGGAGCGGGAACTCTTATCCCTACCTCCACGCGGTGCCGGCTGGGACGCAACCGGGCCTAGGGTCGATCAAATACCAGTCTTTGGTTGTACCCTCGGTTGTGTGCTAACAGGGAAAGGGGGGCACGTAGTGCCTTCGGGCGGCGTAGTGCAGTGGTGTAAAGACGCGAGTTTAGCTCGAGTCCCATGAGCCAGCTGCAGACGTCGTAGTGTCCTGTTATAGCTCAGGACTATAAACCTAAAAGCCAGGTCAGGAGTGTCGTGGGCACATTAGGGTCGGTTCCAGGAAGATCCTAATTATGGTATACTGGAATGACGGGAAAACGATCGGATTAGACGCTATAGGGCTGACGGCTGTGCTATTCTGCTACCTTAGGTAAGGAAGGGTGACACCATCCCGAAACGGCGAGTAGGCTAATGGTCTAGCTGCCTTCCGTCCCGATAAAACCGTGGCTGGTCTCTAGGTACGTTCAAAGCTCGTCACTCACGTCAAAATGCGGTGGTGTAGGCTCAGATGATACATTCCTGACTAACGCTGATCGGTTGCTGACATCCCTATCCCCATGAAGGATAGGGGGAAGTGTCCCTAGCCATGGCCTCCCTGCTTGCATAGATACCCATGGGATCGTAAAGGCGACTACACAAATACGAGCGGAGATAGCGGCCTAGAGTTGGGACCCAACAGAAAAGATGAGTACAACCAACCAACAGAATGAAGAAGGAGACAATGGTACGACAGTAATGGCAGAAGGTCAAACCAATGCGTTTGCAAGGAGCGGAAAGCTGCTGAGATCACCGCTTTTCAACCTGTCGATAAAGACCTAGGAGCAACAGTACTAGCGAAGACCAGTTAATCTCTCAGACAGAGCAAAGCCTGGGATTAAACCCTCTATTTACACCGAGAAGTAGTCAAACCAGAGAGGGGTGGTTACCTGGAAACACAATATTGAGGACAATTATCACGAAGGTCAACGAGCTCTACGACTTAACGCAGGAAAAGTCCAACCTGCATAAAGAAATTAAGAGCAGAGTAGTAGGTATAAGGACCATCATGAAAAGCGCTTTGGAAGAGCACAATGCACTTGTGAAAAGAGCGGAGGTCGCCGAAAGCGCTCTCGCTGAAACGTTAGAGAACGTTGCGGCAGAAGCGCGAGTCAATGTGAAGGAAACGCAAAACCGGTCGGAGAAGAGGAAAAAAGATTCGCCAGTGGAATCCGAGCTGCCCAAAAAGCGCAAGAGCGACCAGAGCGATAGCGATGAAGAGGGAGCGGATTGGAGCATAGCCACGAACAAAAAGGAGAGGAAAAAGAAAGAAAAGGAAAAGGAAACAAAACGCAACGAGGAAAAACGGAAGCTAGGAAGCAGGACAAAGGAAAACCCAATTCTCGCCGGGTAAGAACCAAAGGTGACGCGCTCATTGTTGAAGCAAAGGGAGAAACGTCATACGCTGCTCTCTTTCAAAGGATGAGAGAGGACCCGAAACTGAAAGGTCTAGAAGAGAACGTCATAAAATCTAGGCGCACCCAAAATGGTGAATTGCTGTTTGAGCTGAAAAAAGACCCGGCAATTAAAAGCTCAGCATTCAAGGAGATGGTTGAAAAGGTCTTAGGCGACGAGGCGAACGTCAGAGCCTTATCTCAGGAGACCACGATCGAGTGTAGGGAACTGAGCATGTTTACTACGGAAAACGATCTGAGACAGAAGCTGGAAACCGAAAACATCTTGGGTAAGGTGCCGATGAAAATCCGGCTAAGAAAGGCGTATCGCGGAACACAGACCGCGACGATACGTCTCTCAACAGACGCAGCGAACAAGTTGTTGAAGTTAGAGAGAATAAACGTCTGCTGGGCAGTGGGTCAAGTGGGCAAGTCAGGACTATTCCGCGTGTTCCCAACCAATTGGAGAGGTGCTTTAAATGCATGGACTTTGGTCACCAAGCCAGAAACTGCCCTGGTCCTGACAGGTCCAAATTGTGCAGGAACTGTGGACAGGAGGGACATTTTGCCGGTGACTGCAAAAGGCAATCGAGGTGCATGCTCTGCAAAAGAGAGGACGGCAACGACCATATGACGGAGGGATTTCATTGCCCTGTGTACCGAAGGGCAAAGGCAAGCCAACAGTAACGGAGGTAATTCAAATAAACCTCAACCACTGCGACACGGCACAACAACTGTTGTGGCAGTCAACAACGGAAGCGAAGTGCGATGTCGCAATTATCGCGGAGCCGTATCGTGTTCCTCACGGTAATGGCAGCTGGGTGGCAGATAGAGTAGGAAAGGCGGCCATACAAGTAATGGGACGCTATCCTATTCCGAAAGTGATTTCGAACCTGCACGAAGGTTTTGTGATCGCTAAAGTAAATGGAATTTTCATATGCAGTTGCTATGCACCCCCAAGTTGGACAATAGAACAGTTCCACCATATGCTGGACACCTGTACACAGAACCTTATTGGAAGAACGCCGATCGTTATTGGCGGTGATTTCAACGCCTGGGCGGTAGAGTGGGGAAGCAGATGCACCAACGTGAGAGGAAATAGTCTGCTGGAAGCTCTGGCTAAGTTAGAGGTAAGGCTCTGCAATGAGGGCACCACAAGCACCTTCTGCAGGGATGGTCGAGAGTCCATCATCGACGTCACCTTCTGCAGTCCATCGTTGGTGGCAAACATGAACTGGAGGGTATCTGAAGAGTATACTCACAGTGATCACCAGGTGATCCGGTATTCCATTGGCACACGGAATCCCGCAGCAGCTCCAAAAAATAGAGTCGATAAACATAGGTGGAAAACGAAGGCCTTCGACAAGGACCTTTTCATTGAAGTACTACGCGCGGACAGCGATTCCCTGGACCTAAACGCAGATGAATTGACGGATGTGCTAGTGAGAGCCTGCGATGCAACTATGCCAAGGAAACAAGAACCGAGGAACTACCGACCTCCAGCTTATTGGTGGAACGAGGAGCTCTGCGTACTTCGCGCTAACTGCCTCAGGGCAAGAAGAAGCTTTCAAAGAGAAAGAAATGTCGCAGTGAGGGAAGAGCGAAGAGAGGAGTTTAGAGTGGCCAGGGCTGCACTAAAAAAGGCGATAAAGAAGAGTAAATCGAGCTGTCTGAAGGAGCTATGCAGAGACGCGGATGTAAACCCATGGGGTAACGCATATAGGGTAGTGATGGCGAAGCTCAGTGGTCCAAGGATACTAACTGAAAGGTGTCCCGACAAGTTAAAAGCCATTGTTGAGGAGCTATTCCCGAAGCATGATCCAACCCTCTGGCCACCTACGCCGTATGACGAAGGGGAAGGCGGCGACGTTGAGCGCAGACAGGTTTCCAACGACGAACTAATAGCAGCTGTAAAAAAACTGAGAGCGAAGAAAGCACCGGGGCCGGATGGAATTCCCAACGTGGCCCTGAAAGCGGCAGTGCAGATGTACCCAGACATGTTCAGAACGGTAATGCAGAAATGTTTAGACGAAAGCCACTTCCCAGAGAGGTGGAAGATACAGAAACTGGTGTTGCTGCCTAAACCAGGAAAACCTCCGGGAGATCCAGCATCGTTTAGACCCATATGCCTGCTGGATACACTTGGAAAACTACTGGAGAGGATCATTTTGAACAGGTTGACGGTATGCTTGGAGAGTGATCACGGACTCTCAGAGAGACAGCTCGGGTTTCGTAAAGGGAGATCTACGGTGGATGCCATTTGCACAGTGATCGAAAGAGCTGAGAAGGCGTCCAAACAGAAGCGAAGGGGTAACCGATACTGTGCAGTGGTAACGATTGACGTTAAGAACGCGTTTAACAGTGCCAGCTGGGAGGCCATTTCACTAGCGCTCCATAGAATGAGCGTCCCTGACTATTTGTGCAGGATCTTGAAAAGCTACTTCGAGGATCGGGTGCTGCTTTACGAGACAAACAAGGGACAGAGGATGATCAGGACTACAGCAGGAGTCCCGCAAGGCTCTATCCTAGGTCCATCTCTCTGGAACTGTATGTACGACGGTGTACTAAAACTGGTTTTGCCTAGAGGCGCGGAGATCGTTGGCTTCGCAGACGATATCGTAGTAGTAGTAACAGGAGAGTCGCTGGAACAGATAGAAATGCTGGCAACCGAGTCGATAGACATAATCGGAAGCTGGATGCAAGGGGTGAAATTGCAAATAGCCCAACGTAATACGGAAGAGCTGGTGGTCAGCAACTGCAAGGCAGCTCAATCAGCGGAGATCGTTGTGGGAGAGCACACGATAGCTTCGAAGCGATGGTTGAAACACCTAGGTGTATGGATTGACGATCGGCTAAATTTCAACTACCACGTCGACTACACTTGCGAAAAGGCGGGCAAAGCGATTAACGCACTGGCCAGAATTATGCCAAACAACTCTGGGCCAAACAGCAGCAAAAGGCGCATGTTAGCCAGCGTATCCTCTTCTATACTGAGATACGGTGGACCTGCTTGGATAGCAGCGCTAAAAACCCAGCGGAATAAGAAGAGATTGAACAGTACGTATCGGCTCATGGCAATGCGGGTCGTGAGCGCGTACAGAACTATTTCTTCGGAAGCGGTCTGCGTCATAGCCGGAATGATTCCCATATATATCAATTTGGCAGAAGACAACGAATGTTATAAGCGGAAGGGTACCACAGGAATTCGAAAAGCTATGAGAGCGGAGTCAATGGCAAAATGGCAGCTAGAGTGGAACTTTGCGACTAACGGAAGATGAACGCATAGGCTAATACCGGTACTCTCAGCCTGGGTGAACAGGAAGCACGGAGAAGTGAACTTCTATCTGGCGCCATTTCTTTCGGGACACGGTTGCTTCAGACAGTATTTACATCGATTCGGGCATGCAAGGTCACCCTTCTGTCCGGAGTGCGGAGATGTTGAAGAAACACCCGAGCATGTGGTCTTTGTATGCCCCAGATTTGAAGCGGTGCGCGAGGATATGTTCGCTCTAAACGTAGACAACATTGTTGAGAAAATGTGTCTAGATGAGGGCACCTGGAACGTCGTCAATAGATTGATTTCAAGAATTCTGGTTGAGTTGCAGCGAAAATGGAGGGCAGATCAGCAAGTCGGTAACGCCTAGCTTCGAAAGAGGGGTGATGAGCATATAGAGGACAAGGGGGGCCATTGAATGGACGTCTCTAGGCCGCATATGACACACAGATCAAAAGCAACGCGATTCTGGGCGCGGTAAAACCCTAGACGGACTCATATGTGTGGGGGATGGGATCTTCCCCAAAATAGTTCCGGTACCTAGATGAACAATATTCAGTGTGGAAATGGAAGAAATCCTGCGATGGTGACTGTTGTGACATGTGGATTTCACATGTCATTTTCATGCCTTCCAATTCTTACATCCTCAGCAGATCACACCAGTGGGAACATGCTGAGAAATTTATTACTAACCGGCATTGAACCTTCAGTTCAATGCCTGCACAAAATTGTCAGCGTTTACTGCGACGAACGAAAGTGTCGCATTTCAAATTTACTGAACCTCGCTGTTACCATGTGTGCAGTCATAGCTTTTCGAGGTTTCTATCTTTGTCTCTTTCGCATGTACATCGATCACGGATTGGTGATCGTGTACATGGCTTTTACATAGAACGGTGCTTCAGGCGTCTCCAGTAGGAACCTTGTCAAGAACTTATCGAACAATAAAGAATGAATCTGAATCCAACCTTCAACGGAGTAAAAACGTAACATGGCAATACCGTGACAAGAGCCAAGTGTCGAAAAATAAAACCAAGTGCTGAAAATAGTCCAGGTGTTAGAAATTTGTGATCTAGTGTAAAGTGTTCATCATGAACAGCGACTAATAATGGGAAAAGGTGCATCAAAACCTAGTGCATCAGTGACGGGAGATAAAGATCTCACCATTATAAACAATCAGGAAATCCATAGCGATTTTCACGAAGATCATGCGCTCAAACTGAACACCATCTTAGTGCTAGTTACAATCCAGCTAGTGTTTGTAATTTACAAAATTTGGTACAAAAGAATCCAGAAAAAAACGATCCTAAGAGTAAAATCAATGGCAGATCTAGACAAAGTCTAACAAGAAAGGCAAAGTCCAGAGAAAAAAAAGGACAAACGGAAAAACAGTGCTAAAATGAACAGTGTGGCAGTAGCCGAAATATCAAAAGAGTAAAGTGTACACGAGTGACAGAGCTAGTAACGCTCCACCAAAGGGTTAACCGGCAACCTGGAGCGACCCCACCGAAGGGTCAACCGGCAACTTGGAGCGGCCCCAACAAAGGGATAACCGGCAACTAGGAGCGTCCCCACCGAAGGGTCAACCGGCAACTTGGAGCGGCCCCAACAAAGGGATAACCGGCAACATGGAGCGTCCCCACCGACAGCCACCACAGTAACCGGAAACCTGAGTAGAGCAAAAGCGCAGTTAGTATGCCAGCGGCTAACAACAAAACCAACAACAAAACCGACAAACATGAGGTAGGACGATGTTATAGAAAACTGTAAGTAAGAAAAAAATAATAATAGTGTAACAAAAATGACAGCAGAAAACAGAATTAAATAATAATATTAATTTATGGACCAAGTAGATTCACTACTGGCAGATTTAAAAAAAATCTTAGTTAACCTTAAGAAAAATCCTAATCGAAGATATAGGAGAGCAACGTTATTGAATAAACTAAACCAAAGTAGAATCTATTACAACGAAATATTAGATTTAATAGATCTCTTTGGGAAAACCAATCAGAATTTTTTTTTAAAGTCGGCAAGGTTACTGTACGGCGAAATAAAAACTTTAATAGATTCAAAGCTTGATCGAAATCATCTGATTTCATTTAAGACTTTAGCAAAAGTGTCGTTATCATTTTTACATTTACATAAAAGAAACATGGCAAACCCAAAGGTAGACGTAAAATTGGGTACGACGCTGATTCAAATGTATGATGGCGCACCACAGCATTTGGATGCTTTCATTGACTCCGTAAATTTATTCAATGACACGGTACAAAGTGATTTTGCTGCAGCCACGGCCGCACAAAAACAAACAGCTCAAGTTACCGTAGTGAAGCTCATTAAATCACGGCTAACAGACGTAGCCCGGCAAGTAATTGCAGGAGCCGATGATTTACAAGGCATCATAGACGCAGTAAAACAACACTGCGAGTCAAAAATTACTTCGGACAATGTTCTGGCCAAGCTAAAAGCAACCAGACAAAAAGATTCAATTGAAACCTTTTGTAACGAAGTTGAAACTTTAACAACACAACTTAAATCATGCTATGTAAGGGAAGAAATCCCAGCAAACAGAGCCAACACGATGGCAACCAAAAAAGGAGTCGAGGCTCTAATAAGCGGTAGCAAGAATACGGACACAAAACTTATTTTGAAGGCTGGGACCTTCAACAAAATTAATGATGCAATTCAAAAGGTGATGGAAAATAATGAAATCACCAGTAACAACAATTCACCTGCTACAAATGCTCAAATTTTAACAGGTCGAGTAAGCCACCCAAGAGGGCGTGGAACAAACCACAGAAGACGTGGTAATTATTCAAACTTTTACCAACATGATCGACATGTTAGGTACCAAAACTCACCCCATAATCGTGGAAATTTTACAAACCAGAGGGGTCATTGGTCTCATCGAGGTAATTTCTCGAATCAAAGAGGCAATTGGACTCAGCGTGGACGGTATCCACCGAATATGTTTTTAGCACACCAAGGCGGTGTACAATATCAGCTGCCAGCGCACCAGGCAATTCAAATGCCGTTGCATCCACACATACAAATGCCACAGCCACAACATATTCCACAGTCAACTAATGGAAATATCCACCCTTTAGGGGTACAGCTGGGGCAGCATATACAATAAATGTGTCTGCCACCAATTACGTCCAATTGATGGTTGATATGTCCGATGTGCAATTATCATTTATTGTTGATTGCGGATCTGATATATCAGTTGTCAAATGTGGATTAGTAAGAAAAACCCAGATTTATTATCCAAGCCAAAAATGCGACATAGTTGGAATTGGCCATGGAAACGTAAGTACAATGGGTGCTACGCAAATAAATATCATATTAAATGACATCAAAATACCCCAGATGTTTCACATAGTAAGAAATGATTTCCCGATTCCCACTGATGGCTTCTTAGGGAGAGATTTTCTAGTAAACCATAAATGCAATATAGATTATGATTCTTGGCTTCTCAAACTGACAAACAATTTTGAAACATTTACAATTCCAATAGTAAACAAGCAAGTCAACTCGAATCTTATACCAGCTAGGTGTGAGATAATCAAACAACTTGAAAACATTAACATGCAGGAAGACAGTGTAATTTTTTCAGAAGAAATATGCCCAGGAGTATTTTGCGCTAATACTCTGGTAAATAAAGGCAATTGTAATGTTAAAATTATTAATACTACAACTAAGGAAGTTTTATTACCAGCAAACTTTTATCCCCTGATGGAGTACCTTCTGCATTCCTGAAGAGACACATATCCTGTTTGTTGACGCCATTGCTTTACCTATTCCGAATGTCTATCTCTAGCGGCGTATTCCCATCATGTTGGAAATTTGCGCATATGTTTCCTGTGCATAAAAAAGGTAGTAAACGAGATGTGAACAACTATAGAGGAATCACATCGCTCAGTGCAGTTGCAGTTTCATTTTCAGGATCGCGAAAAAGTTCTCTGATATATATTGCCTTAAGTCACTATATTGTTCGCTGGTGCGGTCCATCCTGGAATACTGTTCGCCCGTTTGGAATCCTAACTACAACAACAGTACAGAGAGAATTGAATCAGTTCAGCGCCGATTTCTTCGATTCGCCTTGCGTAGGTTGCCATGGAGAGACCCGTTCCGTCTACCTAGTTATGTAAGCCGCTGTCAGCTGATTGACTTGGAACCTCTCTATGTTCGTAGAGCTGCCTCTAGAGCTTTGTTTATTGCGGATTGCCTGCAGGGTAGAATAGACAGCCCTGTGCTTATGGAGCAGATTAACATAAATGTACAACCACGAGCACTGCGTAATAGCGCCATGCTGAGACTACCAGCTCGTCGCACTAATTACTCTATGAATGGCGCTTTCGGTGGCTTGCAGCGAGTTTTTAATCAAGTGTCGTCATTATTCGATTTTCATCTGTCGCGTCGAATACTTGGCAGAAGATTTGCAAGCTTTTTTTCGGGAGCAATAATCCGCGAGTGATGTAGACTTATATTTTAACTGTTTTTGTATTTGTATTTTACTCACTTGACTGTATTTTTATGTAACTATCGACAATCATTGGGGCTATCTCGAGCCCGTTGATTTAATAATAAATTAAATTAAATTAAATTAAATTAAATTAAATCCCAAACATGAACCCCTAGCAAATTTTTACCTTTGTACTATTCCAAACAACACAAACAAAGAAAATATTAGTGAACGAGCACAGAAACTGAAAAATGAACTGAAACTTGAAAACAGTGATCCTCATATTAGAGATAAACTTGAAAACCTTTGCATTGAATTTAATGACATATTTTCGCTTCAAGGTGATCTGCTTTCGGAAAACAATTTTTACGAACAAAGCATAGCTCTCAATGACCAAAAACCGACATATATTAAAAACTATAGATTGCCAGAATCTCAAAAAAATGAAATTAATGAACAAATACAGACCATGCTTAATGAAGGGATAATTCAAAATTCAACCTCACCTTACAATTCGCCTATTTTACTTGTTCCAAAGAAATCAAATTCAAATGGAAGTAAAAAATGGCGTCTGGTAATTGATTACCGTCAACTGAACAAAAAAATAACCCCAGATAAATTTCCACTCCCGCGGATAGATGAAATTTTGGATCAATTGGGTCGTGCAAGATACTTTTCTACACTTGACCTAATGTCTGGATTTCATCAAATCCCATTAGACAAAAATTCCAAAAAATACACAGCCTTCTCCTCTGATAAAGGCCATTTTGAATTTAATAGGCTTCCATTCGGTCTAAACATAAGCCCTAACTCCTTTCAGCGCATGATGTCCATCGCGTTAAGCGGTCTACCTCCAAAATGTGCATTCCTCTACATAGATGATATTATCGTAGTAGGATGCTCAATTAATCACCATATAGCAAATTTACGCGAAGTGTTTCAGCACTTAAGAAAATTCAACCTTAAATTAAACCCATCTAAATGCCATTTCTTCAAGAATGAGGTGACTTATTTAGGACACCATATTTCGAAAGATGGCATACAACCCGACAAAAGTAAATATGATACTATTCGAAACTACCCAGTACCGAAGAATTCAGATGAAGTTCGGCGATTTGTTGCTTTTTGCAACTACTATCGTCGCTTCATCAAAAAATTTTCAGATATAGCCAACCCTCTAAACAAATTATTACGCAAGGATTCAATATTCAAATGGAACGAGGAGTGTCAGAAATCATTTGACACCCTTAAGATGACATTATTATCACCAAATATTTTACAGTTCCCCGATTACACAAAAGATTTTATTATCACTACAGATGCGTCCAAAGTAGCTTGCGGAGCAGTACTGGCTCAACGTTTTGGAGATTTTGAATTACCAATTGCATTCGCCAGCAAGGCTTTTACAAAAGGTGAATCAAACAAATCAACAATCGAACAGGAACTGACCGCCATACATTGGGCCATCGAGTATTTTAGACCATATATCTATGGCCGGAAATTCGTTATACGTACCGACCATAGACCACTAATATATTTATTTTCACTTAAAAACCCCTCATCCAAACTCACACGTATGAGATGGGATTTGGAGGAATACGATTTTAAGGTAGAATACATTAAAGGTAGTTCAAATGTGTTATCTGATGCGTTATCTAGAATTCAAATAACGTCAGACACACTAAAAAATATGTATTTAGTAACTAGATCTATGGCAAAGAAAAATGCTGCTACAACAACTGCCAGCCAAACACAGAAGCCTGATCAACTTCACGTGTACGAAGCTGTCAGTAGTTTAGAAGCATTCGACTTGCCAAAATTAACGTTTTCATATAATAATGATAAAACATCGATAAATATGATAATATACGATAAAAAATTTCGGAAGAGACTAACTCCAACGTTAGCACTCGCAATAGAAAATCCCGAAAACTTTAGAATAGAATTAGAAAAAGTTTTAAAAATAATCGATGGCAGGCCTGCCGATAATTCAAATACGAAAGCAACATATCCAAGAAAGCTAGCAATACAAACAAACGACATTATATTCATACATGTTGATTTAAATTCATTTAAAAGGTTCGGTAATGCAGTTCTTAGGAACGCTACCATATTAATTTACGAGAAACCTGTTGAATTAAAAACATCGGAAGAAATTAAAAACATATTAAAATAATACCACGACTCTCCGACGGGAGGTCATCCAGGTATAAATAGATTATATAAAAAATTAAAGTCTCTATACTCTTGGCCAAACATGAAACAAACTGTTTCAGACTACGTCAAGGTATGTGAACTTTGTAAAATAAATAAACATGCGATTACAGCAAAAACGCCAGCAATCGTTACTACCACACCTAACAAAACCTTCGATGTAGTGTCCATTGACACCATCGGCCCGTTTGCTCTCACTGAAAAAGGAAACCGCTATGCAGTGGCATTGCAATGCGATCTTTCCAAGTATGTGATTGCAATACCCATTCCGGACAAATCAGCTGTTACAATAGCTAAAGCAGTCGTAGAAAAATGCATCCTTATATACGGTCCCATGAGATGTATCAAAACGGATCAAGGAACCGAATACAAAGGAGTGTTTGACGAAATATGCAATTTGCTACAATTAAATCACACTTGCTCAACAGCTTACCACCCTCAAACAATCGGTGCGTTAGAACGCAACCATAAATGCTTGAACGAATACTTAAGGATATTCTCAAACCAACGCACGAATGATTGGGATGAGTGGCTTCCTTTTTATTGCTTTGTTTACAATACAACGCCTAACATACAACACGATTTCACGCCATTCGAATTAATTTTTGGAAAAACATGTAATACTTTTGAATTTTGTAACAATAACGTTGATCCCTTATATAACTTCGACTCATATCAAAAGGAACTAAAATATAGATTACAAGTTACTCACAACAATGTCATACAAACACTCAACAAAGAAAAAATCAAAAGAACAAATGCAGCCAATAATAACATTAATATAACAGATATAAAAATAGGCGATACAGTGTATCTAAATAAAGAAAATAGACAAAAATTAGACCCCGTTTACAACGGACCTTTCTTGATTACAAAAATAAACACGCCAAACGTAACAATAATAAATGCAGATAATAGAGAGCAGGAAGTGCACATATCAAGACTAATCAAATAGGCAGCTAAACCGCCTCCTTTTCCATTAGGGGGAAGGGGTGCAGGATACAGAAACATACAATTAAAATTAAGCGTGATACAGAGATATAACATTATAATTAAATAATACCTATTTTGCAATCGTGAACCGAAATCAACATATTATATAAAGTCATTAAAAAATTGTGAGAGGCACTTGAAGCAAATCCGAATAATTTACCTTTCAATTTCGGCCCGTAGGGGGATGGTGTGACATGTGGATTTCACATGTCATTTTCATGCCTTCCAATTCTTACATCCTCAGCAGACCACACCAGTGGGAACATGCTGAGAAATTTATTACTAACCGGCATTGAACCTTCAGTTCAATGCCTGCACAAAATTGTCAGCGTTTACTGCGACGAACGAAAGTGTCGCATTTCAAATTTACTGAACCTCGCTGTTACCATGTGTGCAGTCATAGCTTTTCGAGGTTTCTATCTTTGTCTCTTTCGCATGTACATCGATCACGGATTGGTGATCGTGTACATGGCTTTTACATAGAACGGTGCTTCAGGCGTCTCCAGTAGGAACCTTGTCAAGAACTTATCGAACAATAAAGAATGAATCTGAATCCAACCTTCAACGGAGTAAAAACGTAACACTGTGCGGGGTGCGCGTTATGTTGGAGGGCACTTCCTTATCAGGTCACGTCTCGACAGGTGGAGAAATCCCGCTACGGAGGCCATGTGCGTGCTGTTGGAAGGTACCCGATTTGGCTCACGTCTCAACGGGTAAAGTTCCTGTGAATGCGGTCGCGATGCTAGCTACACTTCCGTAAAGAAATCCTGCGAGGGTGGCCGTGAAGAGATGGACGTTAAGTTGGTCGCCATCTCAGCATCGCTGCACATCTCGACAGGTAGCGGAGTAGTGCATAGGCACGCCCTCCTCCCGAAGTAATACCTAGCGGTGGTCCCGGGAGGATTTTGGGGCCAGGAGCAGTGAGGTTTTTAGTGGGTTAGAGTCCCACACCGTGCCACGTGATGCAGTGCATCATCAGTGTGCCAGGCATTGAGCTTTTCCTCACGGTAAAAAAAACATACATCCATACATCACACACATTGCATACAATCAACATTTGTTTTGATTTCACACGTTTTAACGGTTTAATATACGGTTTTTTAGTGTGCTTACGGTGCTTAAGTTTAAATAACTTTTGAATGAACCGTCCGATTTTAAATAACTCGGTTTCGTTTGATAGATCTCAGCAGTAATTTTCAAATAATAATAAAATGTGTGATGCTTTTCATTGAATTAATGCTTATATATTACAAAAATATGTTTTAAATACTATTTTTTCACATTTCTTTATGTAACTTTCAAACTACAAGTCCAATCGTCATGAAATTTGGAAGTTAAGGGTTTGCAAGGCTGCTCTTTCATATGCAATCAATTTTGTTCAAATCGGTTAAGGGACCTATGAGATAATGAAGTCCCATATTTTTAAATCGGACTAAAAGTCCGATCAGTATGAAATTCAATAGCGACCTATGGGACACCTAGACCTTTCATTTGACACTAAGAACATTAAAATCGGTCCAGCCATCTCCGAGAAAAGCGAGTGAGATTAAAAGCGTCACATACACACACACACACACATACACACACACACACACACACACACACACACACACACACACACACACACACACACACACACACACACACACACACACACACACACACACACACACACACACACACACACACACACACACACACACACACACACACACACACACACACACACACACACACACACACACACACACACACACACACACACACACACACACACACACACACACACACACACACACACACACACACACACACACACACACAGAGAGAGAGAGAAAATGCTCAGTTTTCGAAACTGAGTCGAATGGTATATGACATTCGGCCCGCAGGACCTTCTTTCCATTTCCGGTTTTCCAAGTGATTTCTATACCTTTATACTATATATTTATATAGTAGAAAGGCAAAAAGCCAGATAGTGCTCTACTATTTTCGACAAAAATGTGCAATTTAATTAGATTACCAATTTTTAGAACATTCGCAAGCCATACGAAGCGTTATTAAAGAGGTAGATCGAAAAAAATATTTTTAAGGGTGTCCCTAACAGCTTGGTTCTATAACTTTTTTCATGTAAGAAATATAAATCTCTGGCATTCAACAAAGTTTCTTGAAATTAGTTTTTCTATAAATTTTCTGTAGACAGCAATCATTTCTGACTTGAAATAGAGAAAATACTTTTTGTATCTGCTTGAGGACACCCTAATGTCCGAATATTTTTTTACCACTAGAAAGTGCTTTTTAAATGAAGAAACTTTTCTGAAGCAACTATTATGCTATGTTTTAAGGCTTCGATGCTATTACTTACGTCTCACTTTCTTAGAATCCCTCCCACTGCGCAACGTAATTCGTGAAGAACCCCACAATTACGTAGGCAAAATAGTGAAAAGACAAATTAACAACAACGTTTTGGATTTTCCCTTATGTACAGAAGGCAACAACAGCGATAATTTACGAATATTAACTGAACAGATTTTTCGTGACGTTACAACGGAGCTACGACCCTCTCTGTGTAGAGCAGAGCATTGTAACGTCACGAAAAGTAAAATCTGTTTAAAAATTAACTTCACTTATTATCGGAATTCTGAACATAGCAAGTTGTTCAGTATTCATCTCTTATCAAATCATAGAAGAAATATTTAACATATTTTTTAACAGAAGAACCAAAAGACGAATTTCTGGCGCGTTGTAACGTCACGCTACATATTTGCTTTCCAAAACAATCTAAGTAAGGCAAATGCTATTAATTTGATCATTTTTAATAGGAAATTTTATGCTCTTTCCAAATATATAATAATATTTAGGGGTTTCTCAACGATTTTCTTAGCTGAAACACAAATACTGTGCAAAGAAATGTCAAAACGTTGTAACGTCACGCCGGAATGTGTCAAATATAAATTTCACACCTGAAATGAAAACAAGCAAGCCGTTAAATAAATTTTTTCTAGACACGTGTAGTCCCAAGCAACCAAAAGTTCGAATATTACTTGACACGCGAACTCGAAAGTTCATAATTAGTTCAGATTCAGTTCCGTGGAACTTTCTTGCTGATTAGTAGTGTATATCAAGTATACGTGGAACTAAATGCTTTAAGAAGTGCTGTAAGTACTTCATAGATACTTCAAAGCTATTAGGATGCTACATGAAGTTCGGAAGTAACTTTAGTTGCTAACAAGTTCTGCGTGCTGCTTTTTTGTTTATATTTTTGGTGATCAAACCAGCAGAACCTAAAACTATTTGAGATTAATTATTTTTATTTCACTTGAATAAATTTAATGCTCGCACATTTCTAAATATAAATATAAATTAGAATGCAATGCTCTTCATTATTGTGTTGTGTTGTGTAGCATATGCTGTCGGTATCTCACTACTATAGATGATTGCCTGGTTCCAAACTTTATGTTCTATAATTAACTCGCGCTGCATAAAGCTGCTGCAAGTTCTAAAACGAACTTTTACTTAAGAACAACTCATTGGCAAAATTCACATCGCTTGTATACGACAAAGGTGACGCAGTGGATCGGGATAGGTTTCAACGCGGAACACCCTGGTTTCAAACCCAACAGCAGGCAAATGCAACGAATATAGAAATTAGGTAGAAGTATATTGCGCTCTTCACACTCAATTGGACTGCACAGTTATAAAGTGCAACCTTCAAAACTGTGATGAAAAGTGTGCTACTGATAATATCGCTAGTAATCTTATATCGATAATATCATCAAACTTTATCATCAGGGAAGAATATCGAAAATTGGAGGGTTTAAAGTGAAACCTTCTTCTTGGCTTGTTATTATTTTAACATTTTTGTTCTATTTCTTACGTATTTTTGATTATACTATCATATTATCGTTAGTAATTATTAACGATAAAAAACTTTATCAATAATCGTTATAGATTTTGATCGGCATTTCCCATCATTACAACTCTCCCATCTGAGCTGACATTTGATTTAGCAGTGGCGCCAATACCAGTTGTAGGAAAAGCAAATAGTATTTAATTTTCCATTTATTTTATATATGCTGCATATTTGTTCAAGTTATGAATTATGTGCGGAATTATGTATTTAGTAACTATTTTTATATTATTCTTAGCGTCGATAACAACTCTACGTAAGCATTAGAATTCAAATAGGAATCAACCAAGATTCATGGGGTTTTCCCACGAAATTTTGGCAACTTTTCTCACCTACAAAATGTGTGACTGAACAAGTGTGTTCAAAATCCAACTTTCAATGCAAAGGGCAATAAAAATAGAACATATGGAAGTGCGGCTAAATTTGTTTTTTCTTAGTTTTTGACAGTTTATTTCGAAGCTGCTTAGCGTTCTGCGCAGTGAACCCAAGACAGCCTGAAAGTTTGGTTAATTACTTAAAAGTGACGCTGCTTAGCAAGTTATAGATTAATATACATAAAGCTTTAACTCTTGTTAGACACTATTATTCGAACTCTTGGTTACTTGGGGTGAAGGTAACAATGATTTCAGTATTGAGTGGTGGGTGAAATCGGCAATTTGATGGGTTGCAACATAATGCGATACTGATTCCAACAAGTCCTGTGGTTGAACAAAATAATTTGGTTTTAAAACAATATTTGAAATAAACCTCAACCGTATGAGATTAATGGAGCATTCTAAACATGTGATTTGGAGCGTGATAAAAAAGATAGCCTACGATTTAATCAAGTTATAATTGATTATCAGAAGCTGTCAAAGTAGTGTATACTCAATATAAAGCGCGAAAACGCATATCTTAGTCACATAGAGGCGATGTAGCGTGTTTTCTTAATCAGTCTGATGTTTTATCAAGGACATTTTCAAACTTTGAAGCCAGAGTGAATCAATGTGGTTTATGTGGAACGTGTTGTTTCATGATTTTGTTGTTAAGTTGATTTACGAACGTGACCTGGAATAATTCAATATAAACTAACGTAAGTAAGTAAGTAAGGTTCTAACTTTAAGAATTTAGTAGAAGTAGCTTTAGATATTTTCTTTAAAGTATTTCATTTAACGTATTTCAAAGGTCTATTTTTTTAAGTGGGTCGCAAAAATGTCGTCGAAATCTGCAATATCCAGAGATTTTTTATTGTATTGGTTCGATTTCAAGTAAATTACTAATCCAGGAATTTGTCCATTTTACTAGAACGAAGGATGTGGTCCAACGGGTGGTAGCGAATTAGACAGCAAGCGTCTGCCCGGTATAATACAATCAATATTTTCATAGTTTTGACGAGACCAAATTTAAATTTTGTACCGGTTCTAAAATTGAGTACTTTTTTAAAATATTTTCTCTCGATTGGTAGATTTCTGCCCTTTTATTTATGTCCCGTTTGCTTTGTTTGTAGTTTACACGTGTTTTAATTAATAAAAGGTTTCCAATTTTTCGCTAATAAATTTTAATGCGTGCTATTGAATTGTAAATCATAATACAATTTTAAAGGATATCAAAGTATTGTGACTAGCCATGTCGGGTCAACCTAGTAAATAAATACCGTAACTGCTGGTAATTCTGCGCACTTAAGGCGCAGACAATGTTATGATCTGTGTAAAAAATTCAAATGGAGAGTTAGAATAACCATAACTTCTCCATCGGATAGAATTTTTAGTCCTTTTTATGAGAAAAATATGACAGTTGGTATAAAGTTCCAATAAACAAAAAAAAAGGCTTCAGCCGGTTACGTGTCAGTGCACATAATTCCGCGCACTAATTTATGACTTGATTATAATTCCGCTCAGAAGCGTACATAATTCCGCGCACCATATTTTTATCGTAATAATCACAGACACAAAGTCTAAAAAAAGCCCATAGGCAAAATTAGTCTAAAATTGAAACGAGTACATTTTAGGTCTGGACGCCTGGTAGGAACTGGAACCATAGACAAACAGACTTAGCAACACAGACAAACATGTACATAACATCTTGGAGCATAATAAGAAAGAGTGCTAATAATAGCACATGGCAACAACTAAATAAGAAATGGACTGCATGCATCAACGTTAATAGAATAAAACTGCATAAAAGCCGGAAAATGGCTCAAGCTAAAATGTTTGGACAAATTGGGCTTGGATTTACTTATGATCCTGAAATAACGCCATTTCACATTGGGCCAAAACTAAAAAACGTGCGCGCTTGAATTTTGAGTAGGAAAAGTGTTTGCGAAACCTTTGCAAGTGTTGTTTAAAATTGAAAGCTCTATCCTTTGGTGGAATTCAACTTTTGATTAATCCCCTTAAAAGTAAAATAAAAAAATTATTTTTCGTCATTTTCCATATAAGGTACACCGGGGCAAGTGGGACCTAAAAATGCATAGTTTGGGTTTATTCCACTGTGTTTTCTATACCTATGATTATTTCAAAATTCTTTCAGCACAGAAAATCTTCAGTGGTATCACTTCGAAGGATTAATTACGAAAAAGGCCTATCATTTTATATGAAATGAATCTGGAGGAGAGTTTTTAAAATTATGGCGATATGCATTATGCATTATGCATTTACCGGGGCAAGTGGGACCTATATTCAAATTTGATTAAAAAGCATAAAATAATAGTAAATTGTGTAAGTTAACACACAGCAATGTTAGAGCATTGCAAGAAGCAATCAAAAACAATATTTGTACGCAGGGTTCAATCAAAAATAGCGTTACAAAATCAGATCACAACGGGCGAATTTATAATTTATATAAAACACAGATCGTGAGCAATTCCGCTGTAAAGCATTATTGTAATGAAATGTAGTTGACTATGTCGTTGTATCCAATTCTTGGGAAACGTAATTTAGGATTAACCATTGTTTAATAGCTCGAAAATACGATTATGATCTATTTGTTCTACCATGCCCAATTCGGTAGAGCTACTCATAAGAGATAATTACGTTATAATAACCACAACACTTTATTTTTTCAATTTCAGTTGCAGATTTGCTTAATTATATCAAATTTGACTTTCCAAATTCAATTAACATCGTTTAGGTATATCCAAAATGTGACCAAACTGTTTGTTCCCTCACAAGCTGTGCATATAGGCTTCTTTTTTGGGGCCCTTGGTTTAGCCCTTTTCGGTTTTATTTTAAAGCTTTACTGGTATAAATATTATGCAATTGAACTGAAAATGTTCGATAGTTCATCTAAAAACCCGAATTAAGCCACCTAGCGGCGTGACCTAGCCTTCCTACTGCCGCAATAATCATTATTTAATTTCCCAGGTACATCTATAATTAACTTGACTATATTTTTAAATATCCGTTCTGTATTCCTCAAAATCCTCATTTGCCAGTAAAATTCACAACGTATTGCGTTGAGCAATTATATTTTCTTTCCTTGGGTGCGTAAATACTTGTAAGCGTCATTTATGCTACTTAATGAACACCTTACTTAATTAGGTGGCTTGCCGTCCTAAGACAAAGCCTGTTGAACAAAATTTCTCCATGTAACTCGGTTGAGGGCTACCGCTCTCCAATTCCTCGGACACCGAGTACTCTCCGCCAGATCTCGCTCCACCTGGTCTAACCATCTTGCTCGCTGCGCTCCTGGTCGTCTTGTTCCTACCGGATTTGAGGCGAACACCATCTTTGCAGGGTAGTTGTCCGGCATTCTTGCAACATGCCCTGCCCATCGCATCCGTCCAGCTTTAGCCACCTTCTGGATACTGGGTTCGCCATAGAGCTGTGCGAGTTCATGGTTCCTCCTCCGCTTCCATACTCCGTTCTCCTGTACGCCGCCGAAGATCGTTCTTAGCACTCGTCGTTCGAAAACTCCGAGCACTCGCAGGTCCTCCTCGAGCATTGTCCATGTTTCATGCCCGTAGAGAACAACCGGTCTAATAAGCGTCTTGTACAGGGTGCACTTTGTACGGGGACTTAGTCTGCTCGACCGCAATTGCTTGTGGAGCCCATAGTAAGCACGACTTCCGCTGATAATACGCCTCCGAATCTCACGGCTGGTATCATTGTCCGCCGTTACCAGTGAGCCAAGGTAGACAAATTCATCGACTACCTCAAACTCATCGCCGTCGATCAATATACTACTGTCCAAGCGGTGTCGTTCGGCCTCGGTTCCGCTGGCCAGCATGTACTTTGTTTTAGACGTATTTACCTTTAACCCAATCTTTTCTGCTTCGCGCTTTAGTCTGGTGTACTGTTCAGCCACCGCCACAGATGTTCTGCCGATAATATCCATGTCATCGGCAAAGCAGACGAATTGACTAGATTTGTTGAATATCGTGCCCCGCGTGTTGATATCCGCTCGGTTCATAACACCTTGTAGCGCTATGTTGAACAGCAGGCATGAAAGACCATCACCTTGACGAAGCCCTCTGTGTGATTCGAATGAACTTGACAATCCACCCGAAATCCGAACACAGCACTGCGTACCATCCATCGTAGATTTAATCAGTTTGATGAGCTTCCTGGGGAAGCTGTTCTCGTCCATGATTTTCCATAGCTCTTTCCTGTCGATGGTATCATATGCGGCTTTGAAGTCAACGAATAAATGATGCGTGGGAACTCTGTATTCACGGCCCTTTTGGAGGATTTGCCGCAGTGTAAATATTTGATCCGTTGTAGACCGACCTTCGACGAAGCCGGCTTGATAAGTTCCCACAAATCTATTCGCAATTGGTGATAGACGGCGGAAAATGATTTGGGACAGCACTTTATAAGCGGCATTGAGAACGGTGATCGCTAGATAGTTCTCACAGTCCAACTTGTCGCCCTTTTTGTAGATCGGGCAGATAACCCCATCTTTCCACTCCTCCGGTAGCTGTTCCGTATCCCAAATTCTAACAATTAGTCGGTGTAGACAAACGGCCAGCTTTTCTGGTCCCATTTTAATAAGCTCCGCTCCGATGCCATCTTTTCCAGCTGACTTGTTGTTCTTTAGCTGCATGATGGCCTCCTTAACTTCGCCTATCGTTGGGGCTGGCACCTCTTCCCCGTTTGCTGCACCGTCGAAATCGCTTTCCCCGCCGCCATGGTTTTCCGCCTGGGCGCCATTCAGGTGTTCGTCGAAGTGCTGCTTCCACCTATCCGTCACCTCACGATCGTCCGTCAGAATACTGCCAGTTTTATCCCGACACATTTCGGCTCGCGGCACAAAGCCTTTGCGGGATCCGTTCAGTTTCTGGTAGAACTTCCGCGTTTCCTGAGAACGATGCAGCCGCTCCAACTCCGCATATTCCTGCTCTTCCAGGTTGCGCTTTTTCTCCCGAAAGATTTGGTTTCGCTGCATCTTCTTCTGTTTGTGTCTTTCACGTTCTGACGTGTGGCACTGCGCATCTTGGCCGCCCGCGCAGCGTTCTCCTCATCCATCACCCTCCTACATTCATCGTCAAACCAATCGTTCCGCTGATTCCGGGCCACATGCCCGATGGCTCCATGGCTCTCCGCTACACTGCTGATGGCTGTTTTGATAGTGTTCCAACAGTCCTCGAGAGGGGCTTCGTCCAGCTCGTCCTCTTCCGGCAGTGCAGCTTCGAGTGAATGCGCGTAGTTTGCGGCGACGTCTGGCTGCTTCAGCCGCGCGAGATCTAACTGAGGCTGGCGTCGGTACCGAATGTTGTTCACAACGGAGAGTCTTGGGCGCATCTTAACCATCACTAGGTAGTGGTCCGAGTCAACGTTAGCGCTTCGATAGGATCTGACGTCGATAATGTCTGAGAAGTGCCGACTGTCGATCGAAACGTGGTCGATCTGTGATTCTGTCTGATTTGGTGACCTCCAGGTGTACTTATGGTGGATTCTGTGCTGGAAAAAGGTACTACGTACGGCCATATTCTTGGAGGCGGCAAAGTCGATAAGTCTTAGGCCCATTTCATTGGTTCGCTGGTGTGCACTGAACCTTCCAATCACCGGTTTGTATTCCTCCTCCTGGCCGACCTGAGCATTGAAATCCCCGATGACGATCTTGATATCATGTTTTGGGCAGCGGTCGTATTCACTCTCCAACTGCGCGTAGAATTCATCCTTGTCGTCATCGGTACTTCTGAGGTGAGGGCTGTGCACGTTGATGATGCTTATGTTGAAGAATCGGCCCTTGATTCTCAACCTGCACATTCGAGGATTGATTGGCCACCACCCAATCACCCGTTTCCGCATCTCGCCCATCACTATGAAAGCTGTACCCAGCTCGTGTGTGTTGCCGCAGCTCTGGTAGATGGTATGTCCATCTCTGAACGTACGTACCGTTGAGCTCTTCCAGCACACCTCCTGCAGCGCTACGACGTCGAACTTGCGGCTCTTCAATACGTCGGAGAGCACTTGAGTGCTCCCTTGGAAGTTGAGAGATCGGCAGTTCCACGTCCCGAGTTTCCAATCCATAGTCCTTTTTCGTCGCGTGGGTCTATTCCGATTGTTCCAGTAAGAATATATTTGTTCTTCGTTCCATGCTTTAATATTTTTCGTGGTGACGGCTTGCAAAGCCTGCTACACCAACCCCCTGTTTCGCCGGAGGGCCAACGAAGCTCGAAAGAGCCCTCCTTTCCTGTCAGCATACGACCTTGGCTTCCACCGGGGTTGGTTACCCGATCTCCACCAAAGTTGCTCGTATCCCGTAATGCTCGTAATGAACACCTTATTTAGTTTTATAACGTTTACGTGATTTATAGAAAAATAATGTAGACACAAAAGATAATTTTTGCATACTTCAATGAATATATATAGAAAATTAGAAATTAACCCTCTAACGGGTCTACAGACGGCCTTAACTTTCGGGCTTCAGAGCCACGAAACTTGTTTTGAATTGACAATATGAAATATGTGTTTATAGCAGATTTTTTGATATTTTGATATTAATACCATGCGTTCAAAAGTTAGCATCTTTGAAAAACAAGAGTTCAGAAAAATTATTATTATGCTTCGCTTTTGAAGAAAAAGGAAATCTACAACAAAATGATTAATCTCAAAACTTTGCTATTAGTTTGCTTGGCTTGAATTTTGCAATATATCTGAATTAGAAAAAATAAATAAATAGAGCATTAGATATGAAAAAGAGAAATTGAACTTTTTCTTAGCTGGCGCTCCTTCAGATAATTATTTTTGCATGAAAATCAAAACTTAAGCTTCTTTTGAATGTAATTTCATGAAAAGATAGTCATTAGCTTGATCGCATCATTTTTCCAATGTATCCCGTTAGAGGGTTAGGAAAACAATATGAGGTCGAAAAATAGTGCAAAAGCTGCGCCATAAACATGCTTGAGAATGGGAAATATGATCGATATGATTTCCAGTGCTTGTCATTTTTGATTTATTTATTAAAACATGATACATGACATAAGACATCTGTCCTTTAAAATGTCACTAACGAAAACAAATCTTACAAAATTACTACCGTGCAACGTGTACTTCCAATTTTTCATATAACATTTCTAAGCTCTAGTACCTATTGATTGAAAAGAGCATCTATTGATGCGGAAAATTTGTTTGAAATTTGTATAAATTTATTTGGAAAAATCAACTTACTAGTATTTTTAATCCTATCACCACTATACCTACATGGTTAAATTAACTGCTTTTCTTCCCTTTTTGCTTTTCTTGTACAATTGTGAGTAACAGCAAGTGAACAAAATGACAATTGACAAAATCAAAGAAAAGAAAAAAGCTTTTCGATTGAATCCCACTATTTAATATTTATTTGCAACAGATACGTAGTTCACCCACGACGTGCAGGCTTCATCAGTGTCTTATTTCAAAGCGTATACGTATCTGTCGCGAATAAATATTAAATAATGGAATTTAGTCGGTAAAAGTTTTATCTTTTCCTTGAATTCAGAGGTCGTATTCCACTAAGAAGCTTCAAAAACTTCAGTTAATTGGCATGTTCCTCACTTCTCTTGAATTTCAATGCAAATTTAAAAATTGCAAATTGTCATCACATACACACACACATACATACATACATACATACAAACATACATACATACAAACATACATGCATACATACATACATACATACATACATACATACATACATACATACATACATACATACATACATACATACATACATACATACATACATACATACATACATACATACATACATACATACATACATACATACATACATACATACATACATACATACATACATACATACATACATACATACATACACGTCTCGATGGGTGAAAGCATCCATCATTAATGAGAAATCCTGCGAGGGTGGCTGTGACGGAGTGCGAGTTATGGTGAAGAGCACTTCCCAATCAGTACACGTCTCGACGGGTAGCAATACCCCGCGAGGGTGGCCGTGATGGGGTGCACGTTATGATGACAGGCTCTCCCAAATCGGTTCACGTCTCGATGGGTAGCAGGTGCGTCGTTATTGGAGCAGTGCACACAGCCTCTCCCCGAAGTAGTCGCCTTGTAGCGGTCCCGGGGGGATTTTGAGCCAGGAGCAGTGAGGTTTTTAGTGGGTTAGAGTCTCACACCGTGCCACATGATGAATACCATCATTAGTGTGCCAGGCATAGAGCGTTTCCTCACTTAAAAAAAAAAAAAAACATACATACATACATACATACATACATACATACATACATACATACATACATACATACACGCATACATCACACACATTGAATACAATCAACATTTGATTGATATGTTTTGATTTCACACGTTAAGGTTTAATACACGGTGCTTAAGTGTTAAAGTTTGAATAACTTTTGGATGAACCGTCCGATTTTAAATAACTCGGCAGTAATTTTCAAATAATAATAAAATGTTTTATATTTTTCATATTTTTCGTATTTTTATACATAACTTTTGAACTAAAAGTCCGATCAGTATGAAATTCAATAGCAACCAATGGGACACCTAGACCTTACATTTGACACTAAGAACATTAAAATCGGTCCAGCCATCTCCGAGAAAAGTGAGTGAGATTAAAAGCGTCACACACACACACACACACACACACACACACACACACACACACACACACACACACACACACACACACACACACACACACACACACACACACACACACACACACACACACACACACACACACACACACACACACACACACACACACACACACACACACACACACACACACACACACACACACACACACACACACACACACACACATTAATCATTTCTTACGTAAGATTTTCACACGCGAAAATATTATGAAAAAGTCACATTTTTAATAGCAACTCATGTTAATTGTTACAATTGTTGTGAAGTATCGAAATCTTTCATGCTGCAAGGAAATGCGAAGCAACCTGCTGAGTATTTTAGCCTTGCCCACTCAAGGAAACAGCAGTTGGCCTACTTGTTCCAGTTCGCAGTTTTCCCTCCCAGGGTCTTGTATGCATGACCAGCCACACGCTATCGACCATAGTTCCAATTTAAGGAAATTGAGTTTTCTCGATAAATAATTTCGCTTTTCTGCATGCGAATTTTCCTCATTTTCTTGCATACAAGTTGCTCTCTTGTTTTCACTTGCGCTTTTCGTTTTTAGCTTGCATGCAAGTCTCTTGCGCACTTGCGCATATAACCGCCATCTTGCATGCAAGTCTCTTGCGCAAAATCACTTGCGCATTTAACCGCGATGTTTATTTGCTTTATCAAGGCGTTCCGATTCATCTAAGATTTGCAGCAGCAATCCTATTGATCCTATGCATTCAATAGGATGACTAAATAATCCGTTTGCATTGAGGGCGAGTTTTTGATTGCTGGTCAGGTGTTAGTTTGTTTACATTCTCTAGGCTTATCGATGCGGCAAAAGCAGAAAGCTCTTTAAAAGCTCATTGAAGTGGCGAAACTTTGAGACCGTGGTGCTGTTTTTTCGGAAAGCGCTAGTGCAACGAAATATGTGCGCAACCAAATGTCTATTAATCAATTCCAGATTATACGTTTTTTGAACACATAATGATCTAAGGTACCCCGGGGCAAGTTAGAATACGGGGTAAGTGGGAACGGAGCTCATAACTCTCTTCAACCTCATTTTCTCCAAACAAACCTTTCTAGAAATGAAAGATACAACTCAAACGCATGTATTAAAATTATAAATTATTTATAGGGTAGATCATCCATTAGTTGCGCCACTAAGCACAATATAACTTCATTTTGCTTGTTTATTGAGGTATATGCTTCAATTGATGCTTGCGGGATATAAATTTATCAAATACAAGGTATTTGTCACAAGGCAAGGCATTCTGAACAACATGTGTAGGTTTTTGAATGCCATATTTACCAATCGTTGTTTAACTAACGTATATTCTTCAATAAACTTGCTATGAGCAAAATGTCAGGATTATTCGATGCATTAATGCCTACTTTAAATTGTTAGGAAAACAGATCAGCATAAACCGACAGAAAATCACAGTAACGAAGTAAGCAGCATGTGAGGTGTACCGCAATTGGCCCCAACTGGCATTTTATCTCGTTTCTTCATATAGAAAAATGGTGTTTGTATGCAGCAAAACTATCAGCAAATGTAAAATGTTTAAAATGTAGCCGTCTATTGGTAGTCGAATAATTCGGAGTCAAAATTAGGGTGTTTTTTATAATCAAAGTTCTACAGATCCTAAACAAGCAAACATAGAGGTATACTACATTCAGTAAAGTTATGTATTTTTACTATTTGTACAACTTTGTAATACATGAAAAAGTCATACAACAATTACAAAAAGAGCCGAAATAGAAAAACTAATTTTACAAGTGCATGTACAATAAATAAGATTTCTCTATCTTCGCTGAAGAGATAGAAGGTTACTGTCTTCAGCAAAATTTCTTGTAATAATATGCTCTAAAACTTTGCAGAACACATCAATGTGTTATATTGAAACTGAAGAAAAATATTTTTTTTTTGTTTTACTTTTAGGGGGATTAGTCAAAATTTAAATGCTACCAGGCGATAGAGCATTCAATTTCAAAAAACTCTTCCAAAGGTTTGATAATCTTAAAACCAAGTTTTCCTAGTCAAAAATCTAGCGCGCACGTTTTCTTTGGTTTTGGGCTATTCCCAAGTAACCATAAGCATTAATCCAAAACCGTATATTGGAAATAATTCTGCATCTCTAGTGCCAAACTTTTGTATATTAGCCATCTTAATGCTTATAAAACGTATATTAACATTGTTGATGCATAGAAACATTAGCGTAAATCAACATTAAAGAAAGCAATATATGCGCATATAACGTAACAATATAATGAATTTAGTCAATTGCATTAAAACGAGCCGTAAGCGTTGATAAACGGCTTGTACTTGACTTCTTATTTTGCTATTCTATGACCACTATTCGTGTGCTCTTCCATCTAACGGATGCCGTCTTTTTCTACCCTATTGGTAATGCAGGACAAGTAGCTATGATATGAGAGGGAATATCTCCAAGATTTAAATACGACTAATTTCACCTCACTCAATCACATCCGCTATGGTTTAGATAGCAAAGGTGCAAGGAAACGAATGAGGTTGCATGACTAACTCCCGGTTCGAATCCTGTCTAGGTAACATTATTCAGCATTTCAAAAAATGGTTCTGTTTATCCTGCTCCCCTTGTGATGCAACAAAAAAATCGCTTGCTTTTTTAGTTTTTTAAATCCCGACCGAATCTATTTTTATTTTCCAAGTAAGCAAACGATATACCGTCAATACTTTTTCGATACGTCGATAATGTAGACAAAATGACGTTTCGATTAAGCCCCAAACAAACACTAATAATGTTTATTGAATGCTTGTAGCGTAGCATTTTAATAACCCGCTATTTCGCCTTTTTAGCATTATGTGAGTTCTATAGAAGTATATGAAGAAAAATAAGCTTTTAATCATAGTTCTGTATGCTTATATAATGTTGTCAAAGGACTAGTGTTTAGTGCTTACTGGTTACTTGGGTTGTGCGCGCGAGTAACTGTGTTACAAAAGTTAGCGCGAGTGTTCGAGGGTTAATATCTTTTGACCGGAAAACCCAATTCTTGTGAAATTTTGCATATATATTCGTAGTGTCAAAACCTCTCGTTTGACATTAAAATAATTGAAATTAGGCAAATTAATTTGGTTAAAATCATTATAAATTATAGTTAATTTTGGTGTGGTGTATACGGTTGCTCATAACTTTCTCAACTAAACTCAACTCAAGCTCAACTAAACGTCCAATCAAAAAACAATTCAATAGTGATCTATCCGGCTATATTGCCTTTCAAATGAGACTAATAGCGCATAAATCGGTTTGGCCATCTCTGAGAAACATGCGATCATTTGGACCTTGTCAAAACTGGTTTTTTAGGCATAACTTTTAAACTGCATATTTGTTTTCGACGAAACTTGGTAGAAAGTTTAGCGATAGCAAGAGCTTTCATTTGGTACTAAGATCATTAAAATTGGTTGGGTAGTTCCGGAAAAAACCGTGTCACGTAGTTTTCACATTTTTGCCTATAACTTTTAAACGAAACGTCGTACCACGAAACAACTGAATGGTGATATACTAGGCATAAATACCTTTGAAACAAAAGTAATAGCGGATGAATCGGTTCAGCCATCTCCGAGAAACAGGCGATAGAAAATGAGCTGCACACACATACATACATACACACACACATACAGACATTGCTCAATTGGTCGAACCCTATCGATTGGTATATGACACTTGGCCCTCCGGGCCTTGGTTCTATTTCGCGTTTTTCGACCAATTTCTAAACCTTTGTTATATAGTATAACAAAGGTAAAACATCGCAGCAAAACTATAGATGAGCGCCTATAGTTGTGCGCTCCAACTGCGCGTTATATTTTGGAAAATTGGCATTTTAGCAAATAATGCTTTAATTTTAAATGGTGTAGTCTAACTACCAATACTTCTAAAAGCCTGTTTTATATAATGAATGTAATTGTGTTATCTAAAATGCTACGGTGACGAAAATATGCATTAATAATGAATAGTAGCGCAACTATTGGTACTACCACAACTATTGGATCAACTACCCTAGCAGGCATTCCAAACATCAAGATTGGATTTTAAATTAGAGCGTGATTTTCAATTTGCGTTGTCTTGTAAGTTTGACGCACCTTTCTAGAAATGATATTTTGGCCACAAGCTTTACGTAAAAGTACATGTTTTTATGGCAGTAGGTAAACATAACGAGTGTATTAACAAATTACACCCGAAAACTAGTTGTTTAATTTGACAAACGGCATTAAAAAAATGGGTCGAAATAAGGTCGGCACCTCAAAGCACCCGGGGCAAGTGGAACCTATTAAAAATAAAGTGTTTCAGCACAAAACTTCCTGTCTTAATACATTTTTTAGATGAACTTCCTAACATTTTCAGTTCAATTACATAATATTTATATCAGTAAAGCTTTAAAATAAAACCGAAAAGGATTAAACCAAGTGGCCCCAAAAACGAAGCATACATGCACAGCTCATGAGGGAACTAACAGTTTGGTCACATTTTGGTTACACCTAAACGATGTTAATTAAATTTGGAAAGGCAAATTCGACATAATTAAGCAAATCTGCAACTGGAATTGAAAAAATAAAGTGTTGTGGTTATTATAGCGTAACTATCTCTTATGAGTAGCTCTACCGAATTGGGCATGGTGGAACAAACAGATCATAATCGTATTTTTGAGCTATTAAACAAGATTAACCTTATATTACGTCTCGCAAGAATTGGATACAACGACATATTCAACTACATTTCATAACAAAAATGCTTTACAACGTAATTGCTCACGATCTGTGTTTTATATCTATACGTAAAAAGAAAGATTTCTGTCTGTCTGTCTGTCTGTCCGTATGTTCCTTATAGAATCGAAAACTACTGAACCAATCGGTATGAAAATATGCATTTAGAGGTTTTTTGGGGCCAGGAAAGGTTTTAGTGATGGTTAGAAACCCCTCCCCCTACTAAGAGGGGGGGCTCCCATACAAATGAAACACAAATTTCTGCATAACTCGACAACTAATCAAGCAAATAGAACAAAATTTGGCATGTGGGTGTTTTCGGTGACAAGAATTTATTCTATGGTAAATTGAGACCCCTCCCCTCTTTGTAAGGGGAATTATAACTCCTCTCCTCTTTAAAAGGAGGGGCTTCCATACAAATTTCCTCATAACTCGAGAACTAATCAAGCAAATGGAACCAAATTTGGCAAGTGGGTGTTTTTGGAGACAAAAATTTTTTCTATGATGAATTGGGACCCCTCCCCGTTTTAGGAGGGGGGGATCCTATACACATGAAATACAAATTTCCTCATAACTGAAGAACTAATCAAGCAAATGGAACAAAATTTGGCATGTGAAAGTTTTCGAGGGCAAGAATATTTTCTATGGTAAATAAGGACTCCTCCCCACTTTAAGAGGGGGGGGCTCCTATACAAACGAAATACAAATTTCCTAATAACTCGAGAACTAATCAAGCAAATGGAACCAAATTTGACACGTGGGTGTTTTTGGAGACAACAATTTTTTCTATGATGAGCTGGGACTTCTTCTCACTTTAGGAGGGGGGGAGCTCCTATACAAATGAAATACAAATTTCCTCATAACTCGAGAGCTAATCAAGCAAATGAAACCAAATTTGGCATGTGAAAGTTTTCGAGGGCAAGAATATATTCGATGGTGAATTAGGACCCCTCCCAACCTTAAGAGGGGGGGCTCCTATACAAACGAAATACAAATTTCCTCATAACTCGAGAACTAATCAAGCAAATGGAACCAAATTTGGCAAATTTGGCACATGGGTGTTTTTGGAGACAAAATTTTTTTCTATGATGAATTGGGACCCCTACCCACTTTAGGAGGGGGGGCTCCTATACAAATGAAATTCAAATTTCCTCATAACTCTAGAACTAATCAAGCAAATGGAACCAAATGTATCATTTGGGTGTTTTTGTAGGCAAGAATATTTTCTATGGTATATTTTCTATGGCTGGCAAAGGGTGAACATGTGCATTCCATAACCTCTGTTCATTAACTCCTATTCCTACCTCCACGAGGTGCCGGCTGGGGTACGGAACTTCGGTTGTCGTATGCTAACAGGAAAGGGGGCACTGTGGCTCCCGCCCACATTAAGATGGCAGCCCTATCAGCGGGATAAGGACCTTAGGTTAACAGCCTACTGTACCAGAACACACAAAAAGTTAATGAAAATGAAAGAAGAAATCTCTCCGGACTATTGGCAACGACCTTTAGCATGAAAACACGGACACGAATCGGAACATGGAATATACTGACCCTTGCCCAGCAGGGCAAGCTGGCTCAACTTGCAAGGGAAGCTAACCGCTTGAAGCTTGAAATCCTGGGGCTGAGCGAGGTCCGCTGGCCGGGTACTGGCCAACACAGGAAATCATCCGGGCAAGTCTTGCTCTACTCTGGCATACGAGGTGAAAATGCTACTCGAGAAAGAGGAGTTGGATTCCTACTGAGCCCAGGGGCACATGCGGCCCTGATGAAGTGGGAACCAATAAATGAGCGAATAATCGTTGCCAGATTCAGAACACGGGTTAGGAACCTTCCAGTGCTATGCGCCAACAGATGCTGCCGACCTGCAGGAGAATGAGAGTTTTTACAGCCAGCTGAACAGCGTGGTTGAGAAAATCCCGAAGGGGGACATCCAAATTCACATGGGCGACTTCAACGCGAAGATTGGCTCAAACAACGCGGACCTTGAACGCGTCATGGGACGCCATGGCCTAGGAGAGATGAGCGAAAACGGGGAGCTGTTTACAGAATTCTGTGGTAATAACGACATGGTCCTTGGTGGACCGCTCTTCCCCCATAGACCAGTACATAAAGTCATGTGGGTTTCCCGCGACGGCCGAACAGAAAACCAAATCGACCACATCTGCATCAGCCGGAAATGGAGAAGGAGCCTTCTTGATGTACGCAACAAACGCAGCGCTGACATTGCATCCGACCATCATCTTGTTATCGCTGAGATACGTCTGCGCGTCGCACGTGTCCAACGACGGGAGGAGAAAGTTGGGTGCCGCTACGACGTCCGCCGATTGGAGAATCCTGAGGTGAAAAGGGCCTTTGTTGAACAACTTGAATCTCGAGCCTCGGAGTTGCCACCTGGTGGAACCGTCGAAGAGCAATGGACCGGCATCAAGAACGCCTTCATCACGACCTGTGATGAAACCCTGGGCAAAGCGTGCAGTGGGCGAAGGGAGTGGATTTCGGATGAAACTTGGAGGAAGATCGACGAGCGGAGAGAGGCGAAAGCCGGCATTGAGCGAGCGCGGACCAGATCGGCTAAGACTGCTGCCCGTCAACGATACGCCGAACTGGAGAGGGCTGTTAAACGTGCTTGTAGGCGGGACAAGAGAGCCTGGACTAACTCCCTAGCCGAACAAGGAGAAACCGCCGCCGCGAATGGTGATATCCGTTTGTTGTACGATATTTCTCGCCGCCTTAGTGGTGCCAGGATGAATACAAAGATGCCGCTAAAGGACAGAGCTGGTCAGCTATTGACTGACCGTACAGAACAGCTTAAGCGATGGACTGAACATTTTGAACAACTCTTCCGAGTTTCAAATGTCAGAGACCAACAAAACCAGCAGCGTACGACGCCTACAGTTCGTCGAATAAATCGCGTGAACTCGGAGGCGCCATCGCTGGATGAAATTGTAGCAACCATCAAGAGTATGAAATCCAATAGAGCGCCAGGGATAGATCGTATTTCAGCCGAAATGCTCAAAGCTGACCCATCTTTGTCAGCCCAGATGATGCATCAGCTTTTCAGCAATATTTGGGAAACCGCAACTTTTCCGGTGGACTGGATGCAGGCCATATTGGTCAAAGTCCCTAAGAAAGGAGACCTAACTGAATGCGGTAACTGGCGTGGCATCACGTTGCTCTGTATTACTCTCAAAGTACTCTGTAAGGTAATCCTCAACGGGATCCAGGAGAAGATCGACGCTACTCTCCGGCGGCAGCAAGCTGGATTCCGTGCTGGCCGATCATGTGTAGACCATATCACAACGCTCCGCATTATATTGGAGCAGATCAACGAATTCCAGGACTCTCTTCTGCTGGTGTTCGTTGACTTCGAAAAGGCGTTCGACCGACTCAATCACGAAAACATCTGGGGCGCACTTAGGCGTAGAGGAGTTCCAGATAAGCTAGTCCATCTCATCGAAGCTCAGTACGAGGCGTTCTCGTGCAAAATTTTGCACGACGGCGTCTTGTCCGACCCCATAAGGGTTACTGCTGGTGTGAGACAGGGCTACATTTTATCACCGCTTCTGTTTCTCATCGTTATGGATGAAATATTAGTTGGAGCAATTGACAGTAGACCAAATCGAGGATTGCCTTGGAATCCTCTAACGATGGAGCAGCTAAATGACCTCGACCTAGCCGACGACATTGTCTTGCTCGCACAACGCCGAAACGACATGCAGAGCAAGTTAGATGACCTCTCCGAGAGCTCCCAAGCAGCAGGTCTCACAGTCAATGTAGCGAAAACTAAGTCTATGGTAGTGAACACTGACAATGCCACCAACTTCACAGTAGCGGGACAACAAGTTGAGCAGGTAGACGCCTGTCAATATCTTGGTAGCTAAACAACGCCCGATGGTGGTACCAAGACTGATATAGCCACACGGATCAGGAAGACCAGGGGTGCCTTTGCAGGTCTGCGAAACATTTGGCGCTCAAACCAGATCACTCTACGTACGAAAACCCGAATCTTTAATTCAAACGTTAAATCCGTACTGCTGTATGCCTGCGAAACGTGGTGAGGCTCAGCGGAGACAACGCAAAAACTGCAGGTATTCATTAACCGGTGACTGCGATACATCATTCGTGCCTGGTGGCCTGATAACTGGATATCCAATGAGGAACTCCATCGTCGGTGTCATCAACGGCCGATAGCCACAGAAATTCGTGAACGTAGGTGGAAGTGGGCCCCTTAACCTTCCTAGTGCATTGGGGTCGTTTTCGACCCATCGGCATACTTACAAAGCTTGATACTCAGTAACGGTACGAGCTAGAGACTTGAAATTTTCTGACTTTTCCTAACTTTGGAAAATTAGCATTGTGGGGGAGTTTCAGCTTTCAGCGACATCTAGAAGAGCCACAGCAAAAAAAGTTACATATTATGCATTAAGGGTCGAAAACGACCCAAGTTTTGAAATTGCTCTCATTCATCCATTTTCATTCCGAATTTCGTTTTCTTTACCTCGTTTGAAAGATATGGCCAAAAACTAGCACCCAAGGTATGTTGGGGAATATTTGTTGACTGATGGCCACTTCTGCGTCGGTTCAGGAACACCCACTACCAGGTCCCGGGGAACATTTTTATATTTTGAGATAATTCATTTTGCGGCACATCAAATCACATTAGCTCGATAAAATAAGACTAGTGGAAGTACAATGGGGACATTTTGGACCCGAATGGCCACTTCCCCATCGGTTACGGAACATCCGGTACCTGGTTTTTGAGGCCATTTTTGAATTTTAGGATGATTTCTATTGCGGCACGTCAAATTTCATCTCATTGATAACATAAGACTATTGAAAGTATAATAAACACATGTTGAAGGCAAATGGCCACATCAGCATCGGTCCTGGAACATCCGGTACCCGGTTTTTGGGGACATTTTTGTATTTTAGGATAACTCATAATGCGACATATCAAATCACATCGACTTGATAAAATAAGACTGATGGAAGTAAAACAATGTCATTTAGAAGCCAAATGGCCACTTTACTATCAGTACTGGGTCATCCGGTACCAGTTTCGGGGGACATTTTTGGCTTTTGAGATAATTCACCATGCGGCACCTCAAATCAGATCGCGTTGATAAAATAACAACAATGGAAGTATAATGTCTATAAGTATATAATATATAATGTATAATGGAAGTATATAATGTATAATGGCGTCAGTCGCACCCGGTATTTATAATGAACCGTAAAACGGGGTAACTCGGGGCAGATGAATTACCCTGTAATCCAAAAATGTCCCCAAAACCCGGATAGTCCGGAACCGATGGTGAAATGGTAATTTTGGCTCCAAAATTTTTCCATTGTACTTCCATTAGTGTTATTTCATCAAGCCAATGTGATTTGATGTGGCGCATGATGAATTATCCTATCCAAAAATGTTCTCATAAACCGTGCACCCGATGTTCCGGAACCGATGATGAAATGGCCATTTGTCTTCAAATGGTCCCCATAGCTCTTGTAACTGTTTTATTTGATCAAGGCGTTGTGATTTGATGAGCCGCAAGATGAATTATTTCATAATCCAAAAATATCCCGCGGAACCAGGTACCGGATGTTGCGGAACCGATGGTAAAATGACCGATGGCTTCTAAATGACCTTATTTTATTTTCATCAGTCTTATTTAATGAAGCCGATGTGATTTGATGTGTCGCAAGATGGGTTATCCTAAATACAAAAATGGCCCCAAAACCCGGGTACCGGATGTTCCGGGACCAATGCTGATGTAGCCATTTGCCTTCAAAATGTCTTTATTATACTTTCAATAGTCTTACGTTATCAAGCTGATGTAATTTGACGTGTCGCAAGATAAATCATCCTAAAATTTAAAATTGTCCTCAAAAACCGGGTACCGGATGTTCCAGAACCAATGAGGAAATGGCCGCATGGGTCCAAAATGTTCCCATTGTACTTCCATTAATGTTTTTTTTATCAAGCCAATGTGATTTGATGTGCCGCAAAATGAATTATCTCAAAATATAAAAATGTTCCCCGGGACCTGGTAGTGGGTGTTCCGGAACCGACGCAGAAGTGGCCATCAGTCAACAAATATTCCCCAACATACTTTGGGTGCTAGTTTTTGGCCATAGCTTTCAAACGAGGTAAAGAAAACGAAATTCGGATTGAAAATGGATGAATGAGAGCAATTTCAAAACTTGGGTCGTTTTCGACCCTTAATGCATAATATGTAACTTTTTTCTAATGCATTAGGAAGGTTAAAAAGGAATATTAAATTCCACTGGGCGCCCATTAAATAGTTTTTAAATAATTTTATGTATCCTCTTTATGTTTTCCTCAGCTTAAATTAATTTCTTTGTTTAGTGTGTTGTCCAGTTCTCTTCTAAGCTGAGGTTTCTGTAAGTGTCCGATACCAGGGGGCTCTCTGTGTGAGCTTTTTGGTAACGGGGGTGAGCGGAGGGTTAATTAAAAAAAAAGTGGATCGGACACACCTTGAGGAAAGGAGCGAACTGGAATCCACAAGGACAGCGTAGAAGAGGCAGACCCAGAGGCTCATGGCGACGGAGCTTAGCCAACGACATCCTGGCTGTAGACGAGAACCTGTCCTGGCGACAGGTAAAAGCCATGTCGGGTAACCGTCAGTAGTGGAGATCTCTGATTTCATCCCTTTGTTCTGCCGGACCGGCGGACATGGACACATAAGTAAGTAAGTATGTATATTTTCTATGGATTTCCCCGCTTTAAGAGGGGGCTCCTATACAAATGAAAAACAAATTTCCTCATAACTCGAGAACTAATCTAGTAAATGGAACCAAATTTGACATGTAAGTGGTTTTGGACGCAAGATTTTTTTCTATGGTGAATTGAGACCCCTCTCTTCTTTAGAAAGCGAGTTATGGCCCATCTCCCCTTTAAGAGGGTGGGCTTCCATACAAATGAAATGCAAATTTCCTCTTATCTCGAGAACTAATCAATCAAATGGAACCAAATTTGGCATGTGGGAGTTTTAGATGGCAGAAATTTTTTCTATTGTGAATTACGACCCCTTCCCCTTTTAAAAGGGGAGCTCCCATACAAATGAAATTCAAATTTCCTTATAACTTGAGAACTAATCAATAGACTAATCTCAAGTTTTTAGTCTTGACCTTGGAATGAGGTCATACATATATTAATATTTTTTTGAAACGATGGTTCTACAATTGATGAAGGGACGGTAGGGGAAAGAAATGGAAAATTTTTTGGTGAAGGAGGAGGGGGAAGAGCGGAAAGGAAAAGGGGGGGGTATTGGTAGCTATGCTTGACAAGTAGTCATTTTGACTCCTACCTTTTGTCCAATGCTGGAAGGTGCATGCGTCGAATCAAGCTGTAATCTGAGATTACAACCGGATTCGAACTCACAACACCCTCCAGGGCATGTGGTTCGCTGTAACTTGTACCTTTGAACCATAGAGGCGCTGGACAAAGGAGTACCTTGTGTGTGTGTGTGTGTGTGTGTGTGTGTGTGTGTGTGTGTGTGTGTGTGTGTGTGTGTGTGTGTGTGTGTGTGTGTGTGTGTGTGTGTGTGTGTGTGTGTGTGTGTGTGTGTGTGTGTGTGTGTGTGTGTGCGTGTGTGTGCGTGTGTGTGCGTGTGTGCGTGTGTGCGTGTGTGCGTGTGTGTGCGTGTGTGTGTGTGTGTGCGTGTGTGTGCGTGTGTGTGCGTGTGTGCGTGTGTGTGCGTGTGTGTGCGTGTGTGCGTGTGTGTATGTATGTATGTGCGGGGCGCAACTTTTCTATCGCCTGTTTCTCGGAGATGGCTGAACCGATTTGTTCGCTATTACTTCTGTTTGAAAGGTATTATTGCGTAGTATATCACTATTGAATTGTTTCGAGGTCCGACATTTCGTTTAAAAGTTATAAGTAAAAAAGTGAAAATTACGTGACACGATTGTCTCCGAACCAAATGACCGATTTCAACGATCTTGATATCGAATGCAAACTCTTGATAACGCTAAATTTTTCGGCGAAATTTTATTGAAAACAAGCAAGTAGTTTAAAAGTTATGCTTAAAAACCTGTTTTGACAAGGTTATAATTATGGCCTGTTTCTTAGAGATGACTAAACCGATTTAGGCTTTATTAATCTCATTTGAAAGGTAACATAACTATTACTATTGATTTGTTTTTTGATTGGACGTTTAATTTAAAAGTTATGCTGCAAATATATCTGCAAAATTTCAGAAGAATCGGTTTTTGCCGATCAAAAGATATTAACCTTCCAACACTCGCGCCAACTTTTGTAATGCGGTTACTCGCGCGCACAAAGACATGCGCACTAGAATTTTGACTGGGAAAACTTGGTTTTAAGTTTATGAAACCTTCGGAAGACCCAGCTAACAATTCATTCCATATACCACAGTTGCAATCAAGATATACAAACTAATATACGACACGAAAAAGTTTTATATCATGGCTTATAAAACCATATACGTATCAAAGTGGAGGCAATATACGCACCACCTTTCATTTTAATCAAGAAATATATAACTTTTTTTACCAATCTCTTACACATTTTTACAATTTTTACTAACGCTCATAATAACGTGTTTACAATGTTCTTGGTAACGAAATATGACTTTTTTTAATCTTTCGAGTGATTCCGTTTTTCATCATTTACAACGTCATTTATGATGCTGTTCGAACAGAAGAGCAATGGCCTTTTTCGCATATTACGACTTAACTAAATATAATATACAATTACAAAAAACAGCAAATATAAAAAAAAAATCGTTTTTGTTCTTTATTTAATCATTCCATCTACATTTATTTAATAAGCTCTTGTATATTTTTCAGTATGCATTATTGATGTATTAAAATTAGACATATAATATACTTAACATTAACTCAGCTGCTACCCGGTTTTGAACTCCTGACTTCTAGATCGCCTATCCGCAACAAATCCACTGCGCCATATCGTATAATACATCATATGCATCTCGAAACAGTTCACTTCAAAACTAGCGTGGAGAATTAGTTACTTGTATATAATGTCATAAATAGCATTTTATTCGGCTGAAAATTTATTTATATAACACAAAATGAATAATAACGAGAAGTTCAACTATATGCGATAAAATTACAACTTAAACTACACATATGTGTTCATATTCAGTCATAAATGGGTTCATATGTGTTCATATTTATGTCAGAACTGATGATATAAAAAATCACATAGAGGACAAAGCGATGTGCATAGTGCATAAAAAGATGCCAGTTTAAATTGAATATTTAATATAAGAAAATATTTTATTTTTTGTTGTTATTAATGCTGCTGCACTGAAATATTTGAATAACTTTTAGTTTAGAAAAAGATTTCTATTACTATTATTAATTTCCGGGCGACTTACAAACTTTACTTTATTGGCGACGGTCCGTTATCGATCCTGCACCGGAAAAAAATCGATAATTCTTTTCAAAAAGTCGAAATGGCAGCCCTGCACAAACGTAAACAATCTGCAGAAATACAAATTCTATCCGGCAGTTTATTTTGTCTTGCGTTACGTTTCAAAGTAAGTATTAAAGCTTGTAAAATTCATTTGGATATTAATAAGTTCCATTTCAGATGTTCTACGTGGTGCAATTTATCGAGAACAATAAATTCAAGGTTTTAACTGTACCTGCGTCGTGGGTGAATAAAAATATTTTGATGTGGCCAAAAAACCTGGCAAATGAAAAAATTGAGCAACTGAGAATCGCTGGTGCTCAATATAATGGAGCTGTGAGAAAAATCCCGGTAATCGTTTCAAAAAAATTTCGTAATTTCCGACCGGCAGAAGAAGCAGCCGAGGCATTGGAAAATAAAGATGTTTCAGATGTTGACGACAAAAAAAACTTGTTAAAGTCATTTAAACGACCGAAACCACAGTCGCAAACGGATTACGGCAGCATGTGTGAAGGTAAATGTCATCACTTATTTTACCTTTTTTAGTGCGGAAAGTAACTAAACATATATACAAAATATTTTCAGTTCTTATCAAATCAAGTCCAGGACAGAGTGCTACGCAACCGTGTTCTTCAGACAATCCTATTTATTGCATAATTGATGATTATTCCAGTGAACTGCAACAGATCTCACATCAATCCGGTATTTGTACATGCGATAATATGCCATTAGTTTACTATTTTTTTTCTAATCAACATTTCAGATTTTTCAACGAATTTCCCCCTCTCACAGCAATGGCCAGCACAAATTTATAATAACAATGACGAAAACTATGACAAAAACCCCAAAACCGTACACGAAGAAGTTTTGGATAGCGTCGAAATTACAGGTAATATAATTGGGCTTGCACATGAAATACAAGAAATTAATAGGACTTTCTTTGTCTTTTAGACGGCTCAGGAACCATTACATATGCGGAATTGAAATCAGATTTGGACAAATTTATTAAGCAAACCGTACAGTCAGCTGTTCAGCAGCATTATGAACAGTTATCGGAAATGACGGTAAAAACTGTACAGTCCGCAATCGAAAGTTGCTTCAAAGAAAATTTTGCGCGACATGCAGCAATTTTGGAAATGAACAGCAGATCTCACGTGCCTCCTGTCCAATCCCATCGTGAGCTCGACTATGCGGAAAAGCATGAACTTATTAAAGACGAAAATGATCTTAGCGAGTGGAATCTTCGACTGGGAAACAATGAAATTTTTCAGTGTTATGTAGGTTTTGCAAACAGTTGTTTTATGAATATGTGACATTTAGGAGATTATTGTTATATGAATCAGCACACAAAGAATTATATTTGTTACTCCGTTTATTGCTGATGCAGTTGAAAACCGTAGTAATCAATGTGCGACATTCAGTTTTATCCCTGTTCTGTGTGTCGCAAGTACGTCGCAAGTAGTCGTCGTCGCTGTAATCGCACAGTGACCTGCTATAGTGCGCACTACTTGCGACACACAGAACAAGAATAAAACCGAATGTCGCACGTTGATTACAACGGTTTTCAACTGCAACAATATTTAGTTAAAAGTATTCGTTATTCATGTATAATCATGTTATATATTACAGATGGATTATTTTGCAAAAATCATCATTCCGAACGCCTATCATGGTCGTGGTGATAATGCTTTCTATATTTTGGTGGACTGCTTGTTTGTAAGAGATTTTTGGAAGCAACTCACTTGGACAGGAATTAGCCGCGGGGATAAAAGCAAGCGAGGTTTTCGTGAATATGGTAACGTTACACAGTTGTTGCTGCGTATCATCCAGGTAGGAGACACTACTTACACGGCCCAGAGAGTGCAATATTTTTGCCAGAATAAATTATTTCGACACTCTAAAACAAGATCTGAAAGCAAACAGTTGCGGAAATCAGCTGCACGACCAAACCGGAAAGCAAAACATACTGAAGATGACGAAAAGTTTGCAAGCGAGAATGATGAATCGGACGAAGGAATGCGCGGAGTCAAGGATTTAGACTCCCAAGTCGAATTTTTAGAAAGTCAAACGGGATATCTGGAAGAGAACGGTGAGGAATTGGAATATGATTGTGAAATTGAAATGAACGAGTAGTTGCTAATCATATACATGATTTATTATTTGCGCGCATTTTTTAAGATTTCGTTTTTGGTTTGTTTTTTTATTGAATATAACTAAGAGAATAAAATCTGAACCCAACAAAGTTTCTATTATATCTTACAAGATAAAAAGAATTAATCCAGCGTGTGTATTAGTGGTGTTCGGATTCTTTTAACCGTTTAATGAAAAATCAGCGCATTCCTTAACGACTGATCAAACTGTAAATACAATTTTATTCTTAATTTAAATCTAGCTTTTTAACTTGTATTAAACTTACAAATTTAGTCTTCAGATCCGTTTTTATCTTCCTCTTGCAGATTAAATCCGATCTCTCTAATACGTCGATACCGCAAATCAACTGAATTGTACATAATTTTGTAATTAGTTTCACTTAGGGTTAGATTTTTTATTTTAATTACTTACTAGTGTAATATTTTAGGTAAAATCATTCACCACTAACTCCTACAGCACTGATTGTAACCTGTTCGGTGACTCTGCAAGTTTGTATTTATTTTACCACTTTTAATTAGATATTTTACCACATTCTACTCACATAGTTATCAAATTAGCTTTAAGATAGGTGTAATTAGATTTAATAAACAATTTTAGCCTTTTAATATTTACTTCACACGGTATAATTAACAAATTAACTATATGTCGCTTCACTTTGCTGCTGAAACTTGCAAACGGTTTGTTTACTTTTTCGTTTCTGCTTTCCTGACGTGTTGCGAGACGCAGCGAAACTTTCATTCAGCTAAGTTGTGTTGCAAGAAACAGCAAACTGCTCGCTTTTCGTTTTTCTGCGACAGAGTTGCCTGCTCGGCGATTTCCATCGCAACATGCCCCGGCCCGTGAACCTGGTCTGGTGGCTACGCTCGGTCCAGCGTCACCCTTACTGATCTCCAGCATCTCTGTCGCTCTCTTAAATAAACCATTGCACTGTTGGTACGAACCCAGGCTTGCCGTACTCTACCATCTTCTACAACAATCGGCTTTTCAACGGCCTCTCGCACCCAACGTTTCCGCCTATCATCATCTATCCCTATCACCATTATTAAATCGCCCGCTGCCAAATTCTTTGCAGCTCGACCTTCCATACGCAGAAGACTGCTTTCGTCGATTAACGGAGTTAATTTATACAACGAACTAGATTTTTCAATCTCCAACCACTGCCCGACAGGAAGCTTTGAATTCTTCCACAGAATTTTTAGTTCACCGTCAAACGCAGCCACCTGTGCCATTCGCATCAGCCAGATTTCCACCCACTCAAACTCGTTCTGCTTCGATGGTGTACGAGACGTTGGATGGTTGATTGGAAAGAGGATTCGCCTTTGCCTTTTAGTCGGTTTCAGCGTCTCTAATGGTAGACCCTTTAACCTTGTCTTGCTGGTCGATATGAACCTAAACACGCACGCCATCATCCTCACTACGACCATCCACTTGACTATTCTTCTTTTACTGAGCTCCCTTCGGCAGCCCAAATGTTTCATCCGCTGAACCACCTCGGGATAATTGTCCGAGAACCTTCGTACTTCTCCACGCCACAGTAGGTCTTTTTTGAATCGGTCGTCAACCCGCATCGTCGTCGCTTGCAGAATATCATGAGCGCGTAGTTTTTCCGCCGACTCTAATACCGCGTCACAAGGAGTACCGGTGTCCTCCAGCAAGTGCTGGATTCGCGGCGTCTCATCAAGGTCCTCGGTACTGACTGGTTCAACGGTATGAACGTTTACGAAACTCTCCGCAGTAGCAGCGCAGTTTTCCGGTCCGTAAATGGTCCACCCCAGCTTCGACCTAACTGCGATCGGTTGACCAGGTCCACCCACGCGTGTTTCTAATGGAGCGAACAAGTGCAGGTTATCTAAACCTATAATCATACGAGGTTCTTCCATCGCGTAACTAACCACCGGCAGGTTCTTCAGATGCGCGTAGCGATCCGCAATATCCTCGTACGGCATGGCCTGACTCGGCAACTTCAACGTTGCCACCGAACGAGCGTTCTTCAATGGCAGCATTTCTCGGGATCCTCTAGCAGAGAGCTTAAGATCAAACTTCTTCGACCGATTCTCATAACGTTTCACGTTACCTGTCCATGTAACGACCAGAGGCTCAGTAATTCCCTCCGCGTTCAACTCGTTGACGATAAACTCCTCTACGAGCGTCGTGGACGACCCTTCGTCCAAAAATGCGAGTACATCCATCGCATAGTTTCGAAAATAGAGCGTAACCGGTACTACACGGAAAATTACGGCACGATTCAAACGTCCATGGGTATGACACTCTACGTTTAGCAGCTGAACAACTCCTTCAGCCCGATGTAGCAGGGGATGGTGCTGACCGTGGCATCCAACGACGTTGCAACGCACTTTAAAATGGCAAAGACTTTTGCCGTGATTATTTAAACACAGTACGCAGAGTTTATGTTGCTCCACTATTTTCAATCGATCCATAATGCGAAGCTTTTTAAAATCCTCGCAAAAGCGCAACTTGTGGTCTGTCCGTTTACAAACCCAGCATGGCTTAAGAATTTTCGACCCTTTCGAACTTTCTTCTGTATTTGGTACGAAATTATGAATATGGACGAATTCTTTTTTATTCGGCTTACCTTCGTCATAAAATTGCGCATCGCTCAAAGTGAGCGTTGAAAACTCAGATACCTCCGACACGTCCGATACGATCTCGTTCATGAAGTCAGCAAACACACGCAGCGGCGTTCCTCTCTTCACTCGTTTGAAGCGGACCCAATCCAATTTATAATTGGGCGGAAGTTTTTCAACCAACTCGTTCACCAACATTGGATTGTTGAGATGATCTGTCAGATGGGCCGCCTCAAGATGATCACAAAGTTGCTTCACCGTGATTCCAAACTGAATAAAGGATTCAAGGCGATCGGCTCTCGGAGCTGGAGCGCTACGTACCTTCAACAGCAGCATCTTCAGGAGCTTTTCGGGTTTTCCGAAGAGACGACGGAGGTCATCAATGACGTCAGGAACGGAATCTGGAAGAACTAATCGGCTTCTGACCGCCTCGAGTGCACTACCTTGCAGACTATCTTGGAGCCGCTTCAAGTTGTCCAAATTTGAGAAACCACACGCCTGCGTAGAATACTCATAGCTGCTGATGAAGATAGGCCACAGCTCCGGTTCACCCTTGAAGATGGGTAGATTATTGGAGAGAGCTTGTCTAGCTGCTATTTGTTCCTTGGACAACGTATGTCGCTTCTTTTCCGACGGTTGTTTATTTAGTGGCAGCCGCTGCTTTTTCGATAACCACTGCTTCTGTTGCTTACAAGCCAACAGACGAGAGAGCACTTCTTGTTCTTTTCGAGACAGCTTAAACTTCCCGCGCGCATCTACCTCACTAACCGAATCACACTGGGCATCTTCAGATTCATATTCGCTAGCTTCTTCGGACGAACTGTCGTCTTCATTCTTCTCTTCGCTTATCTGCAAACACGGGACCTTTCTTGCCGAACTTTGCCTAGACGGGCCTGCCACCTGCTGTTCTGTAACAGGTACATATGTCTTCCCACTTGTCTGCTTCTTCAACCAAATTTTGACTTTCTGCTCGAAGGAAGGTTCAGCTTCTTCCGCTTCTTTTCTGCCATCCCCAACCACGCAACCTTCAACAGCTTTCTTCGCCTCTGCAAACTCATCGAGCATCTCTCTGCGTCTATCTTGATATGCTTTCTCTTGAGCCAATTCTCGTTCCAGCATTTCGCGTTCCTCCTGCAACAAACGATCTTTCATCTCCTGTTCTTGCCGTAACTTTTTTTCTCGAAATGCCTTCTCCTGAAGTCGTCGCTTTTCATTCAGAGCTCTCTCCATTTCCAGCCGCTTTTCCCGGAGTATCATTTCCTCCTCTATGGCGTTTTCTCTGGCACGCTGCTCCCTTTCCAGCTCTTTCAGGGCATCCTCTAACGTTCCGCCATTCCCAGATGTAGATCCACCATCGCTTTTCGATTTTCGTTCGGCCGTTTTTCTATTACCACTCTTCACGGTTTTTTGCCCTCTCGGAACTTGAAGCCTGTTGGCACACTTGCCGCAACTCCAATCCTGGTCTTTCACCGCTTCAGTAACGCCAGCACATGAATAGTGAGCCCATTGCTCACACGAATCGCACTGCACCATGTCGCAGACTAAGTTGGAAGCATCACACAGTTGGCAATCGTATCCTTCGGTATCCATCTTTTGAGGTTAAATCACGATAAATTTTTTGATTTTGTTCGGATTCTTTTAACCGTTTAATGAAAAATCAGCGCATTCCTTAACGACTGATCAAACTGTAAATACAATTTTATTCTTAATTTAAATCTAGCTTTTTAACTTGTATTAAACTTACAAATTTAGTCTTCAGATCCGTTTTTATCTTCCTCTTGCAGATTAAATCCGATCTCTCTAATACGTCGATACCGCAAATCAACTGAATTGTACATAATTTTGTAATTAGTTTCACTTAGGGTTAGATTTTTTATTTTAATTACTTACTAGTGTAATATTTTAGGTAAAATCATTCACCACTAACTCCTACAGCACTGATTGTAACCTGTTCGGTGACTCTGCAAGTTTGTATTTATTTTACCACTTTTAATTAGATATTTTACCACATTCTACTCACATAGTTATCAAATTAGCTTTAAGATAGGTGTAATTAGATTTAATAAACAATTTTAGCCTTTTAATATTTACTTCACACGGTATAATTAACAAATTAACTATATGTCGCTTCACTTTGCTGCTGAAACTTGCAAACGGTTTGTTTACTTTTTCGTTTCTGCTTTCCTGACGTGTTGCGAGACGCAGCGAAACTTTCATTCAGCTAAGTTGTGTTGCAAGAAACAGCAAACTGCTCGCTTTTCGTTTTTCTGCGACAGAGTTGCCTGCTCGGCGATTTCCATCGCAACAAGTGGTATAAACACAGTGCCTTCTGCACAAGGAATGGCTACTAACTTACACATGATCGAATTAAATTCGTACATCTTAGTAACCGACAGGTTACATAAATCTAACTTCGCAATGTATATGTGCAAGAAAGAAGATTTAAAGGGTTTCAGGAAAAACTCATGTTGGCTTAGTAGGTATTGTCCTTCGATTTTCCATTGATCGTCTCGAACTAGATTAGTGATGGCAACGATGTTGAGCGTTTTCGACAAAAACCATTTATCGTTGCCACCTGTGCTTAGTTGGTAATTTGACAGTTTAATTCGACAGAATTTTTCTTGCTTTTCTACTGAAATTGATGGTTTTCTAGAATTTAGTAATTGTTCAATTGAATTCGTATTTTCAACATACATATTTTCTGTAATTCGTCTCGCAACCTGAGCTAAAGGATTTGGTCCTGTTTTCACCAACTTTTTCAAGGAATGCAACAAATTTTCAAAGGGATATGCTGTTAAAGTAGACAGTTTTCCAAATTTCGTTACTTCATCCACTACATGACAAAGAATATGTATATTACTCGACACAAATTCGGTACCATATAACGTTTGAAAATTATGGATGAAATCTATGAACAAGCGTTGCGCTACTGGTAATAAATTTCTATACTTGTCGGCTGAACAAATGCGTACTGCGCAAAATAAAATAAGAAAATGTTCGTAGTACTTTTCAGTAAGATTTGTTTTTAGAATGACTATTCCTACATAATTTAGGAAATTGCGATATTCCAAACCTTTCCACAATGAAATGAATTCAAGCGATCGCATTCGTCGATGCATTTCTATTGGAAACCGGAGATTGACGAGGAATTCAGAAATTCGTTCTTTTTCAAACGTACTCCATTTAGCTTTTTTGTTCATTCTCCCGGTACGCCAGCTATTCAAGAGTTTCTTCATCACTCCTAGCTCTAAAAGATGCAGTGAATCACTGACTATGACGTCTTCGATTAGATTGATGGGCAGCTTCAACAATGGTGTATCCTGTCGTTGATGATCGGTGTACATCTTTGTACGAAACTCTTCGTCAGTCCGCTTTGGAGAATTTACATCTGGATAAGTCATGGTGTTAGAGATGTGTGAAAATTTTCCTTCTGTTTGGCACTTGATGCAACCATATTTTCCGTTGAAACTCGTCACTCCCTTAATGAAAGATCTAGCAGGAGTGTCGCAGATGAAGCAACGAATTTTTATCGAGATTAGATAATTATTTATTGTCAAACCGGCAGTCAATAGCGGTAGAAGTTCTTCAATGAATGGTGTAAGAAACTCAGTGATATTTTTTGGCTTAGAAGTCCCAAAGTAAATTCCAACAACAAATGGCGATATTTCAGGAAAATTGTGGAATGAGCAAAGTATCGGCCAAAAGTTTTTAGCAGAGCTCGTATATATCGGTAATCCATCAATATTAATATTAATTGAAACTGAAATGGATCGATCTAGATGTTCAAAAATCTTACGAAGAGAGGTTTCAAATCCTTGATGCCAATATTGACCATTATCCCCCATACTGATGATTTTTAAATTTCTTGGGGTTTTTAATAGTGTCCGTGGATCACTCGGTAAATTAACATTCAAGTGTTCATTTAAAACTTCAACCAACGATTTTAATGCTGATTGTGTAATGTTGTATTCCACGGCCCATTCCTGAACAGCGAACATAAATGAAGTTTTTGAGGCTTAAATTAAATTTGTAAAAAATTAGGCAATGAAAATATATTTTACAAGGAATAATTACCAGGACGCTCACGGTCGAGATTTATTGTGGTTTCTACTAAATGAAGTTGTTCTTGAGATTGCTCAGACACATCAGTCTCTGGTTGCATTTCTTCGGACACATCAGTCTCGGACTGCGGAAGGTGTTTCTTACAATTTAAAGAATTGGGAAACTTTTGTAAACGCAGCCGATGCTTATTTAGAAGTCTGCTGTATGTGCCACTTTTTTTCATTTTGGTAAGCTTATTTTTCATAACAAATTCACGCATTTTTTACCAATAAACTGAAAAACTGTTGTATGAGATCTTGATAAGTTGTTTAGATTGTAAGAGATAATTTAAAATAATTTGGCATTAATAGTAATATTATTACGATTTCATATGCATGGATATCCAATTTACTGTGGCATTAACAACTAAATTATTTATTATAAGAACTGTAAGCTTATACAAACATAGTGTAATTAAAAATGGAAAATAAATGCTCACATTTATGATGATATCTGACACCAGATTTATTGAATAATTATAATCAAATTTGATCTTATTTACAATGGTATTAAAAGGTAAAGTAATTTGTTCGGCAGCATTATACGACTTTTAAATAACAGATGTATATTCAAACTCACATGAATGAAAAGCGATTTAAAATCAACTTTGTATGAATGCTCGATGGCCAAATATACAATTTTGATTAAAAGTCTATGTTTATACAATATAATTTTAACACTGTATTACGATGTCTGGTTATCTGGGGAATTTCTTGAAGTTGTGAGTTCTATCATCTGGTGCAATTTAAATTTTGATTGATCCCCCTAAAAGTGAAATAAAAAAATTATTTTTCTTCAGTTTCAGTATAATACACTGATGTGTTCTGCAAAGTTTTAGAACATATTATTACAAGAAATTTTGTTGAACACAGTAACCTTCTATCTATTCAGCGAAGATAGAAAAATCTTATTCATTGTATATGAATTTGTAAAATCAGTTTTTCCTATTTTAGCTTTTTTTTGTAATTGTTGTATGGCTTTTTCATGTATTACAAAATTGTATAAATAGTAAAAATACACAACTTTGATGAATATAGTATATCTCTACGTTTGTTTGTTTAGGTACTGTAGAACTTTGATTTAAAAAAAATGCCTTAATTTTGACCCCGAATGACTCGACTAGGTTTGTTGCATACAGACACCATTTTTCCATATCCCTTTAAGCACGGAGGGTTTTAGTTACGATATTTTTGGTTTTTGGATCAATATACATTTTTATTATCGCTCGAGATACTAAAACTGGTGTATTCTACACATTGCAATAAATGTTTGCTAAATTTAGCAACCTACACAATTGTGTGGGTTCGGCCTTATCTTATGCCATAGCACTATGGGCAAAAAAACGAGCCGAAAAAACGGATGCAATTAAGATATGGCCTGCAGGCTGATAAAATGTAGGTGATCTTATGTAAAATTTTCCAGAGAATCGCATGGTGCCCACCGCTTTCCTGTTTGTCATTGGGAAGTGCCCCATTTTGCTCATTTTCCCCTATTTTTTACATTTTTTACCCTTTTTGGGCTATACCTAGCCAGGTTTTGAAAAAACAAAACATGTAAAACCTAATTATTTTGTGTAAATAAGTCCACAGAATTGAATAGGGTTGACCCCGTTTAGTTTAGAGCGAGATCATCGCTTCGAGGCTCATAAACTTCAGCTTCTGAAGCAGCGGAACGGTCGCTACGTAGCTATGGAAATACGCGCAACTTTTTGCAAGTTAAGTTTTTACTAATCTTAATACAACAGATATACCGGAACGTCCAGATTGGCTTAAAACATTCAAATGTTGATCCAAGAATTTGTCTTAGAAAATACCGTAGTTGAATGCATCATTTGCCACACTTCTTTATTATTTTACAAATATAAATGACCAGTTTTAGGTTCTGCTAGTACTCTAAACGGAGGTTCCGTAGTGTGGAGCATGCTCTACAGTATAATGTATTCATTCTTACTGACTCAAAATGAGCTGACAGCAGCAAATTTCGTTTTATTTCATCTATTACTTATGACGGGAAAAAATAATCCCACTGCGATCTGGAATATCTCTGGGAAAATGGATCCAAAATTTGCTAATATATTTTTATATTGAAGGTCAATCTAAGGTGGTTCTTTAAAGACAAGTTGTATAAAAATCGATCAAAAAATAGTAAAGATAGAGCCAAAAGTGTAACGGCAAGTATACTAATTTTTGTAGTCCCGGCGGGAACGTAAAGCTTAAAGTAGGTATGCAATGAGGCCGAACCTACACAATTGTGTAGGTATGAAAAACAATGTGCATAAATAAGTTGTAAAAGTTATTTCGCGTAAATTTTTAATTACATCAATTAGAAATACTTATTACCAATAATTTTTTATCTAAGCAATTTCAAAATACGGATCCAATAAGAAAATACGACAAATAAAACTTTTTGCTGTTTTCAGATTTTGAAGACTAGACAATAATTAATCCAAACACAAAAGAAAACTTCTTTTCAGCTATTTTCTATTTTTTTACGTGTTACGATGTTTACACAAGAGATTGGCGCCATATATGTAAAAGTACGACGTTCAGAAAGGAAAGGAAAATTTTTTAAAAGTAGTCATGTCTCACCTACACAATTGTGAGGGCTCGGGCTTAAAGGGATATGAAGAAACGAGAGAAAATTCCAGGGCCAATCGCGGTACACCTCACATGCTGATTGCTTCGTTTCTGTGATGTCAGTTTATGCTGATCTATTTTCCCAACAATTTAAAGCATTAATGCATTGAATAATTATGACGTTTTGTTCATAACAAGGTAATTGAAAAATATAAGTTAGTTAAACAGCGATTTGTAACTTGTAACTTGTAACCTACACGTGTTGTACAAAATGCAGCAGCGTGAGTAACCGAAGGTTAATAAAAATTGATGAAATTTATTCAAGAAAACTTTATTGATGTCAATCAAAAAGAATGACATTATAGAAATTGATGCGTAGTTCAAAACCCCGAATTAATCCACCTAGCGGCGTGACCTAGCCTTTCTACTGCCACAATAATCATTATTTAATTTCTCAGGAACATCTATAATTAACTTGACTATATTTTTACATATCCGTTCCGTATTCCTCAAAATCCTTATTTGCCAGTAAAATTCACAACGTATTGCGTAGAATAATAATATTTTCTTTCCTTGGGTGCGTAAATACTTGTAAGCGTCATTTATGCTACTTGATGAACACCTTATTTAGTTTTATAATCGGTCGGCCTTAACTTTCGGGCTTCAGAGCCACATACGAAACTTGTTTTGAATTGACAATATGAAATATGTGTTCATAGCAGATTTTTTGATATTTTGATATTAATACCATGCGTTCAAAAGTTAGCATCTTTGAAAAACAAGAGTTCAGAAAAATTATTATTATACTTCGGTTTTGAAGAAAAAGGATATCGACAACAAAATGATTAATCTCAAAATTTTACTATAAGTTTGCTTGGCTTCACTTTTTCAATGTATCTGAATTAGAAAAAATAACTGAATAGAGCATTAGATATGAAAAAGAGAAATTGAACTTTTTCTTAGTTGGCGCTCCTTCAGATAATTATTTGTGCATGAAAATCAAAACTTAAGCTTCTTTTGAATGTACTTTCATGAAAAGATAGTCTTGATTAGCTTGATCGCATCGTTTTTACAATATTAGAGGGTTAGGAAAACAAGATGAGTTCGAAAAATAATGCAAAAGCTGCGCCATAAACATGCTTGAGAATGGGAAATATGATCGATATGATGTCTAGTGCTTGTCATTTTTGATTTATTTATTAAAACATGATACATGACATAAGACATCTGTCCTTTAAAATGTCACTAACGAAAACATATTTTACAAATTTACTACCGTGCAGCGTGTACTTCCAATTTTTCATATAACATTTCTAAGCTCTAGTATCTATTGATTGAAAAGAGCATCTATTGATCAAACAGAATTTGTTTGAAATTTGTATAAATTTATTTGGAAAAATCAACCCCCTAGTATTTTTAATCCTACACCACTATACCTACATGCTTAAATTACCTGCTTTTCTTCGCTTTTTGCTTTTTTTGTACAATTGTGAGTAACAACAAGTGAAGAAAATGATAATTGAAATCTGAAATCAAAGAAAAGAAAAACTTTTCGATTGAATCCCACTATTTAATATTTATTTGCAACAAATACGTAGTTCACCTACGACGTGCAGGCTTCATCAGTGTCTTATTTCAAAGCGTATACGTATCTGTCGCGAATAAATATCAAATAGTGGAATTTAGTCGGAAATTCTTTAATTTCAGAGTTTGTATTCCACGAAGAGGCTTCAAAAACTTCAGACAATTGACATGTTTTTCACTTTTCTTGAATTTGAAATTTGAAAAAATGCAAATTGTCATCACATAAACACACATACATACATACATACATACATACATACATACATACATACATACATACATACATACATACATACATACATACATACATACATACATACATACATACATACATACATACATACATACATACATACATACATACATACATACATACATACATACATACACTATCACACACATTGAATACAATCAACATTTGATTGATATGTTTTGATTTCACACGTTAAGGTTTAATACACGGTGCTTAAGTGTTAAAGTTTGAATAACTTTTAAATGAACCGTCCGATTTTAAATAACTCGGTTTCGTTTGATAGATCTCAGCAGTAATTTTCAAATAATAATAAAATGTGTGATGTTTTTCATTGAATTAATGCTTATATGTTACAGAAATATGTTTTAAATACTATTTTTTCACATTTCTTTATGTAACTTTCAAACTACAAGTCCAATCGTCATGAAATTTGGAAGTTAAGGGTTTGTAAGGCTCCTCTTTCATATGCAATCAATTTTGTTCAAATCGGTTAAGGGACCTATGAGATAATGAAGTCCCATATTTTTAAATCGGACTAAAAGTCCGATCAGTATGAAATTCAATAGCGACCTATGGGACACCTAGACCTTTCATTTGACACTAAGAACATTAAAATCGGTCCAGCCATCTTCGAGAAAAGTGAGTGAGATTGAAAGCGTTACATACACACACATACACACGCACACACACACATACACACACACACACACACACACACACACACACACACACACACACACACACACACACACACACACACACACACACACACACACACACACACACACACACACACACACACACACACACACACACACACACACACACACACACACACACACACACACACACACACACACACACACACACACACACACACACACAGAAAATGCTTAGTTTTTCGAAACTGAGTCGAATGGTATATGACATTCGACCCGCAGGACCTTTTTATTGGTTAAATCAAGCAAAATTTCGGAAAGGTCTGGAAGGGGCACTTATGGAAATAGTCATCGCACCTTTTATATTGGGGTTCCTTTGTTTACAAATCGATTTGAGTGGCAAGATGTGCTAAAACCTCAAAATTACAAATGATTAGGCTGCACCTTTAAACATGACTTGTTTGAAACTCCGTTTGCCTGGACCTACCCCGTAACAAAGTGACAGTTATTAACAGTTTGCCATAACACCCGCCAGTGTCAAAAATGTCGCGACGATCGTTTTTACGTGCCAGTCAAAATTGACGCACCTTCGATTTCCAAAGGAAATGTTAATTTTTGTTACGTTAAATGTGAACGCAAAAAGCTGTCTGGACAACGATTTGAAAAGTGCGTATTGATTATTTCAGCATTATTTCATGTTTTCGGTAAAACTGTTTGAATTCTTGGTGGGTTGTTTGATTGATTTGTTTACAAGATAAAAAGCGGTATTTATTACAAGATTGTTGTTACGATACCGCATATATGGCAACACTGCCAACATCGCTTATGACGTTTATGTTGGTTAGAGGGTAAAAGAAGAGCGAAGATAAATAAAAAACGCCATCGCAAAAGTGTTCTGAAAAACAAATAGAAAGTGTTTCAAAGCTAATTCTGATTAATATCGACTATTTACCATTTTCAACGTGCGAAATAGCACCGGGTTCGCGAAACAGCGCCTGATAAGTGGTAGAAGTTAGTGTTTTGAGTGATATAGCAACCGTCGAAATACCATAGTAGCCTGGGATACTTACCTGTAAAGAATAATCAACGTAACCAACCGTAGATCCGTTGTAAGTAGTCTAAAACAAATAAAACAAAAGTGTAAAAAAGTATACTTACCAGATCGAACCTCTGCATTCGCAGCCGCGGAAATTACTAGTAGGGTAGCTCACCCCAAGTTGACCTTAGGCACAAAACGTATTGCCAAACCATAAATTGTAGCAAGCGTAGGATAGGAAGAAAGTGTTAGCGGAAAACGTAAAACCACTTCTTGTAAGTTAAATGTATATATTTTGAAAATTTGTTTTAATTTAAATATATTGCAGTTTGAGCATTACCGAAAAATAATCGGTTGCTACAGAAAATTGGTTCGTATCCGAACAATTGTCATTCTTGTGTACGAGTTGTCTGCTCTAAAGTATTTGAATATTGCGTGTTTCATTAAAAGTTATCCGCTGCGCAATTCAAAATGAAATGCTCTTTCATGATTGCTGGATCGATTTTGTCGTTAACAGAACAAGTTAAGCAAAATTCAAGAGCAAATCCAAGCAATAGAGATCGTTGCAGTTGTACAAAAAACACACTGTTATATGACAGAACCAAATAGAGCATGTTATTATGACAGAAGAACCAGTTATGCTGCTATTGTCATTACCACGGAAACGTTTTGGTACTTGACATAATATTGTGCATTGCAAGAAATCTTTTCATTCTCGGAAAGTTCATAGCAAGCTGTCAAAATAATTCTGTATTGAGCGAAGCTGACGAATTTTCGTTAATTGAATATCGATATTTTTCACATATCGATACGTATACTCAGCTGAAAGCATAATCAGCAAAATTGCTCGCATCACGTGACGATCTGCATTTTACATTTATTTTTAACACTCCGTATAACATGTTAACATTTACAAAGCTGTTATATGCATACCGAAATTAACTATTTCAAAAAAAAACTATATCGAGATTTCGTCCACGAATATCGATACCAGTTATATCGATACATTATCGCCCAATGCTGACCTCGCCAAATATTGAAGGATGTGCTTTTGTCCAGAGCTGCCATACAAATAGATTAATTTCTATTGTTTAGATATTTGCAACCGGAAAGGAAAGGACTTCTTAAATTGTGTTACTATTTACACATATTTTTATACTTATGATAGGGTATGTTGCTACATCGTCGTAATTGCCTATTCCCGTCTTATCCAACACAAATTATTAAAAATATCAGCATTTTTATGACAAACAATGCAAAAATAGTTATTCCCTACTATTTTAGTTAGTTGTCTATCATACGCGATCAATCAAAGTGAGCTGAGATCTATTTAAATGCTTTTTATCATTAAAGAAGTCCTAGCAGCCAAATTTCCTACGTTTTTTCGTGCGACGAAGAAGACAATGTCGACTAATCGTTTTAATTTCCGTCATTCATAAATGAAAACAACTCATGCAAGGCATTGTCGTTATTCTACAGCCAGAAAAACTTGCCTGACCTGCAGAAATTTTGTAGAATAACATTTGTCATGTCGTCCTACACAAATACATGCGCGTTAGCTTCGTAAACATTGTTGTGATTTTTAGTTCGGACGATGAAAAATTTTGATGGACGGATTTTAAAACGGTACGACAAATTTTAGCAATGAAGTCAGTTGCGTAATTTCAAAAATATGCTTTAATGGTCGCTTTTCAGTGATTTCAAAGTTCACGGATCGGAAGGTAAGTGTGTTTTAGTCAAATCAGCACAAGAACTTTTGGAGTATTCATTAAATCCATCCAGCAAATGATGAAAATTAGAATGGCTTTCCTTATTACGACGGGAATTAGAAAAAGACCCTATTCAATGAATTTATATAATACATATTTTTGAATGTAAAAGGTTAAAGACGTTTTTACCTTTGTTATACTATAACAAAGGTTTAAAAATTGGTCGAAAAACACGAAATTGATCCGAGGCCCAGAGGGCCAAGTCACATATACCAATCGATAGGGTTCGACGATTTGAGCAATGTCTGTGTGTGTGTGTGTGTGTGTGTATGTATGTAATGATTTTTTCTATCGCCTGTTTCTCAGAGATGGCTGAACCGAATCGTTCGCTATTACTTTTGTTTGAAAGGTATTATTGTCTAGTAGATCACTATTGAGTTGTTTCGTGATACGACGTTTCATTTAAAAGTTATAAGCAAAAATGTGAAAAATACGTGACACGGGTTTCTCCGGAACTACATGACCGATTTCAACGATCTTAGTATCAAATGAAAGCCCTTATTAAAGCTAAATTGTTCAGGATTTTTTTATTGAAAACAAACAAGTAGTTTAGAAGTTAGCCTTAAAAAACCTGTTTTGACAAGGTAATAATTATCGCCTGTTTCTTAGAGACGGCCAAACCAATTTATGCGCTATTAGTCTCATTTGAAAGATAATATAACCTAATAGATCACTATTGAATGATTTTTTGATTGGACGTTTAATTTGAAAGTTATGAGCAACCGTATATACCACACCAAAATCTATACCTATAAAGAAGGATTTCTGTCTGTCTGTCTGTCTGTCTGTCTGTCTGTCTGTCTGTCCGTATGTTCCTTATAGAATCGAAAACTACTAAACCAATCGGCATGAAAATATGCATGTAGAGGTTTTTTGGGGCCAGGAAAGGTTTTAGTGATGGTTAGAAACCCCTCCCCCCACTAAGAGGGGGGGCTCCCATACAAATGAAACACAAATTTCTGCATAACTCGACAACTGATCAAGCAAATAGAACAAAATTTGGCATGTGGGTGTTTTCGGTGACAAGAATTTATTCTATGGTAAATTGAGACCCCTCCCCTCTGTATAAGGGGAATTATAACTCCTCTCCTCTTTAAAAGGGGGGGCTTCCATACAAATTTCCTCATAACTCGAGAACTAATCAAGCAAATGGAACCAAATTTGGCATGTGAAGGTTTTCGAGGGCAAGAATATTTTCTATAGTAAATTAGGACCCCTCCCCACTTTAAGAGGGGGGGCTCCTGTACCAAAGAAACACAATTTTCCTCATAACTCGAGAAGTAATTAAGCAAATGGAACCAAATTTGGCACCTGGGTGTTTTTGGAGACAAAATTTTTTTCTATGATGAATTGGGACCCCTCCCCACTTTAGGAAGGGGGGCTCCTATACAAATGAAATGCAAATTTTCTCATAACTCGAGAGCTAATCAAGCAAATGAAACCAAATTTGGCATGTGGAGGTTTCTGGAGGCAAAAATATTTTCTATGGTGAATTAGGACCCCTCCCAACTTTAAGAGGGGGGGCTCCTATACAAATGAAATACAAATTTCCTCATAATTCGAGAACTAATCAAGCAAATGGAACCATATTTGGCATGTGAGTGTTTTTGGAGGCAACCATTTTTTCTATGATGAATTAGGACCCCTTACCTTTTTAAGAGGGGGGGGGGGGCTCTCATACAAACGAAATACAAATTCCCTCATAACTCTAGAACTAATCAAGCAAATGGAACCAAATTTATCATGTGGGTGTTTTTGTAGGCAAGAATATTTTTATGGTATATTTTCTATGGATTTCCCCACTTTAAGAGGGGGGGGGGCTCCTATACAAATGAAAAACAAATTTCCTCATAACTCGAGAACTAATCAAGCAAATGGAACCAAATTTGACATGTAAGTGGTTTTGGACGCAAGATTTTTTTCTATGGTGAATTGAGACCCCTCTCTTCTTTAGAAAGCGAGTTATGGCCCATCTCCCGTTTAAGAAGGTGGGCTTCCATACAAATGAAATGCAAATTTCCTCTTATCTCGAGAACTAATCAATCAAATGGAACCAAATTTGGCATGTGGGAGTTTTAGATGGCAGAAATTTTTTCTATGGTGAATTACGACCCCTTCCCTTTTTAAGAGGTGAGCTCCCATACAAATGAAATTCAAATTTCCTTATAACTTGAGAACTAATCAAGCAAATGGAACCAAATTTGGCATGTGGGAGATTTTGGAGTCTTGAATTTATTTTACGATAGTTAGAGACCTCTCACCCCTGTGGTAGGGGTATATGGACTCTCATACAAATAAAACAGAAATTTTTGCGAAACTCAAAAACTAATCGAACTCGAGAAATTCGAGACTCTTCCATAAAACATTAGTCAATACAAGACCACAAAAACTATCTATAGTAACACTAGATCATTCAAGACGAGACGGTCGCGAGTGTTGCCGGTGACCCGCCGTCGGAAGCGCCGCCCACTGGGGGGCTTGCAAAACTCGAGATTGTGACAAAGATCATCCGAGATTCATGATTTATGTACAACACAGGTTAATTTGTGGCAATACGAAGTTTGTCGGGTCAGCTAGTTAACAATAATTTAGAATGATTTTAACGAAGAAAATTTACCTAATTTCAATTATTTTAATATCAAACGAGAGGTTTTCACACTACGAATATATATGCAAAATTTCATAAGAATTGGTTTTACCGGTCAAAAGATATTAACCCTCGAACACTCGCGCCAACTTTTGTAATACAGTTACTCGCGCGCAAAATAGTCCCAAACCAAAGAAAACGTGTGCAAGGGAGTTTTGACTGGGAAAACTTGGTTTTAAGTCTATTAAACCATTGTAAGAGTTTCTTGAAATTGAAAGCTCTATCGTCTGGTAGAATTTAAATTTTGATTAATCCCCCTAAAAGTGAAATAAAAAATTTATTTTTCTTCAGTGTCAATATAACACATTGATGTGTTCTGCAAAGTTATAGAACATATTATTACAAGAAATTTTGTTGAAGACTGTAACCTTCTATCTCTGCAGCGAAGATAGAAAAATCTTATTTATTGTATATGAATTTGTAAAATCAGTTTTTCTATTTTTGCTCTTTTTGTAATTGTTGTATAACTTTTATATGTACTACAAAATTATACAAATAATAAAAATACACAACTTTGCTGAAAATAGTATACCTGTATGTTTGCTTGTTTAGGAACTGTAGAACTTTGATTATAAAGAATGCCCCAATTTTGACTCCGAATTACTCGACTACCAGCAGACGGATACATTTTAAACATTTTACATTTGCTGATAGTTTTGCTGCATACATTTTCCCAACAGTTTAAATTATTAATGCATTGAATAATTATGACATTTTGCGCACAATAAGTTTGTTGAAGAATATACGTTAGTTAAACAACGTTTTGTAACTTTATAACAATATGGCATTGGAAAACCTACACGTGTTGTATCAAATACAACAGCGTGAGTAACCGAAGGTTAATAAAAATTGATGAAAATTATACAAGAAAACTCTACTGATGTGATTCAAATAGAATAGCCACAGAGAACAGACATCCAAGCAAAAGGTCCCCACTTGGATAAAACTTATGTCAAATTAGTTGGGAAACTATAGTGATGATGTCGCTGAAGGCGCATAAAATTCTACACTAAACTCACAACAGCTAGCTTCTGGCGCTAGCATAACGCTTATAGTCCATATAAACTAGCGCCAGAGGAGCCAAAGGTTGTCAGTGTGCAAATCAAAAGAATCATTTAGTTGGGAAACTATAGTGGTGGTGACGCTAGCATATTAGGTGATTTTAATTTGAAATTTTATCCAACAATTCCCAAAAAATTTGTTCGTAAATGGATGTCTGTTCTCTGTGGAATAGCATTACAGCAAACTATGCATAGTTCAAAAACCTATAAACTAGACCTTTACTAAACAATGTATATGTTAAAGAATAAGATTTCCTCTTACAACTTACTTTTATTTGCACTTGCTCAGATTAATAACAACAGATTAATAATAACTTACTTATCTTTACTCAGCAATTTCATGAAAAAAGGATCTATCAAAATTTAAAAGTGTTCTTATTTTGATCAAATTTTGTAAACTTATTCAATTTTCAAAAATTTTATGTAAACCAACGCACTGCGTAACGATAACCAATAGATGAATTATGTTCCGAAGCCGTGTCGATTTCTATCTCAAATAGCAAGTAAGACCGTATAACAAAGGTTCCTTTCACCACTAGGTGGATTAAATCGGGTTTTTTTTTATGTATTTTTAGTTGCTAAAGCATCAGTAACAATTGCACATATAAACCAAAAAATATTTGGCCACCTTTCCTTGTTCTCTTTGCGGTGATTGACGATGCGGGTTACCGCCGCAACAGGATGAAAATTTATGTAAATAACCGCAATATTGTCAGTTCGTAAAATACTCTATTGAAATAATAAACCAATTCAGATCTCATATGCACAAGGGATTTTTTGCCAAAACAAATGATGATAAACTCTTTCTTCGTTATTTACGCCGCTTTCAAACATCTGTCGTGAACCATGAACCAGCAGTTTTAGGTACGTTTAATTAGTATGGGAGCTGTCACATTGTTACCGGGTTGGTCTGGACAGGTAAAGTAAAACGAGCAGAATCAAATTTGAACAGGCGAACCCAACCAAGGCGGCCCAACATTAGCAAGCTCTTTTTATTTTAGTGCTTTTAATTCCAAATTTAACATATTTCAATAATAAATTGACTTAACAGATTTTAATAATCTAGTTTCAAATGATTTATCTGGTAGACTGTTTCGTGAATAGAAATTTGATCGTGATTTGTTCAAGCAAAATCATGCTATGAAAGGTTTGTTACCACTCCTCTAGTTCAGGTTTTGGGGAGTTTCAAGAGTGTGGGTAGGCATTGTTTGTATATCAATATATCGCAATTATATGAACAAAAGTCATTAAATTTCAGATCTTGTTTAAACCTTGTTTGTTTTTCTTTCTGTGCTACCGACATTTTGACGTATGACTACGTCTTTGGTTACTATACTGGGACACCCAGTCCCACAGTACTTTGTGAAAACGAAAATAGAAGTGTAACGTTTGAATGAAAGATTTCAAATGGTAATAGCTGCTAACCTGGAATTAAACAAAATGAAAACTTATCCAATTTAATTCTACTATGTATTATATATACATGTATACATAGTAAAATTAAATTGGATAAGTTTTCTTTTTATTTAATTCCAGGTTTCGTAATCCACTAAGACGCACCAGAAACTTCAATCAATAACTATTTAACTACTGAACGAAACTGAACAATTTATATGTCGTTAGATAGATAAAATGACCAGCAATTCTAAAGAGAGAGGATAGAAAGCAATTTTATGAAGGACGTAGAGAGGAAATTCCTATACATATGAAACACAACTTTCGTCAAAACTCGAGAACTAATCAAACAACTGGAACCAAATTTGGCATGTGGAGGTTTTTGGAGGCATGAATTTATTTTATGATGGTTTGATATGATAGAAGGATAAAGACTCTCATACGAATAAAACAGAAATTTTTGCGTATGTGCTATATTTTCTGCTATGTAACAAGTGGTGAGCTGTGAAAGTAAACTAGTAAAATCTTCTGGGAGCAAGAGACAGTGAATCGACGCCACTAACTTACGCACCTGTTGCGCGTATTCGCGCTGAACGTGCTTTAGCTTCAATGTTATTTGAAGCCAATGGTCCTTTTAAAGGCCACAAGTGAGTTAAAGTAAGATTATTGAAATATGTCAAGCTACGCATAATCATATTAAATACAATAATCTGTGGGCTGGTCATTCAGTACTATTTCAACCTTTGTGATGGTGATTTTTAAAAGAAATCTCTATGTCTCAATGGTTGCAGGCGTTGAACTTATGAACCCCCCTCCACGTATTCTCAAATCCACTATTGCATTTAATAAAAAATTTAATCTGAATATTTCGCTCTTCTCTTTTAAACTTTCGCTTGAACAATGATTTTTATAAACATATGTATGCCAGAAATGCAGTTTACATTAGTCTTTGATCTCATGATCTGATTTTTTTGTTAAGGAGGACTTATACTACTAAATCTGATATAGTCCTACGTCACCGTTTCGTACAACCCTTAGGGCTGCATACCTTGTAGTTTGTTAAGAAAAAAAATCTCTGACGCTATTTATGTTTGAAACCGCTTGTTCCTTGGTGAACCTTTTAGTCATATGAATATCAGGCCATTCCTCAGCGGATGCTGGTTCTCAATAATAACGTGTTTATCTTTGTATATTAAGGATGCAAACGCACCACCATTAGAAGCGATTGTCATTAGTCCCCAATAGCATTTGTCCAGTCTGGTGGTGCACTCCGGATGAAGTGCACTACTGCGTTAGGGGTTGTTCTCCAAATATCAGGGGTTCTAAGTTAACAGCTCTCTGTCGAAGAACCTTAATCTTTAATTAAATATTGCCGGACATCGGCATAACAGGCTATCCAAGTCTTTTTTATAAACCACAAATTCGACATATACCCCCTTGAAGTTTCCCTATAAGGTTCAGATGATAGCGGTTCGGACAATGTCCTGCATTCGACCGCATGTTTCCGAACAGTACAGTTCTCGACGGTTACTCATAAGTGGTTTAAAAGAAAATTTATTCGTTATCGCCCAATCTTCCTTTCGCATCAAAATCCTTGTTCTTTTTGAATACAATAGTGTATTATAATAATAGAAAACAAATAATACTAGTGGAAAATATAATTCGTTTTACAGGTCGTCAGACCTAACCTCGAAATGAATCAACCACCGCCTGACCCCGGAGCGTCCGGTGGTATTCCGGTGAAAAAACAATATATCAAGTATGAATATCATCATACAGATGTTGGACCCTTTCGCCTTATCGCAGAACTGCTGGATTACGAAAACGGAGATAAGATCAACAAGCTATCATTGGGAAAATTGCTATGTAAATCTGCTGAATACAGAGAAAATGTGATCAATATGCGACCATTAGGAAGAAAGAAGCTGCTGATATTTGTCAAGAACTACACTGTAGCCAACCAAATACAAGATGATAAAACGATTAAGGAACGCAACTATAAGATTTACATTCCACGAAGCTTTATCTCAATCACCGGCGTGATTGCAGGAGATCCAAATGATATGACAATACCAGAAATCCAAGAAAACATAACCTGTGAAGTTCCGATTCTCAACATCTACAGATTGAATCGATATGTCGACGAAGTAAAAATTCCTAGCAACCGAATCAGCATCACATTCCGTTCAAATAAATTACCTGACGAGGTTAAATTATACTGCTGCATAAACAAAGTCCTACCGTTTGTCAACAAACCGATACTATGTCACAATTGCTTACGTTATGGTCACAAAACTAACACTTTTTTTTTTTTTTTTTTTTAACCCTCCACACACCCCCGTTACCAAAAAGCTCACACAGAGAGCCCCCTGGTATCGGACACTTACAGACCTCAGCTAGTAGGAAAAAACTGGACAGCGAACAAACTAAACACAAATTTATAGCTGAGGTATTTACAAAAGAGGTATAATTACTAATTTATTACACAATGAGCACCCAGTGGAATTTATGATTCCTTTTAAGGGGCTCAAAAATAAAAAATAAGCTTAACATTAAACTAAAAACAAAAATAAACTAGGCTACTGGTTTCAATCAACAAAAAAAAAAATGTTAATATTGTTTTAATTTACATACGGTAGGTTGATACGGCTAGATTATATAATTACTTATATTAGTTTTGAGGTAGATCTTACCGCAGATGTGAAATTTGTACCAAGCAGCACGAAGGCGTAGAGCGTTCTGATTGCACTAACATTAAAACGTGCCTGTACTGTAAAACAGTTGGAAAGCATTGTACAACCGACGTAGATGTATGCCTAGAATGGGCACGTCAAAGAAATATTAAAACCATCATGGCTAAAACCAATATGACATATCTCGAAGCAAAAGAAATGAACCCTACTCTAACACAAAACCGGTACGAATTACTTAACAATTTAACGGAATTCCCAACATTGGCTGATTCATACGCTAAGATGACAGCAGGAAACTTCAAGACCAGAGACACGAATCAATATAAGACGCTGAAAATGAAACGCCCAGTAGAAGAGGTCAATATCGCAGATACTTTGATCAAACACAATGACAAAAACCTGATTTAATCCACCCAGTGGTGAAAGGAACCTTTGTTATACAGTCTTACTTGCAATTTGAGATAGAAATCGACACGTTTGGTTTACATGAAATTTTTGGAAATTGAATAAGTTTACAAAATTTGAACCAGATAGAAGCACAGAAGCACTTATAAATTTTGATAGTTTCTTTTCTCATGAAATTGCTGAGTAAGTTGTTACTAATGAGGGTAAGTGCAAGTAAAAGTAAGTTGTAAGATGAAATATTATTCTTTAACGTATACATTGCGTAGTAAAGGTCTATAGTTAATAGATTTTTGAACCATGCATAATTTCATGTAACGCCATTCTATTTGATTCACAACAATAAAGTTTTCTTGAATAAATTTCATCAATTTTTATGAACCTTCGGTTACTCACGTTGTTGTATTTTGTACACCATATGTAGGTTTTTGAATGCCATATTGTTATATAGTTACAAATCGTATGTTACGTATATTCTAACGTATATTCTTCAATAAACTTGTTATGAGCAAAATGTCAGAATTATTCAATGCATTAATACTTTAAATTGTTAGCAAAATAGATTAGCAAAATCCGACATCACAGAAACGAAGCAAGTAGCATGTGAGGTGTACCGCAATTGGCCCCAACTGGAATTTTCTTTCGTTTCTTCATATGGAAAAATGGTGTCTGTGTGCAGCAAAACTACCAGCAAATGTAAAATGTTTAAAATGTATCCATCTGTTGGTAGTCGAGTAATTCGGGGTCAAAATCAGGGTATTTTTTATAATCAAAGTTCTACAGTTCGTAAACAAGCAAACATAGAGGTATACTATATTCAGCAAAGTTGTGTATTTTTATTATTTATACAACTTTGTAATACATGAAAAAGTCATACAACAATTACAAAAAGAGCTAAAATAGAAAAACTGATTTTTGAAATTCATATACAATAAATAAGATCTCTTCGTTGAAGAGATAGAAGGTTACTGTCTTCAGCAAAATTTCTTGTAATAATATGCTCTAAAACTTTGCAGAACACATCAATGTGTTATATTGAAACTGAAGGAAAATAATTTTTTTGTTTCACTTTTAGGGGGATTAATCAAAATTCAAATTCTACCAGACGATAGAGCTTTCAATTTTAAGAAACTCTTCCAAAGGTTCGATAAACTTAAAACCAAGTTTTCCTAGTCAAAACTCTAGTGCGCACGTTTTCTTTGGTTTTGGGCTATTGTGCGCGCGAGTAACTGTGTTACAAAAGTTGGCGCGAGTGTTCGAGGGTTAATATCTTTTGACCGGTAAAACCAATTGTTATGAAATTTTGCATATATATTCGTAGTGTGAAAACCTCTCGTTTGATATTGAAATAATTGAAATTAGGTTATTTTTCTTGGTTAAAATCATTATAAATTATAGTTAATTTTGGTGTGGTGTATTGAATTACTCATAACTTTCAAATTAAAGATCCAATCAAAAAACCATTCAATAGTGATCTATCCGGCTATATTACCTGCCACATGAAACTAATAGCACGTAAATCGGTTTGGCCATCTCTGAGAAACAGGCGATCATTTGAACCTTGTCAAAACTGGTTTTTTAAGCATAACTCTTAAACCACTTGTTTGTTATCAATAAAAATTGGCGTGAAGTTTAGCAATAGTGAGAGCTTTCATTTGGTACTAAGATCGATGAAATCGGTTATGTGGTCCCGGAGAAAACCGTGTCACGTAATTTTCACATTTTTGCTTATAACTTTTAAACTAAAAGTCAGACCACGAAACCGTTTAATAGTGATATACTAGGTAAAAATACCTTTCAAATAAAAGTTATAGCAGACGAATCGGTTCAGCCATCTCCGAGAAATAGGCGATTGAAAATTGAAGCGCACACACATACACACATACACACACACACACACACAGACATTGCTCATTCGTCGAACCTGATCGATTGGTATATGTGACACGGCCCTCCGGGCCTCAGATCGACTTCGTGTTTTTCGACCAATTCCTAAACCTTTGTTATATAGTATAACAAAGGTAAAAAGATAAGAAGAAAAAAACGGAACATGAACCCGAGCAGCACGGCGTAGCTCTGTTCAATAAATACCAAGCCACGGAATTCGATCGTTGGGCAAAGCAGACTGAAAAACAACGTCAAGAAGACATCCACCAACAGCTAAACAACGGCGGAAAACCTAAGAAGTTCGGAAATATAAACAAAGGATCAGAAAATCACAATAACAGCGAAAATGATCTTATAAGTCAGTCAATGACTTTTCCAGAAACAGAAATGGATTTGTAATGAGTACCGAAATGAAGATATTTCAATGCAACATTCAAAGCTTGGAGAAGAACAAAGACGAACTTGCTAGACAAATGATAGTTGGAAAATACGACATCGCACTTCTATCGGAAACATGGAGCAAAGAAGCACAGGTAAAGAAATATAATATACCAAATCACTTTACGTTTCTAGATTCAAGAGACGACGGATATGGAGGAGCAGCAATAATCATGAAAAAAGAATATAAGTCCAAAGAATATAAATTGCCGAAGTTCGATTGCATACAATGTGTTGCGAGGGAGATCGTTAATCCTAATATCTTAATTGTCTCAATATATATATCCCCAATTATAAATACAACGGATCTAAAAAACAACTTGATACAAATCATGGACCGATTAAAACAGCACCGAAAAGCGATAATAGGAGGCGACTTTAACGCGCACCATTTTGTGTGGGACAAACGCAAAACTGATCGGAAGGGGTCCATCATAATGGAGATTGTGAATGACACCAAATTTTTGATACTGAACGAAGGACAACATACATTCATTCCAGCAGAAATAAACAAACAAGCTACTTCGATAGATTTAGTAATGACTACGGCAGTATTATATCAGGACACGACGATGCATGTGTTAGATTATGGTATCGGCAGCCGACATTTAGCGATAGAAACGACGATAGTTATCAGCGACAAGAAGAGAGCAGAGTACTTTATAAACAAGAAAAAGATAAAGGAAAATATTTCCAAAATCAGTATTGATGCAGTGGAAAATATAAGTGACATACAATCCCAAATACAAAAAATCATCAAAAAGGCTAGGCAAAAGAACAGGCATGAACCAAAATTTTGGTGGAACAACGAAGTAGAAAAAGCGTGGAATGAAAAAAATAATGCCAGAGCAAAGTTTAATAAAACCAGTGGTTTAGTGGAACTAATAGAACTTAAAAAAGCAGAAGCAAAGTTCACGAGATTAAAAAAATCGCCACTCAAAACAAATTCAAGGAATTTGCCAGCTCAATAGACCCTACGACTCCTTCAAAAATAATTTGGAACGATATCAAACGATTAACTGGCCGCAATAGATGCAAAAGAGAAAATATTCTAGTACACGAAGATAAGGCTTTAGCTCTGAACTTTATGGACAAATATTTTCCATTAGAGGAAGTAGATCGTACACAGATACAGTATACAAATCACAGAGAAATTTTGAACAAAGAAAAGTGGGACGCCTTCCTCGCTACAAAAAAGAAGCACTCGGCAGCCGGATCAGACGGTATATCTTACGAGATAATGAAAATAATCCCTGAAAAATTACAACACCTAATGATCAAAGAGCTAAATACTATTTGGAAAACTGGAGCAATTCCAGAGATTATGAAAACTATTAAAGTAATAGCCATCCCGAAGCCTGGCAAATGTCCAGAATCTATAGAGGGAGTCAGACCACTCTCTATGATCAACTGTCTAAGTAAAACACTAAATGCAGCAATACTCAATGAATATCAGAGCTTCTTGGAAAAAGAAAAACTGCTCCCAGCATTATCATTCGGGTTTCGCAAGAAACGATCAACTACCGACTGCCTTAATTTTGTATCTAATGAGATTTATCGAATTAAAAGAGCGGGTAAAGTGGCAGCAGCGGTTTTTATAGACCTAACAAATGCATTCAATGCAGTGCAAATTGATAAATTAGAAGAAATACTCTATGTACAAATAACACCTCCGGAATACATAAGTTATTTCTCTGCCTTCCTTAGAAAATGAAAAATAAAATTCGCAGTAGGTCAAGAATCTATAGAAAGGACGATTAGCAACGGTCTACCGCAGGGTGACGTACTGTCACCGACCCTGTTTAATATGTACACTAGTAGTCTTCATGAAATAAAAGTCGAAGGAGTCACATTGGTGCAGTACGCGGATGACTTTGGAGTATTAATAGAGGGAAAAAATCTAGAGGAAGTAAAACAGCGAGCACAAATATTTGTAGACAAATTCGTTTTGGAGACTCAAAGTCTAAACCTTGACATCAATCCCAGTAAAACTAAATCCATGATTTTTCAAGCAAATAATAAGGAACTACAGATCGTCATCAGAGGAGAACAAATAGAAACAGTTAGCCATCACAGATATCTGGGTATGCTAATTGATAAATATTTCCGGTTGGGCAGCCACGTACGAGAACTGAAACAAAAAGCAATACAAAGACTCGACATGATAAAAGTAATTAGTGGAACAAGATATGGAGGACACCCGGAAACCCTGAATATAATATGCAACGGACTGATACGAAACTTCTTAGAATACGGAGTAACCATATACAGCTCAACAACAAAAACCAATTTAAACTTTTTAAATGTTATCAATAACCAATGCTTACGCAGAATAACTGGTTGTACAAGAAGCACCCCAATTAATACATTACAAGCCATTGCTGCACAACAACCGATGCAATTTCGAAGGTTTTACGTGGTAGGAAAATACTTGGTTAAAAACAAATATCATAATCTGAAAAAAACATTGGCATACCCGTGGATGAATCGAAGCGACACTCTTATCTGGAGAAAGTTACACAAGAACATCACCACGTTTTCTGCAATATGACTAAGGAAGTTATATCAAACAACAATTACAACTCGGTTGTAGTCGAAATAGATTTATCAAGCGAAGTGTGGAGCAAACGCGTCACGTCAAAAATCGTACTAAAACAACTCACGCTGGGACTGATCCATGGTAAATACGCTGGCAGACAAATATTCTACACAGATGCGTCTAAGCAGCACGACATGTGCGGTATAGGAATTTTCCACGCAGAAAGTAACACCAGACTGTCCTTAAAGCTGAAAAACACAGTATGCATAATGTCAGCCGAATTGGAAGCGATTCACATTGCACTGCAATTTATTCAGAACAGTTCGATATCAGCTGCGGTTATTATGACAGACTCCAAATCAGGACTGGAATTGGTTAAAAATGCTAAACAAAACAATGTCAGAGACGAAGTGATAGACAGCATACTTCAGATTGCACGAGAAACAGATACAACATTACAGTGGATACCTGGTCATGTGGACATAAAGGGAAACGAATTAGCAGACACTTTGGCGAAAGCAGCGATACACAAAGAAATAACAATAAATAATAAAATGTTGATCCACGATGCAATATCGTATTTTCGAAATCTGGCAGACGAGCAAACGCAACAATGGTATGTCAACTATACAGCAGAACTGGGTAAGGGAAGAAAATTTTTTACACTGCAAAACTCTCTTCAAAAAGATCCGTGGCATAAGAAACTACAGCTCAATAACGAAGAAACTCGTACCCCAAACAGAATTTTCTCCGGTCACGACTATTCTAAATATGGTTTATATAGAATGAATCTGGAAAGCGATTGCATATGCGACACATGTGACCAAATAGAAGATGCCAAACATCTCATATTGGCATGCACAAAATACACAAATATCAGGAAAAAGTACAACCTAGATGGCATATGTAACATTCAAAAAATATTTGAGACAAGAAATACGGAAATAATGAAAAATGTAACTAAATTTTTGAAGGAAATCGAAAAATTGATATACCCTTGGATAAATATAACAACAAAAAAAAAGGCAGATCCAAGAGAGTTTAAAGAATAATTGTTGGCGATATAGCGAGTTCATGCTGTGCCATTTTTTGACGTACGATACGTCATATGTGAATGGCCAAAGGGCTGTCACACACCAGAAGTAAGAACAAGAAGAAGACAATGTCCTGTTATAAGACCAGTATAAATGCTTCGATCTTTCTTCGAAAGCTCCAGGATTTTGCGAATCATTGAAATTTTTGGAGAGATAAACCGTTGCTGCATGCCAATGAAAGTGTATCATACCAATTTAATTCCACTTTCGTACATTTCCGTAAAAAAGCAATGGTCGGGGCCACCATTGATCCCAATCATAACCACAACATGACAATAGGGTATGTAGCCGCTTCGTCGTAATTGCCTATTACCATCCTATCCAACACAAATTATTTAAAATATCAGTGTTTTTTTATGACACACAATGCAAAATTAGTTATTTCCTAACATTTTAGTTTGTTGACTAAAGCTTGCTTCATTTGGAATTGGAACAAACTTTTGCTCATATTGTGGTGCTCTTGGTGGACGGATTTGGAAGTTCTTAGCGCCCACGTGTCGGAAATTTTATTAGCTTCACCTATGTATTTTTGACATTCAACAAAATAGCTGTATTTTGTAAACAAACAACATGGAAACCGAAAGAAGGGAAAAAATGTGCACAGTTGTATGGAAAATCCACCGTGGTCTGCATCTAGGCTAACTAAACAGCAGAAAATTGTGTGATTTCAAGAAAATGCTTAAATAGTCGCTTTTTAGTGAATTCAAAGCGCACGTGTGTTTGAGTCAAAACAGCACAAGAACTTTTGGAGTATTTATTAAATCCATCCAAGAAACGATGAAAAGTAGAGTGGCTTTGTTTTACTACTAGTGCTCAGCACAGCAGTAGCTTTATTTGATCAAAAATATCATTTTCAGATTTATTTGATTTTAGGTTGTGTTTTGTAGCGCATCAGCAAGCTTTTAATATGCCTAGTAATTGTCATGTTTCCACTGGTAACGTTTGTTTAATTTACCGGAATTGCACCTAATTCTGCGCATGGTTCCTAATTCTGCGCACCGCATGTTTCCCTTAAAAACCGTAGCGTTCTCAAATGAATGGCTCTATGTACATGAGTTTTCCTAGATGTGTCGATTAAGATAAAAATTTGCAGGACTTTTGAAGTTTTGACTGAAATGTGCGGTGCGCAGAATTAGAGGGGAAACGTTCTGTTTTCGAGAACTCTGTTTGGCGTCCAAAACAGCGCTTCCGATCAAGTTTTGCGGCGCTTCCTTTATGACCTTTGAACTATTTCAAGCTTCTTCAAAGTGGAATTGCCCAAGTGAAATTGGAGTCTTCCAAGTGGAATGCCGGATGCTGTCTCCCTGTTTATGTTCATGTAAAGCAAAAAAAAAATAAGAAGGAGGTGTTATTCTCTCTTTCGTTGGTTTGTTTGTTTTGAGTTATTTGAAAAGGATTAAGGCCTAAGCAGCGCACGAAAGAGAGAAAATGTGCGAGAGAAACTCACTTGGGGTAATGTATCATGTCAGATAGGATTTTCACACACACATATGTTCAGAAAATTATTTTTTGGAATCAATATCAAAAATCAAGATGATTAAAATACCATCATTCTCTTTCGCACCAACAACGCTCCCTCGGCAACCCCTACATCAGGTAGGTAAATTTTACCGACATTTTCGAGTTTTCTATTGGCAGGCAGAATTTTGGGTTTTTTGTCTCTTATTTTTTCGAAAAGTGGTTACCTGTCGTTATGGTAATTTATTTTCTATTCCTTTTTGACTCCGCTTATGATTTGATCTTTTTAAGTAGTAGTAAAATCATAGCTGTAGTTGTGCATAGCCAGTCAGGTAGGTTAAAAATTTTCATTATAAAAAGGTTTGCTAAGAGCTTGAGAATTTAGTCTTGATTTGATTACTGTCTTCAAAGCAAAGCCGTGGGCTTATACCGTCATTAGACATTGGATTAGACATTGTTAGAGTACAGGAAAATTACGGTGCCAGTGTAACGATCCTACTGACTATATCTAGCAAGCACCGCCTAGCCGTGATTACTATCTTACGAATTACGAATAAGCCGCTCAGTTCCGAGTGTTTCAGTACAATCAATTTAATTTGTGTAAATCCTTGAATATGGACGTAGGACAAGAATTTGAATTTGGATCGTCGACTGCAAGTTCGCCAACTTCGGATGAGTTATTGAAGTATAATTTCGAGCCTGTGCCGTGTGAAATAGAATCTACAGAATTGGATAATGCTCCGGCCGGGGAATTTGAATTTGGATCGTCGACTGCAAGTTTGCCAACTTTGGAAGAGTTATCGAAATGCCATTTCGAGTCTGTGCCGTGTGACATTGAATCTATAAAATTGGATGATCTTCCGGCCGGCGGCTGGTTACTCCAGAATACTCCAAGTTTAGGAGATAATACAATAATACAGGATACAGAAGCAGTAACAATATCTACCAGCGTGGCTACGGTGTTTCCCGATAATAGTGATCCTAATAATAATTGTGCTACAGTACAGCAATTAACATCATCGTCAAGTGGCTCTTATTTTCAGCCAGCCGAGTCTAGCTACTCAGGATATTATATTATTTCTCAACCAATTTCCTACGAACAGCCAGTAGTGACTACAGAGGCTCAAATTTTGGAGTCCGTGTTGGCGTCCGTGAAACTTGTTTCACCTCAGGGAGAAGCGATTACAGCCCAGCCTGTCTTTGCAGCTAACAACAGTACCCAATTAGCACCCCAAAATTCCTCTACGAAAAGAAGAAAGCGAAACAATGCAAAAATTGATTATGATACGATCTTCTATTGTAAGGAGTGTGATCAGAAATTCGGCCGTGTAGGCAGTTGGCGGCAGCACAACAACTCTCAGCATTCCGAACTTCCGTTCGAATGCACTAAATGCGGCAAACGTTTTGGCACTCAGACGCAGCTAACGGTGCACAAACTAAATCACACCGCAGCCAAACAAAAATTTGCATGCGACTATCCCGACTGCACTCGTAGGTACGTCCACCGCAAAGATTTACGACGCCACAAGCAGAGTCATGAGGGTTACCAGTTCATATGTGATCTATGTGGCCGTGGATCTGCCCGTAACGATCAATTCCTTAAGCACATGCTAACACACGACAACGATAAAGTTCCACGAAAAAAACTCAAAACAAGTGCAGCGCAGTAGATTTTTATGGTAGAGTTTAAGGGGAGTTAATTTTTTTTTAATTTAATTCAATAATAAATCGATATTAATTTACATATATTTTTTTTCAATTGAGGAGATGAGCATAGATTCAAAACAGATTTGTTGTTGTTGTTTCCACCCGGAAAACAGATTTCTCTTGGTACCAACAGACCAGAATTCTGACCATGCGGTGTAGTCTTCGAAGAAGTTACAGTTTGATCTACGATACTTTGTGAGTAATTTTACCCATAGAAGTATCTAAATAAAAAAATTCTATGAGTAAATATAAATTTCACACCTGAAATGGAAACAAGCAAGTCGTTAAATGATTTTTTTCTAGGCACGTGTAGTGAAGGTAACAATGATTTCAGCAGTGAGTGGGTGGGTGAAATTGGCAATTTGATGGGTTGCAACATAATGCGATACTGATTCCAACAAGCCCTGTGGTTGAACAAAATAATTTGGTTTTAAACAATAATTGAAATAAGCCTCAACCGTATGAGATTAATAGAGCATTCTAAACATGTGATTTGGAGCGTGATAATAAAGATAGCCTACGATTTAATCAAGTTGTAATTGATTATCAGAAGCTGTCAAAGTAGTGTATACTCAATATAAAGCGCGAAAACGCATATCTGAATCACATAGAGGTGATGTAGCGTGTTTTCTTAATCAGTCTGATGTTTTATCAAGGACATATTCAAACTATGAAGCCAGAGTGAACCAATGTGGTTTATGTGGAACGTGTTGTTCCATGATTTTGTTGTTAAGTTGATTTACGAACGTGACCTGGAATAACTCAATATAAACTAACGTAAGTAAGGTTCTAACTTTAAGAATTTAGTAGAAGCAGCTTTAGATATTTTCTTTAAAGTATTTCATTTAACGTATTTCAAAAGTCTATTTTTTTAAGGGACTGGGTCGCAAAAATGTCGTCGAAATCTGCAATGTCCAGAGATTTGTATTGGTTCGATTTCAAGTAAATAACTAATCCAGGAATTTGTCCAGTTTACTAGAACCAAGGATATGGTCCAACGAGTGGTAACGAATTAGACAGCAAGCGTCTGCCCGGTATAATACAGTCAATATTTTCTGCAATCATAGTTTTGACGAGACCAAATTTAAATTTTGTACCGGTTCTAAAATTGAGAACTTTTTTAAAATATTTTCTCTGGATTGGTAGATTTCTGCCCTTTTATTTATGCTCCGTTTGCTTTGTTTGTAGTTTACACGTGTTTTAATTAATAAAAGGTTTCCAATTTTTCGCTAATAAATTTTAATGCGTGCTATTGAATTGTATATCATAATACAATTTTAAAGGATATCAAAGTATCGTGGTTAGCCATTTTTATGAGAAAAATATGACAGTTGGTATAAAGTTCCAATAAACAAGAAAAAAAGGCTTCAGCCGGTTACGTGTCAGTGCACATAATTCCGCGCACTAATTTATCCGGACGTCTGGACGTCTGGTAGGAACTGGAACCATAGACAAACAGACTTAGCAACACAGACAAACATGTACATAACATCTTGGAGCATAATAAGAAAGAGTGCTAATAATAACACATGACAACAACTAAATAAGAAATGGACTGCATTCATCAACGTTAATAGAATAAAACTGCATAAAAGCCGGAAAATGGCTCAAGCTAAAATGTTTGGACAAATTGGGCTTGGATTTACTTATATGATCCTGAAAAAACACCATTTCACATTGGGCCAAAACTAAAAAACGTGCGCGCTTGAATTTTGAGTAGGAAAAGTGTTTGCGAAACCTTTGCAAGTGTTGTTTAAAATTGAAAGCTCTATCCTTTGGTGGAATTCAACTTTTGATTAATCCCCTTAAAAGTAAAATAAAAAAAATATTTTTCGTCATTTTCCATATAAGGTACACCGGGGCAAGTGGGACCTAAAAATGCATTCCACTGGGTTTGGGTTTATTCCACTGTGTTTTCTATACCTATGATTATTTCAAAATTCTTTCAGTACAGAAACTCTTCAGTGGTATCACTTCGAAGGATTAATTACGAAAAAGGCCTATCAATTTATATGAAATGAATCTGGAGGAGAGTTTTTAAAATTATGGCGATAGGTCCCACTTGCCCCGGTAAATGGGGCATATTCAAATTTGATTAAAAAGCATAAAATAATAGTGAATTGTGTAAGTTAACACACAGCAATGTTAAACCATTGCAAGAAGCAATCACTAACAATATTTGTACGCAGGGTTCAATCAAAAATAGCGTTACAAAATCAGATCACAACGGGCGAATTTATAATTTATATAAAACACAGATCGTGAGCAATTACGCTGTAAAGCATTATTGTAATGAAATGTAGTTGACTATGTCGTTGTATCCAATTCTTGGGAAACGTAATTTAGGATTAACCATTGTTTAATAGCTCGAAAATACGATTATGATCTATTTGTTCTACCATGTCCAATTCGGTAGAGTTACTCATAAGAGATAATTACGTTATAATAACCACAACACTTTATTGTTTCAATTCCTGTTGCAGATTTGCTTAATTATATCAAATTTGACTTTCCAAATTCAATTAACATCGTTTAGGTATATCCAAAATGTGACCAGACTGTTTGTTCCCTTATAAGCTGTGCATATGGGCTTCTTTTTTGGGGCCCTTGGTTTAGCCCTTTTCGGTTTTATTTTAAAGCTTTACTGGTATAAATATTATGTAATTGAACTGAAAATGTTCGATAGTTCATCTAAAAAATGTATTAAGACAGGAAGTTTTGTGCTGAAACACTTTATTTGTAATAGGTTCCACTTGCCCCGGGTGCTTTGAGGTGCCGACCTTATTTCGACCCATTTTTTTAATGCCGTTTGTCAAATTAAACAACTAGTTTTCGGGTGTAATTTGTTAATACACTCATTATGTTTACCTACTGTCAGAAAAACATGTATTTTTACATAAAGCCCGTGGCCAAATTATCATTTACAGAAAGGTGCGTCAAACTTATAACGCAAATTGAAAATATCGCTCAAATTGAAAGTCCAATTATTATAGATTATTTATAACAGGCATTCCAAACGTCAAAATGTTTGGAATGCCTGTTATAAATAATCTATAATTTTAATACATGCGTTTGAGTTGTATCTTTCATTTCTAGAAAGGCTCGGTTATGAGCTCCGTTCCCACTTACCCCGTATTCCCACTTGCCCCGGGGTACCTTAACACTCTGATATGTTCTGCAAAGTTTTAGAGCGTATTATTATAAGAAATTTTGCTGAAGACAGTAACCTTCTATATCTTCAGCGAAGATAGAAAAATCTGAAGATTGAAAAAATCGTTAAACTCAGTTACTCTGTTTTAGCTCTTTTTGGAGTTGTTGTATGACTTTTTCATGTTCTACTAAAGTTGTACAAATAGTAAAAATACACACTATGCCAACTATAGTATACCTCTATCTTTGCTTGTTTAGGAGCTGTAGAACTTGCAATATAAAAAAACCCAATTTCGGCCCCGAATTACTCAACTAGTATGTATCGGTAGACGGTTACGAATGAAACCTTCTGGATTTTGTAGCATTTTTCATATTTATTTATTTCAAATTCACAACTTTATAGAACATAGAAAAATCATGCATCAACTACTAAAAGAGCTAAAATAGAAAAATTGATTTTAACGATTCTTGTATAAGAAATAAGATTCTTCTATCTTCGCTGAAGAGATAGTAGATTACTGTCTTAAGCAAAATTTCTTAGAATAATATGCTCTAAAACTTCTTAGAACACATCAATGTGTTATATTGAAACTGAAGAATAATGAGTTTTTTATTTCACTTGTAGGGGGATTAATCAAAAGTTGAATTCCACCAAACGTTAGATTTTTTAATCTCAAGAAACTCTTGCAAAGGTTCCACAAACCTAAAACCAAGATTTCCTACTCAAAACTCTAGTGCGTACGTTTTGGTTCACTGATTTTGGATCACTGTGCATTTGGTGCTTTTAATTCCGTAAGGTACTGACCGGAATCCTGAACATTTTCGCAGATTTCCGTACTGAACAACCTTATTTGACTTTCTTCAACGTGGCTACAAAGTTTTCTGAAGAAAACATTCGGAAATCACGTTTTAGTCAGCGTGCAATGAAATAGCCTTTGGTTTGGCCAGACTAACGAAGCAAAAGTATGCAGTTTTGAACAAAAGCAATAAAGGAAAATGGTATACCATGATAGTATACTTACTAATGATGTTTTAGTGAAATTTACTGTTGGAAAATTGACTTTTAGGATGAGTGCGCGGAATAATGTGCTACATGGAATTACCCGCAGGCACGGTATATATAAAAGTAAAATTTTGGTTTAGGCTTGCGGTGACAGTATCGGGGGCCCGTAACTACGCTCAATTCAACCCCGGTTAAATGCGCAAGTAATTTTGCGCAAGAGACTTGCATGCAAGATGGCGGTTAAATGCGCAAGTGCGCAAGAGACTTGCGTGCAAGCTAAAAACGAAAAGCGCAAGTGAAAACAAGAGAGCAACTTGTATGCAAGAAAATGAGGAAAATTCGCATGCAGAAAAGCGAACTTATTTATCGGGAAAACTTAATTTCCTTAAATTGGAGCCATGGTCGATAGCGTGTCGCTGGCCATGCATACAAGGCCCTGGGAGGGAAAACTACGATTTCCTCAAAACGGCCGGGGTGGGGGAAAATTGTGAGTACCAGCAAATGTTCCTCTACTGGTGGACCAACATACGATAGCTTATAACTTTCAAATTAAGCGTCCAATCCAAAAACCATTCAGTAGTGATCTATCCGGCTATATTACCTGCCAAATAAAACTAATAGCGCATAAATCGGTTTGGCCATCTCTGAGAAACAGGCGATCATTTGAACCTTATCAAAAATGGTTTTTTAAGGCTAACTTTTAAACTGCTTGTCCGTTTTCAATAAAACTTATTAAAAAGTTTAGTAACAGCAAGAGCTTTCGTTTGGTAGTAAGATCGTTAAAATTGGTTGCGTAGTTCAGGAGAAACGCGTGTCACGTAGTTTTCACATTTTTGCTTATAACTTTTAAACGAAACGTCGGACCGCAAAGCAATTCAATAGTGATATACTAGACAATAAAACCTTTCAAACAAAAGTAAAAGCGATCAAATCGGTTCAGCCATCTTCGAGAAGTAGGCGATAGAAAATGAGCTGCACACACATACACACATACACACATACACACACACAGACATTGCTCAGTTCGTCGAGCTCTATCGATTGGTATATGTGATTCGGCCCTACGAGCCTCGGATCAATTTCGTGTTTTTCGACCAATTTCTAAACCTTTGTTATATAGTATAACAAAAGTAAAACATCGCAGCAAAACTATAGATGAGCGCCTATAGTTGTGCGCTCCAACTGCGCGTTATATTTTGGAAAATTGGCATTTTAGCAAATAATGCTTTAATTTTAAATGGTGTAGTCTAACTACCAATACTTCTAAAAGCCTGTTTTATATAATGAATGTAATTGTGTTATCTAAAATGCTACGGTGACGAAAATATGCATTAATAATGAATAGTAGCGCAACTATTGGTACTACCACAACTATTGGATCAACTACCCTAGCAGGCATTCCAAACATCAAGATTGGACTTTAAATTAGAGCGTGATTTTCAATTTGCGTTGTCTTGTAAGTTTGACGCACCTTTCTAGAAATGATATTTTGGCCACAAGCTTTACGTAAAAGTACATGTTTTATGGCAGTAGGTAAACATAACGAGTGTATTAACAAATTACACCCGAAAACTAGTTGTTTAATTTGACAAACGGCATTAAAAAAAATGGGTCGAAATAAGGTCGGGACTTCGAAGCACCCGGGGCAAGTGGGACCTATTAAAAATAAAGTGTTTCAGCACAAAACTTCCTGTCTTAATACATTTTTTAGATGAACTTCCTAACATTTTCAGTTCAATTACATAATATTTATATCAGTAAAGCTTTAAAATAAAACCGAAAAGGATTAAACCAAGTGGCCCCAAAACGAAGCTTACATGCACAGCTCATGAGGGAACTAACAGTTTGGTCACATTTTGGTTACACCTAAACGATGTTAATTAAATTTGGAAAGGCAAATTCGACATAATTAAGCAAATCTGCAACTGGAATTGAAAAAATAAAGTGTTGTGGTTATTATAGCGTAACTATCTCTTATGAGTAGCTCTACCGAATTGGGCATGGTGGAACAAACAGATCTTAATCGTATTTTTGAGCTATTAAACAAGATTAACCTTATATAACCTTATAATGCTTTACAACGTAATTGCTCACGATCTGTGTTTTATATCTATACATATAAAGAAGGATTTCTGTCTGTCTGTCCGTATGTTCCTTATAGAATCGAAAACTACTGAACCAACCGGCATGAAAATATGCATGTAAAGGTTTTTTGGGGCCAGGAAAGGTTTTAGTGATGGTTAGAAACCCCTTCCCCCACTAAGAGGGGGGGCTCCCATACAAATGAAACACAAATTTCTGCAAAACTCGAGAACTAATCAAGCAAATAGAACCAAATTTGGCATGTGGGTGTTTTCGGTAACAAGAATTTATTCTATGGTAAATTGAGACCCCTCCCCTCTTTGTAAGGGGAATTATAACTCCTCTCCTCTTTAAAAGGAGGGGCTTCCATACAAATTTCCTTATAACTCGAGAACTAATCAAGCAAATGGAACCAAATTTGGCATGTGAAAGTTTTCGAGGGCAAGAATATTTTCTATAGTAAATAAGGACTCCTCCCCACTTTAAGGGGGGGGGGAACTCCTATACAAACGAAATACAAATTTCCACATAACTCGAGAAATAATCAAGCAAATAGAACAAAATTTGGCGCGTGGGTGTTTTTGGAGACAAAATTTTTTTCTATGATGAATTGGGACCCCTCCCCACTTTAGGAAGGGGGGCTCCTATACAAACGAAATACAAATTTCCTAATAACTCGAGAACTAATCAAGCAAATGGAACCAAATTCGACACGTGGGTGTTTTTGGAGACAAAAATTTTTTCTATGATGAACTGGGACCCCTTCTCACTTTAGAAGGGGGGCGGGGGGCTCCTATACAAATGAAATACAAATTTCCTCATAACTCGAGAGCTAATCAAGCAAATGAAACCAAATTTGGCATGTGATAGTTTTCGAGGGCAAGAATATATTCTATGGTGAATAAGGACCCCTCCCAATCTTAAGAGGGGGGGCTCCTATACAAACGAAATATAAATTTCCTCATAACTCGAGAACTAATCAAGCAAATGGAACCAAATTTGGCACATGGGTGTTTTTGGATACAAAACTTTTTTCTATGATAAATTGGGACCCCTGCCCACTTTAGTAGGGGGGGGCTCCTATACAAATGAAATTCAAATTTCCTCATAACTCGAGAACTAATCAAGCAAATGGAACCAAATTTGGCATGTGGAGGTTTCTGGAGGCAAAAATATTTTCTATGGTGAATTAGGACCCCTACCAACTTTAAGAGGGGGTGCTTCTACACAAATGAAATACAAATTTCCTCATAATTCGAGAACTAATCAAGCAAATAGAACCATATTTGGCATGTGGGTGTTTTTGGAGGCAACCATTTTTTATATGATGAATGGGGACCCCTTACCATTTTAAGAGGGGGGGCTCTCATACAAACGAAATACAAATTTCCTCATAACTCTAGAACTAATCAAACAAATGGAACCAAATGTATCATTTGGGTGTTTTTGTAGGCAAGAATATTTTCTATGGTATATTTTCTATGGATTTCCCCTTTTTAAGAGGGGGGGGGGCTCCTATACAAATGAAATGCAAATTTCCTCTTATCTCGAGAACTAATCAATCAAATGGAACCAAATTTGGCATGTGGGAGTTTTATAAGGCAGAAATTTTTTCTATGGTGAATTACGACCCCTTCCCCTTTTAAGAGGGGAGCTCCCATACAAATGAAATTCAAATTTCCTTATAACTTGAGAACTAATCAAGCAAATGGAACCAAATTTGGCATGTGGGAGATTTTGGAGTCTTGAATTTATTTTACGATAGTTAGAGACCTCTCACCCCTGTGGTAGGGGGTTGGACTCTCATACAAATAAAACAGAAATTTTTGCGAAACTCAAAAACTAATCGAACTCGAGAAATTCGAGACTCTTCCATAAAACATTAGTCAATACAAGACCACAAAAACTATCTATAGTAACACTAGATCATTCAGGACGAGACGGTCGCGAGTGTTGCCGGTGACCCGCCTTCGGAAGCACCGTCCACTGGGGGGCTTGCAAAACAAACTCGAGATTGTGACAAAGATCATCCGAGATTTATGATTATGTACAATACAGGTTAATTTGTGGCAATACGAAGTTTGTCGGGTCAGCTAGTAAATTATAAAGTCGCCCGCTGTGATCTGATTTTGTTACGCTATTTTTGAATGAGCCCTTCGTACAAATATTGTTTTTGATTGCTTCTTGCAATGCTTTAACATTGCTGTATATTAACTCACACAATTTACTATTATTTTATGCTTTTTAATCAAATTTGAATATAGGTCCCACTTGCCCCATTTACTGGCCATCGCCATAATTTTGAAAATTCTCCTCCAGATTCATTTCATGTGAATTGTTAGACCTTTTTCGTAATTAATCTTACGAAGTGATATACCACTGAAGAGTTTCTGTGCTGAAATTTTGAAATAATCATAGGTATAGAAAACACAGTGGAATAAACCCAAACTATGCATTTTTTAGGTCCCACTTGCCCCGGTGTACCTTATATGATCTGTTGAATTTATTTTCCATTAGCAATTACGTTTTGCTGAGCGTTTGTTGATATATACCGGGTCGACAAATGGAATGACAAGATTTAGGAAATTCTAACAGCACTGGGAGCACTGATTACGTGTTCTGCCAATACATATGCATTTTTAAGGCACAAAACAATACATGCATCGAACGGTAGCCATTTATCCAGCCATCTTTGAGTCATTTTCACTTTCCCCTTAAGTGCTCGAAAAGGGTACCCGGGTACCCACAAACTGAAACGCTTGTAACTTTGGCAATATTTGACCGATTTGGACCATCTTACCATCTGAAGATTCAGGAACTTATCCACTTCCAGTGGGGTTACACCAGAACCGGAAGTGGTTCATCTGGTTCCCGTTAATCCGGTATTCCGGGGATGTGTTCCGGAATTAAAGCATTTTTTAAGATTTTGCATGTAATCATAGTAACATGAGTATCCAAAATTCCTCAAATTTCTCCGAAAGGTCATTTTTCATTGTTTCAAAACAGTATAAAGATTTATCCGCGGAATGGCCATTCTGGAACAATTTCCCGTGGGACCTCCTGTGACCACAGAACTGCTTGGATTGCAACACTGACAATATGGGTATCTAAATTCATGAAATTACTCCGGAAGGTCGTTTTCCATTGTTTTAACTCTATCTGATGATTTTGCCTCGGCATGGCCATTCCGGCACATATTCCTGTGGGGCTTCACAGTGGTTCATAACCAAATAAACGTGCGCATTACAGTTTTGAGTGGGAAAACTTGATTTTAGGTTTGAAAGGTTTTAGGTTTAGGTTTGTGGGTACCCGGGTACCCTTGTTGAGCACTTGAAGAGTAAAAAAATTCGAAGCTCCCCCATTCCTCCCCCCTAAGTGCTACATGAAAACTTATTTTATAAAAAGTTGTAATTTAGCTAGTTCTAAGATGTCACAGAGTTTCAGTAACCTGGGTCGAAGTAAACTTTAGAATTTCTTACTTTGAAATCTGAAAAGGTACCCGGGTACCCTGTCGAACACATAACGGGTATGTATGTATGGACCGTCGTACAAGTTTGCACAAAAACTAAATAGTGTAAGATTTTTATGAACATGGCTCCGAATATTCAATGGGACCATTCAATAATGACGTCCATTACTTATAGAGG